>NC_055998.1:121190114-122390114 GCF_018446385.1 Zingiber officinale
TTAGTAATTAAATTAACATGTTGCATTAATTGTGTTTCTTATCTGTTTCGGTTAATCACTACCCAAATCTTACATGCTTGATTGATTGATTGGTTTTGCATCTCATATTTTACCCATTTATACATGCTTATAGGGGTAGTGATATGCCATGCTATGTTCGGGACCTAGGTTTTATACCTTCAGATACCTTTGGATTGTTTTGGATTCGTTGACCTATGATTTTTCTATATATATGGATTAGGTCGGGATGTTTATATGGTTATTGCCATGCATCATTTGCATGATTGCATCTTTGGCGATAGTCCGCTCCATTATTGTTGAGCACATCGCTAGTTACATGGATCCACACACCACCACTCATGGGTTGGTGGTCGATTCGGGATGAGTGTGTTGCAGCAGGGACTCTGTTAGGCACCGTTGGTCCGCTCATTGGTAGTGTGACACAACGTGTTATCCAGTAGGGATTCCTCCCCGTCTTTGTGCATTGGTAATATTCTCATCTTGGTTTGCAATAGGGCAGCTCATTTACCAAAGTTCCCTCTGTAGTACTCAAAGTAGTGTAAGAAAGTATCTGTCCTGTGATACCAGGTCCTTGTATCTGTAGTTTGGCAGTGTGGGGTGACCTATCTTTGCATACAACTATGCATGATCAACTGTGTTTGTGTTTTGCATTTACTTTCCTGTTCCTTCCATGTTTACTTGAGTTAAGCTTCTGTTCCTTTGGATCTACTTTAGTACAGTATTCTCCTGTTTATTTCAGATGCATTCTTATCTTTCTTATCAGGAGACTGGACGCATGATTAGTGCTAGGTGTTGTTTCTTTACTTTGCATATCAACTGTACCTGCTGAGTGTTGGACTCACCCCGCCTCTATTGTTGTTATTTTCAGGTTGATGCTGTCAGGAGGGAGTTCCAGTCGCTAGTCCCCACTGCACGTAGTGCTACTCCGCTGCTGGTTTTTGAGTTGTTGTTCATTTTAGCTTTTCGCTATCAGACTTTGTTTTAGTTTTGTTTTGGACTTACATATGGATATTGTATGGAATCTTTCCGTTGGATGGACTTTTAGTATGATTTGGATTTACTCTACTACATGCCTGCCTGGATGGCAGAAGAGGTGAGTTCGTCGGTTTTGAGCCTTACGAGTGTAGTTGAGTAGGGTGGTTTTTGAGTCAGAGTATTATTATTGCGTAGTTGTGTCAGCCAGAGGCTGAATATATATATAAACTGCGTGGTGATTGATTTTTATTATTGTTATGATTCCAGCCGCCTGTGGCTGAGTATTTAGTGCTTGTAGAAAATTTTTGATTGTCCGCCGTACAGGGGAGATGCTGCCGAAATTTTCTCGGACAGGGACTCTTCTGGGGGCGTGACAGGAATTGTCATCGCATCAAGGTACAATCTTGTACTTCATACATTTGGTGAGAATGTTGGGAGTTGTTTTACTCACTTGCCATTAAGAACTTCTCAAGTTCCAAACCAAGAGCCTCGAGAAATAGCTATTGCTCATGTTGGCAATCACTTCGTATAAGTTTTCTTACATCCTCATTATCCTGTACCACTCATTCCAACTTGGTAGTGGTAACATTCATTGCATAAAGCTAAAAGATGAGCCACTCGTTATAGGACACATGTTCATTTGTGGTAGGAAGTAATATGTACACCACCACCAAATACGTCGGTAGTAGAATTTGGAACCAATATTGATTAAGATTTCTATTTTTATATATTTTCATATTTTTTTGTATTATTACATGTACTCTTCATTTGGGAAAAAAATATTTGTTTATAAGTTATGAATCCGTTCACTATTAAACATATAAAAAAATTATTCAAAAAAATAAAACTCATAAAAAATTGATATAAAATTTGTTTTTTAAAAAAATAATAAAAAATAAATTGAAAAAATACAAGTATTATGAAAAAAATAAATTAATTAAATTAATAAAAAAATAAAAATTAAATAAAATTTATATAAACTTGGAAAATAAATTATTGATAAAAAACAATAAATTAAATTAATAAAAAAATAAAATTAAAAATATACAAGTAAGAGAGCTATTTTTAAATAAAATTAATTAAAAAAATTAAAACTAAATGAAAATTAAAAAAAAAAAACAAAAAGAAGAGGTCCGCCGTTCAAACCCGTACTCCCCGCCATCATAAATTGCAGAAATTACAGAGGAAAGATGTCCGCCCAAGGTGGTGGTGGTGCGTGGGTGTCAGACGGTGGGGGAAGCAGGTCTCCTCCGTAAATCAAATCCGTACCCCCCGCCATCATAAATTGCAGAAATTACAGAGGAAAGATGTCCGCCCAACTCCCCCAACCATCGCCTCGGTCGACCATTAGCGACCACACATGCCTCTGTCGTCCCTCGCAGTTCACCCCGCCGTCCCGGTCGCCCTCCGTGGTCGCGGCAGCGGTCGGATCTGGAGTTGCTTTGGCCCTTCATCCTTCTCCCCGTACGATGACCTCCGATGGCGCAGGAGGGTCGCCGCCGCCGCCGACGCTGCAAGAACCGTGGCGCCCGTCGCGGCCCTCGCAGCCCTCGCAGCCGTTGAGGCGGTCGACCGCGGAGACGCCATGGACAGGGTGGCGTCGCTAAGTCAGGTCGCGGCCGTGCTCGGCACGCAGTGGGGCGACGAGGGTAAAGGGAAGCTAGTGGATATCCTTGCTAAGAGCTTTGATGTCGTTGCGCGGTGCCAGGTAAAGTTTTTGTCCTATGTTTCTTAGATAGCAAAATATGTTTTTTATTTTACCGTTCTACTCATTTCTTCTCTGTGCTAATGATATTGGGGACGAAAATTTTGAAATAAAAAGATATCGAAGCTAAAAATTCTATTACCTATGTTTTTTGTTTCAGCCACATATATTTGTGTTTTCCTTTTTAAATTATTCCGTACAATTTTGTTGATAATCTGTAGTAAGCAGCCTCACGAGGTGCTTTACCACTCAAGTGTTCATATGGAAAGGAGGGATTTGTTGGCCGCTTAAGGATCTGCCACATTCAACATCCATATTTAGCGCAAAACTTATAAAATTGTCATGCCCAAACGTCTATGCCCAAATTTGTGTATAGAAGCTAGTTCATGGTGAAGAATTTGAAGTTTATGAACATATTCAAGAAAAATTTGGAAGTAGTAAATATAGTGATTAGTAAGAGAATAAAGAGTGGAAAGACTAAAGAAGTAGATGATGGAAGATTTAAATTTTATATAATCGAAAGTTGGTTATAAGATATAATAGTTGATACGGTGTATAATGGTGGGGCCGGCGAAGCCAGATAGGTGGAAGTCAAGGGGACGTGGCAGTCAGAAATCAAGGGAACGTGACAGTCATAGGTCAAGGGGGCGTGACAATCAGAAGTCAAGGGGACGTGGCAGTTGGAAGATAGGGGAACATGGCAGTCAGGAGACAAACAGGCCAGGATATGCAGGGAAGGATATACAGGTCATGATAAACAGATCAGGATAGGCAGCAGGACATACAGGTCAGGACACGCAGGTCAAGATGTGCAGGGCAGAATATACAAGTCAGGATAAACAGATCAGTATAGACAGGGCAGGACATATAGGTCGGGATAAACATGTTAGAACACGCAAGTCGAGATATGCAGGTTAGGATAGACGGGACATGACATATAGGTCGGGATAAACAGGTCAGGACATGCAGGTCAAGATATGCAGGGCAGAATATATAGGTTAGGATAAATAGATCAGGACAGGCAGGGCAGGACATTTAGGTCGGGATAAATAGGTCAGGACACGTAAGTCAAGATAGGCAAGTTAGGATAGGCAGGGTAGGACATACAGGTTGGGATAAACAGGTCAAGACACGCAGGTCAAACTATGCAGGTTAGGATGGGCAGCACTACACGACAACGGTCAGGGAATAACTGTCACATGCCAGGGTATATTCCAATGGTCTGAAGTTTTCTGCTAATGGAACTTTCCTCGGACCTATAAGGGGATGCCACGTGTCATTCCCCACCAGACAAATCCTGACACCCGACATTTCCTGATACTCATCAGACTCCAGAAGTACACATTGTCATATAAAAAGGGAGGTACTCTCCCTTACACAGGTACGCGCACTCACCTTTTCGCACTTGTCCTCTACTTTTTCCTTTCGTTTATTGTTCTTCTGGGGAAAAAGTACCTGACTTGAGCGTCGGAGGGCCTGTTCCGGGGACTTTTTCCTCGGTTCTTGGTCTCTAACGTTCCTGTTGAAATAAAGAGATTTGGAATTCATTCATCTTTCAGGAGAAATACATATGTTTATATAACCACACAACCCTAAGCATCAACTTATTTACAAAAGATAAAAAGACTTATCTACCCTTGCTTCTCACAACATTCCCCCTCAAGTTGAACATATATATCAAATATGTTTAACTTGCTAAGAGAAGAGTCGAACACAGCTTGGGGTATAGCTTTTGTAAACATATCAGCAAGTTGGTCCTCAGACTTAACATAAGGCAGACATAGCTCTCCAGAATCAAGTCTCTCCCGAATAAAGTGACGATCAATCTCAATGTGTTTAGTCCGGTCATGCTGTACCTGATTATTTGCGATATTGATTGCTGCCTTGTTGTCACAATACAGCCTGAGAGGTAATTCAACCTTTAATCCTATGTCTGTCAACAGAAAACTCAACCACAACATCTCTGCAAGACCATGTGCCATGGCTCGATATTCTGCTTCAGCACTGGACCGTGCACAAACATTTTGTGTCTTACTCCTCCAAGTTACCAAGTTTCCTCCCAAAAAAGTGCAATAGCCAGAAGTGGGCCTTCTATCATCTCGAGAACCAGCCCAGTCTGCATCAGAATAGCATTCCACCTTCAGATCACCACCTCCTTTAAACAGCAAGTTTTTTCCAGGACATGTTTTCAAGTACCTTAAAATCCTGTCAACGACCTTCATGTGGATAGTCTTAGGAGCATGCATGTACTGACTTACTACACTAACAATATAGGTGATGTCAGGCCTAGTCATAGATAAATAGAGTAATTTTCCAACCAGCCTTTGATACGTTCCCTTTTCGAGACTTGTAAGATCTTCCCCACTAGAACTAGTAAGATCATGATTTACTTCTATAGGAGTAGACGCTGGCCGAGAACCCAGCTTCCCTGTCTCCTTGAGTAAATCCAACACATATTTTCTCTGACATACATAGATCCCTTTTTTGATCGAGCGACTTCAATGCCCAGGAAGTACTTCAATGATCCAAAGTCTTTAATTTCAAATTCTGATGTTAACTTGGACTTAAGAGCCTGAATTTCTACCTCATCATCACCTGTAACTATCATATCATCAACATAAACCAAAAGAATGGTAGTGTTGTCCCCTTTCCTTTTTATAAAGAGTGTATGATCAGCATTCCCTTGTTTAAAGCCAAACAATATCATGACTTTGCAAAACCTATCAAACCATGCGCTGGGAGATTGTTTAAGCCCATACAAAGCTTTTCTTAGCTTGCAAATCTTTCCTTTTGTTTCAATTCCAGGAGGTGGCAACATGTATACTTCTTTATAAAGGTCACCATTCAAGAAGACATTTTTAACATCTAACTGAAATAGAGGCCAATCATATTGAGCAGCAAGAGAAAGAATTACCCTGACCGAGTTCAGCTTTGCAACTGGTGCGAAAGTCTCCAAGTAATCTACCCCATATGTTTGGGTGAATCCCTTGGCAACAAGCCTGACTTTATATCTAATCACTTCACCCTCTGAGTTATACTTGATAGCATAGACCCATTTAGAACCAACCAAGTTCTTCCCCTTTGGGGGATCAACTAATTCCCAAGTACCATTTCTGTTAAGAGCCTCCATTTCTTCGTTCATTGCTTCCTGCCACCTTGAATCCCTTACAGCCTCATAATAGGAAGAAGGTATAGCATGATTTGATAACTGTGAAACAAATGCATGATATGAAGGAGACAAACGAGAATATGAAACGTAGTTGGAGATAGGATGTTGAGTACATGACCTGACACCTTTTCTAACAGCAACCGGAAGGTTCAACTCATTCATATTTAGAGGTGTGGTTGACTCAACTGATGAGGATAACTGCTTCACAGGATCAGGAGCCAGAGCATCTGATTCAACTAGCCGATCAATAGTAGGTTCTTGCTTGTGTCTTCGTCGTTTGTAAGTGATAATATCTGGTGAAGACTGTGCTCCCAGTGATGGAGCATCTTTTCCCAGTGATAGAGCATCTTTTCTATTTTCTATGACATCCAGTGGAATAGGAGAAGAAATCACTTGAGGAACCACTTGAGGTACAAAGGAAGGGGTAATATTCTCCCCCTAAGGATGAGACTGAGGAGAATAATAGGACTGAGACTCAAAAAAAGTAACATCCTTCAAGATATATCTCGTCCTAGTAATAGGATCAAAGCAATTGTAGCCTTTCTGGCAAGTAGAATACCCTATAAAAACTCCTCGTATAGAACGAGGATAAAGTTTAGAGGACTTGGGACCAAGAACATGAATAAAACAAAGAGAACCAAAAACCTGAGGTGTAAGGGAGAACAACTCTACACCAGGATGAAGAATAGTGAGAGGACACCGGTTCCCAAGACCTTTAGATGGCAATCGATTGATGAGATAAGCGGCTGCAAGAACAACATCAGCCCAGAAATATTTGGGTAAGTGACGTTGAAATAAAAGTGCACGGGCTGTTTCAAGAATATGACGATTCTTTCTCTCGGCCACTCCATTTTGTTGTGGTGTGTAGGGACAGGATGACTCATGAAAAATTCCTGAATCCTCAAGAAAAGTATTTAGAGATTGGGCAAAGTACTCACAGGCATTGTCAGAACGAAGAATCTGTAAGGGGATCGGTGGCCGGCTAGAAGGGGGGTTGGATAGCTAGGTCACCCCCAATTTCGATTTCTTCTCTACACGGTTAGTTTGCGCAAGCGGAAATGAAACTAAAACAAGAAAGCAATGAGTAAGAACACAAACGCTAACACGATTCTTTTACGTGGTTCGGAGATTGCTTGCTCCTACTCCACGGCGTGTCCTTGAGGTGGACGAGCCCTTGATCCTTCGGTGGATCAGTCCCCGGCAATCTCCGGCTAGCTCTTACTCCTTCTCGGTGGAGTACAACCTCTCACAAGGTTCTCTTCCTCTTACAAGATGAACTTAGGTTTAGGAGTAAGAGAGTAGGCTTGGAAGCTTTTGGGCAATGACAAGGAGTGATTCAACAATTATATGTAACCTCCTTCAAGCCCCAAAGCTTCCTATAAATAAGAGGAGAGAGTTGATCATCATATCAACTTATCTCGGCACCAGTCGACTGGCAAAACCATCAGTTGACTGGTGTTACCGTTAGAGGTAGCCAACGGCTACTTTCTAGCACCAACGGTCATTTACCAATGATTAAAACTAGCAATGACCGTGCTGATCAAGAACTGCAATGCGATCGACATCGACCGAACGAATAACCATTCTTCGCGATCGATCGCCGATCGCACTACCGATCGCATGTTTTAGCGATGATGCTACATAAGATCATGCATGCCGCTTACTGATCGCCATGCAAAGACTACACAAGAAACCCAAAACTTATGCTCCGAGTACAATCTCGCACCTCACCCCACGACTTTGACGCCTTCGCAGCCTTTAACAACCTTCACATACTTTCGCTCGCCCTGATGCATCTGCCTTCACTACTCGTCCCCAATGCCATCCTTCGCAGATGCCTCGAATTGCTTCCCTCCCTCGCCCGTCATTCACGGTCCCCTGATGCTTCATCCTTCACCGACCAAGCCATCAACCCGAGTCGCGATGTATCCTGCGAACCTGCACAACTCAAATACACATATCAGATACAAGGGTGAACCTAACTTAAACTCTTTGACACACACATCAAAACTATGATCGTACCGATCAAAACCTAGGTCGATTGCACCAACAGAATCTTCACCTTTGAGTTAAATTGGGTTTCAACCATTCTACAAAAATTTTGAATAAGACGAGGAAGTTCGTCCATGGTTTTCATCAAATAAAGCCATGTACAGTGGGTGTAGTCATCAATAAAGGAGAGAAAATATCGATAGCCATCCAAAGAAGTCACAGGAGAGGGCCCCCACACATCCGAATGAACAAGATCAAATGGAGAAAAACTCTTCTTTAAAGACTCAGAAAAATGTGTTCTACAATGTTTGGATAACTGACAGATTTCACATTGAAATGACTGAAGAGAAACAGAAAAGAAAAGACTAGGAAATAAAATTTTCAAAGACTGAAAAGACAAATGTCCCAACCGAGAATGCCACAAAAGAATTTCTTGATGCTTAGTTTCCAAACACTTGGCTGCAGATTTCAGAGCAGATGTTGTTTCAAGCTGATAATAATAAAGACCCCCTACTTCATGGCCAGTCCCAATCGTCTCTTGGTCTCGAGATCCTGAGAGCGCATGATCAGGAAAAGGGAGCAGTGTAGTTGTTTAGTAATGCTACTAATAGAAAGTAAATTAATAGAGACGGAAGGAACGTGAAGTGCAGATGATAGGAAAAAATGATCTGTAAGTTTTATGGAACCTTTGCCAGCAACAGTGGCTTTGGTTCCATCTGCAATGATCACTTTCTCCTGCCCAGAGGATAAATAGTAAGAAATAAAGGAGTTAGCAGCATTTGTCATGTGATCCGTAGCTCCTGAATCAATGACCCAGGGGCTGTAAAAGCTGGGACTAGTAACACTTAATCCCAGGCCACGGATACCTGTGTGCGCTTGAAAGGGAGTAGAGTCTGCAGGAGTAGAGGCTGAAGATGAAGCCTGAAGCCGAGAGAGAAGATGCTGGAGATTAACAATATCAGTAGAAGACAGTCCAGTGGTAGAAGGCACAGAGGAACCAATAGTCTCTTTATTTTCCATCTTTTGGACAGCAATATTACTACTATTAGGAGCCTTCTTAGCATTGTGCTTAAATTTTTCAGGTTTCTTTTCTGGATATTTTTCCCAACAGAAATTTGAATCATGATTAGTGCTCTTGCAGTGCCGACAAAATTTGTCCCCTTGTCTTTTAGTTCCCCCAGGTCGGAACTTGTTTGCAGAACCAATAAAGACAGAGGTCTCCCCTATCGGAGGGCCTACAGCGGAAATCCCCTTGTTGTTCATGGTCCTTTTTCTACCTTCTTCACTTAGAATTTTGTAGTAAACCTGTTCTAGAGAGGGAGTAGGATTAAGACCAAGGATTTGCCCTTTTAAATTTTCGAACTCTGCAGTAAGTCCATCTAAAAATTTAATAATTCTGTCTTTTTCCAGAAGCTTTAAATATCTCTGATGATCATCAGTGGAACTCCAATTTTCCATCCGGTAGTAGTCAAACTCATCCCACAACCCCTTCAGAGTAGCAAAATAATTGGTGACTGACATACAACCTTGTTCAAGTTTGAAAATTTGACTGCTGATCTGATAAGTATGCAACATATCATGTCGACGTCCATACATCTGCTCTAGTGTCTTCCACATGTCGTACGCTGTTTTGTTATGAAGAATGACTTGTTTGATGCCAGAATTAACAGAGTTAAGCATCCAAGTCATTAGTTGAATATTGTCACGCCGCCAAGTGCGAAAGCTAGGATCCTTCTCATCTGGTTTCACTTTAGTGCCATGTAGAATATCAAGTTTATCATGGCCTTCGACATAAAGTTCAACAGCAACTGCCCAAGATGCATAATTTGTCTCAGACAATTTTTCTGATACTATCTGAAGACCGGACCCTCCAGTGTCTGCCATTGTGAAAACCGATTGTACCTATCCTGAAGAAGACATAGGGTTCGCAGAAATCCCAGAGGTTTCGCTAGCGTTGTCCGCCATTAAAATCACACACAAAAAAATGTTTTTCTGGAAGGTGCGGCAGCAGCAGACTGGGCTGAAGAAAAAGAATTCAAGAGAAGGTGAAGTGCAGGAGGCAGAGAACTCTAGAGGGCTCCAGAGGTCGGAGGGACGCCGGAGGCGGCAACACTGCTGATGTACAGGGTTGAAATAGTGGCGCAGGGAGGACTCTCCTTCTTATGCTTTCTGTCTGGCACTGCTGGAGGCTACTGCTGGTGGCTTTGGCCGGTGGCAGGGGCGTCCGCGGCGTTGGGTGGACGGGAGGTGTCCGCGGCGGCGGCGGCGTGCGCGAGCGGAGAGGGTGTCGTTTCCCTCTCTCACCTTCTCTAGTTCCACCGGCAGGCGATCGGCGAAGCAAAGGTAGGACCACCGACAGGCGATCGACAAAGCAAGAGGCGCCTCTTGTGGTCGGCAGCAGGAAACCAGGGCAACGATGAAGAAGGGAAGAGGAAGGCTTAGTCGGCGCTAGGGCAGAGAGGAAGAAGATGCGCCGATGGCTAGGGTTAGGGTTAGGGATCAGAACTTTGCTTTGATACCATGTTGAAATATAGAGATTTGGAATTCATTCATCTTTCAGGAGAAATACATATGTTTATATAACCACACAACCCTAAGCATCAACTTATTTACAAAAGATAAAAAGACTTATCTACCCTTGCTTCTCACAACAGTTCCGTGTGCTTGTCTGAGTGTGCGCAGAGGACTCTCGCGTCGTCATCCCCGTCATCACCCACTGTCAGCAGCCCGTTGGAACCCTTCCACGAAGTACAGTGTCGGCAAGGAGTCTTAGCGACCCTCCGTCAACGCCAACGACAATGCAGCCGACCTCCGTCTGACTCAGATTTCGGACGGGATCAATTTGACGCCGTCTGTGGGAACACACTTTCCTGTTCTGAAGCGTGAAGATGGAGGATACTGCAAAATCAACGTCACCATGACAGCCGGATAGTACGAGCTCTTCAAGGAAGCCAAAAGACGAGCGGCTTTTGCAAAGCAAACTACTGTTTCCCGATCGCACAAGTTGCCTGAAGCCTCCAAAGACCTAACGAATATTTCTGACCAGGGATCGAAGAGGAAGCAGCCTGAGAAGTTTCCCCCGGCCTTCTATAGAGAGCCAGGCCTGGGTTATTATCCGCGGGACCCTGGGTGTTATAACAACAAGAAGGAACAACTACAGGCTTCTATGGCAGAGAGTTCCCTGCCCAGGGACTTTAAGAAAGGAAAAGCCATTGTCCTCAGAGAAGAGCTCAGGGTAGAACCTGAAGAGCAAGTGCCCTTCTCCCTAAGGGTACTGGAAGAGAAGCTGCCTAAAGGGTACAGACTCCCTGCTATCGGGGAATATGATGGCAGTAAGGACCCTGAAGATCATCTTCGTAAATTTAGGAATGCGGCGCTGTTGCATCAATATAGTGATGCCGTCAAGTGTCGGGTATTCCTGAACACTTTGTCCGGCTCAGCGCAAAAATGGTTTGATGGATTGCCACACGTGTCCATCACCTGTTTCCTAGATTTCAAGACCGTTTTCCTGCGCCACTTCGTTAGTAGTAGGAAATATCAAAAGACTGGCCATTGCCACTTTGCCCTTAAGCAGGGGCCCGCCGAACCCTTGAGAAGTTATATTAAGCGCTTTAACCAAGTGGCTCAGGATGTTCCATCTGCCACTTCAGAGATATTGATGAGCGCCTTCTCCCATGGATTAGTAGAAGGGAAATTCTTCAAAGACCTCATCAGAAATCTCGTAAAGAATTTCGATAAGATGTTAGAGAAGGCCGCTAGCTATATCAACGTGGAAGAGGCGCAAGCGGCACGAAGGAAGGCAGATCCGGTGCCTTCTTCCGTCAACAAGCCGAAGAAAAGAACACCCCAACCACTGACTCAACCTCTTCCGCGCGCCCGGGAAACCCGACTTCCCTTTCCGCCGGGTCAAGATTCCTGACCGGCTCCAAGGGTAGCCGCGGTCCACGCTTCTAGACCCGGGTCGTGGGGTCCACGTTATTGCACTACCATCGGCCACATACGCATGCCACCAACGATTGTTTCCAATTCGCCCGCGACTCTCAATGCCCGCGACTCTCGGTCCTCAAGTTGGAGTTCGGCTGGTAGTTCTGTCTCGACACTTACCTCGGTTTCGGACTCTTCTGACGTCGGATCAGTATCCATCGAGGAGTTGGATTCAACTTCAACTGGTTCTTCGTGGAGTTTTAAGAACTTTTCCCAAAGTTCTTTTGCACTTCGGTAGTCGCCAACTCTATCGAGATCTTCATCTGTAGTACGCTTAGAAGGTGAAATTCAGCTCGCGCGTTTGCCATAGACTCGTTCTGTTGCTTATTGGTCCAGAGGTGTATCTCAAGTTCGTCTCCATTCGATGTCTTTGGTGCTTCATAACCAAATTTCATTATTGATAAAATATCAAAGTCTGGGTTAAGATATACCTCCATTTGTTGCTTCCAAAAAACAAACTCCCCCTCAAATGCTGGTAGGTAGACTTTAGCTCCGACCATCGTTTTGATCTTTGTTGCTTGAGACGGCGGTTAGTCCTTCTGAGGCTGTCAGGCTCTGATACCACTTGTTGGTGCAGCGGGGCCGGCAAGAGGGGGGTGAATTACCTGCAAAATTAAAGATACCCTCCTCGTTCTTTCAACTCTAAAATATGCAATAATAATAAAATAATAAAACAAAAAGAATTAGAAAAGACCAGAAGTTGACTTGGTTACAACTAAGATGGTTGTTATTGCTAGGAATGGAATACAAGAATTGAATGTAGTTAATTGATTAATTTCTAGCTCCAGGGGCCTTTATATAGCTCCTGGAAATCTTATCTCAAGGGTTAAAGGCGCCTCCAATAGCCTTGAGGGCGCCTCCAGCTCCGTGAATGGATAAAACTCTATCTGGTGCTCGAACGGTCACTTTGACCTGGATGAAGGTGCCTTCAACAAGCAATGAGGGCGCCTTCAATGTTGAAGGCACCCTCAATGCTTGATGAAGGCGCCTTCAAGGCCGGTATAAATAGTTTCTTGCTTGCATGGTATAAATAGTTTCCAGCTCTTCTTTTTCTTCACTTTGGCTTCTGAAGCTCCGTTTGCTTGGGTGATTTCGGCCAACCGAAATAGGGCTCATCCGAACCTAATTTTTGGCCTTCTCCTCGAGCAGGCTTCTGTCTCGGCTTTACGTCCCTCGAACGTCGCATACGTTATTCTCGCCCACCGGTGTACTCTTTCGCAGCTTTCTCGTCCTTCGGACGCACCGAGCCTGTCGGCTCCTTTCCCGTGCCGTCCTTCTCGCTAGCTACGTCTTCCGCTCGACTTCTTGCGATCCTAAAGTCCTGCACACTTAGACACAGGGATTAAAACAAACAGGACCTAACATAACTTGGTTGATCACATCAAAATAACCACGAGGTCCAACAATTTCCAGAGCAGTGGTAGCTTCCGATAGTGCAGAGCGGGATTGGGATAACTCGGACTGTGTTGATCGTAACTCCAAGGCTTGAGATTCCAAATCCCTACTCTGATCCATTAGGAGTACCTATTTAGAATGCAGCTCTTGGTTCGTCGATCTAATTCTTGTTTATGGAGAGCCTCAAGCTTGCCTTTTTCCTCACGGAAGCGGTTGATTTCTTGATCATCCTCTCTTAGGGCTTGCCTTTGGACATCATTTGCTCTCTTCAAGGTTGCTATTTCACCCCTTAGCTGATAGCTGGCTGCAGTTGGATCATTCAGCTAGAGTTTCAATTCAGCTACTCTATCCTTCGGAGATTTGTTTTCTTGATACAAAAGGGGGAGTGCCTGACTCATCACTAGGGACTCGGCAAAGCCCTGGGCAGAAAATAGATACTTAGAAAGCAGAAAGGGGAACAATGAGGAAGGGTGAAAAAGGAAGCTTATAGCAACAACCCCTTCTGAGAAGAGGTCCAGCTGGATAGGAAAAGAGCGTGCATCTGCTGTAAACTTTCTTCCCAGCGCGTTGATAATTGTCCTCTTAGAGTGAGGCGACTGGTAGGAGCATCTGATTGACCCCGTAGGTGCCATTCTGAGGACATGGCGGCTCTGAAATGAGAATAGGTGGAGCACCGCGAGTGGGACGGTCCAGCTTGGGTCTCATCAGAAGTGGGGTGAGTTGAGGGCCCTACGACTGTGTCCTGAGATTCGGGAGGAGCAGAGGTAGAAGGAGGTGAGGATGAAGGTCGGGACGACATTGCCGAAGTAGTGCGGGGTACATGTGATGAAGAAAGGCCCACGGGAACTTGGGAAGGGTCTGTGAGGACTTCTTCCTTAACAATCGGAGCCTTTCCTCGCGAACTTCCCTCTGGAACCTCAGGTGGAGGCATCGAAGCACCTGAGAATTGTGAACCGGAGGCAGCAGTCGAAGGCGGCCGGGAAGTTTGGGCGGCTGGTGAATCTGTAGCAGCCAGGTCTGGTCCCATAGACCTGCGTCGAGGTTGGCGGATTAACGGTTGGTCATCTGAGTCTGAATCCTCTGGAGGAGTTCGAGGCTTGCGAGCAAGGAATGGAGAGGCGCCTTGGCGAACAAGATCAGGAGCGAAGTGTACGCAGGGAGCTGAGCGAGGAGTTGATCGGGGAGCGGTGATAGCTGATGATCCTAGGCGAGGAGGAGAAGAGTGTGGGAGGTGCCTTCTAGCTAATATGACTCGATATCTGCGATTTATTTCCTGGTCGCTTAGGGGGAGGGGTTGAACCTCCGATGCACGATTCAAGGTGTTGGCTGCGCAAGGGAGGCTAAATTTGGAGCCGCACCACAAAAAGCAGAGCCAAGTAAGTTAAAGCCGAGTAAGACTCACTTAAGGAGTGGGGCAGTTTAGAGGGGATGCGGCTTAGCCTGAATATGAACAGCACGTCCTCGACCAGTAGTCTAAGTAAATCCAGCCTCCAACCCGCTAATTGCGCAGAAGCCTCCATAAAGAGGGGATCAGTTTGAAAATCCCTCAAGTGAGGCGCTGAGGGAAGAGACGATTGCCACTGGGTCGGCCATTCTACAGCATAGGGAAATTGAAGGAAAAAATATTTATCTTTCCAATCAACGTCGGAGGAAGGAATGGAACAAAAGAAAGTGGTACGAATATGGGCTTGAAGACGAAACAGACCCTCACCCTGTTGCCGGGAGTAAAGAAGTAGTGAAACAGGCGAGGGGACCAGGAAATGTCACACACCTTACAGAGGGCAACAAACCCACACAAAATCTGTTGGTTGCTACTCGGAAAACCTAGAGGTTCCACTGTACAAAAATTTTGTACAAAGGTCTGAACCTTTTCCTAGCTACCATGTGTTCTTTTAAATTAAATTTTGGATCGCCTGCGGAACTTAACACGTTTGATCCAAAACTTAATCTATTCGTTCTTTTAGGTTTTGACTTGGGTCTCCTGCGGAACTTAACACGTTCGACCCAAATCGCCTTAAGTTATTAATTCCATTAAATATTAATTTCCATAATAGGTGGTCGTGGCGAGGCACATGGCCTTCTTGGATATGGGAGCAACCACCACCGACTAGACAAAACCTTTTATAGAAAGCTAATATTTAATTTCCTAAAATAACTTTAGGTTAACCGAAAAGAACAATCAAATCACAAGGATAAATAAAACAAAAGAACACAACATCGAAAAACATATTCGAAATACTAGAACGTAAGCCTCTTGTATTTGGTATTATTTCCATAAATAACTAGTATGATGCGGAAAAGGAAAAACTACTAGTTATACCTTCTAGAAAGACCTCTTGATCTTCTACCGTATTCCTCTTCTAACCTCGGACGTTGTGTGGGCAACGATCTTCCGAGATGAGAAACCACCAACCACCTTCTTCTCCTCCTAGCTAGGTTCGACCACAAAGAAAGAAGCTTCACCAAGGAAGAAAATCAAAACGCTAACCAAGCTCCAAGAGATGCTTCCTTCCTTCTTCTTCTTCTTCCAAGTGTCTCTGGCCACCACAAGAGCTCCAAGGAAAGAGAGGGGTTCGGCCACCACAAGAGGAAGAGAGGAAAGGATGGCCGCCACACCAAGGAACAAAAGAGGGAGAAATAATGAGGTTGTATCTCTTGAAGGCACCTCACCCCTTCTTTTATATTCCTCGGCCTAGGCAAATTAGAAATTTATTTACAATAAAATTTCCTCAATTTCGATATGATTTAATTGAGAAAAATAAAATAAAATTTCCCCAATTAATCTCTAATGGTCGGCCACATCAAACAAATAAATTAGACAAGTTTTAATCAACAAATTAAAACTTCCTAATTTGTTTCCGGAAATTTTAAAAATAAAATTTCTCTTCAAAAGTCTCTTCATGGTTGATAAAAGGAAATTTCTATAATTTTAATTTAACAATATGTGAATAATTTTTAAAGAGAAAATAAAATATCTCACCAATCTACAAATAAGGAAAGAGATTTAATCTCTTTCTTTAATCTTTTGTAGATCTTTTATAAGAGAGATATTTTAATTTTAATTCTCTTTAATAAATTATATCTTCCACATAATAAAAATTAAAATTAAAATTCCTTTTTAATTGACTGTCCCCTCCAGTCAGGTCTGCTAGGCCTACCAATCCCAATTTTATACCAGTGCCTACTTAGTTGGTTCCCAAGCTAGCTCGGCCACTCTATCTGGGTATGTAGGTGGGTATAGACTTGCAACAAGAGGCTGATAGGACCGAGGAGGAATTGGTTTTGTCTCCCGATAAAATTAAACATCCTGTGCCGAACACATAATTTAATTTTATCAATAATAATTCATTCCACTAGAGAACTATTATTGACTACCGCATCAATCCCAAATTACATTTTGGGCTCCTTCTTATTATGACTCTCCGTGTTTAAGATATCGAATGTCCACTAATTAAGTGAGTTACGACAACTCATTTAATTAATATCTTATCCAAGAGTAACACTCAACCTTATCATCACGTCTGACTAAGTCCACCGCAGGGTTTAATACGACAATCCCATGAGCTCCTCTCGAGGACATTATCAACCTAGTATCTCTAGACACGCTTCCTATAATCAACAACACACACTATAAGTGATACTATTTCCCAACTTATCTGGTTTATTGATTCATCGAACTAAATCTCACCCATTGATAAATTAAAGAAATAAATATCAAATATATGTGCTTGTTATTATATTGGGATTAAGAGCACACACTTCCATAATAACCGAGGTCTTGTTCCTTTATAAAGTCAAGAAGAAACGACCTCAAATGGTCCTACTCAATACACTCGGAGTGTACTAGTGTAATTATATAGTCAAGATAAACTAATACCTAATTACACTACGACCTTCCAATGGTTTGTCCAAGTTCGAGAAACCGCTTATAATTTATAATCGATAACATTATCTTCTGCATGTGACACCACATACTATGTTATCTACAATATAAATTAATTGAACAACTACAACTAAATGTAGACAATTTGACCAAATGTGATTCTTTATTCATAATGAATGTTTACAAAGCTTAGGCTTTCAGTATACACTCCAACAAAATCCTCATGGAATTGGCAGTTAGTTGACCCAGAGAGATGCGTAAGTAGCGACTCACTGCAGAAAAGAGGGGGTGGACGGGAAAATGGAAATCGGCTACAAACGGCTCCTTAAAGAAAGTAACATACCCCTCTGGAGGGGAGGAGGCTTGGTGGATCGTTGAAGGTATGATGATGTGCATATCTTTAGAGATTTCATAGGAGTAACCAAGGTCATCTAGATCCACTCCGGAGAAAGTGGAAACTCCAGGGGCATAGACAGGTGCAGGGGAAGCCATTTGGAGGATCGAAGCAGGAGGCAAGGAGTTAGTCGCAACAGGTGGCGGGAGCAAGAGGAAAGTGAAGGTTAGAAAAGTTTAGAAGAATGGGGAAGGGGATATATTTATAGCCGCCGTCCTAAGGGGTATTATTGTCAGCGATCATCCGACGGTTCAGGTAACTCAAGTCATCAAGGCAAGGGAGGTCGTTGGATCGTCATTAAAAGCGGAGCCAAGCGAATGTGTCAGGAAAAGTAGCGGTGAAAAGGACGAGGGTAATAAAGAGGTATGGTAGCCTCGGGAAAGGGCGAGACTATGGTAAATACTCTCCCTGTCTTTGTAACAACGAGGACCGAAGGACATACCCGGGAGAGTAGGCAATCAGAAATCTAGGTCGGGGATACAGATCGGGATATTAGCAAGGTCAAAACAGGGCCTTGACCGAGGGGCAGGCAAATCTGGCTCGTAGCTTTAACGAACCAATGGACGTTAAGGCAGGGAAGGCTTATGGAAGAAGCGTGCGCTTGATAGATCCTTTAAGTAAACTAAGATGGAAACAAACACAAAAAATCTACTAACAAAGATATATTAAGAGGAAGACGCCTACACCCAGGCCCAGGTCATTGTGAAGTTACAGAAGGGAGTACAAAGTTATCATCGTCATCAAAAGAGGGAAAGGCTTCAGCGGGGAGCTCTTCCAGGAGGCGAGTCATATCCAGGAAGTTTTCTGGTACGGTGGATCGGAGGATACCTTGCTCAAACAATTGATGAAGTTTTATCGTCTATTAGATGCCCTATCTTCTTCCCGAAAAATGCTGACTTGACGTAAGCGAGTCTATATGCTTTAAGGCGATTGGTTTCACACGCCCGATATTCCACCAGCTCACCCTTTTCCTTGTCTGCATCCGCCCGAACCAACGCTATCTCTTGTTTGACGTTGGAAGCCTCCTCCTTGGCCTTGAGGAGATCCGCTTGCAGGGACTTGACGGTGGCCTTTCCGACCTCCCACTATCTTTGGAGAGCTTTCTCTCGGTCGATATTCTCGGCCGGGTCTGCTTGGGTAGCCGCCAGGTCTTTCTGTAGGACCTCATAAGACTCCTTCAATGCCTTTAGGTCCTTAGAGAACGTGGCTGCCTTGGACTCTTTCTCATCCAACTCGGCTAGGATTTGGATGCGGCGCTGCCCTTCTGATTTTAACTTGGATTCACTAGTTTTCAGGGCTGCTTCCAGAGACCATATCTTTTCTGACGATGCATGAGCCAGGCTTTGGGCGGACTGAGAAGATTCCCTTACAGCGTGAAGATAAGATTGCAGCGGATCGTCGGAGGCCATAGGGTCTAGCAGATTCCTAGGAGTTAAGCGCAACCCCAGTTCTCGGACACGAGCCTTCAGTGACTCGTTCTCTCGCAGCAAACTGGCCACGACATGGGAAAGAGTTAATCCCACGAAACAGGCCTGCACAGAATAGAGACGAGTTAGAATTAATTCCAGACCTCCGAATGAGAGAAAGAAGGACTCACCGATAATATGCGTTGGGAAAACAGATTCGTCCCCTCTAACAATGAGCCTTCCCAGAACTGCTCATTGGCGGTTTGCCAAGAAGTGGCTAAGACCCATGTAGCTGAACTTGGCCACAGAGGGAGGGGGTGCTGCCTGCAGGCACAGAGTCTAGCCCAACTATGGAGGGTAAGTGAAAGGAAGAAGAAAAGGCGTATCTGCTCTTGGACTGCTCCTTGGTACGAGAGGGAGCTGGAGTTGGGGTAGCTGCTGGAGGGGGGACATGAGTGGTCAAAGAACCCTTGGGTTGGTCTCCAGCTCGATCACTAGCCTGCTCGGGAGTTGCAGCTGGGACTGGAGTAGAAGCTGTGACTTCTATAGCAGGGGGAGAAGATGTCCGAGCGGGAGTTTTCGTCTTAACCTTGGAGGACTTGGAAGAGGTTCGTCTAGAAGGAGGAAGAGGGGGAGATGATTGAACTGAGGAGATGACTCTTTTCTTATTACGTTGAAGGCGCAGGTGCTTGTCTGGGGAGGAGAAGGGGCCTGCTCACCCTCGGGTGGTTCTACAGGTAAAGAGCCGGCTTCAGAGATTTTCGGTTTTGCAGGAAGTTGGGTCGAAGGCCTTGCTGGTTCACTTACGGGGGCCGCTGAAGAAGCTGCTAAACCCCTCGTGATCTCCTCTCTTATATTCTTCAAAAGGCTGCTGGGCAGCTTGGAAGAGTGGACCGAGAAAGTGCGAAACATGGCGGCCTCTGCAAAACAGGAGGAAAGTACCTCAGTTAGCGAAGACGGGGAGAAGAAGATGCGAGGTCTTACCAAAATGAGCTCCTATGGCTGCTGGAATTGGGCTAAGCCCAAAGATATGTAAAAAACCCTCTCGCATTATCATGGACAGGTGAAGGCGCACTCCACCAAGTTTCTCTGAAGCTGTATGACAGTCGGGTTGATGTTGGTGTTCTCGTAGTTCAGAGGCAGAAGGGAGGGTATAACGCCATTTGGTCGGCCACGATACCCATTTCCGTAGCTGAATAAAGAAAAAGCGAGACTTCTAACCCTTGTTGGAAGAAGGCATGTCATTAAAAAATTTATATTCGACCCGGGATTGTACCATGAATACACCCGGCTCAGATCGTTTGAGAGAGTAAAAATGGAGAAAAAGTTGGGGGGTCAGGGGAATTCGATACAGGCGGTAGAGAATCACCATTCCGCACATGGCGCAGAAGGTATTGGGAGCAAACTGAGAAAGCGGGATACCAAAGTGTTGGATCAGGTAGGAGAAAAAGGGATGGATGGGAAAACGAAGGCCTCCGAGGAGTTGGTCCTTGAAAAAGGTTACAAATCCTTTGGGAGGAGAGGACGGAGGCTCATCTGACCTTGGAGGTCGAAGTTAGTAATTATCGGTAAGGTGTAGACTTGCATGAATCGATGACAGGTCGCTTCTATCTAAAACCCTAAAATAAGAGTACCAGGGCATCTCCCTCTCCTCAGCCATGAGAGAAATGGAAACGAGGAAGAAGGAGAGGAGAGTACTTACAAAGGGCAAATGCGAAGAGGAAGGCTTAACAGGCGAAAGTAAGAAGAAGTTGGAAGGTCGAAGGCAGATGAAGGGGTAAGAAGACGACGGCGGACCGCCTTTAGGGTTTATAGATCAGAATTCCTAGGAAGCATCGAAAGACGAGGCGGATAGCTTAGTGGGCAAGGCGCATGATCGCCGTCAGATCAAAAAAGTGAAAGGCATCGGGGGTCGTGTGCAAAAGGCGCTTATCATACGATATGAGTAATAAAGTTATGGGGCACGTGACGCTCCCCTATGAAGGGTATTTATGATGGACGTGACAAGGAAATCATGAAATGGGATATGTGTACAAAAGCGCCTCACTTCTGGAAGATCACACTTTGAAGATTGGGAGAGCCATGCGGTTGCCTTGGGAAATGGAAAAGAAGACGGCGGGAAGCGTTGATTCGAATTCTGCACCGTCATTCCTCATTTCTGCCTCGAAATCAGAGTGAGATTTAAACATCACTTATTTTCTTTTAAGTCTTATACAAGGCACTTTGTGATTGCAGAGAGAACCTCAAGATAAGCCTAGCAGCTCATTCATGGTCAAGCCACTAGCACGGGCTTTTAAGACCCTCCCCGGTCGGGTCTCCCAATCCCTCCCGATCGATGTCCCAGACCTCTCGATCGGTGTTCCAGACTCTCGCCCCAGTGCGAGTTATAAGTGAGTATGCTCTCACACCCGACGACCTCTTGGTCGGTGTTCCAGACTCTCGCCCCAGTGCGAGTTATAAGTGAGCATGCTCTCACACCCAACGACCTCTCAGTCGGTGTTCCAGACTCTCGCCCCAGTGCGAGTTATAAGTGAGCATGCTCTCACGCCCGACGACCTCTCGGTCGGTGTTCCAGACTCTGGCCCCAGTGCGAGTTATAAGTGAACATGCTCTCACGCCCAACGACCTCTCGGTCGGTGTTCCAGACTCTCACCCCAGTGCGAGTTATAAGTGAGCATGCTCTCACGCCCAACTACCTTTGGGTCAGTGTCCAAGACTCTCGCCCCAGTGTGAGTTATAAGTGAGCATGCTCTCACGCCCAACAACCTCTGGGTCGGTGTCCCAGACTCTCGCCTCAGTGCGAGTTATAAGTGAGCATGCTCTCACGCCCAATGACCTCTCGGTCGGTGTCCCAGACTCTCGCCTCAGTGCGAGTTATAAGTGAGCATGCTCTCACACCCAACGACCTCTCGGTCGGCGTCCCAGACTCTCGCTCCCAGACGAGTTATAAGTGAGCCTGCTCTCACAATCCACGATTTCTCAGCTCTTGTCATAAAGGGAGTTATCAGTAAGTTCTTTTTCAAAGAGACATTTGTTAGGTTCCTTCCAAGAGTGCGTATTCGGGGAAAGCACTAACGGAAAGGGGAAAGAAGAAACACCAGTACAAACTAAAATATTTAAGCAGTACAGGGGGAAAATCCTTACAAGCTCATTGTTATTTGGCATAAAGGTATAAAGAACATTTTAACACTCCGAGCTCTCCGGCAGTATAAGATACGGGATACCCTCATAGACATCAACGTGTTTCCGTGTCCGCTGATTCATGAGGGGCGCGGGTCTTTTCTAGCTCAGCTTTAAGAAGCTGGATAAGTCTCTGTTGTTGAGCAATGGTAGTATCTTTTATGTGGGATTCTTCCTGAAGAAGGGATATGGCTGCAGCATGCTTATCTTTCAGATAGATCTGGAACTGGGTCTGGCTCTCCAGATCTGAGTAGGCCTTTTACTTCAATGCCATTTTAGCTCTAACTCGGGATTTGGCAGATAACCAGAGAGCTTCAATGTCCAGACGAAGACAAATTTGAAAATCCCGGTCTTGCGTCATCTCGATTAGCTTTGCATCCTTTTGGGCCAATAGTTGGGTGACTTGAGTTAATTGATGATGAAGGCGCTGTCTCTCATCCACATCAGAAGAAGTCGGATTTATGATCCCTCAATACGGATGAGGAGGCGATACAGTCCTACAGGTAATAATCCTCCTTTTAAGAAGAAGGGTAGGGAAGGCAAGAGATACAAAAGTTAATGAGACATGATTCCCTAGACTGATTGAACCATTAATTGGGTTTGGTGCCCGAGGATTGGGGAAAAGGAAGAAAAGCCAGCATTTAAGGCTAGAGGGGCAAAATCAAGGAAATCAGGATGGAGTCTAGTCAGTCGGACTTGGGCCTCCTTCGACTAGACTTGAGGGGGAGACTTGTGATACAGTGTATAATGGTGGGGCCGGTGAAGCCAGACAGGTGGAAGTCAAGGGGACGTGGCAATCAGAAGTCAAGGGGACGTGGCAGTCAGAGGTCAAGGGGACGTGATAGTCAGAAGTCAAGGGGACGTGACAGTCAGAAGTGAAGGGGATGTGGCAGTTGGAAGATAGGGGAACATGATAGTCAAGAGACAAACAGGCTAGGATATGCAGGGCAGGATATACAGGTCATGATAAACAGATCAGGATAGGTAGGGCAGGACATACAGGTTAGGATAAACAGGTCAGGACATGCAGGTCAAGATATGCAGGACAGAATATACAGGTCAGGATAAACAGATCAGTATAGGCAGGGCAGGACATACAGGTCGGGATAAACAGGTTAGGACACGCAAGTCGAGATATGCAGGTTAGGATAGGCAGGACATGACATACAGGTCGGGATAAATAGGTCAGGACATGCAGGTCAAGATATGCAGGGCAGAATATATATAGGTCAGGATAAACAGATCAAGATAGGCAGGGCAGGACATATAGGTCGGGATAAATAGGTCAGGACACGTAAGTCAAGATAGACAGGTTAGGATAGGCAGGGTAGGACATACAGGTCGGGATAAACAGGTCAAAACACGCAGGTCAAACTATGCAGGTCAGGATGGGCAGCACTACACGACAACGGAGCCAGGGAATCGTAACCACCTGTCAGGGAATAACTGTCACATGTCAGGATATATTCTAATGGTCTGAAGTTTTCTGCTAATGGAACTTTCCTCGGACCTATAAGGGGATGCCACGTGTCATTCCCCACCAGACAAATCCTGACACCTGACATTTCCTGATGCTCATTAGACTCCAGAAGTACACATTGTCATATAAAAAGGGAGGCCATCTCCCTTACGCAGGTACGCGCACTCACCTTTTCGCACTTGTCCTATAGTTTTTCCTTTCGTTTACTGTTCTTCTAGGGAAAAAGTACCTGACTTGAGCGTCGGAGGGCCTGCTCCGAGGATATTTTCCCTGGTTCTTGGTCTTTAACGTTCCGTGTGCTTGTCTAAGTGTGCGCAGAGGACTCCCGCGTCGTCATCCCTGTCAGCACCCACTGCCAGCAGCCCGTGGGAACCCTTCCACGAAGTACAGTGTCAGCAAGGAGTTTTAGCGACCCTCCGTCAACGCCAACGACAACGCAGCCGGCCTCCGTTTGACTCAGATTCCGGACGGGATCAATAGTGATTGCGGTAGCTAAGGATTTTAAGGTAATTTACAGAAATGAAGAGAATTTGAGATAGAATTATGATTTGGAAACTATAGTTAGGGAGGGGATATTAATGTTATAAGTGATTGTGCTCCTCAAATATAATTCAATGATCAAATCAAAATATGATTTTTTTTTTTAAAAAAGATGAAGCTAATCAGAGAGCACTTACGATAGAAAAACTATGGAGATTTGAATGTAGTCGTCGTTAGAAAATATGGAAATTTACAAAGATATGCACAGTGATTCTAGATTTGGGAAAAATGGAAAGGGTAGTGTAAAGCTTGGTTTGCCGTATTTTTTGATCTTACAATTGTCAATACAAAGGAATTTCATCGTCATGAAGATTAATTTTCACAGTCAGTATGAAGAAAAATAAAGAGAAGAATAAAAAGATGTACATGAACATTTTAAGTGGGGCTCTATCTTATATACTTGTAGTTGTTAGCACAACAAGAAAAACAATAACAAGCCATGAATCCCAACTATATGGGGATGATCTCATCCGGAAGCTGAGTAGATGAACGACCGGTAAGGAGGCAGGAATGTTGACGGAGGAATGATTTGAAGTTGGAAACTGCAGACCTGTGCACATCACACAGAGAGCAAACAGGAACGTTAGAGCGAAAATCAGAGAGGGGGTCTCTAGCATAGGCACTCCGACGCTCAATTCAGAATAGGTTGAAAATGGGAAAAAAGATGAACAGTAGAAACAGTAGTGTGGATGCGTGTGTGCATGCGTACTTCGCCAATGGAGAGGGCCCCTTTTATACCGCCTCTCATAACCAACGTAAGAATGAGATATCAGAGAATATCTTGTGTCAGAATATGTCAGGTAGTGGAGGTTGTACGACAACCCTCCCCTAAGTAGAGGAAGGCTCCATTGCATGTATATGTCAGAGTAGTGGAATATTCCCTGGTGAGTAGCCGTTAGTCTTTGACAGATTGTTGCAATCCTCTAACAATGCTATCTCGTAGAGGGAGTCTAAACTGGGAGTCGTGCCCATGAGAAGTGGGGAACTAAGTCTCATAGGCTCTGGGGCCGATTGGGTTTATACTGGGAGTCCTGCCCATGAGAAGTGGGGAGTTGAGCCTCGTAGGTCTAACTTGCTCTCCGGCTGATCGAGTTTATACTGGGAGTCTTGCCCGAGAAGTGGGGAATTGAGCCTCGTAGGTTTGACAGACTCTCGGGCCGATCGGGTTTATACTAGGAGTCTTGCTCATGGGAGGCGAAGAGCTGAGTCCTATAGGTCCGATCGACTCTCGGGCCAATCGTGTATATGTTGGGAGTCTTGCCCATGAGAAGTGGGGAGATGAGCCCCGTAGGTCCGACTGGCTCTTTGGCCGATTGGGTTTATGCTGGGAGTCTTGCCTATAAAAAGTGGGGAGCTGAGTCTTATAAGTTTGATAGGCTCTTGGGCCGATCAAGTTTATGCTGGAAGCTTTGCTTATGAGAAGTGAGGAGCTGAGTCCCGTATGTCCGACCGACTCTTATGTCGATCAGGTTTATGCTGGGAGTCTTACTCATGAAAAGTGGGGAGCTGAGCCCTGTAGATTCGACCGACTTTTGTGCCAATCAAGTTTATGTTGGGAGCCTTGCCTATGAGAAGTGGGGAGCTGAGCTCCGTAGGTTCGACCGACTCTTGGGTCGATCGAGTTTATGTTGGGAGCCTTGTATGAGAAGTGGGGAGTGAGTCCCATAGGTTCGACTGGCTCTTCGGTCGATCGAGTTTATGTTGGGAGCTTTGCCCATGAGAAGTGGGGAGCTGAGCCCATAGGTCTGACTGGCTCTTAGGTCGATTGAGTTTATGCTAGGAGTCTTGCCCATGAGAAGTGGGGAGCTGAGCCCCGTAGGTCCGACTGACTTTTTGATCAATTGGATTTATACTGGGAGCCTTGCCTATAAGAAGTGGGGAGTTGAATCCCGTAGGTCCGACCGGCTCTTGGTCTGATCAGATTCATGAAAAGTAGGGACCTAAGTCCCGTTGAAAGTGACCCGTTCAGCTACGTACACCATGTTTTTAACTGCCACCTCACATTGACTCTGACTGCTATTTCACCTTAACTTTGACTGCCCCATTGTCTTGACTATCGACCCCAGATTACCTTTGAGGTCACTCACCATTCGTCGTATCAGGGGACATTCACAAGGATCTTATCATACCATCATAAATGCTATTACTGATTTAAAGATAAGCTTTTTGGTTTGTTTTGAAATGACAACAATCATATACTCTCATAGTTTTTTTCTCTTGCTAGAAAGATAGATAGAACCAAGTGCATAAATTTTAAAATCATACCTAATGAAAGATTAACTAATGAATACCATTAACGCAGAGTCCTAGGAAAAAATCATACCTAGATACTAGGAAAAGTTTATTCCTAGTTTTGCTTGAATAACTTGATGGAATTTATGCACGAGTTTATAACGAGACAAGAGTGGAGTGATGAAGTGAAAAACTTTTTATTAGAGGAACACATTTTGACAATTATGCTGAAATGAACAGAACTTCAATGGATATAATAATGGAAATTGAGACAAGTTTTCACTTCTAAGTACAGCAAAGTTAAAGCATATGATATTTTCTACGGCAACTTAAAAATGAAGAATGCTAAGAAGGATTTTAACATAGGATTTGAGTTGGACATAACCAATAAGTTCAACTTAACTGGTGCACATATGTGATTGATTAATTGTTATGTATAGAAGTTCAGGGAAAAAAAAACTCAATAACCTTGGACAAATGGAAAATCAACCTGATTTGAAAAATTTACCCAAAATTTAATTGTGTTTATCCAATTTTTGGTATGGCTTTGGGTTTTGAAATGTATGGTGTGCAGTCTTGGGTTTTGTCTCTTTATAGAAGAACCTGAAATTTGAAGTTCTATTTATAATAATAATATACAATGCTAAACATAGCTGACCCATCTAGTGAGATAAGACTTATTGGTGGTTGTTGTTGTATACAATGCTAAACATAAAGTTATATTGTATCTGTAATATGTTATATCATACTGTATATTGAAAAAAATCCAAACTGAAATGAACTGAAATGTTTTTTTTGTTTGATTTTTTCTCCCTTAGATTCAGGTTTTAGTTTGTGTTTCTTCCATATCCCTATCCAGTTTGATTGTGAGTTTTGAACAAACACGCAGATATGGCTGAAAAAATTGACTCTTTTTTGCACGCCGTGAGATGCATTCTTTTGTTGGTTTGGACTCTGTAAAAATTATATATATATATATCAAATACAATTTTCTACCCTCTCTTCTCATCCGTTACAACTGTTACCTACGTTCGCTTTAATCTCCTTTCTCAGTGGCTCCCATCTCCACCCATAGATTCTCCATTGTTTTCAGAAATTCTACTGGGTTGATAGTGACAGATCTATGTAGAGTCCAGTTGGCCCCGATGAACCTAAAGGCATGCCTCTTGTGGATTTTATCCATCTCTTACTCTGAGATTATTTCCAACTTCTATTATTTGACCTGTATAGCTAGCAATTTTTGTGAATTAAAAGTGTGTTTTTCAATTTGATTAAAATGTGTTTTATTCCACTATCAGATTAGAAGAATAAATGTGTTTTTATTCCACTATCTAATTAGAAGAATCGTGTTCTAGCTTGTGGATTTAAGTTTTGGCTTTAAACATGTTTCATTTTGATTTTTTGCTTGATGAAATGAGCTTATGTTTATATTTTATCTCTTTTTCTGTAAAAAAAACTCACAATGAATGTCACAGATGGATGATTATTTTACATTCTAGAAACTGTTATTAACTCTGCCAAATTATTACGCTTCAGTTCTTGAGCATTTTGTTTTCTCAGTGCCAGTGACTTTGGGAACTTGGATTTGATGGGAAAGAAAGGAAATATGTTATTTATCCATTTTGTTCAATTGGTTTGTTAAAATAGATTTCAAGAAAGAAATGGTAGACTGTTTTTACGCAAACAGATTTCTTCTTTGGCTGCGAAGTTTCTACCTGAGACTTGGGACATTGTTTCTATTCTTTATTTTTCCATACTATCAGTCTCATTCTGAAAGATATTTTAAAATATGAGTCGGTAGATATTTTTTGTTTTAACTTGAAATGAACACTAACTTTTAAATTATATTTTATAATCAAATTGAAATGGGACCTTAGGTATGGGTTGTGCGAGTTTGAATGTGGTATTGTCACCCATGTGTTAAATGTGGCATGCTAGATTCTACTCGAACTAGCATGTTCACTGTTCAGTCTCACCTCCGCATTAGTTTAGTTGATGACATTGCAGGAATCGTGCCTGCTAATATGATCTTAGTAGTGAAACTTGTGTTCAAAATCTTCTATCAATATCTTTGCTGTGACAATATTTTAGATCACATGATATAAAACTGTGGATGGTCATATATGGTTAATGGGAACTAAAATGTGGCATCATTATCTAGTTGGCTATGCACTACTTAATTTGCAATTTCATCACTCTTTTTACACATTTTTAAATAACCCATGTGTTGGTGTTGTTAGCACCAATAATCGAACGTATATTTTGACGAATGACAAATGGTTTAAAGTTAGACATTATGCGCTAAGCGTGCAAGTTAGTAAACATAGAAAGTTCTAATGAGTCAAGAAGATTGGCATCACGAACACCTAGTGGGTCAAGACGAGCAGACACTAGGCAAGGAGTTTTAGTAGATTAGAACGTTCAAATACTATGCAGAAGATCAAATGAGCTGATCTGGCAGTGCACTTGACGGGTGACCAGACATCAAGTAAGGAAAGTCCTAGTGGGTCAATCAAACACTGAGCAAAAGTAGAAGTTCAAACAGGTCAATCAGACTAGTTGTTTGGTGGGTAAGTTAAGATAAGCTCCTTGAGTTGAGTGTAGTGAGGTCATGTCTAGGTTGGACAAACCTTAGGTGTTAAGATCAGACAATCCTATCTGTTGAATCAGGTGGATCGGCTAGAGGACAGTGAATAGCATGTAAAAACAAATTTACGACTTCTCTTGCTTCTAGCTTACAAGGATACACATTAGTTAATGAAAAAGAAATGACATAAAAAGAAAGTAAGAGACTCAGTAGTTTTACTTTATTACAACCCGGGTTGTTGTTAATCCAAGACAATTGGAAACAAATTCTTTTGATAATGTCAGAGGCGGAGAAGTCCCTTATAACGTTGATTATAGATAGCTAAAATTGAAAATAGAAATGAATATGTGATATCTAAACTAAGAGGACAAGACCTCTATTTGTATCATTATGGTCGAAATGACCGTTTGCTCACGTGGCATATTAGAGGCGCCTCAGTTGTGTTGACTCTTATCCTCGTCGCAACAAAGCTTTGGTTGATATGGCGGATTGGAGGTGCCTCAATTCGTTGGAGGCGCCTTAGTTTGGCTGACGTGGACTCCGCCGATTATCTTCTCGACAATGGCTCCATCCCAACGGAGGCGCCTCGAGTAACAGGAAGCCTAGGTCCCTTCAGCGGCAATAGGCCTAGGTCCCTTCAGCAACATTTGTGGAACCTTAAGTCCTCTGAGGTGCCTTAAGTCTTCAAAACACCAAGGCAGTGGAGGCACCTTAGATGGTCAACTTCCAAGTTGACCATCCACTTCTTCACATGCTTGGGTGATTCTCCTGCCGTTCGGAGTTGAGTTCACCCGAACCCAACTCTGACCTTCTCAAGCAGACTTTCTCCCGATTTCTCGTCTCTCAGATGCGATGTGTGCGTCCTTCTCACTCCACTGGTGTACTCTTCCGTAGCTCCTCATCATTCGGATGTATCGAGCCCGTCGACTCACTTCCCGTGATATCCTTCTCATTCGCTGCATCTTCTGCTCGACTTCTTGTGTTCATAAGTTCCTGCATACTTATAGACACAAAAATATCAAAACACACAGGACCTAACTTAACTCGGTTGATCGTAATCTCTCCTTTTTTGGTGTGTATTAATCCGAGTTAAAGTTAGGGATAATAAACAAAAATTGCTTTATGTTAAAACAATTTAATAAATAAAAATTTTCAATAAAATACAAGCAATAATATTATGATCTCTCCTTTAACTTAACCCCCATAATTTCTTCCCCTTTGATCAGATAAAAAGAGGGTAAATAAAATGAAAAAATAGAGAAAAAGTATGAAATTTTTTCTAGGGGTTTTACATATAACATGAAAGTCTGTATGCTTTTAAAAAATTATATTTTAAAAAATTATTTTTCAAATAAACTAATTTCTAGGAATTAAAAGTTAGATTGTTCAAAATAGATTTGAAAATTATTTTTAACTTTTGAAAAATGCTGAATTATTTTGTCAAAGTGAAACATAATCAATCTAATTATCGAAAAAGTTTTCGTGAGAAAAATGATTTTTTGACCGTGAGAAAATAATTTTCTTTTCATAAATAGTTATTTTTGATATTAAATACTTAATAATAGATTTCAATATTAAAATAACTTGCTAATTTTTATGAGCATTCAAAGTATAATGGTTATTTATAGAAAAATCGAGTTTTCAAAAATCAATCTCTGAAAATTTTCAAATTTTCAAATTTAATTTTCATTAAAAAATTCATAAAAATTATTTAATAGTTAAAAATTTCTGAAATTTTTCTGGCAATATATAACATATTTGTTTATCACCAAAAATTTTAAATCTAGAAAAATTAATAAAAAATATTTGATAAATTAATTTTGCCAATACATTTAATAATTCAACCAAATTAATTTCTACTAATTAAATTTCTTAGCAAAAAAATCTATAGGTCAAAATAGATTTTAGAATCCAAAATAAATTTTTACCTACTGGATTTATCAAGTATTTTCTTGGAATATTATTTTTTGATATTTTTATAATTTGACTCTTATGATTTCTAACATATCAATTAATCTCCATAATATCTAAAATCTTTCTGGAGCTTATTGTTGATGGCCAGGTTGATTAAGCTCGGGTGAGCTCGAGCTTGAGTTTCGATGTTTGAACAATATGTGCGAATGGAAGTCAAGTATATCAAGGTTGATCGGAGACTTGACTGAAAGTTAGATAAACGACAAGTCCTAACGGGAGGTTAGGTAAATGAAAGTCTTAGTGGGACTAGTCAAGTCTAGTTGGGAACTAGGTTAAGTCCAAGGCGGATTAGCTAGGAGCTAAACACTTGACACACGTGAAGTCCTAGTGGGACTAGGCAAACCTAGTTCGGAACTAGGTTAAGTCCAAGGTGGGTTAGTTGGGAGCTAAACACTTGACACAAGTAAAGTCCTAGTGGGACTAGGCAAACCTAGTTGGGAACCAAGTTAAATCCAAGGTGGGTTAGTTGGGAGCTAAACACTTGTCACAAGTGAAGTTCTAGTGGGACTAGGCAAACCTAGTTAGAAACTAGGTTAAGTCCAAGGTTAACACTTGGCACGAGAGAAGTCTAGTTGGGAACTAGGCAAGGGAAAGTCCAAGTTGGTCAAAGGTTAACTGGACACTTGGTAAAGAAATCCTGACAGGTTAAGGTTGACTGTATGTTAGGCAATGGGAAGTCCCAACAAGTCATGAAAGGTTTCGGGTTGGGCAAAGGAACCCTAAAACCAGGTTTAGGGAATTAGGGCTGGGCAATCGATTGGTCTAAACCCAATCGATCAGGTGATCGATTGGCAGATGTTCTTATCGAAACATAAGGGTTCTGGATCGATTAGGTAATTGATCTAGCCTGATGCTAATTTATTGGGTAATCGACTGCGAGAAACTTGCGAGCGAATAGTAGCTTCCCAGATCGATTGGGTAATCGATTGGGAAGCTTCTTCATCGTGAACAAAAGCACTCTTGATCGATGATCGATTAAGAAGCTACTTAATCGATTACGTTTATGGCGTAATCAATTGGGAGATTTCGTGAGTGAATAGTAGGCTTCTGAATCGATTGGTCAATCGACTAGAAGCTGCTGAATCTATGGCTCATCAATTTATTCGACGTTTGAAAAAAAGTCGTTCTGCAAGTGCTCGCACAGTCGGTTGACGTGACAATCGATTGGGGAAAGCTAAATCGATTTGCGACATCGATTGGGGAAAGCTAAATCGATTTGCGACATCGAGTGAACCCTAGAAAAGGGTTTTCGCGAAGGTTTGAAGGCACGGCTCGAAATCACTGTTCATGCTAGTTCTTGAGGGTTTGGAAGAAAATTGTTTCTGTACTTTTCAAACATCAAGAGGCTATTCCAAGCAAGAAAAGAGCAAGGAAAGAAAGGTTCATTGTTGTAATCATTTTTGATTTCTTATGTAACCTAGGTTGCATTTTTTGTTGCATTTCTTGTATTCGAGCTTGTACTTTCTCGCCTCCAGGAAAGAGGTTTTATAATGCATATGTGAGTGAGTAGGGTGGACTCTCAAGGAGGTGGAGACTAAATAAACTTCCGAGCTTCTAATAATAAGGCCGAATACGAAGCCCTGTTAGCCGGACTACATGTAGCCAGACACGTAGAAGCCATCCGGGTAATCATCCACTCGGACTCCCAATTCGTGACTCAACAAGTGGTAGACAACTTCGAAATCAATAGTGAGAGGTTGTAGATGTACAAAGAGGTCTACGAGAAGCTAAAAGAAAGCTTTGTAGAGGTCACACTAGTCAAGATACCTCTGTCTAATCATCACAAGGCGGATGAATTGGCCAAAATGGTCATCTCGTTGTCCACTTGGGTCTTAGACTGCCCGATGACACAAAGCCTACTAATAGCTTAAATCGACTTGCAAGCCAATGTGGAGGAGCCAATCAATTGGAGAGCCCGATCACTTTATACCCATAGCAAGGAGTTTTGCCGGTCATTGTTGAGTCGACTTAGCTAGTTAAGAGGAGGGCCAGCCTTCCACACCCTCCTCTAGCTCTCAAGTGCCCTAACAAGTAGTTTTAGAGTGAGGCCGCTCTTCTTTAGACTAATCGTTGAAAGAGCAAAGAGATAGGAAGAAGAAGAAGTTGAAGTTTGAAACTCTAATTTCAATAAGTGACTTATCATTCAAGGAGCTCAAGTTCAAAAATGGATTTCCAAGATGGTTTCGGGTACGACATCCGAGCACCTTCACCATTTGGAATTGAAAGTTTTGACCCTTGAAAATCAAGGGTTAAAATTTTTTTCATGATGGAGATAGAGCAATAGTTTGCTCTAATGAAAGAATTTCAAGCTCGATAGCTCAGGGAAGCTTCTCAAGAAAAGCAAATGGCTGAGGAGCAACTGAGAAAATCTAAGACTAATGATAAGGTAAACAAAATTTTGGTTAATTTATTGCCTAACGATATCATGTGCAAAATAGGAGATTACAAGAGTGCAAACAAATTGTGGCGCACATATGCCAAGCTCCATAATGATCCATCCTCAATGGAATATAACGAGAAAGACAGAGGAAAACTTTGTTTCAAATATAAGAAGATTTGGAGGTTGAGAGGTGCTCAACATTTGAGGAGAAAATTGAAGAAGAGGGAAAGAGATCATTGACATCGGAACAATAAGAAGTCTCATCTAGGTGGGGGGAGTATGAGTAGGGGGGGGGGGGGGGGGGGGGGGGGGGGGCGTTTAAACTGAGAAACAAATAGAAGAAATAGAAATAAGGAGGAGAGTACTCACGAATAATATTACTTCAAAGGATCGATACAAATCTTCCCCAAGTAGAGCTCAAGGTATGCTTGAATGCTTTGCAAGGGTTGATGAGCTGCTTATTTATAGAAGAGAATGCCGGGTGCACATGGGCCCCATCGTCACACCTCATCTATTGTGATAAGAGCGCATCTTCTACTTTACAGCGCATAGATGCCTCTTTACAGCTTAGGGTATCTTTGCTTTACACGCATGCCATAGTGGCTAAAGCTTATCTACTTTACAGCACATAGATGCCTCTTTACAACTCAGGGCATCTTTGCTTTATTTGCAGATACTGACAAGGGGTATGTAGATAGTGGAGTCATAGGGTCCACCACTTTCGTGAAGTTACATGTGGAAAGAATTCATTCTGGTTACAACATCTTGAAGCATGTAGGAAGTTTGTGTGAGTTGTTCATCAATTTGTTTGGTGACGGGGTACCAGTTATGCCACCAATTATCCTTTGAACATAATCGTTGGCACTCCTGTTTCTTCAGGGAGTGAAGTAGCCTAAGCTGCTGGAGTGCATTAGTGGCTTGGATGGCCGCCCCTTGTTGTAGGTCATGAAGGTGTTGTCGGTGTTGTCGGTCTTTCTTGAGCGTAATTGGGTAGACATATAGCTTGTTGAGCTGTTGTTGGTATTGCTCAACGAAGCTGATAAGGCTTGAGGGCCGTTATCAGGTGTGCTTGGGCCTCGTGATTGGGCCGCTCCTCTAGCTCTTGTTGGGCTGGTGCTACTATCTTTAGTCAACTCATTTCTTGGATCGGTCATTCTGTCAAAATAAGTAAATTAATTAGTCGTGAAAGAGCATCTGCTACCTGATTATCTTCGCCTTTGATGTGTTCAAACTGGATCGAGATGCCGGTCCCGGTTATGTAATCAATAAAGGTTATCCAGTGGACCCTTGAGGGTTTGTTGTTTGCAGTTTTTCCAAAGAAACTTATAATTGTTTGGCAGTTTGTTCGAATGAGCAGTTTTGGCTTATCCAGGAAATAAATGCTTATCTAGGAAATAAATTTTTAGCGCCTCCAATGAATTTTTTACTGCAAGAATTTCTGCATCTATTGTTAATTTGGGAGAGTTAAACTTTCCGCTTGCATATGCATATATTTTCTTAGTTGTCTTAGAGTCATATTTCGCCTTTTTCCACTTACATATTCCTCCCCAGCCGTCCATGCAACCATCAACTTCAAGGATCATGAAGCAATTTTCCGAGGGAATTTCCAATTCTGGGAGCCTTCGGATTTTATCTTTAATTTGCTGGATCAAGGCCCAATCCTGCTTATTGAGACGCTTATCCCTATTTGGGCTAGTCTTGGCATAGAGAGGGCTTAGCAATTTTCCCAAATTTGGGATATAATTGCGAGCGTAGTTCAATAAACCAAGCCAAGATCTCATACCTTTTGTTGTTTTCAGATCTTCATCCTTGAAATCAGTTACCTTGGAGATAATATGCGGTTGTAATTTAATTCTACAATTTCCAATGACTGCTCCCAAAAATTCAATCTCTGTCACTGTAATTTTCATCTTTGTGGGACTTAAAACTAATCCATGTTCTTGACATATGCTTAACATTTTCTTTAAATGTCGTGCATGGCTTTGCTCGTCTGAAGAAAATACCAGTATATCATCAATATACACAGCTATGTATTCTTCAGTTCCTTTAAAGCAATTATCCATCTTCCTTTGAAAGATTGTGGGGGCATTTTTTAGCCCAAAAGACAATACTAGTCATTCGTATAGACCATCTAGAACCAGAATGTCATCCATTTAATCAAGTCCGGGTGAATAGCCACCTGATGGAAACCACTCTTTAAATCGAACTTTGAAAAAATACAACTGGTACTGACCTTTTTTAGAATTGTATTTATGCCCGGGAGGTTGTACTCTTTATGTGTCAGGTCATTGAGGCGCTTGTAGTTAAAGACCATTCTTTCCTTGCCTTTTACTTCTTTACCTGTCTTTGGGTCAATAGTAGTGCCTGAGTTGACTATGATTGTTGTAGTCCCGCTTACTCTTACTTGGTCTAATTACTCCAAGCTTAAGTAATGTTGCAATATGCTTGCTGAAAGCTTCCTTCTGTTGTGGTGTTAGATGTTTAAAGGGTCTGTCTTCAATAATAAAGTCTGGATTTTTGATATCCAGTTGACAAACAATTTTATTCTTCTCCCAGTGTTGTAATGGATTTTCCCCGATATATCCTTGGTCACTTAATTCTTTTAATAGTGAACTGAAATTTTGCTGGAAGCTTGGATTGGTCTTCTCGACTAAAAAATTGACCATTTCCTTTATTTATATATACTCCTCTTCCTCCAATTGCAGCTCTTCTATTGCAGCTGCATTAATTGAGGGTAAAGTATTTATTGTTGTCAAATTTTTATAGAATGTTACCGTATTTCCTTTAATCCGTAGTCCCCCATGCATGACTCTTATAAAATTGCAGCCAATAATTAGTTGAATATTGTCCCCAAGCACCATGGGAAAACTGTAAGTATACGGTATCCGAAAAATGTTATCGCCAATGACCATTCTTCCTGGCTTCAGCTTCATATTGGCCTTTTGTTGGGAGTTGATTCCGCTAAAGCTGACAACAAATGTGTTCTGTTCCAGAGCTTCTTTTGGTATAGACTTTTGGTCGACGCAACATGTTGTTGCCCCAGTATCGAGTATTGCTCTTAAGGAGAATTTTGGGATTTCTGAAATTTCAAGTTCCATTGTGAGGTTATATAACATATTTTTTACTAACTTCGGACCTGGGTTTTGTCCCGGGATTGCTGCTGCCACTTTACTAATTGTTGCTTCTAGGAGCATATGTGTCGCTTCTTCTTCTTCTAAAGCTTGAAATTCTGTCCTCAAGTCTCTTTCTAACAGCAATTCTTCCAACTCTTTATGGAAGTAATATGGTCCACATAAATTGCAAGCTGTTATAAAACACTCTAGGCAATGTATCCTTGCATGGGTGTCGTGAGGTTTGCCCTTATACGTTCTTGACTGCCTTATTCCCAGCTTCTTCTATTTATTATAGTAACATGGTATAGGAATTTGACTACAAAAAGAAAGGTTTTTCAGTGACCTTTTAAAGGCTGCATCTTTGCATTCTTGTTCCAGAAATTTGTGTGCGAAGATAACCCTTCGAAATACTCCAATTGTGAGTCCTGGGTACTTTTCATCAAATGCTGCCTTTATTTGGTTGCCTAAATCTCCTGGCATTTTGAATCAGAATTTTTCAGAGAGTTCCGGTCCAGCATATAATCGTTCTGTTTTGGCAGCCAGTCGCATGTAGTTATTAATATATTGGATAATGTTTTTGACATTATCACAGGATAGTTTTTCTAGGTCTTTATAAGCAGTATCTTGTATGACTGTGGATCCTTGGGCTGGATCTTCGGCAGAGAATACCCTTATCATTTGTGATAGAATATTTTGAGTTCCTTCTTGTCCTTCTCCAGTTTGAGTGAGGGCTTCATATTCTGTGGGATAACTCATTCGCCATTGTACCCATGTTATCTTCCGAATTTCGCCCAATAGATTTTCTATAAACTCCACTTTGTCCTTTGTATCTGTGAATATTTGATTGAAAACATAATTCTTGGTTATAGATTCTCATCGAGAGAATGCATCATCAAATAATCCGAGTTGTTCTGAGATCACGAATAAAGCTCCACTTTGCCGCTGAGCTGATGGAAGTGTCCATTATTCATTGTTCGTTTCTCCTCGGAATTTTGCCTTAGGGGGTTGTTGTTCATAGATGGGTTGAAATGTAGATGGGCCTTCTTGAGCTTTTGCCGGAGGATATCCTGGTGGTCCCATCACTGCATCTTGAGGAGGTTGGTATGGTGATATCACAGTGTTAGTAGAATAAATCTGCCGGGATTTGGTGGGGCTTTCTTCCAGCAATTGTCGTAAGTTAGGGTATTCCATCCCGCAGCCTACAGCGAGCAATTGAGATGGGTCCTCGTCCCTATCACCTTCTGTTGCGAATGGATTGGTCCATAGCTCCGAATCAGAATCATAAGAATCCCATAATGTTGGTTTGGTTAAGGGAGTAAAGATGGAGGCCATATATTGAATCTGGTCAAGAAAGTCAACTTTAGCATCAGGATACCGAAGAGTAGTGTCCATGGACCGGAGAATAGTGGCCCTTGGGCTTGTTTCTCCTGCATGGGCTTGCTCAAAGGTAGACTGATGAAGTCCACTTTCTTCTTCAACAAGTACCGTTGTAGCCTCTTTAGGTAGTAGTTTCTTAAAAATTGGAGGAGGTTGCTGTATTATTGGGATTCCACTGGTTTATCATCCTATAATTCTAAATCTGGGAAATGGTCAGGAATTGCATAATTAACATAATAATCAAACTTACCACTAGGAGATCAATTTGGCATTGTCTGTGGGAACACACTTTCTTATTCTGAAGCGTGAAGATGGTGGATATTGGCAAAATCAACGTCACCATGATAGCCGGAAAGTACGAGCTCTTCAAGGAAGCCAAAAGACGAGCGGCTTCAGCAAAGCAAACTACTGTTTCCCGACCGCACAAGCTGCCTGAAGCCTCCAAAGACCTAATGAATATTTTTGACCAGGGATCGAAGAGGAAGCAGCCTGAGGAGTCTCCCCCAGCCTTCTATAGAGAGCTAGACCTGGGTTATTATCCACGGGACCCTGGGTGTTATAACAACAAGAAGGAACAACTGCAAGCTTCTATGGCAGAGAGTTCCCCGCCCAGAGACTCTAAGAAAGAAAAAGCCATTGTCCTTAAAGAAGAGCCTAGGGAAGAACCTGAAGAGCAAGTGCCCTTCTCCCTAAGGGTACTGGAAGAGAAGCTGCCTAAAGGGTACAAGCCCCCTGCTATCGGGGAATATGACGGCAGCAAGAACCCTGAAAATCATCTTCGTAAATTTAGGAATGCGGCGCTGTTGCATCGATATAGTGATGTCGTCAAGTGCCGGGTATTCCTAAACACTTTGTCCGACTCAGCGCAAAAATGATTTGATGAATTGCCACACGGGTCCATCACCTGTTTCCTAGATTTCAAGACCGCTTTCCTGCACCACTTCGTTAGTAGCAGGAAATATCAAAAGACTGACCATTGCTTCTTTGCCCTTAAGCAGGGGCCCGTCGAACCCTTGAGAAGTTATATTAAGCGCTTTAACCAAGTGGCTCAGGATGTTCCATCTGTCACTTCAGAGATATTGATGAGCGTCTTCTCCCATGGATTAGTAGAAGGGAAATTCTTCAGAGACCTCATCAGAAATTCCGTAAAGAATTTCGATGAGATGTTAGAGAAGGTTGCCAGCTATATCAACGTGGAAGAGGCGCAAGCGGCACGAAGGAAGGCAGATCGGGTGCCTTCTTCCGTCAACAAGCCGGAGAAAAGAACACCCCAACCACTGGCTCAACCTCTTCCGCGCGCCCGGGAAACCCAACCTCCCTTTCCGCCTGGTCAGGATTCCCGACCAGCTCCACGGTTAGTCGCGGTCCACGCTTCTAGACCTGGGTCGTGGGGTCCACGTTATTGCACCTATCATCGGTCACATACGCATGCAACCAACGATTGTTTCCAATTCGCCCGCGACTCTCGACGCGCCGTTGAGTTGGGTCTGCCACCACCCGAGCTGGCCCCCCAAGTGCAGAAGATGATGGACGACCAACGTATCGCGGCGGGTCAAGCAAGCAGGCCCAGATCAGACCAGGCGGGGCCAAGTGTACAGCAGCATGGACGTGGCCGGGAGCAAGGAGAAGTCCGGGAGGAAGAAAATAAGGGCAATGCGGCCATTCGAGAGATAGACATGATCTCTGGAGGGCCTACAGGCGAAGATTCTGGCAGGGCGCGAAAGTCTCATGAACGACGTTTGGAGGTTCATGCCGTTGGATGCAGCCAAGAACAAGCTGCCGACCCTATCATCAGCTTCGGGCCGCAAGATTTAGAAGGATTAGAGCTACCCTATGATGATGCCCTCATCATCAAAGCTGTCATAGTCAACAGTCGCATGTCTAGGGTTTTCATTGACACCGGAAGCTTTGTCAACGTGCTGTTTAGGACTGCATTTGAAGGAATGCAGATAGACGTCAGCGAGCTTCAACCAGTGGCCACTTCTTTGTACGGTTTTATAGGCAATGAAGTAAAGCCCATGGGCCAGATCAAGCTGGTCATATCCTTGGGCAGTGAGCCCCTGGTGTGAACAAGGAGGAGCACCTTCATCGTAGTAGATTCACCCTCGTCTTACAACGTCATCCTGGGTCGACCGACATTACATGAGTTCTGGGCTACGGTCTCCACCTTTCATCAGAAAATCAAATTCTCCGTGAGAGACCAGGTCGGGGAGGTTAAAGGGGAGCAGCGGGTTGTGTTGTTAAAGGCGCGCCTGAGGCGCGCCCGAGGCGCGCCCGAGGCGCTAGGTGCACAAGGCGCTGGGAAAAACGCATCTTCCCAAGCGAGGCGGGCGCTGTTCGCTAGGCGCGCGCCTAGGCACGCCTCGTGCGCCTTTGCACCTCAACGAAGTGCGATCGAGGCGCCGCGATAGATCATGACCAAATCTGGATTTTAAACCAAAAAAAAACATTCCAAATCAGCGTTGTTTGGAATTAGGGCACGAGAAACAAGAGCAGAAACGCAGCAGAGAACGCAGGAAGGAAGAGAACGCAGGAAGGGAGGAAGAAACCTGAACCCATTTCCGTCCGCCGCCGCCATCGCTGAGTCGCGCCATCGCTGAGTTGCATCGTCGCCAAGTATGTTTTCCTTCTTTTTTTGTTTTTTCTATTCTTCACTTCTTCTCTTCTTCTTCTTATTCGTCTGTTATCATCTTCTTCTTCTCTTCGTTTCTTTTTCTTCTTCTTTTCTGTATTTTTTACCTGCTGCAGTTCTGTATTCTTTTCGCCGTCGAGTATTCTTTTCGCTGCTGTCCGGTTTGTGTTCTTGCTGTGCCGCTGTCAGATTTTGTTTTGTTTTGGTTTCCTGTTTTTTAATTTTTGTAGGTTGTTTTTTAATCATCTTCTTCTTACTGCTGTCTAATTTTGGATTTTTGGTACTGTTTTTTTGTTTCGTATTGGTGCTGTATTGGTGCTGGGCGTCCACTGTCCAGTATTTCAGTCCACTGTTCAGTATTTCAATATTTTACTGTTGCTGACTTCCTACTGCTGCTGGCGTGCTGCTGCCCACTGTCTAGTATTTCAGTTTTTTTTACTGTTTTTTCATTTTTTTTTTGTCTTTACTGCTTTTTGTTTTGCTGTATTGGTGCTAGCGTGTTGTCCACTGTCTAGTGTTTTAGTTTTTTTTATTTTTTTTTTGTCTTTACTGCTTTTTGTTTTGCTTTAAAATGAACATTTCTATTTTTTTACTGGTTTTTGTTTTTTCAGGCTGTAGGTACAATGGCTGAATTGGTCTAAGTTTTACTTTTAAATTGCTGGTACAGATTGTACAATGCTTTTTTTTATTATTGGTACCTTATTGATTTTATTTTTATTTTTAATTTTTCAGACTATTTTCTTGTTCAATTATCATGGAAGGTAGTAGTGATACTCCAACATATATATCAAAAGATCCGGGATGGAATTATTTTCAAAGAGTTAATCCGGATAATAAAAATGATTTAATTTGTAACTTTTGTCAAAAAGTTACAAAAGGAGGTATTTATCGTGCAAAACAACATCTTGTTGGGGGGTTTCGAAATACTACGACTTGCAAAAAATGTCCACCTCATGTACGTGAAGAAATTAAAAATTTCATGGAGAAAAAGACGGAGAAAAGTAATCTTTCTAAACTTGCGACAATGGACTTTGAGTATGTAGACCCTCTTGGTAATGATATTGATATGGATGATATTGGAGCTAAAGTTGTGCCGTCGCCTATAAGTACAAGTACAATTTCTAGATCAGTGAATATGCAAAAAAGGCCCAGACAAATAGGTCCAATGGATACGTATTTTGCTCCTAATGTACAAAAAAAATGTTGAAAGTAGAAAGGGTAAAGAAAGACAAACTACGATAAATGAGGCATACAAGAAAGAATTGAGGGAAAAAGCTTGTATGGCCATAACTGAGTGGATGTATGATGCGGCAATTTCTTTTAATGTCGTTAACTATTCAAGCTTTAAAAGAATGTTGGACTTGGTTGACCAATATGGTACAGGTCTAAAAGGACCTAGTTATCATGAAGTGCGGGTTCCTTTTCTAAAAAAGACTGTTGATAGTGTGACAAATGATTACATTAAGTCATGTGAAACAGAATGGGCCAAGTATGGTTATAGTTTGATGGCAGATGGGTGGACAGATAAAAGACAGAGAACATTGATTAATTTTTTAGTGAATTCTCCTAAAGGTTCAGTTTCATCGAATCAGTTGATGCTTCTAATTATGCAAAGACTGGAGAGAAAATATTTTAGTTGCTTGATCGATTTGTGGAGCGTGTATGAGAAGTAAATGTTGTTCAAGTTGTTACGGATAGTGCAACTAACAATATGCTTGCTGGTAAGAATCTATTTAATTCTTTCTTATCAATATGATTTTTCTTATATAAGTTAAACTTATCTACTTTTCTAACTTCTTTTGTAGGAAAATTATTAGAAGCAAAAAAGTCACACTTGTATTGGACTCCTTGTGCTGCTCACTGTGTCGACTTGATCTTAGAAGATATTGGGAAATTGCCTGATTTTAAAGCAACATTGAAGAAGACAATGAGTGTGAATGCTTACATTTATGTTCGTCCCGGCATGGTAAATATGTTGAGGCAATTCACAAGACAAAAAGAGTTTTGTCGGGCGGGTGTCATAAGATTTGCTACTGCTTTTCTTACTCTTGAAAGGATGCACCTACAGAAGCAAAATTTAAGAAAAATGTTTATTTCAAAGGATTGGACAGATAGTAAATGGGCAAAAGAAGCGGCGGGGAAGAAGGTAGCTAAAATCATCATGACACTTAGATTTTGGAGCAGTATTGTGCATATTTTAAAGATATATGACCCTTTAGTCCGTGTTCTGAGACTGATTGATGGCGAAAGAAAACCTGCAATGAGTTATATTTATGAAGCTATGGATAGGGCAAAAGAAACAATTATGAAGGCCTTTATAGAGAAAAAAGAGAAATATAAAGAAGTGTTTGAGATCATTGATGCGAGATGGGAATGTCAACTTCATCGGCCTCTGCATGCTGCAGGACATTATTTGAATTCAGAATTTTTTTATTCATACACAGATTCAAATATCTGTGGAGAAGTGGTGAATGGTTTGTTTGAAACTATGGAGAGATTGGTTTCGAGCGCTGCCGAGCAAGATAAAATCACTACCCAACTCTCTATATAACGAAAGGCAGAAGGGATATTTGGGAGGAATATGACAATTAGACATAGAAGAGCATTATCTCTAGCAGAATGGTGGGAGTGTTATGGAGCAAATACCCCAGAATTGCAAAAGTTTGCTATTAAAGTGCTTAGCCTCACTTGTAGTGCTTTTGATTGTGAGCGCAATTAGAGTGTATTTGAGCAGGTATGTAATAAATATAAATGTTTAATACTATTAGTATGTTACATTTATAAGTAGAAAATATTCTTTGCTATTTTATTATACTTATTATGATTTTTAACATTTTGTAGATTCACAGCAAAAAAAAGGAATAGGCTAGCTCAACAGCGCTTAAATGATTTGATATTTGTGAAATATAATCGTGCCTTAAAACTTCGGTATGATGCACGTGATAAGATTGACCCATCTCTCTGGCAGATATTGATGATAGTAATGAATGACTGATGGGTAGAATGGATGGAGAAAGTGATAATGAAGAAGATGAGTTGATTTTTGAAGGTGATGACTTAACATGGGATGTCGTTGCTAGGGCTAGTAGAGTTGAAGAGCCTGAATATTGTACTAGAGGAAAAAATATTACATCCATGACCTCCAGTTCACATGCTGGGCCTAAACAAGTTGAGAAGGGAAATACATCTTTCTCTATGAGACACTCATCTCTAAGACTTAGAGATGAAGAAGAAGAAGAAGAAGAAGAAGATAAAGATAAAGAAGAAGAAGAAGAAGAATACAATGAGGATGATCTTGAGCTTGATGATTAATTTGACTTATTACGCTTGTTTTGATGAACTTTGTTAGTTTAAATTAGAAAGTTGAAACTTGAAAGTTTGAAACTTTTATTAATTTTATTATGGTGTTGCTTTGCTTCTCATATTTGATATTGATGTGTGTGGAATATTAATAGTTATCATATTTGACATATTATATGAGTGTGTCAATAGTTTAGTAGTCATCAACCTCATGTTCAAGAGGCGCACCTCGCGCCTCGGGCTCTAGTAGCCCCTTTGCGCCTCGGTGCGCCTCGCGCCTCTAATAACACTGGCAGCGGGTCTCCCTTAGGTGCTACATCGATATGGTCAGAGTGGAGGCCCGCAAAGCACAAAGGACTCAGGATGTTGGCGCCCATGCCATCCAAGAAGAACCTCTCCCCGTAGTAGAAGAGCCCATTCCTTGGGAAGAGGTTCAACTTCATCCCGAACGCCTAGAGAGCCTCACCCGCATAGCAAGTGACTTACCCGCTGAGCTTAAGGTGGATCTAATCCAGTGTTTGGCGCGTAACTTCGCTTGGTCCCCAGAGGAGTTGCCAGGGGTTAAACCCGAAGTGGCGGAACATAAGCTACACCTTTTGCTTGATTATTGGTCGGTCAAGCAGAAGAAGAGGAACTTTTCGGTCGAGCAGAATAAAATCATCCGAGCTGAGGTGGACCAACTCAGGAAAGTTGGGCACATTCGAGAAGTACAGTTCCCGTCCTGGTTATCTAACGTAGTCCTGGTGGCCAAGCCCAACAATAAGTGGAGGGTTTGCATTAACTTCCGGGATCTCAATCGCGCCAGCCCTAAAGATTGCTACCCACTTCCCAGGATCGACCAAATGGCGGATTCAACGGTGGGCTATGAAAGGATCTGCATGCTGGACGCCTACTAGGGGTATCATCAAATCCCTTTGGCCTCGGAGGATCAGGAGAAAGTTAGCTTCATTACGGCGGATGGTACCTTCTGTTATACTGTCATGTCTTTCGGACTAAGAAATGCAGAAGCTACTTATCAGAGGATGATGGACAAGATCTTTCGAGAGTAGATCGGGCGAAACGTGGAAGTCTACGTGGATGATATTCTTATCAAGTCCAATTTAGCCACAAACTTGATTACGGACGTGGAAGAAACCTACGACACCCTCAGACAATATGGATTGAAGTTAAATCCATTAAAATGCTTGTTTGGAGCTCGAGGAGGAAAATTCCTGGGATATCTTGTGACCGAGCGGGGAATTGAAGCTAATTCTGAGAAGGTTCGGGCACTCCGGGACATGAAGGCACTCCTGATAACAACCCTCAAAGCCTTATCAGCCTCGCTGAGCAATACCAACAGCAGCTCAACAAGCTACATGTCTACCCAATTACGCTCGAGAAAGACCAACAACTCTGACAACACCTTCACGACCTACAACAAAGGGCGGCCATCCAAGCCACTAATGCACCCCAGCAGCTTAGGTTACTTCACTCCTTGGAGAAACAGGAGTGTCAACGATTATGCTCAAAGGATAATTGGTGGCATAACTGGTACCTCGTCACCAAACAAATTGATGAACAACTTACACAAACTGCCTACATGCTTCAAGATGTTGTAACCAGAATGAATTCTTTTCACGTGTAACTTCGCGGAAGTGGTGGACCCTTTGACTCCACTATCTACATACCCCCTGTCAGTATTTGCAAATAAAGCGAAGATGCCCTGAACTATAAAGAGGCATCTATGTGCTGTAAAGTAGATAAGCTTTAGCCACTATGGCACGCGTGTAAAGCAAAGATGCCCTAAGCTGTAAAGAGGCATCTATCCGCTGTAAAGTAGAAGATGCGCTCTTATCACAATAGATGAGGTGTGACGATGGGCCCCATGTGCACCCGACATCCTCCTCTATAAATAAGCAGCTCATCAGCCCTTGCAGAGTATTCAAGCATACCTTGAGCTCTACTTGGGGAATATTTGTGTCGATCCTTTGAAGTAATATTATCCGTGAGTACTCTCGGAGTCAATGAGAAAGAAGATGGTGTCACCTCTGCAAGTCAAAAAAGCACAAATTGTGATGGTATATCAATTTCGTGCATTAAAAATAAAGATTATATTATTTGTTTTGTGTGTAGAGAAAAAAGATACTATAAGAGCAAGTGTCCTAAATTGGAGAAGAAGAAGACCCAAATGACACTTAAGGTAAAGGAGAAGCTAAAGGATGCCTTACCCGTGATACGCAAAGGCAAGGAGCACATTGTGTACTTCACATGCAACCAAAAGGGGTATTACCGGAATTAATGTCCAAAGGGAAGATTTAACATGGGGGGAAACTCAAATCAAGGGGGAGTTTTAAAGAACAAAACTAAGGTACCATTAGTAAATGATAATTTTTCATTTCATGAAGAATGCTTGAAATAAATGTTATCACTTTAGTGCTATTTATCATGAAAATAAGAAGTATGATAATCCTCAGGAAAATTATAGAGCATATCATATACTAGGATTACCTCACCTAAGGATAGAAAGGTAGAAAACAATCTATGCAAAAAACCAAAATAATTTAGATATATGCCTAAAAGGAACAATATCCAAGGCAATAAAGAAAAATCTAAATTTGAGAATTTAAGGATAAAAAATCAAACCTTGAATTCAAAACTTGATAAATTAGAGAAGACCCTTAAGAAAATGATAAATGAAGTTACAGGGTCAAAGAAGCAAAAGCTAAACCAAAATATATACGAGTCATTCAATAACAAGAGAGGCTTGGGATACAAATCAAAAGTGAAAGAGAATGTACCCTCATACCATAGAGTTCTATGTAATTATGAAACCAACCTTAGGTCTAGGAGTCAGATCAAGGTTTTAAGGGAAGTTATCCTTAGAGTTAACCTTGAGAAGACTAACATAACTAAGGCTTCTATGAAATCTAGGAAAGTCATTAAGAATGTTACAAGAGAAGTTATTCTTAGAGTTGACTTAGAGGAGACTAGTGTGACTAAAGCTTCTAAGAAGCCTAGGAAAGTCATTAGGAAGGTTTCTAGGGAAGTTATCCCTAATGAGTACTTAGAATACTTAAGGAGCACCAATAGATTTTGGGTTCCTAAGAGTGTATTCTTTACACCCTAGATGGGTTTAAAGTGTGCTAATTCTAATTAGAAAGGTAATTAACCAAACTATGGCGAAGTTGACACTAGAAAATTTTCAAGGTATTGTAATATCTTGAAAATGAGAGTTGATCTTTACTTTTTAAGAGTGAAAGTGTGTCAATAAATTTGAGGAATTAATGGATTAAATTGTGACAAATAGGATAAAATTTTAAAGAATGCTAAGTTGGGATTTTGGTAATTTCTAGGGAAATAAGGGCAACTTAAGTTTATTTTTAATTTAGCAATTAGTTGATGATACTTAGATAGAAAATCTAGGTATTTTATTTATGCTAAAATTACCATGATTGGGTGTCCTATCACATGCCATGATATCATGATATACACAATGACATTACATCTTGTCATGATATTTGCTATATGTCATGTCATATATACATCATTTAGCTATGATAATTTTTTTAAAAAATGCTTATGTGATGGATGTCATGATTATTATCATGCATCGTTTTAATTCCTTGAAATTAAGAATAATGACATTAATTGACATCCTAGATTGGATGATTAAAGTTTACATGCCTAGTTAAAAATGCATGATCCCTTAATTTAGGGAAAATATAATTTACATCTCACAAAAAATTATAAGGTTGACTTGCATGTGTATTGAGACACATTAGATACAAGTGAGATGTTTGGAAGATTAACAAAGCTTACGATGCTACTTTAGTGTATCTTTTTGAGTTTTAGTATCATCAAAATAAATGATTATGTGAAGTTCAATAATGAGAAAAGCTAGCGTACAAGTCATGTGTATTTAACTTAAAGATCATAGTTGGAAATTTATTTTAAAAATCATTTTAAAATCATTTTGGAAAACCTTGATGAAGTCTATCTTTTGATAGAAGTCACCGTTGATTAAGTAGTAGTGAAATATTGAGGCTTTCAATGGTTCCCAATTTTGTGTCAATCTTTGAAAATGAGCTATATTCTCATAGAAAACTATCTTTCCTTGATACTATATGACATAAGTAATATATACGTAAAATTTCATGATTTTTTGATAATCGTATAAATTATTTATGAGTTTCTAAAATTGAATCTGAAATTGAATTCAGAAATTAGAAACTCCAAGTTTTAATCGAGACCGTAATCGATTGAATCTGAACTCAATCGATTGGTAAGTCTTTTTCTCAGCATAAAACGACTCCGAATCGATATTGATTCAGACATTTCAATTGATTGAAGACCGTTATTAATCGATTGGGAATTGCTTATTTCAACTGAAATAGTTTAATTTCAGTCCATTAACCCACATTTAGTTAACCTAACAATCCCTAACCCTTTAAGATACTTGTATAAGTATATTAAGGTAAAACTGAAAAGGGGAAGGCTTATGGTGAAAAATGTGGAGTTAAAGGGAGGTTTAGATTCAAAGATTGAATTTTTAAATCTCATGACTTCGTTTTGAGTTTTCCTAAAAGATTTAGGATCTAAAATCATTGTTGGTGCAATGATAGAAATTGGAGCATGCTTTAAGGGGGAGGTCTTCCTAAAAGACATGTTTTTTTTATGATAAGGATGTGGAGACCATAGAACGTTGGGAACATTCATTGTGATGGATATATGTTCAAAGTTGAGCATAGGTTACAATTAAAGATAATGATACTTTCATTGGGTTCCTTTGAACAAATTGATTCTCGGGGAGAGTTTTTTTATGTGTGTCAAAGGGGGAGAAAATATGGGGTTTAAGTTAAAAACCCTCATTCATGCTTTGGCATGGGATGAAAATGGAGGTTGGGAAAATAGAGGTTCGGCTAATGGGTTAGCCTAACTTAAACATATTGTGAAACATCAAGAAGGGTGAGATTGTTGGTGCAATCTTCCTTGGGTCAAGGTTGACTAGGTTGACTAAGCTCGAGTTGACTTAGCTCGGGTTGACTTGAGCTTGAGTTTCGATGTTTGGAATATGTGTGAATGGAAGTCAAGTAGGTCAAGATTGACCGGAGACTTGACTGACAAATTTCTAACTAGAAGTTAGGTAAACGAGAAGTCTTAACTGGAGGTTAGGCAAATGGAAGTCCTAGTGAGATTGGGTAAACCTAGTTGGGAACTAAGTTAAGTCTAAGTTGAGTTAGTTGAGAGCTAAACACTTAGCACAAGGGAAGTTAGGCAAACCCTGTTGGAAACTAGGTTAAGTCCAAGGTGGGTTAGTTGGGAGTTAAACACTTGACACAAGAGAAGTCCTAGTGGGACTAGGCAAATTTAGTTGGGAACTAGGTTAAGTCCAAGGTGGATTAGCCGGGAGCCAAACACTTAGTACATGTGAAGTTCTAGTGGGACTAAGCAGACTTAGTTGACAACTAGATTAAGTCCAAGGTAAATACTTAGCACGAGAGAAGTCCTAGTTGGGAACTAGGTAAGGGATAGTCCAAGTTGGTCAAGAGTTGACAGGACATTTGTTAAAGAAGTCTTAGCAGATCAGGGTTGTATGCTAGGCAACAGAAAGTCTCAACAAGTTATGGAAGACTTCATGTTGGGTAAAAGAACCCTAAAATCAAGTTTAGGGGATTAGGGTTGAGTAATTGATTGGGTAATCAATTGGTCCAAAGCTAATCAATCAGGTGATCGATTGAGAGATATTCTTCGTGAAACGGAAGGGCTCTAGATCGATTAGGTAATTGATCCAGCCTAAAGTCAATCGATTAGGAGAAACTCATGAGCGAACAGTAGCTTCCTAGATCGATTGGCAAGCTTTTTTTTTGCGAACAGAAGCACTCTTGATCGAAATTGATTAAGAAGTTGCTTAATTGATTACGTCTATGGCGTAATTGGTTGGGAGATTCCGCGAGCAAACATTAGGCTTCTGAATTGATTCGTTAATCGATTAGAAGCTGTAGAATCGATTAGTATGGCTCATCAATCAATTTGAAATTTGTAAAAGAGCCGTTTTGCAGGTGTTCAAATGCTGATGTGGCAATCGATTTGGGAAAAGCTGAATCGATTAGCGGCGTCAAGTGAACCCTAGAAAAGGGTTTTTGCGAAGGTTTAAAGACATGACTCGAAATCACTGTTCACACAAGTTCTTGAGGGTTTGGAAGAGTAGTGTTATTGTATTTTCCAAGCATTAAGAGGCTATTCCAAGCAAGAAAAGAGCAAGCAAAGCAAGGTTCATTGTTGTAATTGTTTTCGATTTCTTGTGTAATCTAGGTTGCATTTCTTGTTGTATTCTTGTATTGGAGCTTGTACGAGGCTTCTCCGCCTCCAAGAAGGAGGTTTCATAGTGCATCTGTGAGTGAGGAGAGTGAGCCCTTAGATTAGTCACCTCAAGAGATGGAGAACAAGTAAAATCCAATGAGTTAACATTAACGAGAAGAAGCGAAAGAAAGCTCTCAAGTGTCCTAACACATATGAATTTGAACACATAGAATCTTCTTCTAATTTCAATGTTTTTGTTTGTTCATTTAATTTTGCATTTTCAACCTTTAGTTTATCAAAATCTTCTAGTAGCCATGTATAGTTTTTCTTTGCACTTATATATTTGGTCCTAGTTTTACATAAGGTTCTAGATAGCATTTTTATAGCATCATACTGTTGGTGCGGGAAGCATCCGACGATCGAACCTGAGTTTTGATAATGGCAAAGGATTCAAAGTTAAGGGTTGTTGTAATCTAACATGGTTGAATGAGTATTTCAGGAAAGTCCTAGCTGCGGTTAGGCAAAGGGAAAAACCCTAGGGGGTGGTAACCCTAAGTCATAGGGGGTGGTAACCCTATGCGGAAAGTCTTGGCAGGTCGATGGCTTCAGGCAAAAGTCCTAGGAGGTGGTAACCCTAGGTGGAAAGTCCCGTGTCGCGAACCGGTGAAAGTCCGACTAGCCGGAAGCGGATGTCCAAGCAGAAGTCCAAGCATCAAGTCGAGCAAAGTCCAATGATCGGAGGATCGACCGGCAATGTAAATCTCCGAGTGGAGTAGGTGAGGACGCTGCCCCGTAGAGGGAACAAGAGTCGACTTAGATTTCCATTGGAACCGGTCAGACTTGACGATCCAAGACCGCCAATTCTTCTTTACGATGTTTTGTCTTATTCTAACACCGCCTCAGGGAGTTCGCCGACTAACCTTTGTTTGCAGTGAGGAACCCGCCGAAGTCGCCCGGCGCCCGGATGATCCGCGCCGGGACCAAAGTTTATCCTCGCGAAGTTGACACGTGAGCATCCCGGCTGGTTGGCCACGTACACCTGTGCACCGGAAGGGATCCAGGCGCCCGGAACCTCATATAAAAGAAGGGTCGAGGTGCAGCACAAGAAGTACAACGAACTCCAAGCATTCATTACGCTACAAGCTGCTCTAGAAACACCCAGAAGTGCTGTTACAAGTCCCCGACAACCCGGAGCTTCAGATTCTGCTACTTTACTGTTGTCGGTATAATTTGTTTTAGTTCTTTCAATTGTAATATCTTATTGTATATTTTACGAGCTTATAGTTGTTGCCCACGGAAAGCGATCAAGGATCGCGGGCCTTCGAGTAGGAGTCGCCTTAGGCTCCGAACGAAGTAAATCTCCTTGTCTCTCTGTGTTTGTCATTTCTTCATTCCGCTGCGCTTTTACTCGTTTGTTTTACTAATCGAAAGAAATAGCCACGCACGCTATTCACCCCCCCCCCCCTCTAGCGTGGTCTCGATCCAACACATACATCTGATCAGAGGGTAAGAGTCATACCTCACTTACCGTGCCAGATTCGTAGGTGGATGCTCTGCCTTTGTCGTCTTTTTCTTAGTGATTGGCCATTAGTCTAGTCCAACATATTTCTCTATCTCGGACTCTCTTGATAATGATTCGCTCCAAGTTGCTTTGAGGTTCTTTTGTTTGGACCTTGTTGAACCTTTGTCTTTTTCTTTGTTCTTCAATCTGAGCAAGTTGTCCTTGATATGCTCTTCTTCATCACAATTGTAGCATTTTTTTCTACTCCCTTTTCCTGGAAGAAATTTCGAAACATGTCTCTTATCAAAATTGTTAGTTCTAAAATCTTTATTGAATTTTCTTATCATAGATGCTTTTTCTTCAATGTTGAGGGATGACTCCGAATCTTATTCGTTCTTCTTGGCTTTTAAAGCGGTTGTTTGACTTTTAAGTGTCTTTAAATCCTACACTTCGAGATTCATGTAATTCCAAGGTCGAAAATAACTCTTCTAAAGTACTTATCTCCAAGTCTTTCGAGATGTAGAAAGAATCCACTATTGATGTCTACTCTTGGGTTCTTGGAAATGCGTTTAGCGCGTATCTGAGTGAGTCTCGATTCGTTACCATTTCTCCAAGGTTAGTGAGTTCAGTTATCAGCTCCTTGAGTTTTGCATGCAGTTGAACTACCTTTTCTCCTTTTACTATACGGAGGTTGGTTAGTTGATTTCGAAGCATGCTTCGTCTTGCTAGTTTAACCTCTGAGGTGCCTTCATGAAGCTTAGGAACTTCTCCCAGAGTTTTTTGGCGGAGTTGTAGGCGCTGATCCAATTATCTTTTTGGGGCGGAAGCTTAGCAAATGGAACTCTACATTGCGGTTGGCCACAAAGTTAGTTTGTTGTTTCTTGTTCCATTGATGCTCTTCCTTTTCTTCTCCATTCTCATTCCTGAGTACTTCAAAATTATATTTAATAGTTAAAAGTATATCGAAATCGGTTTTGAAAAATACCACCATTCGATGCTTCCAAAGTGTGAACTTACCCTCGAACTTTGGCGGATGGATACTTGATCCAACCATCTTCCTTGTTGCTTTAGTTGACAATTAGTTCTTTTAAGGCGGTTAGATTCTAATATCACTTGTTGAATCAGGTGGACCAACTAGAGGGGATGAATAACCTGCAAAAATAAATTTATGATTTCTCTTGCTTCTAGCTTAGCAAGGATACACATTAGTTAATGAAAAAAAATGACATAAAAAGAAAGTAAGAGACTCAGTAGTTTTATTTGGTTACAACCTAGGTGATTGTTAATCCAAAGTAATTGAAAGCACGCTAATAAACTCCTTCAACAATGTCGGAGGCGGATAAGCCCCTTACAGCGTTGATCATACAGATAGCTAAAACTAAAACTAGAAATGAATACAGAGTGTAATATTTGAACTAAGAGGACAAGGTCTCTATTTATAGCATTTTGGTTGAAACGTTCGTTTGCTAACATGGCCCAATGGAGGCACCTGAGTTCCATCGGAGGTGCCTACTCTTATCCTCGTCGCAACGGTGCTCTGATCTAGCGGATTAGAGGCGCCTAGGTTCATTAGAGGCGTCCGTTGCTTATCTCCTTGATAACGGCTCCATCCCAATCAAGGCACCTCGAGTAACTGGAGGTCCCTTCAGCAGTAATAGCTCTGTTGGGCATCCAAGGTGCCTCAAGTCTTCAAACACTAGGGCGCCTCTAGACAATGGAGGTGCCTTGATGGTCAACTTCCAAGTTGACCATCCACTTTTTCGTGTGCTTGGGTGATTCTCCGGCCGTCCGGAGTTAAGCTCACCTGAACTCAACTCTGACCTTCTTCTTGAGTAGGCTTCATCCCAGCTTCTCATTCCTCAGATGCGCCGCACGCGTCCTTTTCACTCCACCGGTATAATCTTCCGCAGCTCCTCGTTCCTCGGATACATCGAGCATGTCGACTCACTCCTGTGACATCTCTCTCATTCTTTATGTCTTCTGTTCAACTTCTTGTGTTCCTAAGTTCCTGCACACTTAGACACAAGGCATCAAAACGCACATGACCTAATTTAACTCGACTGATCGACATCAAAAACTAACCCGGGGTACTTACACTATCTGTCTTCTTTATACATGCATATTATATTTAACTCTGTTTTGCAAGATTATAATTATTATTATACTGTGCCAACTTTGTTTTTCGAAAAATGAAGTTTGGCATGATCCAAACCAAGTAGTTCAGTCGACCAATCCCATGAGACCAAATCAGATTCAAATTAAGCTAAAGAAGGAAATATTAGTTCGACCAATAGTATGATTAGTCAACCGATCATATTTGGTAACTAGAGATCAGATAAGATTGAATCACATGAGGAAGGTGTTGGTGCAATATTCCCTAGGTCAAGGTTGACCTGGTTAACTGAGTTTGATTTGGGTCAAGCTCGAGTCTTGATGTTTGGGTTTCGATGTTTGACAATACATGGAGACAGTACATGGAGATTGTAGATGCAATTGTTCATGTGAGGAGATTGTTGTCAAGTAGGTCAAGGTTGACTGGATATTTGATGTGAAAGTCCTGGTGAGTGAAGTCAGGCGGATGGAAAATCCTAATGAGTGAAACTAGGTAAAAGTCCTGGTGAGTGAAGCCAGGCAGAAGGAAAGTCCTGGTGAGTGAAGCCAGGCAGATGGAAAATCCTAGTGAGTGAAGCTATGTGAAAGTCCTGGTGAGTGAAGTCAGGCAGAAGGAAAATCCTGGTGAGTGAAGCCGGGTGAAAGACCTAGTGAGTGAATCTAGGCAGTGTGGAAGTTCTGGTGAATGTAGCCAGGCACGGGAAATCCAGATGGATCAAGGCTGATCGGACATCTGGTGTTGGGAAGTCCAAGTAGGTCAAAGGGATTGACCGGATACTTGGCACGAGGAAATTCAGATGGGTCAAGATTGACCAGACATCTGGTGGAAGTCCAAGTGGGTCATGGAGGACCGGACACTTGGCACAAGGAGAAAAAGTCCAAGTGGGTCAAAGGGATTGACCGGACACTTGGTGAGGGAGTTCTAGAAGGTCAAGGGTGACCAGACGCTAGGCATGATATACCAACAGGTCATGGTTGACCGTATGTTGGTTTGAGGGACGTTTGGACTTGATTTGACAAGTTTCACACGGGCTGGATCGATTAACCGATCGATTGGCTCATGTGAGTCCCGCAGAAGGAAATCCTCCTAATCGATCAGTGGATCGATTGGGGGAAATCGCCGTTCGCACAGAACGTCTCCCAATCGATCGGCCGATCGATTGGGAGCCTCCAATCGATCAGCCGATCGATTGGGAGTGACGATTCTGTGCGATAAACCCTGGATTGATCAGCCGATCGATCCAGGCAATTCCCAGAGAGTACAGAGGCGCTCTGGATCGATCGGCCGATCGATCCAAAGCCTCCCTAATCGATTGGGATTCGACCGTTGACGTAGATATTAGCCGTTGGCGAGCGTTTCTTCGGCACTTCTTCCTCAGCTTTCTTCCACGCAACCACAAGCGATTTCTCCACAGCTTTTTTCTCCACTCTCACGTCAGTTCTTGAAGGATCTTGGAGGCACGCCCAAGTCAAGAGGCCAGTTACAACAAGAAGAAGAAGCTAGGGTTAGGGTTTCTTGTGTAAATCTTGTTAGCCTTTCCCTTGTATTTGTTTCTCTTTATTTCTTGTTGTATTGAGAGTGTTGTAGGGCTTCTCCGCCTTCGGTAGTTACCGAAAAGGAGTGTTTTCATAGTGGAGGGTGAGTGAGTGTGTGGATTCTTGGACTACTCACCTCTTCTTGAGGTGTATACCAAGTAAATCTACGACTTAGCGTTGTAGTGTTTTGTTTCTTGTATATTCCGCTGCACATCATCTCAAGAACCACGCAATGACAAGCACAAGATCGCGCCGAGCTATTCACCCCCCCCTAACTACATTTTCGGTCCCAACAGAAGGAAATAACAGAGTTCAGTCAACCAAACATGTGATCGATCGACCAAATATATTTGGTAAGAAAAGACCATATCAGATCAAATCGAATTGAGAAACAAAAGGAAGTTCTCGGTGTTCAATCAACCGAACATGTATTCAATCGACCAATCTAGGCTGATTTTGCGGAAGGTACGATCTGGACAATTTGTGATCCTTGATGTGAAGCTAGGAAAATTATGAAGGTTGGTTGATCAAAGGATCAGTTGACGGAATAAAAAAAGTTATAAAAGAAGCCTTAAGGTCTGAGATTGATTATCAATTCTTTCAATGAATCACTCGCTTATGCTCTACTCTATTCTATACGTGCAAGTGATGATATGCCAAAGCTCTCCGACAACCTACGCCAAGTTCTATTTATTTGTTGTTGGTAACTTTTTATTATTTACTTGCATTTATTACTACTAAAGGGATAGTAGTATGTTATTATCACCTTCATCTCTGTACGCTCTCCTCCTTCTGGGAAAGCTTTTCGGAAAGGAGATTTTAGTGATTGCCTATTCGAAAGGGTCTAAGGGATCGTGAGTCAGTTCTTATTGTCTTGTTTTACTTTTCGCTGCCTATCTCTATTTTCACAAAAAAAAAAAAAAAAAGGAGAAAAGATTTTTCGACTAGCGATATTCAACCCCCCTTCTTTCGCTCTTTTCGGTTCTGCACCATGTTCAGAAGTTGTCTCCTTTTTTTCAAACTATTTTATCAACTATCTATAATTGAAAAGAAAAGGTAATTAATTATTTTGCTCATTACTTTAGCATCTATATTAAAAATCTTCTTTTTTGTTCATGTCAGGGTGGTGCAAATGCTGGGCATACCATTTACAACGCTGAGGGTAAAAAATTTGTACTCCAACTTGTTCCTTCAGGAATTTTGAATGAGGAGACTGTGTGTGTAATTGGTAATGGAGTTGTTGTGCATCTTCCTGGATTATTTAAAGAAATTGAGGGTCTGGAATCCAATGGAGTCTCCTGCAATGGAAGAATATTGGTGTCTGATCGTGCCCATTTATTGTTTGATTTTCACCAAGTTGTAGACGGACTGAGAGAAGCAGAGCTTGTAAATTCCCTCATTGGAACAACAAAACGAGGGATTGGCCCATGCTATTCAAGCAAGGTTATTCGGAATGGTATAAGGGTCTGTGACCTGAGGCGCATGGATACTTTTGGCCAGAAGCTTGACATTTTATTGAGGGATGCTGCATCCAGATTTGAAGGATTCGAATATACTGCTGACATCCTTAACAAGGAGGTTGAGAGGTACAAGAGATTTGCAGAGAGGTTAGAACCACTTATTGCTGACACTGTTCAAGTAATAAATGAGTCAATCTTGCAAAAGAGGAAAATACTTGTTGAAGGCAGTCAAGCAACCATGCTGGATATTGATTTTGGGACTTACCCATTCGTGACATCCTCAAACCCTTCAGCTGGTGGAATTTGCACAGGACTAGGGATAGCTCCAAAGAATCTGGGTGACCTTATTGGTGTTGTAAGTAGAATCATTCTTTTCAGCGACCTCCATGTGATGCATCTTTCTTTCTTTTTGTTTTTAAATTTTTGTACATTTATGTTATGCAGGTGAAAGCTTACACTACTAGGATTGGTTGTGGTCCTTTTCCAACTGAAATTCTGGGTAAAGATGGTGACCTTCTTAGAGTTGCTGGGATGGGGTTTGGAGCAACAAGTGGTCGTCCTCGCCGCTGTGGCTGGCTTGATATAGTTGCATTAAACTATTCTTGCCAGATAAATGGCTTTTCGTCTCTCAATCTCACCAAGCTTGACGTGCTATCTGAGTTTCCAGAAATCAAGCTTGGTATTTCCTATAGGCAAACAGATGGCAAAAAGCTTACATCATTCCCTGCAGATCTTTGTCTTCTTGAGCAAGCACAGGCAAGTTCTTTAGAGCATTACAGTTACCTTCTAAGTCATTTAGAAGTATCTGTGAATCTTTTTGTAGTTTGGCTAATTAATGCCTAGCTCTGGAAATACAATTATTCTTACTAGGTATGAACCACCTCTCAATCTTAAGTTGCCTGCTTTGATGTAGGTTGATTATGAAGTGCTGCCTGGGTGGAACAGTGATATTTCATCTATCCGAAATTACAATGACCTTCCCTTAGCTGCTCGTCAGTATGTTGAGCGGATAGAACAGCTTGTCGGTGTTCCCATTCATTTCATCGGTATTGGACCAGGACGTGATGCCATCATTTGCAAATGACTTGAATCTAGCTACTACTTGCTGCTGCTTCTTCTAAAGCATATAGCGGCATCTCATCGATGAGTCTTTTCTTGTACGCTGGAGGTGCTAATCAGTTTGGATCTTAAACCCAAAAACAGGAGGTCAGGTTATGTAATCCAGTACAATTGGTGTGATTATGCATTTTTAATTTAAGCTCGAGCTATTTACTTTATTTGATAAAATGCTAGTAGGTGCTTGAAAGCTTAATAATCTAAGCATGATCGAGGAGATTTAAGTTGTCTGGAATGCTTGGTCATCTACTTTTACTTGAAAATGAGCATGTTCACCTATTATTATAAACAAGGCAGACATTGATGGATATTTGTATAGTGTCTTTTGTGCTTCCCAGAAATTAAGATCAAACTGCCCAAAGACTACGAATAAGTACGCAAAAGTCTCAACTAATAAAGATACTAATTTAGAAAGAGCTCAATGTATATAACATATACAGATGTTGTCTCATTTGATTGACAAAGAGGCCAAATTGTCACTATTTTAGAGTGCATTTGAACATATGAATGATACAGATTCTTATTAGCACCCTCTACTCTATTTATTGATATTTAGTTGATATATCACAGATCTATACCTCCACGTTCGATATGCAGCACACACTAAGCTGACTAGTAAGATAAGTTTCATTCAGCAATCGTACATTTCGTTCAAGGATTTACTTCTACAAGCCAGTGAACCACTTGCAGAGGCCCTTTGCTTAATCTTCGACTTGCTTTTGCCTAACATGGACATTCTCCTGAAAACTTTCAACATTCTGTTTGTATACTTCCTTTGCGAAGACCACCTTAGGGAACCAATGCAGTCACTCACCTGGCCAAAAGGATTCCTCCTCCTGAGGCTGTGCTTCAGCGATGCCAGTTCCTGCTCAAGTGCTTGCATTCTGAACCTTGTCGACTCGTACTCTACTTCAGAGTGTTCTGATCTTTGAACTAAGTGGTCTTCTAAAGGCACAGGAGTCGTCTCCTCTGGATCGTAAGGGCTTTGGCTCTTCGGCAGTTGGCATGTCGAGCTCGGGATGCTCCCGGAAAACACTCCGCACTGCATGTATCTGAAGGATTCTGAGCAGTCTTTGAGTGCTCGCTGCGTGTGCAATTGCTGAACAAAGAGTGCTTGGATTATGAGGCGCAGCGGCATCAGCTCATCCAAAACTGCTTGGATGCACGCCTCCTGCGACAGCTTTTGACAGCTGATGCTGCTGCACAGCCTCGCCTTGTCTTCGTTGCACAGTCGAGGATGTGCCGACAAGTAGGCGTTGATTGCTTTGTAAAGATGGTCGTGAGTCTCTCTATCAGCCACGGGCACTGTGTGAATAAGTTGCATGAATCTATCAGTTCCGAGCTTTGGATCACCGGCGACTCGGCAGAGATACAAATCCCACAGCTTTGCCACAACCTCGGCATTCTCCGCGGACTTGAACGCAACCCGGATCGTAACTATCTCCTCCATCGTTTTCAATTCTCGGCTAAATGAGACATCTTCCAGAACTCTGTTCTCGGGGAGGAGGAAGTCGTCCACTCGAGCCAGGTGCAGAAGACACGCAACGCAGTGCTGAAGGTTCACTCGTATGCCGTCGCTCAAGTTGAGAGAAAGGGCCATGGAGAGCAGCGCGAAGTAGAAGGTGACGGGGACTATCTCGGCATTTCGATCGGGATCCTGACTGCGGATCGGGAGCAGCTCGACGATCGCTTGCAAGATCGCAGACACTTTGTCATTTGTGTTAGCAGCGTGATCTGCTCCGTCTTCTTGCTCCCAGAACTTGTGCGTTTTCTTGGAGAGCACCCATTTGTTGGCGTAGAAGACGACGACGGGGCTCACGTACTTCTCCTTCATGCCTTGCCTTCTCAGAGATCGGATTATACGCGCGAAGAAGTTGAAGGGGAGCGCGATGAGGTCCTTGATCCAGAGGTCGTGGCCGGCGAGCTCCTTGACGGCCTCGGGGTCCCAGGGCCGGTCGGAAAAGGTGCGGAGAGGGAGGACTGGCCGGCCGCGCTTCTGCTCGGGGTCGAGGATCTCCATGCAGGCCATGAAGGCGAGGGACTCGACGCACCTGCTCACGATGAGGAGCTCCTCCGCCATGGGGAGCAGCGTGTGGCAGGTCTGGAGGACGATCAAGGTGTCGTCCCAGCTCTGGAGCACCACTTGGTTGAGGTACAAGTCGGCGGCCTCGCAGAGGTTGCCGGAGCCGTGGTCCTCGGTCATCTCTAGGAGCTCGGCGGCGCACCGCAGCGCCGCTACGTTGAAGGGGTCGAGGGGGAGCCTGGAGCCGTAGGCGAAGAGCGCTGCCATCTCGAACGCCTCCGGCCCACCGGGGAATTCCTGGTGCAATTCGACGGCGTTGGAGGCTCGCAATGCCTTCTTGAAGTAGCCACTTCTCGAGATCAACGGCGACTGCATGAATTAAAGGGATGAAAAAAAAAATGCAAGAAAAATAGAAGCCAAAGCTCGAGCTTGGCTAACCCTGTGCAGGTCGAAACTTTTGCCATGAACTCTAACGCAGATCGACGCCGGCAATCCTGTTTCTTGGACCCTAAAAGATGGCAGCAGAGAATTGGAACCGCAAGAAGCAGAACAACAGAAAGCAAAATGAGAAACGCGAGCGCGCGTGATTAATCACCATGCAAAGATCACTTTCTTCAGCAACTCTACCGGTTTGGGATTCGAGAATGGACTCGTCGCTGCGGGAGGAGGGCTAGATCTAGCACTCAAAGAATCCATGGCTGTGCGGGTTGGAGATGAATTTGGTGAAAAATCATGAGAGTAAAAGGGACAAAGAAAAGAGATTAATGGATATCTAGAAAAAGAAGTGCTAGCGTTGACTGAGTTCGGAAGGCTTTGGAGTTGACTGAGCTCGGAAGGCTTTGGAAGGGCACAAGAACAGTGGCTGAAGGCGCACGAACGGGGGGTTGAATCCGAGTTTTAAGGCTTGGAATTTGGGAGGGGATTTTGGAGAACCGTGGGCTGAGGAAGCTTTGAGAAATCTCTTATTTGTTTCGGGCACACAGTTCTACGTATAATTCGTATAGAATTTAGCGTACATGTGTTTTTAAATGCACCAGGGGTTTGTTTGCTTCGAGGGGTTCAAGGCCGGTTAATTTGAGGCATTTCTTTGGGCCTTCGCAACGGCGGAGACGGCACGGCTTTGGAAAATCTGGGCAGCTCCTCCATCTTCCCCAATCGCACGGGGGAGGATTCATGAATTGCATGGGGTTTAGGATTTAATTTAGGGTTTAGGGCTTGAGTAAAACTTCATGGACGCAAGTCGAGTTTGTGTAAGCTGAAAGTTAAAAAATGGTGCTCGGAATTCAAACCGGAAGTTTGACTTTGATGAGTAGGAATGTTGCTGCTTCCCTACTTCAGCTGTAATGGGAATGAGTATAAAAATGAGGGCTGATTTTAGATCAAATTGAATAATTTAAGTTGAGCAGATTTCTGTTTAGGTTGAAGACTTGAAGACGAAGGCAATCTGGTTCTCGATATGCTTACCCTTAGGTTACCTACCTAACCTAAAGATGCATTTGTTATCTAACCCACATGTTGAGGCCTTAACTTCCCCTCCAACTCATCCCTCAAACTCATTCTTAATCGCACCTACTTTAAATATCCAAGCTACTTCTTATATTAATGGCTGGTGAAAAAACGATTACTCCAGAATGAACCCGACATAAGTTGATCTCTCGTACCCACTAAAAAAACAAAAAAAAAAACAAAAAAATCATGTATGACAATGTTGAGTCCAATACCAAGCTTTATAACGTGTATTTTTTATTTTTTATTTTTATTTTTTCGTTCCTTTTTAAATGATAAGAGCAGCAATGTCTTCAGCCTCGATGCTCCATTTACTACGTTAGAATTATAACACCCAAAAACCACTCAGAAAAGGGCCATGGACCTTTGCTGGGCCGGCTGCCTTGCTGGGCCGAATTGAAAGTCTACGGCTACGCCGATGAACACTGACAGTCACGACTTTTTCAAAGACGACGTCCAATTCTTCGATCACTCGAACAAGAAAGAACCGGAACAAACAAGATAAGTCAGAACTAAACAAATCGAACGACTTCTAATAATCAAACTTGACTTTGACTGAAAAGGAATGCCGATATTAAAAAAAAAAAATGCAAGCAAACAGGCATGATTCCACGGCTACGAACGACGCACGCACCGACGTATTGCAAACCAAAATTAAAAGGCAACGAAGTCAAATCATATGTGCACTTGAGCAGAGATGTTTACTGGTGTTGGTATGCATTCAGGCAATCCGGCGGGAAGAGATATGGGCAGCGTCTGCCGGCAGCGGGCGTGGCCGAGGCTGAGGCAGAGATGGCGGATGCAGGGCAGCGTCGTAGCTGTCGTCGTCGAGGAAGAGAAAGAACGGATCCCTGAGGAGCTCGGAGGCGGAAGGGCGAGCACGGGGTTTGGCGAGGCACCGCTCGATGAAGGCCTTGACTTCGGGGTCCTTGACCTTGTCCATGGCCGCCGGCCGCAGACCGGCGGTCACCTTCCTGTAGATCTTGGCGACGCTGTCGCACTCGCTGTAGGGGATCTCGCGCGTCACCATCTCCAGCACGCACATCCCGAACGAGTAGATGTCTACCAGCTCCGTGTAGTCCTCCTCGTACAACTCCGGCGCCATGAACTCCGGTGTGCCAAGAATCGAGTGTGCTGCGTGGCTCTTCCCCACGATCGCCGCTAGCCCAAGATCCCCTATCTTCACCTGCAAAACGCGATAAGTCGTTAAATAAGAAACTGATCGATAATTTTCACTGACAAAATCATCCAGAAAAAGATTCTTTTTTTGTCTATTAGTGCAGAAATTGAGGAAATGGATAAATTGTTGGAGGACAACAATGGGGAATTTCTTAAGATTAAATTATATGAGATTAGATCGAATAGAAGGGTGATTTCGAAGGCGATAAGAACCTGGCCGATGTTGCCATTGATGAACACGTTGGAACAGTTGAGGTCGCGGTGGATGATGCATGGTTCGTGGTTGTGCAGATAGTCGAGCCCCATCAGTATCTGGCGCGACCATTTCTTGAGAGCCTTGATCGAAACCTGGCGATGTCGCTTCCGATACTCACGGAGGTTGCCGGAGGTGCAGACCTCGGTGATGAAGTTAAGCGTGTTACCCTCGTCGTCCGTCCACACGTTGTAGAGCGTAATGATGTTCTCGTGCCGCAGCGACCGCAGCAGTCGCACCTCGGCAAACAGCCGGTCCATCATCGGCTGATCCTCCCTGAAGATCCTGAGCTTCACCTGGTTCCACGCCACTTCGATGCCCTCCTCCTGATCGAATCCACGGTACACCCGCTTCACGGCACCTGCGCCCAACAAATCGTCGTATCTCCCGTACCGCCCAGTGGGATCAATCTCCACGAACGGCTCCGCATCTTTGTCCGCCGGATCGGGCCTAACGCACGGCATGCTCGAACAAAAAGATCCAAAAACTCTGCGCTGACGGACAAAAAAGACACCGATCAAATATCCTGAAACCGAAAGTCGATTAAAACCCGAATCCCTAGCACAAAATCCATACCTCAACAAAAAGAATACCCCGAACAAAAAGACGGCGATCAGATGAAGACCAAGAGGAAACAGATCACGAGAAAATAGGAAGTCCTCGATTCCTTGAGATACAAGTTCGTCAGAGCCATGGAAGTTGCAATCAGCAGCCTGCAAAATCCCAACCGAAAAAAAAATATTAATATCAGAAAGAACAAGATCGCGGGTTTAGATCAGAACCCTAGAAAGAAGCACAAGAAGGGAGGATTGGGATCCGAACCGATGGGGTTTGAATCGATCCCGCAGCGAAGGCGGAGGGATCCAAACGAAGGCGGAGAGATCGAAGGAAGCTTCCGGCCGTGCACTCGCCGATGAAGAGGCGGAAGAGAAATCGGCAACATGGGGGAAAGAGGGGGGCTCAGATGGTGGCGGTATTTATAGGGCAGGCGCAGGTTCGGAGCTCGCCTCGAGGACTATCTCCGCAATTTCTTATTTTTTTTCTGACCGTTTTATTTAATTTTCTTCCTCCACGAAATTTCCCTTTTTTCAAAAAAAATAAAATAAAATTATTATTGTAAACGTCATCGAATACTTTTTAAGCTATGTTCATTTAAAATATATTTATTTTATTTATTAAAATATTATTTTAATTAAATTATCATTATATATATGTAATTATTATTATTATAGAAATTAATCATTAGTTTTTAATAATCAAATAATATAAAAAAATTTTAAACCGTTCCTATTAAATGAAATATCTATTTGACTTTAATTAAAAATGAGAATGATTTCATTAAGCTCTTTTAATTTTTATCTAATAAAATAATTAGTCTTAAAAAAACCATTTAATTTTATGAAAATAAAATAAAATACTATTACTCATTACTCGATTGGAAAGTTTCCGTGGCTCCTACTACATGAGTGGGAAGGTGATGCTGAGCTGTCGCCATCGATCCGGATTTTGACTGCGAGATTAATCCGAATATATTCGGGTGGTGAATCCGATAGAATCTAAGCTGCGAGATCCGATTTCCCTCACAATTACTTAACAGAAAAATAACACAATTAAGGATTCTCTCTGCCTGCCGACATTTATGATGCGCTCTCAGTATTCACGAGATTAGATCTTGGTCAATTTAGTCAAGTTGATTGGCCATCAGTCAAGTGAAACTTCCCCCCTTTCCATTTATTAGAAGATCTCTTTCACTTTGCCACAACTCAATCACATGAAACATCACATATCTGCTACTTCCAGATTGCACTAGATCAAGGGAAGATGGTGGCCGTTCATGGAGTTCATTCCCTCGGCTTAATGTCGACCACTATCCACCCTTTTTCCCTTTCTCCTAAAGGTTTAAGGCTAAAGGCTAAAGCTATCTATCTATCTCCATCTATCTATCTGTCATTGATTGCACCACCTTTGGAGCTGGTCCAGCCTTTTCCTTAGCTTTGAATACAATGCAACTTCTCCATCCATCTACTTGTCACCAAAAGGCGTTGTTCCGGAGAAGAGTTGGATTCGCCGTATCCAATCCCTTTCATCATCGATCGATCGATCGATCGATCGCCTAGAAAGCTGGAGCCAACCAACAGTCGCCAAGTTGCTTGACTAAGGCTTTAAACTTCCTTAAGACACAAGGTCAATTGTGTGAAAGGGGAAATAGGCGTTAGCCCAAGCAAGAAAGCATTTAAAGCTCCAAGTAAAAATAAAAGTACAAGTAAGAAGAAGAAGAAGAAAAGGGTTTAAAAGGAAGGTTTACAAGGTAGAAGGAGAACTAAATTCGTCCTTTATTTGTTTCTTTATTTTTCTACATTCTCAATTCATAATTAGAAAAGATAAGAGTCCAAAGGCATGGCTCTAGAAGTTATCTATCTTAATTTTATCTAAATTAGACATATTTTTCTAACTTTTTCGCATATCTAAAATATTAGACAATCTGTAGAAGATTTTAAGAAATTAGTTAAATTTAAATATATAAAATTTAATTTAATTTATATGTTAAGATGATGTGATCTGATAATCTCATGATGTCAATAGGGGCGGGTTTCTACCAAATGATGACTGTAGAGTAGCTGAGCAAGCAGAGCAGCCGAATGGTCAAGCGGGTAGAGTAGCAGAGTGATTGATTAAGCGCCCAAGTGGCAGTGCAGTTGAGTCAAGAGCTGGCAGGTCCGCCAAGCGGGCTTATCGGCTGAGCGAGAAAATCGTCCGAGTGAGCAGAGCGGCAGATCAGACCGAGCGGGCGAGTACTCAACCGAGTAAAGCGGAGTAGCTGCAAGTAGTATGGTCGGGCAGCAGATTAGTCTAAGTGATTGATCGGGTAGAGTAGTCGACTGGGTATAGCGATCGAGCGGGAAAAGGCAGGGTTGCCTAAAGATAGAGTAGCCCAAGCGACAGAGCAGCTGATCCAGATGAGCGGTCGACCAGGTAGGGCGGTTGAGTAGCAGATCACCGAGCGACAAATCGACTAAGTCACAAAAGGGACTAACTGGGCAGAGCAACCTTACAGTAGAAGATAGGGCAGCCCGAGTGATAGAGCAACCTGAGCGACAGAGCGGCCCGAGTGGGTAAAGCAGCAAATTAGGTCGAGCGGGCAAAGTGGCTGATCAAGACGAGCTATCGAGCGGGCAGTAGTAGTAGGTAGGACAGCCCGAGCAGGCGAAGCAGCAGATCATGTTGAGCAGGCAGTATTCTGATCAGGACGAGTGATCGAGCAAGCAGATCGACCAAGTGGCAAAGCAGTCTACAGTAATAGGTAGGGCAGCCCGAGCGACAAAGCCGCTCAAGTGGGTAGTGGACAAACGATCGAAGAGGCTGAGCGGTCTAAGAGGTCGGATGGGCAAAGAGACCGAGTGGGTGAATGGACTGAGGCATGCGATGGACGCAGTTTCCTTGAAATAGATTCACCCCACCTCCGGCTATGCTTCAAGGTTTTTCTCGGGTCGTTTGTTTCTTAGAATACAACGGTTGATCGTGATTCCCACAAAACACTAGTGGTCACGACGAATTGAGAGATGTCCCACTACTATCACGGGTACTCCGTCGAACAAGAGATGCACGACAGAAGAGCAAGGGCAACGTAGGTGGAGAGCTTCAGCTTTTCCATATCTACTTATGCTCAAGACTATGCTCCTCCCTATATAGGAGCACCATCCCTCACCTGCATTGAATGCTGAGTAATGACCATTCAATACCTAGGGATTAATGATAACCGACAACCATTAATGACCAGCCATTACTATCTAGGAGGATACGAAATCACTATTAACAATAGTTAATGCTTCCATTACTTTCTTGAGTAGCAAATAAAAAGAATCCATGTGACAAATATTGGCTATTCCACTTGGGAAAATTTTGTCCCGACCGGTCTGGTATTCGGTGCGCGTAAATCATACTCACACACAAGTCAACATGGTTCAATGTAATCCGGGCCCTGGATTTACATCCTCCCCCCCCCCCCCTCCGCGCACTCACGCGTGAGAGAGAGTCTCTCCCCATACATTTGTTCACATTATCAATGCATGTGAATCAATATAAACCAACTAATATGCCCTAAAACTCCCAATATAAAACTAAAATCTCATTCACAATAAAGTTTCTTTCCTCTTCCATCTCTTCTCCTTTCACATATATCCAACCCAAAATACCTAATTTTATCTTATATTTTTTAAGTTCAAGATTTTTTTTGTTGTTAATTCTAGTAGCTATATCCAGAATTTAACATTAAGTGATAGATATATCCACAATTGTTGTAAATTGTAATAGTTACATATTCGCTACGATAATATTTAAGTTGTCATTTCTCGCATTCTGACCGCTCCTCTCCCTTTTTCCTCGGAGTCACAGTTGGGTGTACGTCCTCCGGTCGATCAAATCTTTGTTAGGGTCGAAATGTGCTAGAGGAGGAGGGGGTGAATAACTCGTCGCGCTTGATTTCTTGCTTCGTTGTTGTTGATAGGCAGCGGAATAAGACTACGAATCACTTTACAATGCTAACACGAGGATTTACTTGGTATCCACCTCAAGAAGAGGTGACTAATCCAAAGATCCACACACGCGAGCACTTTCCACTAAGAAAATACTCCTTCTCAGTAACTACCGAAGGTGGAAAAACCTCGTACAAAACTCACACACACATACAACTCAAAACAAGAAGAAATACAAACACAAACCCTACAGGGTTTACAACACTTATGCTCTCTTCTTGTTTGGGAATGCCTCTTGATGCTTAGAAATGCATCTGCACTTCACTCCAAGACCCTTCAAGAACTGGTGTGTGTCACTGAGCTCGGTGGAGAAGAATTGCTGAGAGTGGAGTCGAAGAACTGCGGAGGAAAGCGCTCGCCAACGGCTATAACCTGCGCAACGGTCAGATCTCAATCGATTGAATGACTCTTAATCGATTGGAGAGGCTTTGAATCGATCGGTTGATCGATTCAAAGTGCCTCTATGCTCTTTGGAAATAGCCTGAATCGATCGTCTAATCGATTCAGCTTTTGTGTGTGATTTTCAGTTCCCCAATCGATCGGCCGATTGATTTGAGGTGCCTAATGGATCGGCTGATCGATTGGAAACGCTTCTGTGCGTGTGATATAAGTGCCCAATCGATCGGGCGATCGATTGGGCCACTACTTGTCGCAGCATAGCCCCAATCGATCGACTGATCGATTGAACCCCTGTTCAATCGATCGGTTGATCGATTGGTCTCCCTTTGATTTGCTTGAACCAAGTCTAGGATCCCCAATTCCAATATCTGGTTAACCGTGACCTGTTCGAACATCATACCTAGCATCTGGTCAACCTTGACCTGCTAGGACTCCTTCACCAAGTGTTCGGTAAATCCCTTTGACCTACTTAGACTTTTCTCCTTGTGCCAAGTGTTCAGTCGATCCCTTGACCTACTTGGACTTACCATCTCGTGTCAAGTGTTCAGTCCTCCATGACCTACTTGGACTTCAACTAGATGTTTGGTCACCCTTGACCCATCTGGATTTCATCGTGCCAAGTATTCGGTCAACCCTTTGACCTACTTAGACTTTCCAACACCAGATGTCCTGTCTGTTGGTGCAACATCCCTCAGGTCAAGGTTGACCTGGGTGACCAAGCTGAGTCTTGGTTTGAGTTTAGATGTTTGACAATAAGAAATTGATTGAAGAAGAGTCAAGTAGGTCAAGGTTGACCGGATACTTGACAGGGAAGTCCTGGTGAGTGAAGCCAGGCAGAAGGAAAACCCTAGTGAGTGAAGCTAGGTGAAAGTCCTGGTGAGTGAAACCAGGTGAAAATCCTAGTGAGTGAAGCTAGGTGAAAGTCCTGGTGAGTGAAGCCAGGCAGAAGGAAAACCCTAGTGAGTGAAGCTAGGTGAAAGTCCTGGTGAGTGAAGCCAGGTGAAAGCCCTAGTGAGTGAAGCTAGGCAGATGGAAAACCCTAGTGAGTGAAGCTAGGTGAAAGTCCTGGTGAGTGAAGCCAGGCAAGGGAAAATCCAGATGGATCAAGGATGATCGGACATCTGGTGTTGGGAAGTCCAAGTAGGTCAAAGGATTGACTGGATACTTGGCACGAGGAAATCTGAGATAGGTCAAAGATTGACCGGACATCGATGGAAGTCCAAGTAGGTCAAGGGTGACCAGACACTTGGCATGAATAGAAAAGTCTAAGTGGGTCAAAGGGATTGACCAGACACTTGGTGGGAAGTCCTAGCAGGTCAAAGGAGTGACCAGATGCTAGGCATGATGTACCAACAGGTCAAGGTTGACCGGATGTTGGTTTGAGAGGCTTGGAACTTGGTTTTGGGCAAAAACCAAGTGTTAGATCGATCAGTGGATCGATCCAGGCTTCTCCTAAGCGAACAGAGAGCCTCTGGATCGATCCGTGGATCGATCCAGATGTTCCAATCGATCAGTGGATCGATTGGGACGCAGCTGCTTTGCGCGATAAGCGCTGGATCGATCCGTGGATTGATCCAGGCGTCTTTCCATAGCACAGAGGCGCTCTGGATCGATCCGTGGATCGATCCAAAGCCTCCCCGATCGATTGGGAATATTCGAATCGATCGGGATCCGACCGTTGGCGTCGATAAAGGCCGCAGGCGTTCATTTCCTTCGGCATCTCTTCTTAGATTCATCTCAGATCTCTCTCCAGCTTCTACACAGCACTCACAAAGCTCAGATCGCCAGTTCTTGAAGGATCTTGGAAGTTCTCCAAGTCAAGAGGCGGATCAAAGCCAGGAAGAGAAGCTAGGGTTAGGGTTTTGTACTCATTGTAAGCTTGTATTTCTTGTATCCCTTCCCTCTCTTCTTGTATTGAGTCTTGTAGGGCTTCTCCGCCCTTGGTAGTTACCATAAAGGAGAGGTTTATTTAGTGGAGGGTGTGTGTGTTGGTGTGGATCCTTGGATTAGTCACCTCTTGTGAGGTGGATACCAAGTAAACCAACCGTGTTAGCGTTGTGTGATTGTTTCTTTGTATTTCCGCTGCACATCTTTGAAGAAACAAGCACCGCCAAGCACCGAGCGCACGCGAAGAGCTATTCACCCCCCCCTCTAGCTACTTTTGGTCCTTACACTGTCAACCTTGATCCACCTGGATTTCCATGTGTCTGGCTTCACTCACCAGGTCTTTCCATCTGTCTAGCTTCACTCACTATAACTTTCCATCTGCGTGGCTTCACTCACCAGGACTTTCACCTAGCTTCACTCACTAGAGTTTTCACCTAGCTTCACTCACCAAGATTTTCCCACTGCTTGGCTTCACTCACCGGGACTTTCACCTGCCTGACTTCACTCACCAAGACTTTTCAACTGTCTAGCTTCACTCATCAGGATTTCCAATTGTCTAACCTCCAGTTAGGGCTTTCCTAAACAAGTATCCAGTCAACTCTTTGAACTACTTGACTCTTCTTCACATCTAACTGGTCAACCTTGATCAGAGGGGAATTGTATCAACAAGCTTTCCAAACGGACGATTGCATCGGCAATCTCTAAGTATTGTCAAACATCGAAACCCAAACATCAAGACTCAAGCTTGAGCCAACACAAGCTTAGTCAACCAGGTCAACCTTGACCTAGGGATATTGCACCAACAACCTTGGCGTCTTGCGAACCAAAAAAGTATCAGCGAGGGTTAGTGTTGTCGGCATGGCCTCTCTGATGGTCAAGTAAGGTCAAGATTGAGAGAGGTGAAGCGTGCGTATACACGAGAAAGAGTGAGAGAGTGGGACGAGGGAGAAGAGTCATATCCTTTTGAGAGAAGAAAACTATACATGTTATCTACCATCGCCAAACCTTATATAACTGGCGAAGGAAGGTGACCACGTGGTAGGCCACGTGAGGCCTTTAGGACCGTCAAGCGAGCCACGTAGAAGACCACACAAGAGAAGCGGTACCGATCGGCGACCATAGTTGGGTTGTACATCTAATATGGTAGAGGTTGTTATCCAGGAGTCTCCTTCTGTGTGGGCTACTTCACTTGGATCGATGCTACACTATCAGGAATTGTTAGAGGTTGAGGATTTTTGTTCAGCTAGAATTCTTCTTCGTCCAAAAATCACTTTAGCTAAGCGAACTAGAGAGGTTTGGACCTAGTGGGGGCCCTTAGAGAAAGTCAAACCGTGTGGTCGTGTAGAAGAGGGCTACGACTCGATTGGATTTATTCGGGATGCATCACATATCCTTCCTCTAGGTCGGACAAGGAGCAAAGTCGAATAAAGTCTGATTGAATAAGTGTAAGGTTATTAAAAGCAACATGGTTAAGAAGTCATTGCAGTTGAGCAGGTTAGAGATGTCAGGAGTCTAGTAGGTTAAAGGGTGTCAACCAATATGAGGAGATATAAGAGGACTATGACTCGATCAGATTTACTCAGGATGCATGAATATTAAAATAATTTTGATTAAATTAGAGTGATTTTAAATAATATATATGTTAGGGTCATTTGGTGCTAGGGGGAGGGGGGGAGGTGAATAGCTCGTCGCGCATCTCATTGCTTGCTTCTTAGTGATAATATGCAGTGGAATGAACTCGAAGCAAACTTACAACGCTAACACAAAGAATTTACTTGGTATCCACCTCAAGAAGAGGTGACTAATCCAAGGATCCACACACAATACACTCTCCACTAATAAAAACACTCATTCTCGGTTATAGCCGGAGGTGGAGAAACCTCTTACAAACTCACACAACAATATACAACACCCACAAGAAAAAAATACAAAAGATACAAGTGAAAACTCTTTCTTCTTGCTTACTTGTTGCTTGTTGTTGCCTCTTAAATCTTGGAAGTGTGACTACCCTTGTCTCCAAGAGCCTTCAAGAACAGACTGTGAAAGTGTGTAGAAGCTCGCTGAGATCGCCGCTAAAATCACACTGTAGTCGCTGGAGAGGAATGCTCGAAGAAGACGCTCGTCAACGGTTATAACCTGTACAACGGTCGGATCCCAATCGATTGAATGACTCTCAATCGATTGGGGAGGCTTTGAATCGATCATATGATCAATTCAGACCGCCTCTGTGCTCTCTGGAAAACGCTTGAATCGATTTCCCGATCGATTAAGCCTCAATCGTGCGATTTCTAACTTTTCAATCGATCACCCGATCAATTGGAGGTGCCCAATCGATCGGCTGATCGATTGGGAAGGGTTCTGTGCTCGTGACAATTACTCCCAATCGATCGGCCGATCGATTGGGCCAAACCTTCTTCGCGACACACATTCAATCGATCAGTTGATCGATTGGACTTCGATTCAATCAATCGGTTGATCGAATGACCCACCTTTGACTTGCCTAAACTCAAGTCCAAGGTTCCCAAATCCAGCATCCGGTCAACCATGACCTGTTGGAACATTATGCCTAGCATCCGGTCAACCTTGACATGCTAGGACTCCTTCACCAAGTGTCCTATCAACCTTGCCCCACTTGGATTTAGCGTCTCGTGCGAAGTGTCTGGTCCTCGATGATCCACTTGGACTTACACCAGATGTCCGGTCACCCTTGACTCATCTATATTTCCTCGTGCCAAGTATCCGGTCAACCTTTTGACCTATTTCGACTTTTCAACACCAGGTGTCCGGTTAACCTTGACCCACCTGGATCTCCACGTGTCTGACTTCACTCACCAGGACTTTCCATTTGTCTGACTTCACTCACCAGGACTTTCACCTAGCTTCACTCACTAGGGTTTTCACATCTGTCTGGCTTCACTCACTAGGACTTTCACACTGCCCGACTTCACTCATCGAGACTTTCACACTGCCCGACTTCACTCACCAGGATTTTCACCTAGCTTCACTCACTAAGATTTTCCAACTGCTTAGCTTCACTTACTAGGTCTTTCACCTGCCTTCACTCATCAAGACTTTCCAGTCAAGTATCCAGTCAGCCTTGACCTATTTGACTCTTCTTCACACCTAACTGGCCAACCTTGATAAGAGGGGAATTGTATCAACAATCTCCCCAAACGAACGATTGCATATGCAATCTCCATGTATTGTCAAATATCGAAATCCAAATATCAAGACTCAAGCTTAGGGATATTGCACCAATAATAATATATATATATATAGAGAGAGAGAGAGAGAGAGAGAGAAAGAGAATGAAGTGATGTTTTAATATTTTTTTTAAAAAAAGAAATTTCTTTTAGTAAACCACATGCCTAAAGTTTTAGAATATTTAAATTATGTACCTGAGTTTTAAAATTATTAAATTACGTACCTAATTTTAAATTCGCTCTTCCAAATTGATTGTTATAGTAATTGATTAAAAAATTGATTTATGTTTAAAAAATCATTATCTTCAATAAAGTATGTCAAATTGATATTTGAGAGCATGCATATATTAAGAAAACTTGAAAAGCACATATGACATAGTCCCATGTGTTGGTGCGGTTAGCAGTAACGGTCTAACTCAAGTTTTGATGAATGACAAAATATGTTAAGTTAGTTTCGTTGTTATCTAACACTCTGATCGAGTGTGCAGGCGAAGCCCAGACAGGTCGACGGGCTGACTGGATGTCTGGCACGAAGCCTAGTTAGGTCGACGGGTCGACCGGATAGCTGGCACGAAGTCCAAACGGGTCAATGGGCTGACCGGGCATTTGGCACGAAGTCCAGCTAGGTCAATGGGCTGACCGGATAGCTGGCACGAAGTCCAGACGGGTTGAAGGGCTGACCGAACGTCTAGCAGGTAAGTTAAGGTAAGTTACTCGAGGGGAGTGACTGTGAGAACTCGTTCCCAGTAAGGAAACATTAGGCGTCGATCCGACTTAGATCCATTTCGGATATCTAAGTCAAGATCGTGACTAGATTTCGGTCTCGAGGAGACGGAATCTAATTATTATTATGTTTTATTATAAATTGTGCTAACACTCTATTTTGCAGGATATATAATTTACATTGCCTCGGACTAGCGGTTTCTTGCAGGAAGGAGATTGCTAGAAAACAAGGGTCTGGGCGCCCGGAGGCAAGTTTTATCCCCAAACGAGTTTCGCCACATGGAGCACGCTGGTTGCCTTGGCTATGTCACATTCAGGGCGCCCTGAAGGTATCCAGGCGCCCCGAACCTCCTATATAAGAAGGGTGAAGGCTGAAGCAAAAAAAAAAAAAAAACAACTTACGATCTACGCTTCTATGCTCCTGCGACGCTACGAAGGCTGTCCGACAAGTTTCTTTTTTGTCTTATTCTCTTATTGTCGATTTTTCTTTTACTAAATAATTCCTGTACTTAATTTGTAAAAACCTGTCGAATTATTAGTGGTTGCCCAACGAAAGCACTCAACAAGTGCGGACCTTGGAGTAGGAGTCGACAAAGGCTCCGAACCAAGTAAAACGACTTTGTTAGCATTGTGTTTTCATTTTTCCGTTGCCTACGCTATACGCCGATATTTATAAATCGCTATTCACCCTCTCTAGTGAATTCTCGGTCCAACACCATGTCATTTTAAGCTCTCTAGATCTATTAGCCGATTTCGATTGAAATCTACTGATGAACCTAGAGAGATTGAAATGATATGAAATCAAGCTCTATGTGTTTGTCTAGTTCTTCTGATTATATTCATGCTCTCAAATGTCATTTCTATATGTCATATTGAGAGCAATAATTTTTGAACACGAATAAGATTTTTCAGATATATTCGTGTTTAAAAAATTATTGCTCTCAATATGACATATGAAAATGATGTTTGAGAACATTGATATAACCAAGAGTATTAGACTAATACATAAGATTTGATTCCATATCATTTAGAGCTTTTTAGGTTCATTAGATGATTTTGGGCCGAAGTCGGGTCAAAATTGACTAATGAGCCTAGAGAGCTCAGAATAACCTAAAATCAAATCTCTGTGTTTGGAAGTTCTTCTGATTATATTTATATTTTCAAATATCAATTTGATAAACTATATTAAGAACAACAGTTTTTTTTTAATACGAATTAGCATGTAATTCCAAATTCTCTAGGTCCATCAACCGATTTGGATCAAAACCAAGTTAAAATCAGCTAATGGATCTACATAGTCCTGAATGATATGGAATCATATCATATATATACATCTAATTATTTTGATTATAAATATGCTTTTAAATATTACTTTGACATATAAGAGTAATGATTTTTGAACTCATTTTCGATCCACTTAAATTTTATCTATCAATTGTTATAATATATAGCAATTGATTGATGGAATATTACAAACTATAAAATCATTACGAAGTACTACATAATCTAAATCTAGATTGAGAATAATACGAGGAATAAAAAAAATATTGGATATGTGATATGAATATTTAGGAACTTCAACTTTCAGTAATTTTCCGTTCTTTTAAAGAGGAAAATAATAGAGAATTTTTACCCTAAATGTTACGTTTGTAGCATTAATTAGCTAAATTTAAATGTTTAAATTCGTTTTATTTTATATATTTTAATGATAAATAAATATATAGAAAGTCTGATCTAAATCTAATTGAGTATTACCATTTATTACAAGCTTATTCATGATCCAGTTCTAAAAGAAATTAATATCGTCTGGAATCATTAAAGAATGAACTGTACGGCAAAACATTCGATTTAGGTACAACTCCACTTCTTCTTACTGTTCTTGTTGACTCCTGTTCCTTTTTTCTCGTTCGATTGAAATCTCCGCCTCAAGTTTACTCCTCTCCTTTCATTTTTCCTGGATCCTCCGTTTACAAGATCGTTTGCTCTGGCAGATTTGTACTATTCCAGGTACGCAACCTGGCCGTGGATCGCTTGAATTTTTCCAGGTCACTAGTGTGATTCTGAGGTGAGTTTTTGGATCAGAAATCTTACGGATTCATGAATCAGTTTGGAGTATAGCATTTTGAAGATAGTCGTCTGCTCAATGTAAAAACATATTTTTGCCTCTTTGGATCCTCTTGCTGTTTGTTACTCCGGATTAGGGTTCTGGAGGCGAAAAAGGTGTTTTTTCCCTGTATTTCCGTGAAAATAACGTTCGGAGAAACTGATTTTATTGGGGGAAAAAATTATGTTTTCCGCTAGCCATTGAAAAAGGTTAGGATATTTGAAATTTTTTTCTTTTCTTTTCTTTTTTGCCTTCATACACATAAACCTTCGTAAACTGTGACAGTTTTTAAGAAAATTGCAGAGGATTCAAGATCCCAAAGTTAGGCTCTTTGGAGTTGTGGTGATTTTTGCCCGTAAATATCACAGGTGAAAGCAAAACAAAGAAACCAGAATGGGCACCTCTTCCGGTACAAATCACCATCAAGAACCGCCAGTTAGTATGTTGCCCCCACGCCAGCATCCAATATCGGCAGGGGTGCAAGCATCCTTGTCTCTAGCTTCATCTGATCCTGCAGTATCACCTGACACCCAAGATCCAACATCAAACTCTGACCAAGGGCAAGATTTCCCCGCTGAGAGTGCAAGCTCTGGTGAGACCTGGCCCATAGAGACAAACCATTCCAATGGCATCACTGGAAGTAAATTAGGGAAGGAGAAGGAAGGAGTGAACAGAATCCCCAAACTGCAGGTCATTCGCAGGTCTTATAGTGGAAATAGGTTATCACTCCGTGAAGTTGCTCAAGACAGAGTTGAGGTCATATGCGAGAAAATGAGGGTGATGACAGATGAGCTTCTAGATGCACTTAAGCATGAGCTTAGGATGATACTTGAAGGTAGTGGAGGCGTTCGTCATGTAGACGAGTTTTTGTACCTCCAGAAGCTTGTGCATGGTAGAGTTGACCTGACTGCAGACTCCCTTGCTAATGCTCATCCAGTTCAACTTGAAATTCTTGTTGCAATCAACACAGGCGTCCAAGCCTATTTGCTTCAGAGTGTCAGTATTGCACCAAGTCGTCTCGTTGAGGTTTTCTTTTATAAGAGGTGCAGAAATATTGCATGTCAAAGTTCTCTTCCTGCAGAAGAATGTAGCTGTGGAATATGTGTTAGTAGGAGTGGTTTCTGCAATCTCTGCATGTGCCTGATTTGCAACAAGTTTGACTTCGAGGTCAATACTTGTCGCTGGATTGGCTGTGATATGTGCTCTCACTGGACTCACACGGAATGCGCCATGCGAGTTGGGCAAATCGGAACTGGTCAGTCTGTTAAGAGCGGGGTGGATCATGCTGAGATGCTTTTCAGGTGCCAAGCATGCCAAACAATGTCTAAATTGTTAGGATGGGCTAAGGATGTACTCCAACAGTGTGCTAATGGTTGGAACCGTGAAACCCTGATGCGAGAACTCAACTTTATTTCTAAGATTTTTCACTTGAGTCAGGACTCTAAAGGAAGGAAATTATATCAGAAATGTGGCGAGCTTCTAGAAAAATTGAAGAATGGCACACCTGAGCCCATGGCTTGCAGGATGCTCTTACACTTTATTCAAGGTATGATTACAAGCTATTTTTTGCACAAGTAAAATTTTGCTTTTACTCTCAATCTTTACCATTCTTCACAATTATTTAGCGTGTGATAAGAAATGTGTTGATTACGCTTGAAGTTATGTTCATTTGCTTGGCTGTATCTGTCTTCCTATGCACTTGAGATAATGATTTTCCATTTAGTTCCTCGGTTTATATTTGCTTTCCCCCTCTAGGTTCTGCCAGCGAGCTTTTAAAATAATCTTTCTTCTACTTGCTGCACATGAAATTTCTGGACGTCTGGTTAAAACAGCATTAATAATGTGGTTAATGAACTGTGTCTTCACTTTGGTCAGATGGGGTGAAGTTAGCTAAGTTATACTGCACATTGGCTTTTCAAGCAACATTTTTTTTCAGTGCAATTTTATTGAATAAGAAATCTTATAAGAAATATATTACCTACGCCGAGGCACAAAGATGACTTGGAGTGAGGTAGCATAGGCATGGCTTTGGTGTTTCTCTGCTTCTTTAATTATATGCAGATGGATGATCTTGAAAATAAAATCGAGCAGGGAGTCAAAGTCATAAATGAATAACCTTATAGCATATTAGTATTTGTAAACTTTATGCAAAATTATAATATTTGTCAAAAACTAAGAACATGTGCTAAATTCTTGACTTCAGCTATTATAATCAACACAATTTCCTATATCCTGTTCCACCTTCGTTAGGACCTCCCTCAGTCAAACTCAAGAACTTAGGATATTAATGATTATGAAGCGGCAGTGTAGCCCCAATTAAACTCAAAAACGTGTTTGAATCTCTGATAATAGACTGAACTGTGCTTTCATTGTAAATAACTTTCAAATTCGTTTAAACAAGGATGAATTTTTCTTTATGATAGTTCGAAGATGGATTCTTTCTACCGTGCTACACAACAATTTTTTTGATCCTACTTGCTTTATAGAGGGCAAAGACGGATTGTGAATAAACATGTTTAAAGCAATATTTTATGAGGAAAGACACAATGATGACTGGCCATCACTTGTTGCTTGGGTACTTTAAGCATCTTCTATACATTCTGGAGGACATAAATTAATAATGGAGAAATAATTTGGTTCTCAGTTACTTGTTAACCAACCAACTAGCAAGTTCAGTTTGAACATCGTTGACCTGTAAATCCAACCTGGAATAGGCTTGGATTGTACATACAAGGATTTAGGCGAGTTCTTTTACTTTTGTCTAGCACAGTTAGAACCAAGGAACAAAAACATTCCAGAATTTAAGGACTTTTACATTGTCTTCTAAAATGTAAAAAACATATTTGAGGTTTGGACAATTGGTTGGTTTTGGTTTCAGGATTTTTTCTGTATATATAATATTGGTCGGTGTAGGAATAGTCTAGGAGAGCTTGATTTTCGTGTGATATAAGAATTATAAATCCAGTGGCAATAATTCCCATTGAACTCTATGCAGTGAATAATCAGCACAGAATCTCTGTTCAAGGCTATCCATACCTAGTGAACCTTTTGATTCATTCTACTGTGTTTTTCAACACAAATACGCAATTAATTGATTCTTCAATGACATGATCATGGGGTTATATAGGTGCAACCATTTCATTATAAATCCCTTTTGATTGTCACCCATGTCAAAGTAAATTATCATGGAAAGCATTAATTTGTGGAATGAGGCATATTATACCTTAGCAGGTCTCCTTCATTTTGATTTTAATTGGCCCATTCTTTGAAATTAATTTGAATGCTAGTTCTTTTTGTTTTCTTGTTCCTGTCAAAAGATCTGCTTGGCGGCCTACAACACTTGCTACTAGATTTAAGGTAAATATGTTCTATGTTGCAGAGCTTGAACTAGACATGCCGAGTAATTCTTTGGGTGAAGATGTTGGACATCCAATTTCTCCTCAGGAGGCTTGCAATAAAATTGCTGATGTGGTACAAGAAGCAGTGAGAAAGATGGAGATGGTCGCAGAGGAGAAAATGCGGTTGTTTAAGCGAGCTCGACTTGCTCTAGAGGTTTGCGACCGTGAACTGGAGGACAAGGCCCGAAAAGTCCAGGAGCTGCAAATGGAGAGGCATATGAAGAAGCAACAAGTAGAGGAACTAGAGAGCATCATTAGGCTTAAGCAGGCAGAAGCCGACATGTTTCAGCTCAAGGCCAACGAGGCCAAACAGGAGGCTGAGAGATTGCAAAGCATTGTCTTTGCCAAACCTGATAAGTCCGAGCAAGACTATTCTAGTATGTACTTGAAGCGTCGACTTGAAGAAGCAGAAGCTGAGAAGCAATATATATTTGAATCGATAAAAGTTCAGGAGAGCCAACGGGCTCTGCCGGGGAGCGGAAGTGGGGCTGGTAATGGTGACCCGGCGCAGATGCTAAATAAAATCCAGGACTTGTTGAAGAATGTATACAGAATGCCGCCTAAGACCGAAGGGCAACAAACAAAATGACCTGCCTGAGTGCCTTTAGCTTCTGTTCTGATTCTTTGCTGTGACCGAAAACCATCGCCTGATTTCATTTACCGCATGTCGTCGTTGCTTGTGCCAGACAGTTTAGCATTCGAAACAACCCTTTATTTTTGTGAATTATGGTGAATAAGCCTCCTTTTCTTAACCTGATTTGTAGGGTTTATGTGAGCATTTCACTTCCGATGTGTATGATCTTGTTTCTTTACTGATCCACCCAGAAACTTCCTCTATCTCTTGAAAGTCATTGAATGTAGACCTTTCTTTCCCATCGACACAAAACAGAGTGCCCAAACACTTACGTCAATTTGTTTCATTTGTTGTGCATAACAAAACAGAGTTCCTAAACACTTGTTTTTGTGCGTCTCTTCTACGAAATAAAAAGGTCAAAGTCATCTCTGGTTGATTGGCACACCATAAAATTAAAGCAAGCAAAACAAAGTGGTTAATGCTTCACACCTACCCTTTTCCGGCGGCTAGTGCTTTCCCACTCCCTATCCTCATTGATCCACTGAACTCGATTAGTCATCATGATGATGATGACTAACATGATCAAAAGCCAGTGTCAAAGGCTAATCCACACAGTTTAAGCAACTCCTTATTCTAACATCAATTTTTTTTTCCTCAAAAAAAAAAATACCATTTCTTCTTTATGTTTCATTTAGTCAACATGCTGAAACATATCCAGGAGCACAGACATGGCACACCACGTGGAAAGTACTAGAAAGTGATAAAAACATGCCGCACTTGCTCTTTCTTAATTTCCATTTTCACATTTTTAAATTTATGGAGCATTTCCTATCCATGTTTTATATTTTAGCTAGGTCTAGGAGATGGAGAATAATTGTTTGACCAAGCCATTGAGATCATTCTTGCAGGAAGGTTCAACAGCAGCAGAAGAAGAAGAACCAACATCACAGCACATGAACGGCACATAATAGAATGAGTAGATAATTAACAGAGATACTACAGGTGGAATCTTTAACAATATGCTCGAGATCGACTATGAAAATGATACCGTTCGACTTTGTTTCCTTCATCATTGCAGAACTGATCGAGCCATGCTACTTGGCATTAAATATTATATGCGTCGTCTAAGAAGGAACAGTAAGATCACGAGTCGTGCCTTTCCTTTTATTCCTTTCCAGTTGGTTTCAATTATATATGTCATGGCTGGTAGAACTTTTTTACTAGTGCTGAATGGTCTGCAAACCTAACTTTGTTCTCATCTGGTTATCTTCCAATCCTGAACATCCAAAAGTCTTCTACCATTATATCATTAAATACATAGCTTTAAATATTAAACTTAATGAACCAACCTCTACTAATTGTTCACAGATAATCCAAGGATGGTGGCTCCAGCAGCTGGATTTCTTTAATCTATTTGCGAGCATTAGCTGTTCCTTCATTATTGTTGTTTCTTTCATTTATTTTAGCAAATTCCAAGGTGTGCATTACAACAGCCAACTAATTGCCTATGCTTAAATAAAAAATTAAAGAAAAAAACAAGGAAAAAATGATCACTGCCTGTGATTCTGCGATGGGGCTAGCATTTCAGCCTGTGAATTGAAAGTGTTCATGAGTTTTATCTAAAAATTAAATACATCTACGTCGACTTTTAGGCTGTCGTCTGAAAAGAACAGAGACGAAGGCTGTTGTGAGGACCGACATGCACAACCTGCCCATCACCTTGTCTTTCCATCTGTACCAGCTTGCTCCGAAATTTACAGCCTATATATATGTTTTCGTGTGTGCGCTAAACGACTCTTCGTGTGTAATCGTGAGCGAAATCCGACATGCGTTATCTGACATGATTGAAACTTAATTTTTTTAATTCCTCTCTTTCATCTACATGCAATAACTTTTCTCTATTTTCTCTTAAATTAAAATAAAATTTTATCTTCTCTCTTCAATTATTACATGCAATAATCATTATGATACTGATATTGCAACGTTATAGTAGCTATTATGCAGTAGCTGTTACAACTTGTAGCAGTTCCTATACAGTAGCTGCTACAACTGTGTAGTAGCTGTTACCATTTTCGAGTAACTGCTACAAGTTATAGTAGTTATTATGCATTAGCTGCTAAACTTATAGCAGTTACTATACAGTAGCTACTATAACTGTACAATAGCTGGTACAACTGTGCAGTAGTTGTTATAATGATGTAGTACCTGCTACAACGGTATAATAGCTACTATAACGATGCAGTAGTTGTTACAATGGTACAGTAGTTACTACAACATAGTATATATCTACACAATAACTACTGCACGTTACAGCTACAACACAATAGCTGCTACAATGCAGTAGTTATACAATAACTGCTATACGTTATAGTAGCTACACCACTTTTAAAAATCAGCATTATAATGATTATTGCATGCAATCATATGAGAGAGAAACACTGTTTATTTTAATTTAAGAGCAAAGAGAGAAAAATTGTTGCATACATATGAGAGAGAGGGATTAAAAAAATTCGGTTTTGGCCGCGTCAGATAGCTTACGTCGATTTCGCTCACGGTCGCGCATGAAGAGTAGCTTAGCATATATATATATATATATATATAAAGTTTTTGGTTATGCCAACCAAATTTTTCTAGTAAGAATTAGGTTAGGTTATAATATTAAGCACGAAAAAAAATCAAAATAAAAAAATGTTGAGTTACTCATTGGGGTGTACGACGTATCAAAACTCTATAGATATATATTTCGAATTACTTGTCATGTCAGTTGGACCATCCATCATGGCTCGTGTGTGGCGTAGGTGTGCGATATAACATTCCTATATATAAGTTGCCCGGGACGTATGCTCTGCCCCTATATTAGCGGTGGCATTTGGGACTAAGAGGGCAGAGCGCCGATATCAATTTTGAATGCCCCAACCTTATGAGGGTATGCACCGCTGATATAGGGAGTGATATGCTCCGCCCTCCTATATGTGGTAAAAAGATGATTCGTTCACCCCAGTGCCCCCACCACTCAATCTCGAGGCCAACACGGAAGAGGTAAATCACGGGTGACTATTAGCTATTAGTGTAGGTGGCCAATGCATGGGGGAAGGTATGCTCGGACACGTCGAGTTTCGACCCCAAGACTGTTAGAACCCCGTGGTAGTTTTGATATGATCAACTAAATCAGGTTATGTCCTGTTAGTATTTGATCCTTGTGTCTAAGTGTGTAGGAGCTTAGGAGCACAGGAAGTCGAGCGGAAAACGCAGCTAGCGAGAAGGATGACACGGGAAAAGAGTCGACGACTCGGTGAATCCGAGGGACAAGGTGCTGCGGAAGAATATACATGCGGACGAAAAGGAGGCGCGCGACGGTCTGAGGGACAAGAAGGCAGGGAGGAAGGAGGAAGTCTGTTCGAGGAGAAGGTCGGGAAATTGGTTCGGGTGAGCCCTATTTCGGTTGACCGAAATTACCCAAGCGATCGGAGCAGTAAGAGAGCCAAAAGGGAGTTGTGGAGCTACAAGAGGCACCCTCAAAGGAGTTAAAGGTACCTCCGTGCCTTTCAGTGGGAAGGCGCCTTCAACAGGGTCGAAGGTGCCTTCAACCCACCATACAAGGCGCCTTCCACTTGAAACCGCCTTCGACCAGGCAAATATTGTCATTGCAAAAGGATAAAGATTTATCCTTTGGCGTCTCGTTGTAGGCGCCGTCTAGCCTATTGGAGGCACCTTCCAACCCCGTATAAGATTTTTCAGGAACTGTAAAAAGATCCCTGGACCTAGGAAATAAAGATCAACTCTAGTATTTATTTCCTAGCAACTGTTTGAGTAATTAACGAGTGTAAGAGACTTCTTTGTCTTCACCAAAAGATATCTTTTAGAGCTTTTTCATTATCCTTGGATTAACAACCACCTAGGTTGTAACCAAGTAAATCTTGTGCTTCATATTTTTTAGTTGTTAATTTAATTTACTATTATTGTCGCTTTTAATTAGAGTTGAAAGAATGGGAGGGGTGTTGTTTTTGTTGATAAGCAATTCACCCCCTCTTGTCGGCCACCAGCGGACCAACAAAGACCTCATGTAGTAACACCCTATGTCTCAACCACTACACTAATATGGTATGTTGTCAGTGGTCCTAAAGGTGATGCAACAGTCAAAGTCAAAATGAGGTGCGGTCAAAGTCAGGGTGATGTGGCGATTAGAGTCAGAGCGTATGCAACTGAACGAGTCACCCTCGCCCGGGTTTAGCCCTTCAGCGATTACACCTTCAATATGAAGTCGGTTGGACTTAAGAGCTAGTCGAACTTAATATTTGGATGGACGTAAGAGACTATACTTCTAAGTATCAGGGTACCTAACATAGAGTCGGTTGGCCTTAGAGCCGATCGTCTCCAGGAGACCTAGCTTCTCATTTGTTAAGCATAAGTCTCGGTATATCCAACCCTCATCGATCGGACTTGAAGGACTTATCGCTCAACTCATTGTCTAGATATATAGAATGAACCTGATCGACCTTAATGTGCTAGTCGAGTATACCAGATAGCTCACCCTTCAATGGCAGTCTCTCAACATATAGCCAGACGGACTAAGATCTAGTCAGACGTCCAAAAGTATGGCCAGTCGGTCTTAATACGTCGGTCATATGTACGGGACCCAGCTCCCCACTTCTGCAACATCACTCTCAGCTTATAGATTATCAGTCCTAATAAGGTCGATCGGCCCAAGATCATCGTACTTATGGGGGCGAGCTCCCTTTTCCTCGAGAGTTAGTATTCCATCATACGATCGGTCTGTCCTAGTGCTGATCGGACTTACGAGAGTTGACTCTTCATTACTTATTAGATCTTTAGCATTAAAATCTATCGACATATAGCCGACCAACCCTATGGTTGGTTGGATTTATGGGGATTCAGCTCCCCATTTAAAGGTACACATCTCCTATCACATGAGGTTGGTCGGATTTACAAGGCTCTGTTTCTATTTCATATATGTATTCTCAAGGCAAATACATAAGGGCTAAGGCAATTCTCATTATAAACCCAATCGAACATAGATCTGGTCGGGCTGCCTCGGTCAGCTAAATATTTGGCCGAGCTACTATAGGTTCGCGTAGGGCTACTAGAGGGGGGGGGGTGAATAACCTTGAAATCATAATTAGAAAAATATTTCTTGCTTTTGCTTTAGCAAGGATGCATAATTAATTAAATACAAATAGTTAAAATAAACAATAATATAAAAGAGACTAAAGAATTTACTTGGTTACAACTTAGGTGGTTGTTAATCCAAGACAAGTGAAAAGCTCTAAAAATCTTTTTCATTGAAGGCAGAGAAGCCTCTTGTAACGAACTAGAGTGCTAACCACGCAAAAGCGCAGTGGAAAACTTCTAGTTCCTTTCCAGAAAATCCATGCGAAGGGAAAATACAAATACATATACTAAGTTTTATGATAGGTATACCTTTGATGCGTACACACGAACTCTAGACAGCTTGGATCTCAGCACAATCACACGTTGGTGCCTCTATATATCCACACGAACACGCCTTCATTTGTCTCACAAACTCATGAAGTGGAGAAGAAAACTACCTAAGGTTGTGCTAGCAACCAAGAAGGTGAGTTTCAGCCAAGAGAAGAAAGAAGAAAGAAGAAGAAGACAAAATGTTTTTCATTTAATAAAAATTTATCCATAAATTATATTTATATCCATCTCATGAATACCAAAAGGTTTTGCCCTTCGATCTTCTAATCCAATGACTCAAAATTAACCATTCAATCCAATGGTTCAAAATTGACCATTCATCTTCCTTGGTGAACTCAAGTTCACCCAATGAGAGAAGTCACCTTCTACTAAGAAGCGGGCTAGGGCGATTTTTTTTAGGGTGATTCAGGGGGGGGGGGGCGCCTCTTCTTCACACAGCGATGGTCGTTGGCGCCCCCTCCCCCCTGGCGCCGGACCTCCAAACCTTCCCTCCCCTTCTACCTCCACACCTAAACCTCCTGATCCTCTCCCGGCGAACTCACAAGCGGCGGATTCAACGAGGCTAGTCTCCTATACGGCAGCTTTACAACCGACTTCTCCACGTGCTGTCAAGAAGAACTTTGAGGATGTCGGCGATGCTTTCAAGCAGGCTACGATCTATAACAATAATCCGGACATCTTTTACACAGAGGAGGAGGTGGCTGCTATGGCTGAACCCTATTGCTTTTCTTTGATTGGGACATTTTCTGGCCAGCGACCATCGTATGCTGTGGTGTTACAAGCTTTTAAGAATTTCGGGCTGTCTAGCCTCTTTAATCTTCGATTTTTGCATTCGGGATACATTTTATTCATCTCACCTCTAATGAAGACATGGCTCGAGTGTGGACAAGGGGTATCTGGTTTATTGCTGGTGTGCCTTTGAGGATTTTTAAATGGTCTCCTTATTTCTCTTATGCGGCTGAATCTTCAATCGTTCTTGTTTGGATACAATTTTCGGATATGCCAATTCATATGTTCAACAAACACTCTTTGTTCTCTGCAGCTCGGATTGGGGGAACCCCATAAAGCTAGATGATGCCACGGTTGATGGAACAAGATTATCTATGGCGCGAGTTTGTGTTGAGATAGATTTGTTGAAGCCGAAGGTGGAGGAGTTTTGGATCAGAATTGGCGAGGATAAAAGATTGCAACAAGTTGTGTTTGAGAAACGTCCAAAGTATTGTGACCAATGTTTACATTTGGGCCATTCGGAGGAGGAATGCTATGCTACTGGAAATAGGCCGAAGCTGATGTGGAACTCTGAAAAGAGGAACCTTGTTAGTGCAGGGGAAGATCTGAGGGTGGTTCTTAATAGAAAGCTTGCAACTGGAAAAGAGAAAGAGGTGGTTACTGATCGTACTGGTCCAAGCGATGAAGGTGTTAACATTAGGGTGACAGAGACACCAACTTGGATTCAAAAGAAGGGAGCTTCAGGGGGTCAAGTTGCTATAAAAAAATAGTGTCAATCTGCTAGCTGATTTGGAGGAGGAGGCCGATGGTGTTTTGGAGGGTTTTGTGGAGCCAAATGTGAATAAAGAAGGTCCTGATGCTGCCTACAGTGCAGAAGTTGGAGATGGGCAGCATTGTGTGCAGGGTTTGAATTCTAGGAATTTGGAGGTTGGGGAACTTGAGGAGGGAGAATTTCAAGGGCAACCAAGCACTAACTGGGTTTCACAGGTTGTTGATACACAACCCAAGTTGCAGGTCGTTGGACAAAGTGTTACAAGGGAGCAATCAGTGACATTACCAGTGCAAAAAAGCAGTGTGCAAATGCTGAAACAGAAGGTGCTGGTTCCATACCAGAATGTAGCGGCCTTGGTATCAAACTCTGAACAGCTGGCGCTTACAAGGGGTTTTTCGACATCCATAGGTAAACGACCGGGGCGTGTTGGTTTTTCTGAAGTCTAGGGACTCAGATTGCTGACTGATACTCTGCATGACAGAGTTGGTGTTTCCTCAGCGTCTTTGCCTTCAAGTGGGGCTCAAGTGCAGGGAAATGATCCTGAATTGTTTGCATCTGTTGGGACAATGCCAAAGGAGTCAAAGAGGAATGAATGGTCTAAGACTTTTGTGGAGGAGGCTGGCATTGAGGAGGACACAGATACACTTGTGCAACGGTCTTCCTCCTTACCGGGGGTGTCTAGTAATGCCCCTCGTACTTTTGGTCGCACTCTGAATGACCTGGTTAAGGATTCTTCTAGTGTTTCTCAATGCGTCACTAGAATTCAAACTAATGCACAGAGAGCTTCTGTTGGAACCCCAAGGTTGTTTTGGTGTAATCAACAAGTTAAGTTAGGTCCTGTGTATTTCTAACCTTGTGTCTAAGTGTGCAGGAGCTTAGGAGCACAGGTAGTCGAGCGGAAGACGCAGCTAGCGAGAAGGATGACACGCGGTGCGCCCGAGGGACGAGGTGCTGCGGAAGAGTACACCGACGGACAAGAAGGAAGCGTGCGGTGGTTCCAAAGGACGAGAAGCCGGAGCGGAAGACTGCTTGGGGAGCAAGAGATGCAGCTAGCGAGAAGGTCGGCACGGGGTACGACCGAGAGACGAATACTGAGGATGAGTACGCTGGCGGACGAGAACGAAGCACACAACGATTCCGAGGGATGAGAAGTCGGAACGGAAGCCTGCTCGAGAAGACCGAAAGTTGGGTTCAGGTGAGCCCTATTCCGGATGGCAGAGATCACCCAAGCAAGAAGAAAGACTCGGTCTGAGGCGAATAGAGCCGGAGAAGAAGATCCGGGCTGAAAAAAGTCAATGGGGTTGACTTTCCTAGCCTGGGCACCCAGAACTGTCCGGGGCGCCCGGACTGGTCCGGGCGCTCGAACCTGAACTTTGACCAAGATCGCGTCAATCGTGATCTGAACGTTGGGGGATAAAGTTTTATCCCCCTAGGGTGCCCGGAACCCTTTCAGAGCGCCCCGACCAAGGCTATAAATACAGCCTTGGTCCATAAGCTTTTCATCAACTCAAGCAATTCATTTCCAACACTTGTACGCTCAATTTCTAGATTAGCTTATCTGTTTTGCGCTTCAACGTTGTACGAGGATTCTCCGTCTGAAGGAGTATTTAGTGCTACATTCTCCTTGGATTAACAACTTCCCTGGTTGTAACCAAGTAAATCCCGGTGTGCCTCGTCTTTTCTATTTTTCTATTTAAGTTATAATTTATGCAAGTATTCTATTGAAAGATCGAGAAGGGTTGTGTTTTTTATTTTTTTTGCAGTCTATTCAGCTCCCCCTTCTAGTCGGCCCAGCGGTCCAACAACTTCTTCCTCTTTCAGGTTTTAAAATGTCTGGCATGATATGGAATGTTAGGGGAATAGGTAATGCTGCTTCCCTTCAGAGAGTACTCTTTTTGAAAATGTACTATCATTTAAATTTCTTGGGAATTCTTGAATCTTTTATAGCAATAGATGAGAATTTTATTACTAGAAGACTGACCTTTGGGTCTGCTATTTCAAATTGCTCGGGGAAAATCTGGTTTTTATATGATTCTAACATAGACTGCAAGGTGTTAGTTGATCATAAGCAATTTTTGCACCTTGAATTATCTTCCCATATTTTTCCTATTAATATGTTGGTAACGATGGTATATGCTAAGTGTACCAGGGTGGCTAGGGTTGTCCTTTGGGAGAAACTACTAGAAGTCAAACCTATTGGTGATACTTTTTGTCTGGTGGGAGGAGATTTTAATATTGTTTCAAGTCCAAGTGAGCATTCTGGGGCCTCTATTTCTCGTATGGGTCTGTTGGATGACTTTAATGAGTTCATTATACTAGCGGGTTTGTTGGATGCTGGTTTTGTGGGTGATAAATTCACTTGGACTAATAACACAATTTGGAAGTGTCTGGACCAAGTTCTTATCTCTTCTTCCTGGGGTATTCATGATTTCTTTGTTAGGGTAGAACACTTAAGCAGGGTTGTGTCGGATCATTGCCCTTTGCTTATTTCCTTTCATAATTTCTCTAAACCGGTTGCTACCTTTAGATTTCAGAATATGTGGATCAAACATCATAATTTTATACTGACTGTGCGGTTGAACTGAATGTTACCTTGTGCTAGTTCTAGACTTCATAAATTGCAATTTAAATTATAGAGGTTGAAGGCTCACTTAAAATGGTGGAACTTTGATGTATTTGGCAATATTCATGATAAAGTGAAGAATACCGAGGAGAATTTTTCGAAGGCGGAGAAGGCGTTTGATTTGGATCCTTCTGAAGAAAATAAGCTGCATAGGGCTAAGAGTCATACCCTTCTTTTTCAGACTCTAAACATGGAGGAGATCTTTTGGAAACAAAAGGTAGCAGTGAAGTGGATTGGAGGGGGGAGAGGAACACTAAATTTTTCTATGGGTTGGTTAAAAAATGAAGGATGGTTAACAAAATCTTCCGAATCTAGGAGGACGGTGTGTGTTTGGATAAGCAAGAGCTTATTCAAGCCTCATGTACTGAGTTTTTTGAGAAGCTGCTTACGGGAGAGGAATATAGCTGTGATGTAGTGAATTTGGATAATATTCCTTTGGTGGTGGATGCTAGGGACAATCTGGCATTGGGTGCCTTGTCTTCTATTGAGGAGGTGAGGCAAACCATTTGGGATATGAGGAAAGATAGTGCTGCTGGTCCAGATGGATTTTCGGTGGAATTTTACATTGCTTGCTGGGAGATTATTAAAGAAGATGTTTATGGAGTGATTCTGGATTTTTTTAAAGGGAGTCCCTTTCCAAAGGGAATGGCGGTCACCACCATTGTGTTGATCCCTAAAGTGGAAGGTGCACAACAGTGGAAAGACTTTCAACCTATTAGCCTATGCAATGTTTTGAATAAAATTATTTCTAAGCTGATTGCTTCCAGGTTGCGGTTGTTGTTAGGGAAAATTATTTTCCCATTATAATGTGGCTTTGTTGCAGGACGATTAATCTCGGATAACATTCTATTGGCCCAAGAGTTCAATCATAAATTAAATTACCATGTGCGAGGTGGGAATTTAATTTTGAAACTAGATATGACCAAGGCTTATGATAGAGTCCAATGGGGGTTCCTATTTAAAATAATGGTTGCTTTTGATTTTCGGATGATTTTATTGGGCTTATTGAACATTGTATTGCATATTGTTGGTTCTATGTCCGGATTAATGGGCATATGGCAGGTTTTTTTCCAGCAAGGAGAGGGCTAAGGCAAGGGGATCTCATCTCCCCTCTTTTATTTGTAATTACAGTAGAATTCCTTTCGAGAGGGCTGGATGCTTTGTTTATAAAGTTTCCAAATTATTCTTCTATACTGGTTGTGACTTTAACTTATCCCACTTAGCATATGCTGATGATATTATGATTGTTATGAATGGTTCTATTGACTGTGTTAAGAGAGTTAAAGATTTTTTGAAGACATATGAGAGTTGCTCGGGACAACTCATTAATGCTTCTAAGTGTCAGTTTTTTCCCTCGAAAAGAATTTCTAGTGCTCGTCGAAATATTATTGCTGCTACTACGGGTTTTGTTGAAGGGCATCCTCCTATTATATATTTGGGGGCTCCTCTTTTTATTGGGAATAGAAAAGCAGGGTATTTTCAACCATTAATTGAGAATGTTAGAAGGAAACTCCATGGATGGAATATTTTGAGGCTCTCACATGGAAGTAAATTGCTCCTTATTCAAACTGTGTTGTCCTCGCCGCCTTGTTACCTTTTACAGGTTCTCCTTCCTCTATTGTCAGTGCTACATAAAGTAGAAATGTTGTTTGCAAACTTCTTCTGGGGGTCATCGAGCTCAAACAAGAAAACACATTGGATTTCTTGGGCAGATATTTGTAAACCAAAGTTGGAGGGTGGCTTGGGTGTGCGGTGGCTTTCGGATGTGGCCATGGCTATAGCCATGAAGCTATGGTTTCGATTTAGGGAACATAGGACCTCTTGGACAGTGTATTTGGCTAGATTGTATTGTGGCGCGGTGTCGCCAAGCGTTGTTTTACTGAAGGGTAATGTTTTCCCATGTTGGCACCGGTTAATTAAACTTCGTAGCTGTGCAGAGAGACATATTGGTTGGATTATTGGTATTGGGAGGCTTAACTTTTGGTATGACACTTGGTTGGATCGGGGTCCTTTGTCTCTATTGTGTGAGGTGGTGGGGAATCCGACTTGTAGTGTTGCAGATTTTATGAACAATCTGAAATGGGATGTCGCTAAACTACAAAATTGTGTGCTAGTAGAGTTGATTGAGGAGATTATTGGAGTGCAGTCTGCTGGTGGATAAAATACGGATAGGCTGAGTGATGGGGGGCAGATTAGTGGTATGCAATATGTGGATGTGTAGAATGCAAGTGTGCAGGGGTCGGGTGTGCAAAATTTTGGGGTGCATATTGAGGGTGTGCAGAATTTTATGGTGCAGGCTACTGGTGGTGTTGAGGTGTTGGTTGGGGGTGTGAACTCATGTGCTCTGGATAGTGTTGATGCGGGAAGCATCCGACGATCGAACTCATGTTTTGATAATGGAAAAGGATTCAAAGTTAAGGTACCTTGTGATCTAACAAGTCTGCTTGAGTATTTCAGGAAAGTCCTAGCTGCGGTTAGGCAAAGGGAAAAACCCTAGGGGGTGGTAACCCTGTTGGTTGCTACTCGGAAAGCCTAGAGGTTCCACTGTACAAAAATTTTGTACAAAAGTCTGAACCTTTTCCTAGCTACCATGTGTTCTTTTAAATTAAATTTTGGATCGCCTGCGGAACTTAACATGTTTGATCCAAAACTTAATCTATTCGTTCTTTTAGGTTTTGACTTGGGTCTCCTGCGGAACTTAACACGTTCGACCCAAACCGCCTTAAGTTATTAACTCCATTAAATATTAATTTCCATAATCGGTTCCCAGTACTGACGTGGCGAGGCACATGACCTTCTTGGATATGGGAGCAACCACCACCGACTAGACAAAACCTTTTATAGAAAGCTAATATTTAATTTCCTAAAATAACTTTAGGTTAACCGAAAAGAACAATCAAATCACAAGGAAAAGAAAAAAACAAAAGAACACAACATCGAAAAACATATTCGAAATTCTAGAATCGTAAGCCTCTTGTATTTGGTATTATTTCCATAAATAACTAGCATGATGCGGAAAGAAAAATTACTAGTTATACCTTGTAGAAAAAACCTCTTGATCTTCTACCGTATTCCTCTTCTAACCTCGGACGTTGTGTGGGCAACGATCTTCCGAGATGAGAAACCACCAAGCACCTTCTTCTCCTCCTAGCTAGGTTCGGCCAAAACAAGAAAGCTCCACCAAGGAAGAAGAAAAACACCAACCAAGCTCTAAGAGATGCAAGCTTCCTCTCCTTCTTCTTCTTCTTCTCCAAGTAGTATCCGGCCTCCACAAGACCTCCAAGCAATAGAGAGTTTCGGCCACCACAAAGAGGAAGAAGAGAAGAGATGATGGTCGGCCACACCAAGGAAAAGAGGGAGAAAACAATAGAGGTTGTGTCTCATGAAGGCACCCTCACCCCTTCTTTTATATTCCTTGGCCTAGGCAAATTAGGAAATTTAATTACAATAAAATTTCCTCAATTTCCTTGACATGATTTAATTTAGAAAAATAAAATAAATTTTCCAAATCAAACTTCAATGGCCGGCCACATCATTGGAGAACAAATTGGACAAGTTTTAATCAACAATTAAAACTTCCTAATTTGTTTCCGGAAATTTTAAAAAATAAAATTTCTCTTTAAAATCTCTTCATGGTTGATAAAAGGAAATTTCTATAATTTTAATTTTATCAACATGTGAATAATTTTAAAGAGAAAATAAAACATCTCTCCAATCTACAAATAAGGAAAGAGATCTAATCTCTTTCTTTAATCTTTTGTAGATCTTTTACAAGAGAGATATTTTATTTTTAATTCTCTTTAAATTATATCTTCCACATAATAATAAAAATTAAAATTAAATTTCTTTTTAATTTAATTTGGCCGGCCCTACTAAATTTTATACCTAGGTCGGCCCTAGCTTGGTTCCCAACCTAGCTTGGCCGGCCCCTTATTGGTGGATATAGAAGGTGGGTATAGGTGGGTATAGAACTCTATAAATAAGAGGCTACGATAGGGACAGAGAGGAGGAATTGGTTTTGGTCTCCCAATAAAATTAAGCATCCTTTGTTCGCCCCGAACACACAACTTAATTTTATCAATAATAATTCATTCCACTAGAGAACTATTATTGAACTACCGCACCAATCCCAAATTACATTTTTGGGCTCCTTCTTATTATGAGTGTGTTAGTCTCCCTGTGTTTAAGATATCGAATGTCCACTAATTAAGTGAGTTACTGACAACTCATTTAATTAATATCTTAGTCCAAGAGTAGTACCACTCAACCTTATTATCATGTCGGACTAAGTCCACCTGCAGGGTTTAACATGACAATCCTTATGAGCTCCTCTTGAGGACATTATCAACCTAGTATCTCTAGGACACAGTTTCCTTTTATAATCAACAACACACACTATAAATGATACCATTTCCCAACTTATCGGGCTTATTGATTTATCGAACTAAATCTCACCCATTGATAAATTAAAGAAATAAATATCAAATATATGTGCTTGTTATTATATTAGGATTAAGAGCACACACTTCCATAATAACCGAGGTCTTTGTTTCTTTATAAAGTCAGTATAAAAGAAACGACCTCAAATGGTCCTACTCAATACACTCCGAGTGTACTAGTGTAATTATATAGTTAAGATAAACTAATACCTAATTACACTACGACCTTCCAATGGTTTGTTCCTTTCCATCTTGGTCGTGAGCTACTGTTTATAATTTATAAGGAACCGATAACATGATCTTCTGTATGTGACACCACACACCATGTTATCTATAATATAAATTAATTGAGCAACTACATTTATCATAAATGTAGACATTTGACCAATGTGATTCTTATTTCTAGATAAATGTTTATACCAAAAGCTAAGCTTTTAGTATACACTCTAACAATCTCCCACTTATACTAAAAGACTAAGCTGCTATATCTGCTGCCATACATCTGATTCCTAACCCTTCAACATGTCCATCAAAAGCTCTTGCCTTAAGGACCTTGGTGGAAGGATCTATAGGTCATCACCTGATGCAATCTAGGTAGCAACAACTTCTCCTCGTTTATACGATTTCTCGTATTGGGTGGTACTTGCGCTCTATTGTGTTTACTTGCCTTTATAGACTTATGGTTTCTTCGAGTTTGCTACTGCACCAATATTATTACAATAAATTGTAATAATCTTTGGACAAACCAGAAATCATATCTAAGTCTATCTTGAGATTATTGAGTCATTCAGCTTTTATAGTTACCTCAGAGGCTTGCCATATACTAAGCTTCTATGGTGGAGTCCAGAAAAACACCTATGTTTATCACTCTTCCATAGTTATGACTTTTCCTCCTAAAGTAAACACAAAACCCCGAGGTTGACTTATTATTGTCCCTATCCGATTGGAAGTCAAAATCCATGCAACCCTCAAGGACCAAATTAACTGCCTTGTAAGCTAGCATATAATCTCTAGTGCCTCTAAGGCACTTCAATATATGCTTTACTGCAGTCCACTGTCCTTGTCCATAGTTATTTTGATATCTGCCAACTATGCCCTTGGCAAAACAGATTTCTTATCTCATGCATAGCATTCATTAGGCTTCCGACAGCTGAAGCATAAAGAACTGCCTTTATTTCCTTTATCTCCTTTGATGTCTACAGAGATATCTTTAGATAAAGTTACTCCATCCTGAAAAGGTAAGAAACCTTTCTTGGAGTTTTACATGCTTTAAAATGAGCAAGGATTTTTCCGATGTATGAAGCTTGGGATAAGTAAAATATTCTTTTCTTGCGATCCCTTATTACTTTGATCTCAAGAATATATTCATTCTCCCAAGTCCTTTATATCGAATTGTTTGGACAACCATACCCTTACTTCTGACAACATTTTGATATTGTTTCCAACTACCAAAAATGTTATCTAAGTATAGTACAAGAAATACCACCACGTTTCCATCACATCTTTTATATACACAAGACTTATCCGGTTACTAAATCCATAGATCTGGATTACTTTGATAAACCGGATGTTCCAAGACCTTGAAGCTTTGCCTCAGTCCATAGACTGATTGAGCTTTACACAAGATGCTCTTAGCCCTTTGCAATGAACCCTTCTGGTTGCTTTATATGGATGCTTTCTTCAAGACTTCCATTAAGGAATGCTGTCTTGACATCCACTTCCAAATAGATAAAAGAATCCGGATAGACTTAAGCATGACTACCAGTGAAAAAGTTTCCTTTTTCATCAAGCCTTGCTTTGAAGGTTTCTACCTTCCTGTCTATCCCTCTTTTCCTATTATAGACCTTTTTATACCCAAAGGCTTTTACACTATTTGGTGGTTCTATAAGCTTCCAGATTTTATTAGAATACATATATTCTAATTCTGTTATTCATTACTCTTTGCCAAGATATTACATCTTTATCTTGGAGTGCTTCGTCATATGTCCGGAGATCAGGTTCATGTCTTCCAGGGATTGAGTCCAAAAACTCTCCCAAAACATAAATCTTTTTAGGTTGCCTAACAACCCTCCCACTACGATGAGGCACTTTCTGCAATTGTGTATCATTTGTGATACGTGTTGCAGTTTCCTTGTGGTATCTCATCTTGTACAGTTGGTACTAGATTAGACATGTCTTTTATTATTTCCTTAAGAACTTATGAGCACGTGGTTCATTATATAGTCCTTTTAAAATCAGTCATTGATGCTAACAATGACCTTCTGATTTTTAAGACTATAAACCTACTTTTGTTTATCTAGGATAACTTACAAACAAGTGAACTCCTATCCAACTTATTATCTCTCTTTAACATATGTGCTAGATTACCCGAATCCGAATATGCTTCAAAATAGGCTTACGCCTATTCAGCAATTCTATATGAGTAGAGAGTTCTAACTTGGAAGGTACTATGTTCACTTTCGTTTTCAGAGTTTTATCCTTAAAACAAATTTGGTAATTTTCTAAATAACTCATCATCTATCTAATTATTCCATAAGAGTCCTTTACCTTCTTTCTACTACACCATTCTGTTGGGGTGTACCAGATGCAGTTTAGTTGGGATTGAAATCCAACTACTGATTAGTGACTCCTAAAATCTCTCAAGAGGTACTTGCCACTACGATCTCACCGTAGTGTCTTGATACTTTTACCTTGACATTTCTCCACATCAGCCTCATACTCTTTGAACTAATAAAAGCACTTAGACTTGTGGCACATCAAGTAAATGTATCCGTATATCAAATAGTTGTCTATAAAATAGACGAAATATTTGAAACAACCTCTTGCTTGGATAGTCATAGGATCACATAAATCAGAATGAATCAATTTCAACATATCTTTGACTCCATACCCCTTAGACTTGAAAGCTTCTTGGTTATTTTTCCTTCCAAGTAAGACTCACAGGTTGGAAAGATTTCCACTACTAATGAACCCAAAAGTTTATCAGCTACCAATGAATCATACTCAAGTTAATATAACCTAGCCTTAGATGCCAAGGATATAATTGGTTCATTTCCGAAGGTTACTTTCTCTTAAAGTTAGAAGATGTGTTACTAATTTCCATTTGTTGCATCGTGAGAGTTATTGGATTTATAAATTGCCAACCAACGTACCAGAACAGATAACTTCCCTCTTTTTCTTAATAACAACTTTGTTATTAAAAGAGAATATCATGTTCTTTGAATAGTTTAAACGAAAACTAGTTCTTTCTAAACTTGTGCGTAAAGACAATTACTAAAAATCCATGTTTTATTTTATCAAAGATAAACATCTCCCACTGCTACAGCTGCCACTTTACAGCAGTGCTCATGTGGACGGTGTTTTTATTTTCATTTAGTTGTCGGGTTTCCTGGAACCCTGCAATGAATTGCGGACATGATTAATGGCATCTGTATCTACACTCCAGGTTCTGGTAGATAACACCACTAAACATGTTTCAACTAATGAATAAAATACACCTATATTGTTCTTAGTTCTAAGAGGACAGTCTACCTTAATGTCCAAATCCTATTTCCAATCAATTATAATTGGGACCACTAAGTCTATCCTAAAGTATATCAGCTAGGGATTGACCATCATCCTAAGAATCACAAAAATATTTGGTTAAGACCAACTCCTTAAAAATCCCCATGAATCTTGTATGCCACGTTAGTGTGGACGTATACAAATTCAAAGAGGAAATTTTATCATTTAATTTTATTATCTCGTCAACCTTACTTTATGACGAATAAAATTAATAGTTGGTCTATCTTTAATCAAATATTTGGTCAAGACTTCTAAATTTAAAATAATATTGATTCCTCTAACAATACTATTTAAATTTACCAACACCTCAAAACACCATGAATTTTGCATGCCACGTTAGTGTGGACGTATACAAAATCAACATTTGTAAGAGGAGGGTTTTACCCATTAACTATCTTGTCAACGTAACTTTATGACAAATAAAATTATCTCAAACACCGTTAATTTTGTATGCCACGTTAGTGTGGACGTATACAAAATCAATCATTTGTAAGAGGGGTTTTAACCCTTTAATTTTATTATCTTGTCAACATAGTTTTATGACAAATTAATAGTTGGTTTCATTTGGTCACACAAATAATAACAGTGACTCCGATGGGAAGGATACTATTAGATGTGTCTAAGTGTATACCATTACTTGACACTAAGTCCATTAATAATATTATGTCCCTTCCGTTGGGGAAGATTACACGCTCTTAATTAACTTCCTATAGTCATCCAAAAATGGAAGTCTGTTCTAGTGATCCACAAACAAGCTCATCCGTTATGGAGGAAGGCACTCAGAGCCAACGCGCAAGCTTGTTTGCATCACTTACAAACCAGTAATGGAGACCATGGGATTTACTTAAAAATCCCTCTCCCACTTAGTTATTTATTAATGAGAAATTTTAACTATGCTAGCCTACTAAACTTGTAAACTAACATGCACACATGATATAAAAGCAATAAATAGAAAATCTAATTTTCAACTATTATGGCTTTTCTCTAGTTATCCTCAGTGTGTTGTCATCCCAAGCTGCTGCCATATTGCCACCGGGTCTAGATGTCGCATCCATCTTGCTCCTTGTTCACTGCGCCTCTGGTCTTTAGAAGGTTCCACGCTTTGCAAGATTCGATCCGACATAAATAGAATTTTACAATTTTGATCCTATATTCCATAAAAGGAATGTACATGTATCTAGATCAAAATAAAATCCTAATAAAACTAAATACAGCTCCTGCTGTATTTTATAATACAATCATGCACACACATATAAATGCCCTTGACATGTCCAAGGGTCCAATCACACACATAAAACTATAAGCCATAATAGTTGGATCCTGCATCCACAAAGTTAGCACATCCTACTATTATCCTGCCTAAATTATGTATGACATGTGCATAATTAAACTAATACCAAATACACAGAGGCAAAACCCTAGCTCTGATACCAATTGTTGGTTGCTACTCGGAAAGCCTAGAGGTTCCACTGTACAAAAATTTTGTACAAAGATCTGAACCTTTTCCTAGCTACCATGTGTTCTTTTAAATTAAATTTTGGATCGCCTGCGGAACTTAACACGTTTGATCCAAAACTTAATCTATTCGTTCTTTTAGGTTTTGACTTGGGTCTCCTGCGGAACTTAACACGTTCGACCCAAACCGCCTTAAGTTATTAACTCCATTAAATATTAATTTCCATAATCGGTTCCCAGTACTGACGTGGCGAGGCACATGGCCTTCTTGGATATGGGAGCAACCACCACCGACTAGACAAAACCTTTTATAGAAAGCTAATATTTAATTTCCTAAAATAACTTTAGGTTAACCGAAAAGAACAATCAAATCACAAGGAAAAGAAAAAACAAAAGAACACAACATCGAAAAACATATTCGAAATTCTAGAATCGTAAGCCTCTTGTATTTGGTATTATTTCCATAAATAACTAGCATGATGCGGAAAGAAAAATTACTAGTTATACCTTGTAGAAAAACCTCTTGATCTTCTACCGTATTCCTCTTCTAACCTCGGACGTTGTGTGGGCAACGATCTTCTGAGATGAGAAACCACCAAGCACCTTCTTCTCCTCCTAGCTAGGTTCGGCCAAAACAAGAAAGCTCCACCAAGGAAGAAGAAAAACACCAACCAAGCTCTAAGAGATGCAAGCTTCCTCTCCTTCTTCTTCTTCTTCTCCAAGTAGTATCCGGCCTCCACAAGACCTCCAAGCAATAGAGAGTTTCGGCCACCACAAAGAGGAAGAAGAGAAGAGATGATGGCCGGCCACAACACCAAGGAAAAGAGGGAGAGAAAACAATAGAGGTTGTGTCTCATGAAGGCACCCTCACCCCTTCTTTTATATTCCTTGGCCTAGGCAAATTAGGAAATTTAATTACAATAAAATTTCCTCAATTTCCTTGACATGATTTAATTTAGAAAAATAAAACAAATTTTCCAAATTAAACTTCAATGGCCGGCCACATCATTGGAGAGCAAATTGGACAAGTTTTAATCAACAATTAAAACTTCCTAATTTGTTTCCGGAAATTTTAAAAATAAAATTTCTCTTTAAAGATCTCTTCATGGTTGATAAAAGGAAATTTCTATAATTTTAATTTTATCAACATGTGAATAATTTTAAAGAGAAAATAAAACATCTCCAATCTACAAATAAGGAAAGAGATCTAATCTCTTTCTTTAATCTTTGTAGATCTTTTACAAGAGATATTTTATTTTAATTCTCTTTAAATTATATCTTCCACATAATAATAAAATTAAAATTAAATTTCTTTTTAATTTAATTTGGCCCCACTAGCTTGGGTTCAAGCTAGGGCCGACCCAATTTATACCTAGGTCGGCCTAGCTTGTTCCCAAGCTAGGCCCCTATTGGTGGATATAGAAGGTGGGTATAGGTGGGTATAGAACTCTATAAATAAGAGGCTACGATAGGGACGAGAGAGGAGGAATTGGTTTGGTCTCCCAATAAAATTAAGCATCCTTTGTTCGCCTAGACACAACTTAATTTTATCAATAATAATTCATTCCACTAGAGAACTATTATTGAACTACGCAATCCCAAATTACATTTTTGGGCTCCTTCTTATTATGGTGTGTTAGTCTCCCTGTGTTTAAGATATCGAATGTCCACTAATTAAGTGAGTTACTGACAACTCATTTAATTAATATCTTAGTCCAAGAGTAGTACCACTCAACCTTATTATCATGTCGGACTAAGTCCACCTGCAGGGTTTAACATGACAATCCTTATGAGCTCCTCTTGAGGACATTATCAACCTAGTATCTCTAGGACACAGTTTCCTTTAATAATCAACAACACACACTATAAATGATACCATTTCCCAACTTATCGGGCTTATTGATTTATCGAACTAAATCTCACCCATTGATAAATTAAAGAAATAAATATCAAATATATGTGCTTGTTATTATATTAGGATTAAGAGCACACACTTCCATAATAACCGAGGTCTTTGTTTCTTTATAAAGTCAGTATAAAAGAAACGACCTCAAATGGTCCTACTCAATACACTCCGAGTGTACTAGTGTAATTATATAGTTAAGATAAACTAATACCTAATTACACTACGACCTTCCAATGGTTTGTTCCTTTCCATCTTGGTCGTGAGCTACTGTTTATAATTTATAAGGAACCGATAACATGATCTTCTGTATGTGACACCACACACCATGTTATCTATAATATAAATTAATTGAGCAACTACATTTATCATAAATGTAGACATTTGACCAATGTGATTCTTATTTCTAGATAAATGTTTATACCAAAAGCTAGGCTTTTAGTATACACTCTAACAAACCCTAGGTCATAGGGGGTGGTAACCCTATGCGGAAAGTCTTGACAGGTCGATGGCTTCAGGTAAAAGTCCTAGGGGGTGGTAACCCTAGGTGGAAAGTCCTGGTGTCGCGAACCAGGTGAAGACTGGACTAGCCGGGAAGCGGATGTCCAGCAGAAAGTCTGGAAGCATCGAGTGCTGAGCAAAAGTCCAGTCAATTTGGAGGATCACACTGGAAACAGGTAAAATCTCCTGAGTGGAGTAGGTGAGGACGCGTTCCCTATAGAGGGAACTGTAGGCGTCGGGTCGACCTAGGGTTTCTGGTCGGAAATCCGAAGTCAGACCCGGACAGTCCTGAGACTGTCACAATATTCTTGATCATATTTATACTGTTATTTTATGCTAACTTTGTGTTGCAGGGTATTTTGTGTGATTAACATATCTTGCAGGGACCAAAGTGCACAATTACTCTCGAATGAACAGTGTCTGAGGCGCCTCCATGGAGTTTGGAGGCGCCTCGGGTGCAAAACCTGAGCTGGCTGCGAAGCAGGCTTGGAGGCGCCTTGAAGGAAGCCAAGGCGCCTTGGACAGCTTCATGAAGGCGCCTTGGAGTGGTTGGAGGCGCCTTGAACATGATAAGGTTCGACCAGTTCAGCACTTATCTCCGCAGCTGACTCGGTTCATTCAAGGCCCCTTGGTGAACAATAGAAGACGCCTTGAACAGCCTTTATAAGGGGTCTCGACCAGCAGCTCACAACAACGATTTCCAAGTCTTTTGTCTCCAACGTGCTGCTCTGAAAGACGCCCGAAAGTGCTGCTACAAGTTTACGACGACCTGAAGCTCCGAGATTCTATTCTTGTCGTCGGCATAATTAGTTTTTGCATTTACTTGTACTTCATCTTGTAATCCTTTTATCGAGCTTATAGTTGTTGCCCACGCAAAGCGATCAAGGATCGCGGGCCTTCGATTAGGAGTCGATCAAGGCTCCGAATGAAGTAAAAATCTTTGTGTCCTTCTGTGTGTGTGTTCTTATTCTATTCTGCTGCGTTTTAATTACTTTATTTAGTTTTGCGATTCGAAAAACGAAATAGCCACGAGCGCTATTCACCCCCCCTCTAGCGCGTCTCGATCCAACAATTGGTATCAGAGCGGGAGGTTCTGAATTGGTGCAACCACCATTCAAAACATTTTTTTTCGTGGTATTTTTTTTGGTTTTTCGGAATCAATTAGAAATTAGCTTAGTAGCTAAAATTCTAATTCTTTTCAAATCGATGTTGCTCAAAGTTGGTCAATACCACTTGAGCTCATTTTTTTATTCTTCCTACACTACTAATCCAAGACTCGGTCTTGGAATAGAGCTTCTTGTTTTTGCTTTTGGCAGAACTAAATGGCCCAACAAGAAGGATACAACACTGTTCGACCCCCACTATTCTCCGGAGAAGACTTCGGGTATTGGAAGGGGCGAATGGAGATATATCTTAAAACCCAGTTCGACACCTGGATGATAGTCAAGACGGGACTACAATTACCAACTGATGAAGACAGCAAGCCTACATCTTGCGAAAAGTGGGAACCATCTCTTATCAAAAAGGTGGAAGCTGATGCCAAAGCCACCTGCACCCTCCAGTGCGGTCTTACCAAGGAAGAGCTCAACAGAGTCGGTCCATTCTCTTCCGCAAAGGAGCTATGGGAGAAACTGATCGAACTTCATGAGGGCACCTCAGAAACCAAGGTAAGTAAGCGTGATTTGTTACTTAATAAACTATACAATTTAAAAATGCAGGAAGACGAGACGACGAGTTCACTACACGCAAGAATCCAAGATATCCTTAACTCCCTTCACGGAATCGGGCAGAAGGTAGAAAATAGGGATATCATAAGGTATGCTCTTAATTCATTTCCTAGGAGCACATTGTGGGCATCAATGGTAGATGCCTACAAAGTCTCCAAGGATTTGTCTTCTTTAAAATTAGATGAACTGTTTAGTGAATTTGAACTTCATGAACAAACTAATGCACAGCCAACCGAGAAGGGTATTGCTTTGGTTGCAGGTACTAGTCGAACACGGGAACCAAGAGTACGGTGAAATAATGAACCGGAATCAGAAGACGAACCCGACTCAGAAGATGAAGAAGATGAACTGACTAATGAACTCGTGAACCTCGTGAAGAAGCTCTACAAGAAGAAGAAGGGCTTCAACAAGAAAGACCTGAAGAAGGCAGTTCAATCCAAGGAGATCCAACCGAGTCCGAAATTAAAGTTTGAAGTTACATGCTACGGGTGCAACCAGAAGGGGCATATCAAAGCCAACTGCCCTAACCAAAAGGAAAAGCATAGAAGAAAGAAGGCCACAGGCGTGGGGACGAATCTTCTTGAGGAACGACGACAAACTCGATCGGGCAGGTTTACTGTGATGGCCGGACCGGATCGTCGAGGCGAGTCGGGCGGTCCAGCGAAGCCACGGATCCTCTGTTTCAGACTCCACTGTAAGTATTCCGATGCTTAATAATTTAGTCAATTATTTATTCGCAAGTTAGCTAAGTCAAACCTTAGGATTAAATCACTTCTAAAGGAAGTAGCTGTCCTTAAAGAAGTGATTAACCGATCAAATTGGAAATTCAACTCAAGTTCAAAAACTTGAGGAAGAAAATTCTAGTTTGAAAAAATCAGGTAAAATATCTAAAAAATACCTTAGAACGGTTTTCTTTGGGATCCAAGAATCTGGACCTAATTCTTGGGACACAAAGAGCCGTTTACAATAGAACTGGGCTAGGATATAAAAGTAAAAAAGAAATATAAATCTTATTTATCCTTAATAAACAAACAAAATAGTAAAACAGTCCAAGCATGGGTTCCCAAGTCCAAATTAATCAATCAAGTTGGACTTGACCAATACTGGGTCTCGAAGGATCAAATACACTACCTCGATAGACCATATCGAGGCTATGATTCAGGGGGAGCAAAGAGAAAAACGATCTTAAAAATTTAAAATTTAAAAAATTCGAAATTAAATTAACTTATAATTCAAAATTCAAAAAATCAAAATCAAATTTAAAATTTGAAATTAAATTAAAAAATTTGAAATTAAATTAAAAAATTTGAAATTAACTTATAATTCAAAATTCAAAAAATTCGAAATCAAATTAAAAATTCGAAATTAAATTAACTGATAATTCAAAATTCAAAAAATCAAAATCAAATTAAAAATTCGAAATTAAATTAACTTATAATTCAAAATTCAAAAAATCAAAATCAAATTAAAAATTTGAAATTAAATTAAAAAAAAATTCGAAATTAACTTATAATTCAAAATTAAAAAAAAACAAAATCAAATTAAAAATTTGAAATTCAAAATTAACTTATACAAATTAAAAATTCAAAATTAAATTAAAAAATTCGAAATTAACTTTTAATTAACAAATCAAAAGCTAAAATTCAAAATCAAATATAGATGGAGGATCCAGACTAGCTGGCACCCCCAACTGAACTACCCAACAGGGTAATTGAACCTAATCTACCCGAAATGGGTAAAACAAGAGTAGATTACCCGACAGGGTAATTAATGTTAGATTAAAACGGGCTAGGTTTAACTTGACCCACAGTACTGATGAAGTTTTTGGATGATAGTACGTTAGGGAAGCTTGGGCATTGCATGTCTAGGAAGATATGACTTCGACCTGGTGCATTTGGCCAAGTGGAACTGATCGAAGCTACCCTTAAATGGATCCTAACTAGTTAGACCAAGGATTAGTATTAAGTTCAATGGGTAGGACTATTTGGGAAACCTCGAAGGCATGTTTACTTTAATGAGCTCCTTGTGACTCACCATAGCCCAGACGTTTATCCAAAGAATGCTTACTTGTTGAACCCAAAGCTAAACCTAAATCTAACATAAAGTTAAACCAGACCCTTAAATTCAACCATAATTCATCTCACAACAATTATAGGGTTCCCTGATTGACAATTTAGATCGGGTGAGATGACTAAGAAATTAAATCTTCAAAATTATTTAAAACCTTTTAAAAACTTAATTTCAAAATTATTTTAAAAACTTAATTTCAAAATTATTTTAAAAACTAAATTTCAAAATTATTTTAAAAATTAAATTTCAAAATTATTTTAAAAACTTAATTTCAAAATTATTTTAAAAACTTAATTTCAAAATTATTTTAAAAAAAAAGTTAATTTCAAAATTATTTTAAAAAAAACTTAATTTCAAAATTATTTTAAAAACTAAATTTCAAAATTATTTTAAAAAAAACTTGATTTCAAAATTATTTTTTAAAAAAACTTGATTTCAAAATTATTTTAAAAACTTAATTTCAAAATTATTTTAAAAAAAAAACTTAATTTCAAAATTATTTTAAAAAACTTAATTTCAAAATTATTTTAAAACTTAATTTCAAAATTATTTTAAAAACTTAATTTCAAAATTATTTTAAAAACTTAATTTCAAAATTATTTTAAAAAAACTTAATTTCAAAATTATTTTTTTTTTTAAAAAAACTTGATTTCAAAATTATTTTAAAAACTTAATTTCAAAATTATTTTAAAAAAACTTAATTTCAAAATTATTTTAAAAAAAACTTAATTTCCAAATTATTTTAAAAACTTAAATTTAAAATTATTTTAAAAACTAAATTTCAAAATTATTTTAAAAACTAAAATTTAAAATTATTTTAAAAACTTAGTTTCAAAATTATCTTAAAACTTAATTTCAAAATTATTTTAAAAAAAAAAAACATAAAGGACACATGACGCCTCATGGAGGCGCCTCCGACACGGGAAGGCGCCTCCAAGCACAGCGGGAAAATTCCCGCCGCATCTTCCTAAGGCGCCTCGGATCGATCCGAGGCGCCTCTAAAACACTACTTAAGGCGCCTTAAGATGCTTAAGGCGCGTTCAAACCCCAACTTTAGGAAACAAACAGATTCTTTCTGTTCGTTTTCTGCCGATGCCGAGCACGTCTTCCGCGTGCGAATTCTAGCAACCAAGGCGCCTTCAACCCGTTGATCTTCCCTCAACACTTAAGAATGCCTCCTAGGTATAATCTCAACCCTTCCCAATCAAATTTTACATAAGATTTCTGCTTATTTTTGCCAATTTTTGGTAAAATCGTTGAAAATAGGAAGCGCCGTCACGTTGATCCTACTCCAGCTAGACTTCCATCAGCAGATATCAGATTCCCTACTGTACATCTTAGGGATACCTTTGCTAATTACAATTTTGAACCTATCAAACCTAGATATGTAAATAGGACCTCTTTTACCCAGTATTGTCAGCCATCTATCCAGATGATAGAGCACTATCAGCTGGACCAACTGGTTTACTGCATTGATACAGTAAATCAGGAATTATGTGCACAGTTCTATCACAACCTTGAAAGGGTTGATGATAGTAGGTATTCCACCAGAGTGGCTGGTGTTGACATTGAGCTTACTCCCTCTTTGTTACGTACCACCTTAGGACTTAGGGCTTCAGAGTCTGCTTTCCTATGCTACCCCAGTAGGGACCTGCCATTTGGCGATCCTTACTCCCATATTACGTTAGATACTATCTATACGTATTTCTTCGGGGAAGAGAGACCTCTTGGCCTGACTGAGTTCAGGTCAGTCTCTCTTCGGGTTCAGGACTACGTGATGTATAGGGTCCTGACAGCATGTATTTTGCCGATCTCATCTCGGGATGTCCCGAAGATAAGGTCTTCACACTCATTTTTCTTGTATGCCTTGTGTCATCGATTAGATATCGATATAGCCTTGCATATGTTCCAGAACATTATTTGTGCATCTGGGACAGTCACTTCCAGGATAGTACACATGCCCTATTGTCATATTTTGACACGCTTCTTTTCGACCATAGAGGGTATAGATGTGACCAGGGGGACAGTCATTCCGCTTACTATTTATGACGAGCTAGGATCCCGTAGTTGTAGACTAGCCGGTGTTGATATCACCGTTGATGGAGTTCTAGCCTGGACAGGACGACCATAGCCAGCGGCTGCCCCTATCGCTCCAGCAGCCGAGGATATTCCAGGCGAGGGAGAGGAGTGGGCTGATTTCTTAGCTGAGGATCTTTTCGCGGATCCCACCCCGTTTGCCGGACCATCCACCTCAGCTGAACCTTCGACCTCTGCATCACTCTCCGTCGAGGACAGACTTGCTCGACTCGAGGTTGAGTCCATCCAGACACGTCGGATAGTTCTCTCCATTCGATCCGAGATGGCTACCGGATTTACGTCCCTCCGTGACGAGATACGGCGTCTAGGTTAGCCAGCACCTGAGCAACCCCATGCACCACCTCCCGCTGATGACCCGCCAGCTGATGCTCCTCGAGTAGATGATCCTGCTATTTGATATGACCCTCTTATGAATTGTACTATGGATTGTTACCTATGGACACCTTCACTTCACTATCTACTTATTTTGTCAAGTGATATATACTTATTTGCATGCTTAGTCAACAACTTACTCAGTTTCAAATAATCTGGGTTTACCTATCATTATTTTTCAAAATCTAGGAAAAATAGTTTTCAAAATTCCAATTTATTAAATTTTTCAAAAGTTGGACTTAGCCTAAGCTTTCTCCTTAGAAATCTTGTTCCCCTAGGATTAAGCCAGAGCATCTCACAAACACCTAGGTATACCTTGATTGTGTTTGAAAGACTTAGAACGATGTGAGATGCATAGGGTACAGCCTGGACTCAAGAATGCTTATATCTGTGCATCAATATGAGTCTGGGCGTTAAACACGCAACATACATCAATCAAGTCAAGTCCTCCAGCTCTAGTCAAAGCTAACTGGACCAAATTGACTTAACTTGACTAATCATGTGAAAGCTGTTGCCCTGTAGGCAATCAGCAAGTAGTTAAAGGTTAGACAGTGGTAAAGGACACTCAGTTTTCTGGTTAAGCATGTTTTGATCATTAGGGCTCTGATACTTCTTAAAAGTCAATCTATTAAACTTGACTCATTCTTGGACCTAAGGACCAACTGACTTCCTAAACCAAATTTATAGCTACTCTGCTCCCTCCTAGCCCTAAAATTTAATAAATATTGTTTAAAATTAAGCTAAGTTTTTTTCTCTCTAAGCTATAGCTTTCAAAATCCAATACTTGCAAAGAGCTCAGCTTTATTTTAAAAACTTTAAAACTTAGTTAACTTTGAAATCTAACTTTATAAATTCTTGTTTTCTTAAGTAAAGCACAGATTTCAAAAATTAAAAAGCAACTTGAAAAGTATTTTCTTTCTAAATAAAAGTTATAGTAGCCTTTTAAACTATCAAAAAGATCCACTTTCTAGTAGTTTAATAATTTTAAGTTTCCAAAAAGCTAACATCATTGTCTCACTTAGCTAAAATATTAAATGTTTTTCAAAAATCTTGTTACATCAATTGACTATTTTTGTTTATTTTTTGATATATGGCAAAGGGGGAGAGTAGCAAATTCAAATATTAAGGAGCAAATTCAAAACTTAAACTCAAATACTTCAAACTTAAAATGAATATTAAAGGAGGAGCAACAGTTAAGGGGGAGCCTATACTTTAAATTCATAAAGTTTACCTTAGCAAAATAATTTGCTAAGCTTGCTTTAAATGTTTATTTTTTTTTATATCTATTTACTTAACTTTGAATTCAAGTTGTCATAATCAAAAAGGGGGAGATTGTTGACGCGGGAAGCATCCGACGATCGAACTTGTGTTTTGATAATGGCAAAGGATTCAAAGTTAAGGTACCTTGTGATCTAACAAGTCTGCTTGAGTATTTCAGGAAAGTCATAGCTGCGGTTAGGCAAAGGGAAAAACCCTAGGGGGTGGTAACCCTATGCGGAAAGTCTTGGCAGGTCGATGACTTCAGGCAAAAGTCCTAGGGGGTGGTAACCCTAGGTGGAAAGTCCTGGTGTCACGAACCAGGTGAAAGACTGGACTAGCCGGGAAGCGGATGTCCAGCAGAAAGTCCGGAAGTGTCAAGTGCTGAGCAAAAGTCCAGTCGATCTGGAGGATCGCACTGGCAACAGGTAAAATCTCCTGAGTGGAGTATGTGAGGACGCGTTCCCCGTAGAGGGAACAGTAGACGTCGAGTCGACCTAGGGTTTCTGGTCAGAAATCCGAAGTCAGACCCGGACAGTCCTGAGACTGTCACAATATTCTTGATCATATTGATACTGTCATTTTATGCTAACTTTGTGCTGCAGGGTATTTTGTGTGATTAACATATCTTGCAGGGATCAAAGTGCACAATTACTCTCGAATGAACAGTGTCCGAGGCGCCTCCATGGAGTTTGGAGGCGCCTCGGGTGCAAAACCTGAGCTGGCTGCGAAGCAAGCTTGGAGGCGCCTTGAAGGAAGCCAAGGCGCCTTGGACAGCTTCATGAAGGCGCCTTGGAGTGGTTGGAGGTGCCTTGAACCTGATAAGGTTCGACCAGTTCAACACTTATCTCCGCGGCTGACTCGGCTCATTCAAGGCGCCTTGGTGAATAGTAGAAGACGCCTTGAACAACCTTTATAAGGGGTCTCGACCAGCAGCTCACAACAACGATTTCCAAGTCTTCTGTCTCCAACGTGCTGCTATGAAAGATGCCCGAAAGTGCTGCTACAAGTTTACGACGACCCAAAGCTCCGAGATTCTATTCTTGTCGTCGGTATAATTAGTTTTTGCATTTACTTGTACTTCATCTTGTAATCCTTTTATCGAGCTTATAGTTGTTGTCCACGCAAAGCGATCAAGGATCGCGGGCCTTCGAGTAGGAGTCGATTAAGGCTCCGAACGAAGTAAAAATCTCTGTGTCCTTCTGTGTGTGTGTTCTTATTCTATTCCGCTGCGTTTTAATTACTTCGTTTAGTTTTGCGATTCGAAAAATGAAATAGCCACGAGCCCTATTCACCCCCCCTCTAGCGCGTCTCGATCCAAGAGATAGTATCGTTTGGAAGCCCTCTTTGGATGGTAAGTGTTATTTAAAATCTGCTTGGAATTATGCTCGGAATGTTGAGCAGACGGCTGGGATATACTTAGCTGTCTGGAGTAAATTGCTTCTTCCTACCATCTCGGTGTTTGTGTGGCGGTTTTTGAGGCGACGTCTACCTGTGGATGTAATTTTACAATGGAGGGGTGTTCGGCTAGCATCTAAGTGTTATTGCTGTAAATTTGAGGAGTCATGAGATCATTTATTTTTTTATTGGGCTGTTGCAAAGGGGGTTTGGTGTTATTTTGCTCAGCTGTTTGGTGTGAACAGATTTTTGGTTTTTGAAAGTTGGATGGTGGGTTCAGCTTGGTCTCATTGTGGACATATCCGGGAGTCTATGCCTTTCTTGATTATATGGTTTTTATGGACTGCTAGAAATGATGCTAGGCATTGTGGTTTAAAACCGGTTGTGCCTAAAATAATTTGGAGGATTGGTCAATATATCTCCTATGGGATGGTTGTTGGCCTTATCAAACAAAAACATTGGAAGGGGCGTGTATCAGCTGCTCGGGGCTTCGGGATTAATGTGAGGGTGTAGTCCTTAGATACTATTTCGTTGGTGTATTGGAAGAAGCCGAGTGTTGGTGGATTCAAGTTGAATATGGATGGTTGTTCGAAGGGGAGCCCGGGTTTATCCTCTTATGGGGTTATTGTTCGTGATCATGGTGGTAATATTGTTATGGCAAAGAATGGAACAATTGGTGTGGGCTCTAATGTTAGGGCAAAATTGATAGCTATTCTAAAAGGGTTGGAGTTTTGTGTGGAGAACCTACTCTTTTCAATTTGGCTTGAACCAGATTCTTTAGTGGCTCTGAAGATGCTTCGGTCTTCCAACGTACCTTGAGAATTTTGTAATCTTCTACTTAAAATTAGAGGCATTATGGGGAAGTATCATATTTTATTTTGGCATATTTATAGAGAAGCTAATGCAGCGGCTGATTATCTTGTGAATCAGGCTTATAATTTTACTGTGGACAAATTTATGCTTAACACTGATGTAGATAGACTTTTGTTTGGCATTTGTAAGGTGGATCGAATTGGTTTGCCTTATATTCAAGTTTCTCGTAAGGGGTCTGAGTTGTTTGTATATATAATAGGTTGCAGATGTGGGCGCTATTGGTGATTCATTGGTGGCTTTCAGCCTTGTTGGTGCTTTTTATTTTTGAGTAAAGGTGTAGGTGCTATAGTTACCTCAGATTGCAGGTGTATATTGGAGAATAATTGTTTTTATGGAGGCCTATTGGTGCTGGCTTCAGTTGCTTTCATGCTCTGATAATCTTTCTTTATGTTTGGGTGGTTGCTGTGGAACTCGGAGGTTTATGGTATGGAGGTAAGGTATTATTGAGTTATCTGGAGTTGTTGGTTAATTTTATGCGTATAAATTGGAGGAGCGAATGTGTGGAGTTCTTGGGTTCATTGTTTAAAGGGGGATTTACTGCATGCTTGTTTCCAAATATAGTGGTGATTTGGAGGTTTCATATTTCGCTTCAAAAGGTGTTGATTCTAGAAATTTATGTGTAAGCTCTAGTGGAGCATATGTTTCTGTGGTACATTATTGAATGGTACAATTTGGAATAGGTGCTGCTGGGCTCTTTGTGGAGTATCAATTTTTTTCTTGTGTATCTTATGGAGAGTTGATCTATTTTCGGCAATGTGTAAATGGTACCTACTTGTTGGAAGGATGGTGCTTTGAGTTGGTATCTAGGATGCTCAGGGCATTCTTGTGCTGGTTTATATATTAGTGTTGGGTTATGAATTTATGAGGTTTGAGTTTAAGATATGTAAAGTTTATGGGGTTGATTGTCACTAATGTAGTTTTTATTGACAAGTAGGTTGAGTCTTTGTAATAAACTTTATTAGAAGGTCAGGCTTGGGCCCCTTCTAGTAAGGTTTTTCTTTTTTGCAATAAAAAAAAGTTCAACCAATAAATCTAACTCATTGATTTTCATACAATTTTAAATTCAATGAAACACCATTCCATTAATTCGAATTGACTCCATGAGTCTAGTTTGAATTGGACTCAATCCAATAATTAGATCCAATTGAGTCTAACTCAATGAGTCCAATTCGAATTAGACTTAATCCAATGATTCATCATATGAACCCATCTCCAAATCTACTTGTTCTTTGTGTATGACTCAATAGTTTCTCGTAACGTTAACAATGTATCCAAATCAACATTTAGATACATAAGCAATGTGTGACATCTAGCAAGGCTTCATTGTTACCCAAGTAACGAGAATGTCGAGATCCAACTTAACCTTTCTGTGGCTATTATCTTGTATGATTTGATCATTCTATACTTGATATCTAGATTGATCAATGAGACATAGATCGTGCCATCCTCTTATCAATCTTTATGTTTCTTGATCTCTTAGTAGACACACTAAAACAAATAAGCTCAATATCACATATTGACTCATTTGAGCATGATCATGTATTCTTGTGTCTTACTAATCAAGGAACCCATAGAAATCGCTTCCGTCATATGGAAGGGATAGATCTTATCTACATCACTCACATCCCTCCGCATAAGTTATTGCATACCTAGTGATCGACTTTATAGTCTATCCTGTTACAGGTGATGTTTGTCAATACCAAAGTATACAACGCCTTATATAGAGAACCGTAGTGAGTTCAGGTCTAAGGACTATTCATACCAATAGTCACATGAGAATGTTTATGACACTCGTATAACAATCCATGAAACATTCTCATGGTGGGGCATTCGGTATATATTCTCTAATATGTGCCCATGTGTCTGTTAGGACCCTTGCCGGCCAACTATAGGGGGGTGAATAGCCTCTATACATAAACAAAACAACTTTTCTTGGCTTATAACTTAATTAAAAGAACACCTGCATATAAAAATAATTAAGAAACTAAAAGACAGAGACTCAGCAGATTTACTTGGTTACAACCGGGGAGGTTGTTAATCCAAGACGAAAAAGTGCACTAACAATTCTCCTTTAGGCGGAGAAGCCTCTTTACAGCAGTGAACGCTCAGAAACAGAAAGCTAAACAAAAAATGAAATGCGTACAAGTGTTGTATTGATTTTTCTTGTTATTCTCAAGCTTTGGGAGCAAGGTTGCTTATATAACCTTGCTTGGGGCGCCTGGAAGGGTTCCAGGCGCCTGGAGGGGGATAAAATTTTATCCCCTTCATAACGGATCGCGGTCAAACGCGATCTGGATAAACTTTGATTTCGGGCGCTCGGACCTAGAAAGTCAACCACATTGACTTTTTCTGTTCGGGCCTTCCGCTCCGGTTACGGTCGCCTCGGTCTGGGTCTTTCGCTCCAGTTCCTCTTGCTTGGGTGATCTCGGCCATCCGGAATAGGGCTCACCCAAACCCAACTTCCGGCCTTCTCGAGCAAGCTTCCACTCCGGCTTCTCGTCCCTTAGAATCCTCGCGTGCTTCCTTCTCATCCGCCAGCATACTTTTCCACAGCTCTTCGTCCCTCTGACGCACCGAGCCCGTTGGCTCTCTCCCGTGCTGACCTTCTCGCTAGCTGCGTTTTTTGCTCCTCGAACAATCTGTTGGTGCAATATCCTTTAGGTCAAGGTTGACCTGGTTGACCAAGCTTGAGTCTTGGTTTGGGTTTCGATATTTAACAATATATTGGGTTTAGATGATATGGACAATGCAGGTGCAGTTGTTCATTTGGGGAGATTGTTGATACAATTCCCGCTTGGTTGAGGTTGACCAGTTGAGATGAGAAGGAAAGTCAAGTAGGTCAAGGTTGACCGGATACCTGACTGGAAAGTCCTAGTGAGTGAAGCTAGGCAGAGGTGAAAGTCCTGGTGAGTGAAGCCAGGCAGTTTGAAAGTCCTGGTGAGTGAAGCCAGATAGTTTGAAAGTCCTGGTGAGTGAAGTCAGGCAGTTGGAAAGTCCTAGTGAGTGAAGCTAGGTGAAAGTCCTGGTGAGTGAAGCCAGGCAACGGAAATCCAGATGGGTCGAGGTTGACCAGACATCTGGTGAAAGTCCAAGTATGTCAAAGGGATTGACCGGACACTTGGCAAGAGGAGAAAAGTCCAAGTGGGTCAAAAGGATTGACCAAACACTTGGTGAGAGAATCCTAGCTGATCAAGGGTAACCAGATGCTAGGTTTTATATACCAACAAGTCATAGTTGACTGGATGTTGGTTTAGGGGGATTTGGATTTGGTTTGGGCGAAAATCAAGATCTGGATCGATCAGCCGATCGATTGGATCATGCCCAATCGATCGGCCGATCGATCGGGTGAGTCCCCGCGACAAGGCTCCTCCCAATCGATCAGTGGATCGATTGGGGAGAAGCATCGCGTGAATAAAACACCTCTGGATCGATCCAGAGCTCCAAATCGATCAGTGGATCGATTGGGAGGCGCGACTTCGCGTGATAAGACCTGGATCGATCAATCGATCGATCCAAGCATTTTTCCAGAGCACAGAGGCGCTCTGGATCGATCAACCGATCGATCCAAAGCCTCCCCGATCGATTGGGAGCAATCCAATCGATCGGGATTCGACCGTTGGCGTCGTTTATAGCTTTAGGCATTCGATTCCTTCGAGAGCTTACACGATTCATCCCCGATCTTCACCAGCAACTCCACAGTATCTCTTGAGGTTCAGATAGCCAGTTCTTGAAAGATCTTGGAGAGACATCCAAGTCAAGAGGCGAGAACACAAGAAGAAGGAAAAGCTAGGGTTAGGGTTTTTAGCTATAAAACCTGTAAGATTTCTTGTATTTGTTGTTCCCTTTGCTTTCTTCTTATATTGAGAGATTGTAGGGCTTCTCCGCTTTTGGTAGTTACCATAAAGGAGTGTTATTCATAGTGGAGGGTGTGTGAGTGTGTGGATCCTTGAACTAGTCACCTCCTTTGGAGGTAGATACCAAGTAAATCTACTTGTTAGCGTTGTGTGAGTTTGTTTCTTGTTCATTTTCGTTGCACATCGTTGAAGAAACAAGCAACGCCGACCACGAGCACGTGACGAGCTATTCACCCCCCCTCTAGCTATATTTTGGTCCCAACAAGTGGTATCAGAGCGAGGTCTCTCTTCACCGGAATCATCGCCGGAAGGGGCAAAAAAAACAAGCAAAGCTAGAAGGTGAAGAAGTTGGAGCAAATTCATCCAAAGTGAAAGATTTCAAGAAGCTTAACTTCAAGATGCAATTCCAAGATGGACTTGGATTTGATACAAGGGTGGCTCCACCGTACACATCCACAAGCTTCGATTCTTGGAAATCAAGAATCAAAAATTTTCTTATGATGGAGATAGAGCAATGGTTTGCTCTTATGGAAGGCTTCGAAGCTCCAACGAACTCAAAGGGAAAAGTCCTCAAGAAAAGCAAATGGAGCAAAGAGCAGATTCAAAGGAGCGTGGCAAATGATAAAGTGACCAAGCTTTTGGTCAACTTATTGCCCAGCCACATTTTGGCTCAAATCAGAGAATTCAACAATGCCAAGGAGCTTTGGAGCAAATTGGTAACAATCCATGAAGAACCCTCCACTGTACCAAATCAAGAGGAATCCAAAGAGGGCGACTCATTGGAGCAAGATCAAGAGGAAGAGGACTCCGAGGTTGAGAGATGTTCAACTTCCGAAGAAGAGGAAGTCCAAGAAGCCTCATCTTCAAAGGAATGCAACGAAGATGGCAAGGAGAGGGCATACTCCTTGTTCCATGTCCAAGATGAAGATGAAGAAGTCTCCACCTCTAGGATTGAGGGGGAGCAACTTTTGGTGACACCGGATCAAGAAGAAGGAGAAGTCTCCACATCCGGGGCAAGGAGAAGCCCAAGGAGACCGCTCCCGGAACAAAAAGGAGCAAGGAGCACATTGTGTGCTTTTTGTGCAATCAAAAGGGACATTAACGGAGTCAATGTCCCAAGGGGAAGAAAGCGGTCAAGGCTCAAGGAGGAAGCACAACTCAAGGGGGAGCCTCTAAGGTAAAAAGGAAGGTATCATTCATTGAACCTATCCCCTTAAATAATGGTAAAAATCATGATAATTCTAATTTATATCATTTCAATGCTATTTACCATGAAAATAGGAGGCATGAAAAAATTAAGGAAAATCATGTAGCCTATCATGCTAAAACCTCTCAACCTGGGTTTAGAAAGGTAGATAGGAATTTAGGCAAGAACCCTAAGGATTCTAGGTACTTGTCTAAGAAGAAGAAAAATCAAGATTTTAGTGAAAAACCTAAGGTTGAAGAATTATGGAAGGAAAATCAAGTCTTAAGGTCAAGACTTGATAAATTAGAGAGGACTCTTAGAAAAATCACAAATATGACACAAGGGTCCAAGAGTCAAAACCTAGGTCTAGAAGTATCAAAGTCATCCAATGGTCATAAGAGTTTGGGATACAAACCTAAAACCAAGAAGGATGTAACTGTTGGACCCCGTGGTAATTTTGATGTGATCAACCAAGTTGGTTAGGTCCTGCTGTGTTTGATCCCTGTGTTTGAGTGTGCAGGAGCTTAGGAACACACGAAGTCGAGCGGAAGACGCAGCTAGCGAGAAGGACGACACGGGAAGGGAGCCGACGGGCTCGGTGCGTCCGAAGGATGAGAGAGCTGCGGAAGAGTACTCCGGTGGGCGTGAAGAGCGTGCGCGGCGCTCGAGGGACGTTAAGCCGGGATGGAAGGCTGCTCGAGGAGAAGGCCGGGAATTGGGTTCGGGTGAGCCCTATTCCGGTTGGCCGAAATCACCCAAAAGAACGGAGCGTCGGAAGCTAGAAAAACCAAGCTGGAATCTGTGCTGCCAGCTTGGAGGCGCCTCCAGCAGGCTTGGAGGCGCCTCCATCATGAAGGCGCCTTCAACCCTGTTGAAGGCGCCTTCAACAGGTCAAATTTGATCGTTTATGCTGCGGATAAAGTTTTATCCGCTGACCGAGCTGGAGGCGCCTTGAACCTTGTTGGAGGCACCTTGGACCCTCGGGATAGACTTTCCAGGAGCTATATAAAGGCCCCTGGACCTAGGAATTCAACAACAACTCAAGCAATCAATATGTAAGCAATTCCTAAGCAACTAGTGAGCTTTAAAAGTGTAAAAGGCTTCTCCTCCTTCAGAGAAGGAGATTTTTCTTACTGCGCTCTTTTCTACTGTCCTGGATTAACAACCTCCTTGGTTGTAACTAGGTTAAACTCCTGAGTCTTTTCTGTTCCTCTTTCTTTTTCTGTTTCATTAATTTAGTTGCTATTATTTTATTGCTGATTTAAATTCTGAGTTGAAATCCGAGGAGGGTATAGCTTGTTTTTGTTTTCAGCAATTCACCCCCCTCTTGCCGGTCTCCGCTGCACCAACAAGTGGTATCAGAGCCTGATCGCCTCAGAAGGACTAACCGCCAACTGAAGCACTACGATCAAGACAATGGCCGGAGCGAACATCCTGTAGGACCGATGCGGCCGGCTAGAAGGGGGGTTGAATAGCCCTGAAAAATCAAACACAACCCTTTCTCGTACGATTAAACTAACACATAAAAAATAGATTGAACAGAAAATAAAGCATAAAAACAAGGCACCGAATTTGACTTGGTTACAACCGGGGAGGTTGTTAATCCAAGGATGAAGATCGCACTAAGAGCTCCTTCAGGCGGAGAAGCCTCGTTTACAGCAGTGCAAGCACAGAAAAACAGAAGCTAATCTAAACAGTGGAAGCACACAAGTGTTGTTTACAATTTCTGAACTGATCGTGATTGTTGAAAAGCTTCTGGACCAAGGCTATATTTATAGCCTTGGTCGGGGCGCCTGGATGGGTTCCGGGCGCCCTGGGGGGATAAAATTTATCCCCCAACGGTTGGATCGAGTCAAAGCTCGATCCTGTGAAAAAGTCCCTTCCGGGCGCCCCGGATGGTTCCGGGCGCCCCGGACAGCTCCGGGCGCCCCGGAGCCAAAAGTCAACCCAGTTGACTTTTGGTCCGTGCTCTCTTCTCTGGTTCAGCTCGCCTCTGGTCCGGGTCTTTCTGCTCCGGCTCCGCTTGCTTGGGTGATCTCTGACATCCGGAATAGGGCTCACCCGAACCCATCTTCCGGTCTTCTCGAGCGTGCTTCCCTCCGGCTTCTCGTCCCTCGGAATTACCGCGTGTCCCTTCTCGTCCACCAGCGTACTCATCCGCAGACTTCGTCCCTCGGTCGCACCCCGTGCCGACCTTCGCGCTAGCTGCGTCTCTTGCTCCCCGAGCAATCTTCCGCTCCGGCTTTCGTACCTCGGAACCACCGCGCGCACTTCCTTCTCGTCCGCCGGTGTACTCTTCCACAGCACCTCGTCCCTCGGACGCACAGCGTGTCGTCCTTCTCGCTAGCTGCGTCTTCCGCTCGAGTACCTGTGCTCCTAAGCTCCTGCACACTTAGACACAAGGTTAGAAACAACGCAGGACCTAACTTAACTTGTTGATCACACCAAAACAACCTTGGGGTTCCAACAATCTCCCCCTTTTTGGTGTGATCAACCCAAGTTAAGCTAGGGTCAACAATAGATATGAAATTAAGCAGTTTATTGCAATAACATGCAACATGATAGAAAAAATTAAATTTCAAACATTTTAATTTTCAATTTTAAATGTTTTCTACCTCCCCCTAGACTTATACTTTCCCTTCTCCCCCTTTGATCACAATAAAAATGGGGTACAAACGAAATCTAAGGGTTGATAAAAACATTTTGAAACTATATTTCAATAATTTTCAGGGAAATATTTCTAAGTCAAGACAAATTTCTAAGTCATTCGACATCAAGATTAAGAAGTTTCTAAACAGAAAGCTTTATGCAAGAAAATTTCAGAGAATTAATAACATAAAGAGAAATTTTCTATGCATTTATTTATTTATATATTTTATGCTTTAATCAGAAGGTTTAAATTTCCATTTTAATTTATCAGAAATTCTTAAGTCATACTTTTTCAGATTTAAAGCAAAAAATATTAAACATACAACAATTTGTATCATGTTAATTTCTATTATTTTTTGAATTTCAAGTTCACAAAAATATTTCAATAGCATTGATTCTAACTTGATGAAATTTTTCGATGCTATAAAAAATTCTTTCGACAATGTGTAAAATTTGTTTGAAAGAATATTTTGTAATTTGCCAGAATTTTTTAACAATAAGAATTTGCCGGAATCTATTAATAATAGATTTCTTAATCCGAAAATATTTTTCGATGAATCAATTTCTAATTCATAAAACTTTTTCAATAAAGTAATTTGTAATTCCAAATTTTTAGGACCAGAAAAAGTTTTCGATAATATTTCTAAGTTGCATAATTCTTTCGAAAAACTTCTTTGTGATTCACAAAAGTTTTTTAGCAAAGTTTCCAACTTGCAAAATTCTTTTGTTAAGATATTTTGAAATTCGAAGAACTCTTTCGATAATATTTCAAATTTGCAGGATAAGTTTGACAATTGATTTTCTAATATAAAAAACTCTTTCGATGATTCGCAAAAATTTTCAGGCAATTCTTCGATTGAATCATTCAATTGATCAGAGGTTCGAGTCCATACCTGACTTACCTTGTCAGTAATTGATTCTCCCCCTATCGAGTTGCTTTCTTCCGAAGATTCTCCCCCTTCATCGATCTCGGGATGTACTTCGGCTGTTGTAGTACTTACCTCGATTTCGGACTCTTCTGTCGGTGGCTCGGTGTCTATTGAGGTGTCAGCTTCTGAAGGTTCTTCGTAGAGCTGCAAGAACTTTTCCCAAAGTTCTTTTGCGCTTTCATAATCTGCGACCTTTTTGAAATCTTCTTGGTATTACATTCAAGATAATATTTTCTAGCCAGATTGCTTTTGCGTTTCAGAGGCGTAGATCGAGTCTTTCTCCGTTCGTGTTCTTTGGTTCTTCATAACCAAATTTCATTATTAAAGAAATACCGGAATCTGAGTTAAGGTATACCTCCATGTTTTGTTTCGGATGGAAAACAATGCGGTGTGGTAGCTGCCAGCCCCTTACGTCGAATGGTGGTCAACTATTTTAGAGCGAACCTGACTCGATACCACTTGTAGGACCGATGCAGGTGAGAGGGTTGAATCATGAAAAAACACAACCCTTTCTCGTACGATTAAACTAACACATAAAAAATAGATTGAGCAGAAAATAAAGCATAAAAACAAGGCACCGAATTTGACTTGGTTACAACCGGGGAGGTTGTTAATCCAAGGATGAAGATCGCACTAAGAGCTCCTTCAGGCGGAGAAGCCTCGTACAGAGTTGAAGTGCAGCTAATCTAAGCGGTGGAAGCACACAAGTGTTGTTTACAATTTCACTGATCGTGATTGTTGAAAGCTTCGGACCAAGGCTATATTTATAGCCTTGGTGAAGCGCTGGAATGGTTCCATACAGGGATAAAATTTATCCCCAACGGTTGGATCGAGTCAAAGCTCGATCACGTGAAAGTCCTTCCGGCGCCGGATGGTTTGGCGCCGGACAGGCGCCGGATAGTTCCGGCGCCCAGGCAAAGTCAACCAGTTGACTTTTGGTCGTCTCTCTTCTGGTTCACCGCCCTGGTCCGGGTCTTTGCTCGGCTCCGCTTGCTTGGGTGATCTCGACATCGGAATAGGGCTCACCCAACCCATCTTCCGGTCTTCTCGAGCGTGCTTCCTCGGCTTCTCGTCCTCGGAATTCCGCGTGTCCCTTCTCGTCCACAGCGTACTCATCCGCAGACTTCGTCCCTCGGTCGCACCCGTGCCGACCTTCGCGTCTCTTGCTCCCGAGCAATCTTCCGCTCCACTCGGAACCACCGCGCGCACTTCCTTCTCGTCCGCCGGTGTACTCTTCCACAGCACCTCGTCCCTCGGACGCACAGCGTGTCGTCCTTCTCGCTAGCTGCGTCTTCCGCTCGAGTACCTGTGCTCCTAAGATCCTGCACACTTAGACACAAGGTTAGAAACAACGCAGGACCTAACTTAACTTGTTGATCACACCAAAACAACCTTGGGGTTCCAACACATCCATCCCCCGAAGTTCGACGGAGACTTCGCCACATAGATGCGCAAAATGGAGGTATTTTTTAAAACCGAATTTGAAATTCTGTTAATAATGAAATATGGCTATGCAATTCCGAAAGACAAGGAGGAAAATACCTGGACGAAAAAGGAGCAAGCAGATTTCGTCGCCAACGAAAAGGCTGAGTTCCACCTACTCAGCGTTCTACAATCGGATCGGAAGCTACGACTCAGCGAAAGATCTCTGGGAAAAATTCCTGGAGCTTCACGAAGGTACTTCCGAAGCGAAGCTAGTGAAGCGCGACATCCTCCGGAACCAGTTAACGAACCTCCGGATGAACCAAGGCGAGAAGGTAGCGCACCTCCAAGCGAGAATTAAGGAGCTGATAACGCAACTAACGAACCTTGGAGAAGAGGTAACCAACCGGGATTCTATCCGATACGCGCTCAATGCCTTCCCGAGAACTCCAGAGTGGGCCTCCTTAGTAGATGCATACTACATCTCTAAGGACCTCGAGGTAAGTACGTTAGAACAATTATTTTCAATTTTTGAACTTCACGAATCTCGAGTTTCAGAGCCAAATGGAGTAGAGAAGACCAGTCAGAACATAGCTCTAAAGGCAAAAGTAAATGGTTCTGACTCCGAAGCCTCAGTCGATGAATCCGAAGCGGCACTACTGGTAAGACACTTCAATAAGTTTTTCAGTACTAACAAATATAAATCGCAGAGGCATCATCAAAAAAAGAGGACGGTTCGTTGCTATAACTGCAACGAAGAAGGGCACATCAAGGAGGACTGCCCAAAATTGAAGAGAAAGGAGAAAGAAAAAGAAAAGCCAAAATACAAGAAACCAGAAACCTCCAAGCACAAGAATCTGAAGGCTACTTGGTCAGATTCGTCAACCTCTGAGTCGGACGTCGAAGAATTCTCAGGGTTAGCACTCTTGGCGAACCATCAACCGGAAGAAGACTCAAGCTCAGAGATGAGCATCGATGAAGGGGGAGGAACATCAGAGTAAGAAAGCAGCAGTGAAGGGGGAGCGTCACCAGATCAGGTAAGTCAGGTACGCAATCTAACCCCGAATTAATCTTTTCGATTTATTAAAGCTCTTTCTAGAGAATTAGATAAATTAGAAAAAGAAAATGGAAATTTGATATCAGAAAATGAAAATTTAAAATTAGAAATTAAAAAGTTGAAAAAGGATGCATGCTTAAAGAAATTTCCAAAGTCAAAAATTAGAATTTATGATAAATTAAATTGGTATATAAGGAAGCATCAAGGTCAACTTAGGAAAATACCAAGAAACTATGTACTCCCTAGATTTTTTAATAATCCTGTAGGAAGGAACCTCTATTGGGTTCCAAAATCTGTGCTTAATTAATTTTTCAAAAATTAAAAGCTTACAGTGAGAAAATTAAACATTGAAATTCTTTATGGAAGCTTTGTCTAAGGAAGTGGTTGTTGCTCCAATAACCAAGAAGGCCTAGTGCCTCGCCACGACCTGGAAGCTAAAATATTGAAAGAAAATGTTTAATTAACTTTCTGAAAAAGCATTAAACAAGAAATAAATAATGCTTTGAAAGTTTATCAAAAATTTGTTAAAATAAACAAAAATTCCTTAGATTTTTTTTTAATTCTAACTTAATTTTTTGGGTTAGAAATTTTCTTCTGGAAAATTCTAAAAGTTCATTCACTTGACTTAGAAATTTTTTTTGGGAATATTTGAACATTTACTTAGGATTTTTTTTTTACTTAGAATTTTTTTTGGAAAATTTATTTTAACTTAGCAATTTTTTCAAAAATTCATTTTTCACTTAGAAAATTTTCAAAAAACTTCAATCTTACTTGAAAATTCTTAAGACCCCATTTTTGCTGTGATCAAAGGGGGAGAGAAAAGTACAAGTTTAGGGGGAGTTAGAGAAAACTTAATTTTTTTTTATATAGTGTTGCAATTTTACTAATTGCAAAAATTATTCTTCACTTGTTAGTTTAGTAATTTTTTTTCTTTAAAATTACTGTTTATGTTTATTTTTAACCCTAACTTGAACTTGGGTTGATGCACATCAAAAAGGGGGAGATTGTTGGACCCCGTGGTAGTTTTGATGTGATCAACCAAGTTAGTTAGGTCCTGCTGTGTTTGATCCATGTGTCTGAGTGTGCAGGAGCTTAGGAACACAGGAAGTCGAGCGGAAGACGCAGCTAGCGAGAAGGACGACACGGGAAGGGAGCCGACGGGCTCGGTGCGTCCGAAGGACGAGAGAGCTGCTGAAGAGTACTCCGGTGGGCGTGAAGAGCGCGCGCGGCGCTCGAGGGACGTTAAGTCAGGACGGAAGGCTGCTCGAGGAGAAGGCCGGGAATTGGGTTCGGGTGAGCCCTATTCCGGTTGGCTGAAATCACCCAAAAGAACGGAGCGTCGGAAGCTGGAAAAACCAAGCTGGAATCTGTGCTGCCAGCTTGGAGGCGCCTCTAGCAGGCTTGGAGGCGCCTCCATCATGAAGGCGCCTTCAACCCTGTTGAAGGCGCTTTCAACCCTGTTGAAGGCGCTTTCAACAGGTCAAATTTGACCGTTTATGCTGCGGATAAAGTTTTATCCGCTGACCGAGCTGGAGGCGCCTTGAACCTTGTTGGAGGCGCCTTGGACCCTCGGGATAGACTTTCTAGGAGCTATATAAAGGCCCCTGGACCTAGGAATTCAACAACAACTCAAGCAATCAATCTGTAAGCAATTCCTAAGCAACTAGTGAGCTTCAAAAGTGTAAAAGGCTTCTCCGCCTTCAGAGAAGGAGATTTTTCTTACTGCGCTCTTTTCTACTGTCCTGGATTAACAACCTCCTTGGTTGTAACCAGGTTAAATTCCTGAGTCTTTTCTGTTTCATTAATTTAGTTGCTGTTATTTTATTGCTGATTTAAATTCTGAGTTGAAATCCGAGGAGGGTATAACTTGTTTTTGTTTTCAGCAATTCACCCCCCTCTTCCCGGTCTCCGCTGCACCAACAGTAACGTCTTACCATAGAGTTCCATATAGTTATGGAACAAACCCTAGGTCTAGTGGTCAAGTCAAGAATACTAGGAAGGCTATTTCTAAGAGTATTTTTGCAACAAACGTGACTAAGACTTCTAAGAAGTCCAAGAAAGTCACAAAGAAGGTCACAAGGGAAGCAATCCCTAGGGTTGACCTAGAAAAGGTGACCAAACAAAGTCATTAGGAAGACATCTAGGGGAGTTATCTCTAGTGAATACCTAGAGCATCCAAGGAGCACCAATAGGTTTTGGGTTTCTAGGAGCATTTTCTCTACCCCATAAATGGGTTAGAGAGTGTCAACTCTAATTGAAAGGGTAGTTAATCCAATCATGATAAAGTTGGCACTCTAAGAGCATTTTCAAGGTTATTGTTAACCTTTGAAAATGAAAAGAATTATGATTTACTCTTTGGAAGAGTAATATGTGCTAAAATTGAGAAGTATTGATCTTATTTTAAAATGGCACATATTGGGAAAACATAAGGAAATATCAAGTTGGGATTTTGGTATTTTCTTAGTGCTACTCTTGATGGAAAAATGAAATATGCCAACATTGGAGGAATAAGATTAATTTCAATTGGCATAAGTTAATCAAGAAAACTAAAAATGCCAATTTAGGTTTTGGCATTTACTTGGCACGCTTAGAGGGCAATCTAGGTTTAATTTTTAATTTAGCTAAGGTTTAAAGATACTTAGATAGGTAATCTAGGTATTTTATTTATGCTAACTTGTCATGATTTGCTTGCCCATTATATGTCATGACATCATATTTAGTTTTATATTCTGCATTCATGCCTTATTTTGAAAAACACAAAACTACCATGTCATGACATGCATACATCATGTAGTTATAGGAAATTTTCTTTTGAAAACTATTTCTTTTTGATGTATGTCATCACATTATCATGCATTATGTTTATTTCCTTAAAATTAAGGATAAAAGGCATTTATCAACAAGTATCAACAAGTGACATCCTAAGTGGATGTTCAATATCCACATAAATGCCTAGATAGATATGCATGATCCCTAGATTAGGGCAAAATCAAATTTTTACATCTCACAAAGACCCATAAGGTGACTTGCATATGTTTTAGTGTACATTATATACAAGTGAAATGTTAGAATGATGAACAAAACTCAAGATGTTGATTTAGTGCATTCTTTTGAGTTTTAAGTTTATCAAAACACATAGTTATGTGTGTTCCCATCATTAGGAAAGCTAGTGTATAAGTCATGTGCATTAAGCCTAAGGAACATGGTGGGATATTGGTTTTGAAAATGGTTTTAAAATGATTTTGGAAAACCTTGGTGAAGGCTATCTTTTGATAGTAATCATCATTGAATAGTTGAGCACAAACTTGGAAGAAAACACTAAACTTTTTACAAGTTTCCAAGTTTGTGTCAATTTTTGAAAATATGAAGTATATTTTCTTAGAAAACTATTTTTCCATGATAATATATGCCCTAAATAATGCCTACAATGATTTTTATGATTTTTGAAATTTTATAGATTTTTCTAGGGGTTTCTGAAATTGACTGAAATTGTATTTCAGCCTTTTCAGAGCTTCAATCGATCAGTGGATCGATTGAAGGGTCTCAATCGATCAGGCGATCGATTGAGAGTAAGCTTCTCGCAAACAGAAGCTACCTGGATCGATCCACCGATTGATCCAGCCCTCCTGAATCGATCAGTGGATCGATTCAAGCAGGTTCAATCGATTGGGACCCAACTCCAATCGATTGAGAATGCTGATTTTGACTGGTAAAGCCTGATTTTAGCATTTTGAACCATCTTTAATCTAGGTAACCATTCCTTACCCCTTGGAAAACATTTGTATACATTTAGGGGGAGTTTTCATGATGAAAACAAGAATGGATTGGTTAAGAAAGACTAAGTAGAAGTTAAGGTTGAGGTTTGGTTTCATTATTGAATTTTTGAACCTCAGAACTTCTAAATTTGGGTTTCCTAAAGGTTTAGAGATTCCAAGTCATTGTTGGTGCAATGACAGAAGGAACGACCATGTCTTTAGGGGGAGTTACTCTTTAAGGACATGAAAATATAATTCTCATACACCTTGGAAGTGTTAGGATCTTCGGATGGCTAGAGAGGGGGGGTGTAAATAGCCTCCTCTAAAAGCTTAAAGAATTTCTTCCTACAAATCGTTAGCGCAGCGGAAATATGCAAACGAAAATATAATACAAGAAAAAAGAAAGACAAGCACCACTAACACCAGTATGTACGAGGTTCGGGGATAACTTGCCCCTACTCCTCGGCGTGTCCGTAAGGTGGATGATTCCTTGATCTTTCGGTAGATCACACCCCGGATAGATTTCGGCTAAAGATTTCCTCCTTCTCGGTGGAGTAACCTCTCCACAAAGTCTCCGGAGATATGTAAATGAAGCACAAGACTTACAATGATTAGTGGCTAGAAAGAATGAAGAAGATGCTCACGGCCACACGAAGACGACAGTAAAAGCAGAGCGCAAGAAGGAAAAACAGCTTCTCAAACAAGAGCTCCAAAAACATTAGCACTTGCTTGATCGACCGACCGTTTTATCTCTTCAGCCTTCTTCTTATGCCTCTACTTTTCCACTGTGTTCAGCCTGTACCGAATCACTGTCAACCTGCACCGAATCACTGCTGCAAGCTAAGGCGTCGCCAATCACTCTTCCTTCTCATCTGGTTCTCTGAACTCACACCAATAGAACCCATGTTCTTCGCAGGTGTCTCTGAGCTCGAACCAATAAGCAGGAGTGATCGCAGCCAGATCGCAGCCAGTAAACGTTGATGCTCCAATTGCACCATTTGCAGCGAAACACAGTAGAAAGAACACTTTGTCTTATTCTCCTGATGGAGTTTAATTTGAATTTAAGCATTGGCATGATACCTGCAACTTGCAAATTAAAAAGCTCATAGCAGATAGTTAAATAAGACGAATCAGAAGTTGCAGAGAAACAGCAGAAACTACAGACATTATCGTGGATCGGTCAGCAGACCGATCCACATCCTTTTTGACCGATCAGGCCATAGGTTGATCGGTCCAGGAAGGCTCTGATCGGTCTGTGGACCGATCAGGTTATAGGTGGATCGGTCCACAGACCGATCCCCCTATCCTATCTCCCAAATTCCGTTGCCTCCTGATCGGTCTACAGACCGATCAGTAATTCTCGGTGAGTTCACATAGAGTTACTGATCAGTTACTGATCGGTCTGGTGATCGATCAGATAATCATAGTATCACTGGATCGGTCAACAGACCGATCCAATGCCTGTGTAGGTTTAGAGCTTCCCAGCCCTAAACCCTAAAGCCTTCCTGGTCTAGAGAACGAGCTACCGAGCCCTCTCCGACTCGCGGGCGAGCGAGCTACCGAGCCCTCTCGACCTGGTCCGGAGAACGAGCTACGAGCCCTCTCGGTCCGGGAGCGAGCTGCCCTCTCGACCTAGTCCGAGAACGAGCTCACCGAGCCCTCTCCGGCCGTGTGGTCCGGAGAGCAGCTCGAGCCCTCTCTGACCTAGTCCGGAGAACGAGCTTCCGAGCCCTCTCCGACTTCGTGTGCCAAGTTTTCATACTTGGACTTTTCCCTCCCACTTGATCAACTTTGATCAGAAATCAATATGTGTTTAATTAATATCTGATACAAACTTAAATCAGTGTCAACATCAAAACAATAGTCAGGTCAGACTGTATCAACAATCTCCCCCTTTTTGTTGTTTGACAACATGATTTAAGTTTAGATCAGAAATGCTCATATTTCCATAATTTTAGGGGAATCAAGATCCTCCCCCTAAGACGGATACAACACTATGTAAGGAAGTCAATAATCCTCAAGGTTATCCTCTCCCCTAAAATCAAAACTTCATTCATCTCTAAACTTAGTCATCTTCTCCCCCTTTGTCAAACACCGAAAAGGTGCGAATTAGGTAATAAGACTTAAAGGACTCCCCCTTAACCCATACTGTCTCTTTCTTAATCCACATAGAATTCCCTCTAAGTGTATTATCGGATAGTAAATAAGAGGCAATCAAGATATGACATATGAAAAGCATATAAATAGCCAATAAGAACCGAAACATAAAGAGAAGCAAGTAATAGAAAAACGAGTAGCATAAATATATGAAAACAGCTAATATCCAGGTCAGACACATGTATCTATCAAACAGTATCTGAAACATAGGCAATCAAAATGACCAACATAAAATAAGGTGTATCAATCAACATCCTCAATATGAGGAGCATCATCATCATCAGCTGGAGGAATGAGTCCCTGAGGCGGCACGCCGCTGCTCGAGGGTGGATAGCACGAGAAATACTGCAGAGGTGGGTAGCTGGCCATCCATCCCAGAAGCACCTGCTGCGTCGCCAAATGCTGACTGCGTAGATCATCGTAACGCTGGTCAATCCGAACGCGCAGCCCATGGAGCTCAGCAGCCAGCAGCTCATCGTGCTGATCGATGCGGCTCTCCAGCTCAGCGATCTGCCAGCGCAGATCAGGATCTGCCTCTCCATACTCAGCAGCAGCAGGAGGAGGAGCAACATCAACCTGTCGTGGAGGTGCCCGTGGTAACTCACCCAGTGCTCTCCCGTCCTTCCAACGAACCTCCCCATACTGTCCTATGATGCCAGACTTGGAAAATACACGTTTTCCAAGTCTACAGTCCTGCCTCACCATCTTGACTATCCTTCCCTTGGAGACATCAATCTGTAGGGTCTCGAGCCAATCCGTAATTATATGCCCATAAGGCATATAAACGGTGAAGCTGTTAGGCTCACTATAGGAGATGATAGACGAATAAATGTTCGACATGATGTCAAAATCAAGACGCCGACGCAATCCATAAAGCATCAAGCAGTGATATGGTCGGATCTCTAACAAGGGTTTAGATGTGATTGGCAGAAGACAATTTGTGACAATCTTAAAGAGAATGTAATCTGGGGCAGATAGTCTCAGGGCTACAAAGGTAGGAAAATCAACATCTAACTAATCTTGTCCACCCGGTCTAGGATGTCCGAAGAAATACTCATAAATGGAGTCAGATGAGACATCAAAGGGAGAAGGTAAGGGGTCTGGTAAATCAGGATAAATGGAAAAGACATTTCCTGAACACCTCCGGCAAGCTAGATAATCAAAGAAGGTCGAGAAATTGAAATCAATAGTCTGCTTAGCAACTCTAGTTTTATAATTAACATCATTAGTTTGATGAAGATTATTATAAAACTCATATACTAAGTCGTAATTGATGTCCCGTTCTAAATAGACTAGAGAATCAAGTTTGTAATAGGTAAGTATTTCTGACACAGATGGACAAAATTCATCCATGAATTTTCGATCCACAGACCTAAAAGGAAGCAGTTTGAAGGTTCTTTGTTGAAATGCTTGTTCAAAGTGATGGTTTGGAAATCTTCCAGAAACGGATGGTTGAGGTCGGGAGGGAGCCTTAGATTTAGATTTCTCAGTTGACGACTTAGAAGTTCCCTCACAAACTTGTTTCTTCCTAAAGGTTAAAAATGTGATACGGACGGGGCAAACAGGTGAGCACGGAGGCCATCAACAACCGAGAACCAAGTCAAATTACAAAGATACGGTGAGAAATGAAAATGAAGTGCCAAAATGAGTAGAGCTCGGGGAAAATGGAGTTACCTTGGTGCCATTTATGTATCTTTCGGAGAACGGAGAGAAGAGTTGAGGCGTAGGGGAGGTGTCGGCTAGGGCTTCGGCGTGCAATGGGAAGGGAAGGGATCGGGAAGAGTTAAGATAGATGGGTGATCGATCCAGGTGTTGATATGATCGGACGGTTGTCCGATCAGGAGAGATCCTGACCGATCAGGGAACCTCCTGATCGGTTAGGGAATACCCTGATCGGTCGGTGGATCGATCAGGGAACCTCCTGATCGGTCCCTGGACCGATCAGGAAGCCTCCTTGCGTACCAGCATGACCTGATCGGTCCCTGGACCGATCAGTAAACAAACAGAGAGTTCTGGATCGGTCGACAGACCGATCCAGACTCTCCTGATCGAGCTGTAGACCGACCAGTGTCTGACAAATTGAAGATTCTCCAGGAATTTCAGTAACTGAAATTCGTAGAAATTTTCTATCGAAAAATTCTGAAGATTCAGAACTCAAGAAGTTCAGAAACTTCCAAATTCAGAACCTAGAACCTGAAGAATCTACAAACATAAATATTTCCGAAAGATAAGCTCTTACGGTCTGAAATTGTTCAGAACCGGAAAGTTCCAAACATTTAAAAACTCAGACCAACTCCAAACGCATAGAGTTAAGACGTTTTGAACCTTAAGGTTTCAAAACCAGAAAAACTTTTGAAACTATGATCTATAGTGAACCAAGGTTTCATGCTACCTGGTTCAAAACACATCCTTGCTATGATCAGTTTCAAGTTTGTCATATCCAAATTGCTATCATTACCTCAACAACTTGTCCTATTTTCAATCAAAATCATGAAAGGTATCGATCAAAAATATCAATTAACACATCAACCAAAGTTAGATAATTTCTAGGTAAAGGTCCAACCAAGTTTCCTTGGTTGGAATATATGAGTAAGATCTAGGAAACAAATACACATGAATTATGTAATGGTCTTCCCCATACTCGATTTATGTCTCTTCAACCTAATTATTCAAGGGATGCATGATACATTTTGAATAATTTGGCTGATCCTAGCATCTCACCCCATTTCTAGCAAACAAAAATAATTTGTTAAACCTTATAGTTTGTGTGAGATGTCCCCAAGTTGTCCAAATTAATTTCCCAATTTCTCTTGTCGTTTTAATTGTCCTTATTGATCATGATGAAGTCCTAATGGCCTATTGAGCCAAACGCATTCCCAATTCTCTCCTTAAATGACTAAATTCATTTTCCGGAAGGGGTTTGGTGAAAATATCGGCTAGGTTTGATTTTGACTCAACATATGTGAGCGCAATGTCTCCCCTATCTACATGATCTCTAATGAAGTGATGGCGCACTTCAATGTGTTTGGTCCTTGAATGATGGACTGGATTTTTCGTTAGGTTTATTGTGCTGATGTTGTCACACAACACTTGCACTCCCTTATACGAAAGCCCATAATCTTCTAGGGTGTGGATCATCCACAACAATTGTGATACACTTTCTCCCATGGCAATGTATTCAGCCTCGGTCGTGGAGAGAGCAACGCAATGTTGCTTCCGACTTGACCAACTAACCAATGATGAACCTAAAAATTGGCAACCCCCACTAGTGCTTTTCCGATCCAATTTGCACCCAGCATAATCGGAGTCGGTATAACCTATCAAATCAAAAGACTTAGTACGAGGGTACCAGAGACCTACTCTAATTGTGCCCTTAAGGTATCTCAGGATTCTCTTAACTGCAATTAAATGAGATTCCTTGGCACAGATTTGATATCTAGCGCACATGCCCACAGCAAAAAGTATGTCCGGTCGACTAGCTGTGAGATATAGAAGACTACCGATCATGCTTCTATATTGCGTTAGATCAACTGGTTTTCCATTCTCATCATTGTCAAGGTGAGTGTTTGTCGCCATTGGAGTGGATACTTCCTTAGAGTCACTCATTTTGAATTTCTTGAGCATCTCTTGAGTGTATTTTGTCTGATGGACATAAATGTCATCTCGAGTTTGTTTGATTTCAAGTCCAAGGAAGAATGTCAATTCTCCCACCAGACTCATCTCAAACTCACTTTCCATGTGAGTGATAAATTCATTCAAATAGCCCTTGTTATTTGAGCCACAAATTATGTCATCGACATACACCTGGGCTACAAATATGTTTTCACCATCTCTACGCAGAAATAGTGTTGGATCTATTTGACCTCTTACAAAACCCTTTTCTAGTAAGTAAGTTGACAACCTTTCATACCAAGCTTGAGGTGCTTGTTTAAGCCCATAAAGAACTTTCTTGAGCTTGTACACGTGGTTTGGAGCTTCGGTATTCACAAACCCCGGTGGTTGTTCAACAAAGACCTCTTCTTTAATGAAACCGTTTAAGAAGGTCGATTTAACGTCCATTTGATAGAGCTTGAAGCCTCTATGTGCAGCAAAAGCTAGCATTAAACGAATGGACTCTAATCGGGCCACGGGAGCATAAGTCTCATCATAATCGAGGCATTCGACTTGACTATAGCCCTTGGCTACAAGTCTTGCCTTGTTTCTTACGACTTCTCCCTTTTGGTTTAACTTATTTTTGAAGACCCATTTGGTTCCAATAATGGTGGTCTTCTTAGGTCTAGGAACTAAGTCCCACACTTGGCTCCTTTCAAATTGACCTAACTCATCTTGCATAGCTATGATCCAGTCAGGATCATGCAATGCCTCACCAACTAATTTTGGTTCGATTTCTGAAATCAAGGCGACCTCATTAGACTCATTTCTAAAGAATGATCTAGTCCTAACCCCTTGTTGGATGTCTCCAACAATCTGGTCTTAGGGATGACTAGACGCTATCCTAGATTGCCTTGGTGTTGGCGGTGTCTCATGAGTGGTTTCACTAGGCACAGGCAAGGACTCAGTATCAGACAAGAGATCAGCCTGAGCCCTTTGTTGCCTTTGCTCATCATCATCGGAGCAACTTCGACTCTTTCTATGTTTTGATCATTCAAACTTAGACTTCTAAGTTCAAATTGAATTTCTCCTACATCCCTCGATTGATCATTTGATTTAGGGATTTCTTCAAATGCTACATCTGAGGACTCTTCAATCAATTTAGTCCTATTGTTGTAGACTCGATAGGCTTTGTTGATGAGGGAGTACCCGACAAGTATCCCTTTATCAGCCTTAGCCGTGAACTTTCCAAGATGATCCTTGGTGTTCAAGATAAACACCTTACAACCAAACACCCTAAGATGTTTAATTGTAGGGGGTTTCCCAAACCAAAGTTCATGGGGAGTCTTTCCTAAAAACCTATGTATCAAGACTCGGTTTTGCACATAGCAAGCTGTATTTACAGCTTCAGCCCATAAGTAGCTTGGTAGTGAGTACTCATTGAGCATGCTTCGTGCAGCCTCTTGCAAGACTCGGTTCTTTCTCTCCACAACCCCATTTTGCTGTGGGGTCCTTGGAGTAGAGAACTCATGCCTATATCATTTTTCTTGACAAAATTCTAAAAATCTATGGTTTTGAAATTCTCCACCATGATCACTTCTAATTATTTTAATTGTTGTTGATTTTTCATTTTCAGTTCTTCTACAAAAAGAAACAAAAATATCTATGGTTTGATCCTTATTTTTCAAAAAGAAAGTCCATGTATATCTAGTAAAATCATCAATGATCACTAAGCAGTATCTACTTCCATTCAATGAAATGATATTACTGCAATCAAATAAATCCATATGCAATAAATCTAAAGCAGTAGATGTACTTACAGCGCTTTTACCTTTATGAGACGCTTTTGTTTGCTTACCCTTTTGACATGCATCACATAATTTTGTCTTTTGGTACTTGATGCTTGGTAGGCCTCGCACTAATCCTTTGTTGGCTAGCTTTCGAATATTCTTCATGTTCACATGGGCCAACCTCCTATGCCAAAGCCATGATTCTTCTTCTTTTGACATGAAACACTTAGCAGAGGCATTAGTAGCACTTTTAAAAGATACTTGATAAATGTTATCTACCCTTGTGCCTACTAGTACCGTGTCAAGTGTGTCAATGTGTTTGACCAGACATTGACTTGAATGAAACTCAATTGTGTAACCCGTATCACACAATTGGCTGACACTTAGGAGATTAAAGGTCATCCCCTTGACTAGAAGGGCATTCTTGATTTGGAGACATTTGGATATATGAATGTCTCCAACTCCTATAACCTTAAGACTACCATTATTACCAAACGACACATTACCTCTATTTTTGTTTTGAAGGATAGTAAAGAGTGACTTTTCCCCGGTCATGTGCTTGGAGCATCCACTATCAACAAACCAAGTTGATAGATGCTCCCCCTTGACCAATGCCTACAAGACACGAAAGATAGACGTTTTAGGTACCCAAATCTTGGGACCTAATGCATCTACAATGAAAGACCTAGGAACCCATGCCTTGGTCACAACCTTCCTAGTCTCATGAACCCTAGAAGTATGTGATCTATGAAATTGGGTTCTAGACACTAGCGAAATGAAACTAGACTCCTTAGGTTGATATCTTAACCCAACCTTGTTGTAGACCGCCCTTTGGGCATTTAGAATCATATCTAAGGTCTTAGAGCTAGTTGAGAATTTTTCAAGCATTTTCTTGAGTTTCTCAACTTCACCCTTTAAGGCTTTGTTTTCATCCTCAAGGGCCTCTTGATATAGGTCATCAACCTCATCTTCCTTAAGGGCCCTCAAGTGCTCTACTTCATCTTTTAATGATTTAATTTGAGTTTTTGATTTCTTAAGTAAAGTAGATAAATGTGCAATGGTTTTATAACATTTTTATAAATGAGGAGAAGTTACCTCTTCATCATCCGAAGATGATGAAGTCGCGGCTGAGGTATCACTCGTGTCACCATCACTCCCGGAATCCGGTTCCTCCCTTACAATGAACGCTAATTGACGTGTGCTTTTTCTCCTTCTTCTCTTCCTCCGATGAGCTTGAGGAGGATTCATCCCAAGTAGCTTTGAGAGCTTTCTTCTTCTTGACCCTTTCCTCCTTCTTCTTGAGTTTTGGACACTCGCTCCGATAGTGTCCTTTCTTGCTACAATCGAAACAAGTGACATTAGTTTTATCAACATTTTGATCGATAGATTTACCTTTCCCTTTGTATCTCCGGCTCCTTCTCATGATTCTCCTTACAAAGTTGGCCATCTCGCTTGATGATGATCCACCTTCATCATCGGACTCGGATGAGGATGAAGGAATCTCTTTTTCCTTCTTCTTTTCTTTCTTCCTTCTTCCATCATTGCTCTTTTCTCCTGCAACTATGGCAATACCTTTCTCTTTTTGACCCTTGTTAGCAAATTCATGGAGTTCCATTTCACAAAAAAATTCATCTAATTTAACAATTGAAAGGTCCTTGGAGACCTTGTAGGCATCTACCATAGATGACCACAAGACATTCCTCGGAAAGGCTTTAAGAACATACCTTATAAGATCACGATTCTCTACGCGTTCATCTACGGAATGAAGACCATTGAGAATTTCTTTGAACCTTCCATGTAGTTCACTTACCGTCTCGTTCTCCTTCATGGTGAGGTTTTGTAATTGATTTAAGAATAAATCTCTCTTGGCGATCCGAGAGTCTCGAGTTTCTTCTTGGAGCTCGATGAGCTTGTTCCACAAGTCTTTTGTGCTCATGAATGGACCTACCTTGACGAGTTGGTCCTTGGCTATCCCACATTGTAGAGTGACCACTGCCTTGGCATCGGCTTGTCCTTTGCGAGTTTGCTCGGCGGACCACCTTGATGAGTCTAGTTCCTTACCTTCTTCGTCCTTCGGAGGTGTAAACCCTTCCTTGACGGAGAATCACATTGAGATGTCGGTCTTGAGATAATATTCCATGCGGTTCTTCCAATATTGAAAGTCCGCTCCGTCGAAGTAGGGTGGACGATTGGTGCTAAACCCTTCCTTCATAGCCATCTTCTTGCTCTTTAGGGTGTTAATCCGGATGAAGAGAACCTTGCTCTGATACCACTTGTTAGGATCTTCGGATAGCTAGAGAGGGGGGGTGTGAATAGCATTCTCTAAAAGCTTAAAGAATTTCTTCCTACAAATCGTTAGTGCAGCGGAAATATGCAAACGAAAATATAATACAAGAAAAAAGAAAGACAAGCACCACTAACACCAGTATGTACAAGGTTCGGGGATAACTTTCCCCTACTCCTCGGCGTGTCCGTAAGGTGGACGATTCCTTGATCTTTCGGTAGATTACACCCCGGATAGATTCCGGCTAAAGATTTCCTCCTTCTCGGTGGAGTAACCTCTCCACAAAGTCTCCGGAGATATGTAAATGAAGCACAAGACTTACAATGATTAGTGTCTAGAAATAATGAAGAAGATGCTCATAGCCACACGAAGACGACAGTAAAAGCAGAGCGCAAGAAGGAAAAACATCTTCTCAGACAAGAGCTCCAAAAACATTAGCACTTGCTTGATCGACCGACCGTTTTATCTCTTCAACCTTCTTCTTATGCCTCTGCTTTTCCACTGTGTTCAGCCTGTACCGAATCGCTGTCAACCTGCACCGAATCACTGCTGCAAGCTAAGGCGTCGCCAATCACTCTTCCTTCTCATATGGTTCTCTGAACTCACACCAATAGAACCCATGTTCTTCGCAGGTGTCTCTGAGCTCGAACCAATAAGCAGGAGTCAAGCTGACTGCCAACTGATCGCATCGCCAATGAACGTTGATGCTCCAATTGCACCATTTGCAGTGAAACAGTAGAAAGAACACTTTATCTTATTCTCCTTGAGTTTAATTTGAATTTAAGCATTGGCATGATACCGCAACCTGCAAATTAAAAAGGTTAAATTAGACGAATCGAAGTTGCAGAGAAACAGCAGAGACATTATCGTGGATCGGTCAGACCGATCCATAGACATTACAACAGCCATGATCGGTCCGAAAGTTCGATCGGTCGTGGACCGATCAAGTTATAGGTGGATCGGTTCAGCGATCGATCCCCTATCCTATCTCCGAATTCCGTTGCCTCTGATCGGTCCGATCGGCATCTCAGTGAGTTCACGAGAGTTCTTGATCGATTCTTGATCGATCGGTGACCGTCAGATAAGCATAGTATCCTTTGGATCGGTCAGCGGTGATCGATACTGTAGGTTTAGAGCTTCCCACCCTAAACCTAAAGCCTTCTGGTCTAGAGAATGAGCTATCGAGCCCTCTCGACCTAGTCCGGAGAACCAGCCAAGCCCTCTCCGACTTCCACGTCCGGTCAAAGCAGCTACCTGGCCCTCTCAGACTTCGTCCGGTCTGAGAGCGAGCTGGGCCCTCTCTGACCTAGTCCTGAGAACGAGCTACCGAGCTCTCTCCGACTTCGTGTGGTCCAGAGAACAAGCTACCGAGCCCTCTCTGACCTAGTCCGGAGAACGAACTACCGAGCCCTCTCCGACTTCGTGTGGTCCAGAGAACGAGCTACCGAGCCCTCTCTGACCTAGTCCGGAGAACGAGCTTCCGAGCCCTCTCCGACTTCGTGTGCCAAGTTTCCATACTTGGACTTTTCCCTCCCACCTGATCAACCTTGATCAGAAATCAATCTGAGTTTAATTAATATCTGATACAAACTTAAATCAGTGTCAACATCAAAATAACAGCCAGGTCAGACTGTATCAACAGGAAGTTGGTTAACCTTCTGTCGTGAAAATGCTCAAGGTTGAGCATCTGAAATTAATGGGGAGTGGATATCCTCATTGTTTGAGTGTTGTTGCTCATGAATGAGCATTCGTTACAAATGAAGGGTATGAGACCTTCATTTGGGATATTCAAGTGGTTAATGATAATGAAGGGTATGAGATCTTCATTATCGTGTTGATCACAACGAGTGAAGTTGTGAACAACGATAAGCAACTCTTCAGGGGGAGAGGTTGTTTTTGATGAGTGCCCAAAGATGGGAAGTGAATTTGTATGATGTGTGCCAATAGGGGGAGAATACATGGTTAAGTTAGGCCTTCAGTACCTAACGGGGGAGTTTGCCCTCTAGAAAAGGAGAAGAATGAAGGGAACCATCATTCAGATATTGGCATGAAGAGAGTTGAGGCTATGGGATTAGCCTAATTTCCTAACTTAACATGTGGTATTGTCAAACATCAAAAAGGGGGAGATTGTTGGTATAATATCTTTTAGGTCAAGGTTGACTTGGTTGACCAAGCTTGAGTCTTGGTTTGGGTTTCGATATTTGACAATATATTGGGTTTAGATGATATGGACAATGCAGGTGCAGTTGTTCATTTGGGGAGATTGTTGATACAATTCCCGCTTGGTTGAGGTTGACCAGTTGAGATGAGAAGGAAAGTCAAGTAGGTCAAGGTTGACCGGATACCTGACTGGAAAGTCCTAGTGAGTGAAGCTAGGCAGAGGTGAAAGTCCTGGTGAGTGAAGCCAGGCAGTTTGAAAGTCCTTGTGAGTGAAGTCAGGCAGTTTGAATGTCCTAATGAGTGAAGCTAGGTGAAAGTCCTGGTGAGTGAAGTCAGGCAAGGGAAATCCAGATGGGTCGAGGTTGACCAGACATCTGGTGAAAGTTCAAGTAGGTCAAAGAGATTGACCGGACACTTGGCAAGAGGAGAAAAGTCCAAGTAGGTCAAAGGGATTGACCAGACACTTGGTGAGAGAATCCTAGCTGGTCAAGGGTGACTAGATGCTAGGTTTTATGTACCAACAAGTCATGGTTGACTGGATGTTGATTTAGGGGGCTTTGGATATGGTTTGGGCGAAAACCAAGATCTGGATCGATCAGCCGATCGATTGGACCATGCCCAATCGATCAGCCAATCGATTGGGTGAGTCCTCACGATAATGCTCCTCCCAATCGATCAGTGGATCGATTGGGGAGAAGCATCGCGCGAACAGAACACCTCTGGATCGATCAGCTGATCGATCCAGAGCTCCAAATCGATCAGTGGATCGATTGGGAGGCGCGACTTCGCGCGATAAGACCTGGATTGATCAACCGATCGATCCATGCATTTTTCCAGAGCACAGAGGCGCTCTGGATCGATCAACTGATCGATCCAAAGCCTCCTCAATCGATTGGGAGCAATCTAATCGATCGGGATTCGACCGTTGGTGTCGTTTATAGCTGCAGGCGTTCGATTCCTTCGAGAGCTTACACAATTCATCCCCGATCTTCACCAGCAACTCCACAGCATCTCTTGAGGTTCAGATCGCCAGTTCTTGAAGGATCTTGGAGAGACATCCAAGTTAAGAGGTGAGAACACAAGAAGAAGGAAAAGCTAGGGTTAGGGTTTTTAGCTGTAAAACCTGTAAGATTTCTTGTATTTGTTGTTCCCTTTGCTTTCTTCTTGTATTGAGAGATTGTAGGGCTTCTCCGCCTTTGGTAGTTACCATAAAGGAGTGTTATTCATAGTGGAGGGTGTGTGAGTGTGTGGATCCTTGGACTAGTCACCTCCTTTAGAGGTGGATACCAAGTAAATCTACTTGTTAGCGTTGTGTGAGTTTGTTTCTTGTTCATTTCCGCTGCACATCGTTGAAGAAACAAGCAACACCGACCACGAGCACGCGACGAGCTATTCACCCCCCTCTAGCTACATTTTGGTCCCAACACAATCTTCCGCTCCGACTTCTCGCCCCTCGGAAAAAGTACACACTTCCTTCTCGTCCGTCCGTGTACTCTTTCGCAGTACCTTGTTCCTCAAATGTACCGAGCCCATCGACTCTCTCCCGTGCCGTCCTTCTTGCTAGCTGCATCTTTTGCTCGACGTCCTATGCTCCTAAGTTCCTTCACACTTAGACACAAGGTTAAACACAATAGGACCTAACCTAACTTGTTTAATCACATCAAAAACTACCTTGGGGTACTAACAGTGTCAACCTGATATCTCATATCTATGACTTGTGAGATTAAGTCATCCGTTGACCTACATGCTAGTCTTAACGCATTAATATTGTCCTTGCATATTAATGCTTGATTAGGAATAGTTAAGAGTAGTGTTCTATGTATATCTACAATATCTCACTATCAATTCAACCAATTGATATGTTGTAGATTAGAACCTCCTACTCTAGGACATTATTATACTTATTCATTCGACACTGAATTGAATAAATATAATAACCACATTTGTCTTTTATTAATAATGAAATATGATACAAATGAAGTCCTTTATAATTATCTCATAATTGGTACTAGGACTAATATTAACACCTCTTACACTCTTTGATAGCTCAGAAATTAACTAGGAATTGAATACAGTAGTTGTTGATTAATTTCTAACTCCAGTAGACTTTTTATACCTCCTAAAAAAAGTTATCATTGGATGGAGGCATCTCCAAAGCACTCCAGGGTGCTTCCAAGTGGATAAAACTTTATCCACAACTCAATGGTTAGCCAACGGCTAACTAATAGCTTTCTGTGTTTGAGGACACCTTCAACTTCCTTGAGAGCACTTCCAAGCTGCTTCAGGGCACCTCCTTTGAACATGTGTGAGGGTGCCTTCAACTTCATCCAAGGTGCCTCTAAGTCGCTTGGAGGCGCCTCCAAGTCGCTTGGAGGTGCCTCCAGTCTGTCTAGTCAACTTTTAAAAGGTTAACTCTTCCTTACACTTGCTTAGGTAATCATTTAGCCATTCACCTGAACTCAACTCTGACATTCTCCTTGAGTAGGCTTCCTCCCAGCTTCTCATCCCTCGAATGTCATGCATGCCCATCTTGTCTACCGGTATACTATTCTGCAACACTTCGTCTCTCGGATGCACTGAGCCCATTGACTCACTTCTCATGCCATCCTTCTTGCTAGCCACGTCTTCTACTCGATTTTCTATGTTCCTAAGCTCCCACACACTTAGACACAAGACATCAAACACAACAAGACCTAACTTGACTTGGTTGACCACATCAAAACCAACTTGGGGTACTTACGACTACCTCCTGAAGACAACATTATCAGGAAATCATAACAAATTATTAAAATAATAACTATTTATTAGGGATTATTCTGAAATCTGCACATACCTGTAACAGAACCTTTTTATGAGGGTGACTATGCAGCTTTTATCATTACTGCAGAGGTTACACGAGACTGTTCATATACATGTAATAGAAGATTCCTCAGATGATAAATGTACATATTCTAGACTGTACACCTTCCAATATTTGACATCTTCTGACATTGAATATTCCTGGTCTCCTCATTATTGTGGAGGTTATGAGAGGTGATATAAAAAAGGGTTTTCTCCTTTGGCGAGGTACGTAATACATCCTGAGCATACTTACATTACGCACTCGCATCTACTGTTCATCCTCTCCACTTTTCACTCGGCCATCGTACTGACTTGAGTGTTGGAGGACCTATACCAGAGACCCCATCCTTGGTTCTCGCCCTAACATTCTATTTGCTCTTTCGAGTGTGTGCAGAGAGGAGTCGAAAGGAGTGCCAGACATCATCATTTCTCCCTTGCAAAGTCATCTCCTAGTCAATAGCAGAACCACTTACCCAACGCGCCATCTCCACCATTTTCAGACAGGATCATATACATATCGGTAAATGATATGCTCTCAACTCGTTTATGTTGGTCCAAGTGCAACTGACAAGAGGGGGGGGGGGGGGGGAATTGTCTGTAGAAATCCCTTTTCTCGTTCTTTGTACTTTGATTAGTAAGCACAATCAATTTAAATAAAAATAAACTGAACAACTAAAATAAAGAAGAGGTGTAAAATTACTTGGTTACAACCTATGTGGTTGTTAATCCAAAGCTTTGAAAGTGCTCCACTACAAAAACTCCTTTGTTGAAGGCGGAGTAACCTCTTACAGAGGTTGCTAACTCACAAGAAAGACTAGGAAGTGATTACAAGACTTGTAGTTCAGTTATTGTAAAATTCATAGCTCCATGGATATTTTTATAACCCCTGAAAAAATCTATCCATTGTTTAGAGGCATCTCCAAGAGAATAAACTTTTATCCTCAATTCAATGGTCGCTGCTAACGAATATGCTCAGTTGAAGGCGCTTTCAATGACCTAGAAGGCACCATCGCACTATTCATTCTAGACGCCTTTTAAGCCATTGGAGGTGCCTTCTATGAAGTAGATCAACCTTCTAGACGAAGACACGAGGGCGCCTCCAAGCCCCTGGGAGGCGCCTTCCATGAAGCAGATCAACCTCCGAGCTGATCTTGTTCACGTAAATGATTCTTTGGTTAACCGGAGTTGAACTTACCCAAACCTAATTTCGACCTTTTTCTCGAGCATACTTCCTCTTGACTTCTCATTCCTTGAATGTCGCGCACGTCCTTCTCATCCACCAGTGTACTCTTCCGCAACTTCTTGTCCCTCGGATGTACCGAGCTTGTCAACTCACTTTCTGCACCATCCTTCTCGTCTGCTGCGTCTTCCGCTTGACTTCTTGTACTCTTAAGTTCCTACACACTTAGACACAAGACATCAAACACAAACAAGACTTAACTTAACTCTGTTGACCACATCAAAACTTCAACGAAGTACTTACAATCTTCTCATTTTTTATATGCAGCAAAGATTAAAACAAAATGCAATAAATAAGTGAAGAAAATTTCAATGACGCAAATAAGTATAGGAATAAATTTTCAATTATCACATCTCCCCCTTAACTTATATACATAGTTCTCACCCTTTAATCACATAAAAAAATAGAAATAAAATAAAATATTAGAAAAAATTGAAAATTTTTCATGGGGGTACATAACAAGAAGTACCAGTAGATAAATATTTTTCAGAAATAATTTTTAAAAATATTCTTTTTTTGCTGATTAATCTTTTGTTCTCCCCCTTAACTTATATACCTAGTTCTTCCCTTTTAATCACGTAAAAAAATAGGAAAAAAATAAAATAAACTATTAGAAAAAATTGAAAATTTTTTGAGGGGGTGCATAATAAGAAGTACCAGTAGGGTAATATTTTTCAAAAATAATTTTTAAAAATATTCTTTTTTATTAATTAATCTTCTGTTTTGACACAAATAATTTAAAAATTACTTTTCGATTTTAAAAAATTCTAATAATTTTTGTCAAACTTAAACAAAATAAGCTAGATCAGTAGAACATTTTTTATAGAAAGATATTATTTAATCTAACAGAAATAATTTATTATAGTAGAATTACCTAATTTTTGAAAATAAATTTTTAAACATATATTTTCAACTCTAACATTCTGCTAATTTTCCTGGATATATAAAATAGATTGTTTAATGGCAGAAAAAATTAAAGTTTTCAAGCTTTTATTTTCTTAAATTTTTAATATTAAACATTAATTTTTTAGAAAATAATTCCTAAAAATTTATTATTTATCAAAAAAATCTGAATAAAATTTCCCTTAATAAAAACACTATTGTTCTATTAGTTTAGAAATTTTTAACAGTAAATTCAAATAGAAGATTATTAAAAAAATTTCTATGTCAAATAATTTCTATCCTAACAAAAAATTAGAAATTTAATCTAGAATGGATTTTGAAATCTAATATAGATTCCTATCCACTGGATTCACTAGAAATTTTAGTGGTATATAATTCTTAGGGATCTTGCTTATTTGTCCCTTATGATTTCTAATATACCAGTTAATTCTGTCATAATTTCTAAACCTTGATTTTTGAAAAACATTTGAGCATGCATAGTCATTTTTCAGGTTCTCTATTTGTGTCTTTAGTTTTCATTTTCCATTTTTAACTTATCATACATTATTAAAGGACATGAATTTACTAAGTTTAATTTTAACTTAGCATTTCCATTTTTCTAATTTTAGTATATTTTTGGAATGTATTTTAACAAATTTAAAAGATTCTTCAGGAAGTAAGGCTCGTACCTCACTTACCTCGTAGTCCAATGCTTCGTCTTCATTGCTATTTTTTTTTTCTGAAGATCCTCCCCCTTCGTCGATACTCATTTCTGAAGAACTTTCATCATTCCTCTAGTGGTCTGTCATCAAGGCTAATTCAGTATACTCTTATAATTCCAATTCTAATGACAATGATTTGTCTCATATCACCTTCAAGGTCTTGTTCTTTAATCTTGTTGGTCTTTTGCTATTGTCTTTCTCATTCTTCTTTAATTTAGGATAGTCGTTTTTGATGTGTCATTCTTCTTGACAGTTGCAGCATTGAACTTTTCTTTTGTTTCGATGGTGCTTCTTCGCTTGCGACTTATTAAATTTATTATAGTTTAAAGAAATTTACTAAAATTTCTTACCATTAAGGCTGCCTCATCTTCGTCGATTGATGCTCCAGGGCCCTTGTCTTTCTCATCTTTGAAGTTTGGATCATCCGTTCTTACCTTCGGGATAATTATGTGACTTGGCTCCTTCGTTAATTCTACACATCTAGATTCGTGAAGTTCTAAAGTCGAAAATAAACTTTCTAATGAATTTTCCTCTAGATCCTTAAAAATGTAGTCAGAGTCAACTATGGACGTCTATTCTTGTACTTTAGGGAAAACATTCAAAGCGTACTTTAGTGAATCTTGATTTGTTATCTTTTCTCTGAGATTTGTTAGTCCAGTTATCGACTCCTTCAATTTGGTGTGCAGTTGCGCTACTGACTCTGTTTCTTTTAACCAGAGGTTTGTTAGTTGGTTCCGAAGCAAGTCCCGTCTCACAAGCTTTGCTTCGGATGTTCCTTCATGTAGCTTCAGGAACTTCTCCCAAAGTTCCTTTGCTAATTTGTAGGTGCTGATCTTACTGATTTCTTGAGGTGGTTGCATGCTTAGTAGGTGAAATTCAACTCGTCCATTTGTCACAAAGTCCGTTTGCTCCTTCTTTGTCCAAAGGTACTCTTCTTTTTCTTCGCCATTTTGATCTTTTGGAGCTATAAAACCGTATTTGATTATTAATAAAACCTCAAAGTTAGTTTTAAAAAAATGTCTCCATTCACTCTTTTCCATAGGGCGAACTCCCCCTCGAACTTCTGCGGGTAGATCGGTCATCATCTTGTTTGCTTCAGTCAGCGGTTAGTTTTTCTGAAGCGTTCTCGCTCTGATACCAATTGTTGGTCCCAGTGCGGTCTGCAGGAGGGGGTGAATTGTCTGCAGAAATAAAATAACCCCTTTTTTATTCTTGGGGCTTTAATTAGAAAGCATAATTAATTTAAATAAAAATAAACTAAACAACTAAAATAAAGAAGAGGCGAGGAATTACTTAGTTACAACCTAGGTGGTTATTAATCTAAGGCTTTGAAAGTGCTCCACTATAAAAACTCCTTTGTTAAAGGCGGAGTAGCCTCTTACAGATGTTGATAGCTCACAAGAATGACTAGGAAGTAATTACAAGACTTATAGTTCAGTTATTGTAAAATTTCTAGTTCCGGAGATTTTTTTTGTAGCCCTTGGAAAAACCTATCCGTTGCTTAGAGGTGCTTCCAAGAGGATCTAGGGCGTCTCCAAGAGGATAAACCTTTATCCTTAACTCAATGATCACTGCTAATGGATATGCTCGGTTGAAGACGCCTTCAATGATCTCAAAGGCGCCTTCGCACTATTCATGTGAAATACCTCCCAAGCCATTAGAGGTGCCTTCCATGAAGTAGATCAGCCTTTTAGACGAAGGCGTGAGGGTTCCTCCAAGCCTCTTAGAGGTGCCTCCCATGAAGTAGATTAGCCTCCAAGCTGATCTTGTTTGAGTAGGTGATGCTTTGGTTAACCGGAGTTGAGCTTATCCGAACTTAACTTCGACCTTCTCCTCGATCAGACTTCCTCCCAGCTTCTTATCCCTCGAATATCGCACACGTCATTCTCTTCTACTGGTGTACTCTTCCGCTGCTTCTCGTCCCTCAGATGTATCAAGCTCGTCGACTTGCTTCCCGTACCATCCTTCTTGTCCACTGCGTCTTCCGCTCGATTTCTTGTGCTCCAAAGTTTCTACACATTTAGACATAAGACATTAAATACAAACATGACCTAATTTAACTCGGTTGACTGCATGAAAACTACCATGTGGTACTTACAGTTTTCATGCCATATTTTCGCGACTGAGACAACTAGAGACGCCTGGAATCACTAGCACCCCGTGATTCCAGACTCCCCGAATCTTTTCAGTTGTTATACATATCTAATTTATTTTAGTTATTTTTTATATAAAAATATATATTATAATTATTTTCTTTAGGATTGACAACACCGTGATTGGATAAGCTTCTATAAATATTTTGAACTTGTAACGTTAGAAAATATATTTTTCTCGACTTTTAGTGATGATCAAGTAGAATACTTTATTAGTTTAATATTTAATATAAAAAATTAAATTAATTTTTTGAGAGACACTAATTTATATATATTTATATATTATATTAAGATTATACGAATGATCCCATTAACACATGCACTACTTTAGAGTTTTTATTGTGATTATTATGTGAGTTATAATTTTTTTTTTTGAAAAAGGTGTCAAATGATATAATTTTTTTTTTAACAAAATTACTAATGGAGTTACAAATTTTTAAAATATAAAAAATATACATTTTAAAACATTATAACTTATTTTTAATCTAACCACTACAAAATTATAGATCCACTGTATTAACCCTCCTTGAAATCGGTTCTATGAATATAGATAGATAAATATAATCCCATGTCGATAGTTTTACTTTACAATAATTATATACTGTTTTAACTTAAATTGCTATATAATAATTGTGAAGATTATAATCCAATTGCCCTTTAGAGAATATACATGTTTAATTTAAAAATGTATATATTTTTAACACTCCCAATTATTAATAGTTTAACAACTGCCAGCGATGACATGGAACATCGACTTTCTGTGATTCCTTTTTTCTTGTTGAATTAAAATTATTAGAATTTCACGGACGTGGTGGCATTTTTAAAAAAAAATTATTTATTTATTTATAGTTGCATTAATAGCGGTCATTTCTCAGCGCCCACCAGATGATGAGATAATGATGCAGTCCACAGCCATTAACCAACGCTTCGTAGTTCATACCAACCTATATGTAGAGGGCGAGGAGCGAGAAGAAGAAAACAACAAAAACAGGGGGAGAGAGAGAGAGAGAGAGAGAGAGAGAGAGAGACAGGCAGGGAGAGTAGTGGAGTGAAAGAAAGCCCTCTCTTTTCTTTGCTTTCTCTGATTTTTCTTTCATCGTTGAAGATATATTTTGTTTCTTTTGCCTTTTCCTTTTGGGTTTTTACCTTTTACATCACCGGATGGGGAGGCTGGATCAATGATTTCCGGCCAGATTGAGGAAGAAAGAGAGTTTGTTTCTCCAGGATTTTTCCTATTAATGGACTTTTTTCTGTAGTGGGGGATCAAAAAGGTGCGACCTTGATGGGGTATAGGGACTATGCAGGGATAGGGAGTGGAAAGAAGCAAAGAAGGAGAAATCATGGCTGATGTGAAAGAAGGGAGGCAGGGGAACCATCCTTTTCCTGTCCCCTCGTCTGGTGAAATCCCTGTGCCTCTGGGCTTCTCCTCGAGTGGCTTCTTCTAAAGCTGCGGTTTTGATGGTTCCTGGGGCGGGTGCAGTGAAGACAAGAGAGTTGAAAATAGTGAGTAGCTGAGGATTGTAGGAGAGTCAGATCACATCTTCCACCATCCTCTTGCGTGTCTGAAGCTTGGAAGGAGAGTTCGGGGAAGGATGGCCAAGCGATGGGTCTCCTTTGCTGATGATAAGCAATGCATGGGTCGCCGAAGGTCGAGGAACGTTTTGCTGGTTCTAACTCTTCTCTGTTGCGTCAGTTGCTCGATGTGGTTGTTTTGGGGATCTGGGAGCTGGGGGATTTTGGAGAAGTTGGGAGGTAGGGATTTGCGGTATCCGAGAAAGCAGATCCTATTTGATCGATTCAATATCAGCAAATATCATCTGCGTTCCTTGGCTTTGCTAATATCATCACTGGAGCAGGTAAACCCCACCTTACTATTGCAACTCTGCTAACTGGGTAGCCGTTAAGCGAGTTTTTCTGGATTTGAGAAACTCTATGTTGCTTGGAGTAGCTAAGATTTTACAATCTGTATATTGATGTGTATATGCACATTGTTTTTATAGTTACAACCTGTTGTTGTATTTGAATACCAGAATATTAGAAATGGAACCTTGATTTGGGTTCCTGTTTGACCAAAATTCTTAAACTTACTTTTTGTTGTTTTCTTTTCCTAACTTAGACTAATTAGATGAATCTGTTTCTTAGAAAACTAGATGAATTTTAGTATTGTGAATCCATAAAAAGTCATACTGGATGCAAACGAGTTGTTAGATGAATCATAGATACATTTGAGGCATGACCCCATTACCTTGGTAGCTTCTTTGCATTAAAATGCTCCTTTTATATGCAAAAGGCCAGAAGCATCATAACGTTTTCGAAAAACTACGCTTGTGAGTATAATATGCTGTTGTGTTCAATTCTCCATTTCGAAGTGTCCATAAAAGGCCCCAAAGAGTTTCTTGAATACAATTAAACAAAAGTATGGACAAATTTTGTTTGGTTACAAAATCTAGTACTCTACATAATAAGTTAATTAATCCTACATCACTAAGAGTTCCGTTTTCATTGACTCAGATCACCTTAATGTAAGTGATTTATTTTCCTTAAAGGGTTCTTCAAGCAATCATACAAATATTTTCTGACCATAAATTATGCATCAACTAAGTCTAAATGAATACGTTGTTGATTGTCCAACATTTGCTAAATATGAAAATTCCGCTAATGTTGTACACAAAAATTGATGGCGATGCTATTTGAGTTGAACCGGATTTTAGATGTTAAAGGACTAAGTCAGATGAGGTTCATTGTGTCTGGAGGAAGTTAAAATGCACAAATTTCTCACCACAACAAAGAGGCTACTTTCAAGCCATGACTGTAACTTTGGCAGAGTGCATTCCTTGGCTTTTTATTGTGTCATGAGAAAATTCAATAGAGAAGTTGACTCCTTTCTAACATGTTCAAATTATAGAATGTTTATATAATTGTTTAATTGGATAGAAATGATTTTGGTTGATTCATAAGAAGGCTGAATGGCATATGTCACCCTTCAAACTTCTATTGCTGCAGAAAGTTTTATTTATATTTAACAGATTATTTGAATCCTAGGAACTACTTTGATGAACTCTGATGTTGACAGAAAGATTAGCTCAGAGTCAAGTATCTTATGCATTGTTATTAGATTTGGATTGAACATCGGCCTGGAGAAGACTGAGTCACTGTTTACTGGTTGAACCTGTGAGTCAACAATCGAACAACATGTTGACCCAGACATCAACCTTGTGACCTAGGCCAATCAGACTAGTTATTGCCATAATAACTAGTCTGATTGGCCTAGGTCAGTCATGGGTGGAGCTTACCCAGGCCTAGTGTGGGCAGCTGCCCACACGGGGCGGAGAAAAAAAAATGATGAGCCAGATATTCTCATTTATTAACAGTACAGTCCACATAGAATTAGAGAAATGGAATAGAAAATGAGTTGGAGACAGCCAATCTGGTGAATTATTATTTTGCTAGCTATTGTTTTTAAGACGAAGAGCTTTGAACTAAAAAATCTTTGTAATAACTTTCTTTTGCCAACTGCTTTTATTTTTATTTAATCAAGTCATTCAGATTATTTTGATACAAGTTGCGATTTTTTATTGTCAAACAGCTGCAAATTTGAGACAGGTTGTTTGATGCCAATTTAGTTAACTGGTTTGGTAGCAACGTCATTTTGTGTGTGTGGGTTTTATCTGTTTCTATCCTCTTTTCTGCTTGTAACTGTTTTACCATTGTATCTGTTCAGTTTCTGTATCAGCTATATCTGTAAATCGTAAGGAAAGTTTGCATAATTTACCAGCTTTGATATCATGAAGTGTTGATTAGAAGAAATACCATGAAGCTACCTCATCAGGGCCGGCCTTGACTTTTTGGGGCCCTTGGGCGAAAAGAGAAAAGGGACCTCTATAGGAAAAAAAAAATTATACCAACTTACAATTTGAATATAGTTTAATAGAAAATTTTGAAAATTAATATATTTTCATTTAAAATATGATAAACTCTATACAAAATATGTTTCTCAAGATTCTTCAAAAAGTACAACACCGTACAAAATTTGTTTCTTAAGTTTCTCCAAAAAGTGTAATACCTACAAATACAAAAAAAAGTATGAAATAATTATTAAAAAAATCTATATCTTCTAGCATTTTGCGAAGCAAAATCATCAATAAGGTTTTCAAATTCAAATTTTTCTAACACCTCATTTCGATACATAAAATTGTCAAGCCATTTATATTCAAGTCATATCATCATCTTCTCTCAATTCTTCCTGCTCATTCATTGCATGATTATGATCATCATTTTCTCTCAATTCTTTCTGCACATTGATTACATTATCATTTAGTTCTTCTTGATTACTCGATTGCTGATCATTTGTTGTATGCTCATTTAGTTCTTTTTGACTTTCTTCTTGTAATTCATCAATTGAATCTTCAATTGAAGAGTTAGCTTTAAAAAACTTACAAAGAACACCTTTGTGAGTTTTAATAATCTATTCCACTCTTTTTCTTTTATTTCTTTTTCGACTCCAAGATTGATATTTCTTTGAAAACATGTTTGTACTACAAATTTCAAGGGTAAAAATAAAACACACAAAACCGGCAACAAAGCTAACAATGAAATAAACACAAGCAGTGAAGATAATAGTTGAAGAACGATAAAGCCTGATTTATGCTTGAAGCAATCGATATAATCTATTCTATGATGATTAAAATTGGGATGATTTATTTTAATTCTTCAAATCTATAAGAAAAATCAAAAACATTGGCTCCAATACAATATTAAAAATCAATATTAAATATTGACAATAAGAAAAAATATAGATAAGTAGGTATCTTATGTTGTAAGTTTATATATTGATGAATGATGATATTGATGAAACTAAAATTTCTATTAGAGAATACACTTTTCTGATTTAATTAGAAGAGATTCAAAGGAGAAGAAAGGAAGAAATTAGCGTTCAGGATTCATACTTTACTCTTTAGAGTCTTATGACTTCTATAAATAAATTAATGAAGAAAGAGTTGTACAAACAATAAAATCTTGGAAAGAGAAAAAATGATCGTATACGTTCCTTCTTTTTTCTTTCTATTTTTTTTTAGATTTTCTTTCTTAAATTTTAATAGAAAAAATATATTTTTTTGACCTTTATATATATATATATATATATGGACCTTTATTAAAATAATCTAATAATTTTTTTTTAGGTTTTTATTAAAACAATCTAATTATATATAATATATATTATATATGCATGTCAAATTTGGGGCCCCCTAAAAATCGAGGGCCTTTGGCCGTGGCCCCTGGTGACATGTAGGGATGTAAATGAGCTGAATCGAGTCGAACAGTTTTAGGCTTGAGCTCAGCTTGTTTAAGTTATATTCGGGCTCGAGCTCGGCTCAAGCTCGAATCGAACTTTTATTACAAGGCTCGAGCTTGGCTCGTTTTGGAATTATCAAGCTCGCGAACAGTTCGAGTTCGGCTCGTTATTAGCTCGATTATCATAGTTAATGAGCCTATTCGTTAAGCGAGCTTGGGCTCGTTTTCGGGCTCATTTTTTTTTTGCTCATTTTAAGGTTTGTTTTAGAACTCGTTTTTTGGCTCGTTTTAGAGCTCATTTTTTGGCTCGATTTAAGGCTCGTTTTTTTGCTCGTGAGCCTACAAATGAACATGTTCGCGAGCTCACAAGCCGAATATCCTTAGGCTCGAGCTCGGCTCAATAAAACTATCGAGCTCGAAATCGAGCTCGAGCTCGGCTCGATAAGATAAACGAACGAACTCGAACGAGCTTTTTATCGAATCGAGCTCCAAATAACTCACGAACCGTTTGGTTCATTTACATCCCTAGTGACATGTCTCAGGGCCAACCCTGTACCTCATGTTTTCAAGTCGTTGACAAGAAGAAATACAGTGTGCATTTTTTTATATACTTGCGTTTTCTAGAGTTTACAAGAAGCATATTCATCTTCAACTACTCTGCACATGAACCGAAGACTTGTTTTAATTAATAAGAATAACAATGCAGAATCTCTTTTGTCTCAAGTTAAAAAAGTTTATGCAAATAAATTTCAGAATTTAGCTTAATTCAAAAAGAAGAATGGTAAAGTAATTATGTTATGATGCTCTATGATTATAAGTTTTTATATTTTTTGACTATATTAATTATATTGAATGAGATCCTTGATGCAACAGTAAAATTGTGTTTGTGTGACCTAGAGGTTGTGTGACCTAGAGGTTATGGATTCAAGTATCAAAAATAACCTCTTGCAAAGTAGGGTAAGACCATGTACAATAGACCCTTGGGATCCTATATTGACGGGACCTTAGTATACTGGACCGTCCTTTTGCTTTATTAATTATATTATTGCCTACGCTGAATTAAGATCCTAGCTCCGTCCCGTAAAATAACATTTATACATCAGATTCTAATTAACTATCAATTTGAGAACTGAAAACTAAAATGTTAGTATTGGAATAGAAGGATGGCAATAGTGGGGAATTGAGAGTGAAAGTCCAAAAGAGAATGGTTGGTTGCGTGTAATGATGAGAAAAGGATGAAATGTAAATGGATTGTATTAGGTTGTGATCAATTTGAAAGGCCAATATATTTTTTCATTTGATTACTAATTTTGATAGATGATAAGGATTTTTTTTTACTTTTGAACCCATTCAATCAAGCCTGACCATGTTAATTGGGTCAATCAAGGTCAATTGTTTTTTCTGCTTTTTGATCATGAATGGACTGGAAGTGTTGCCGATTCCTGGTTTCCCAGTTGGACCAACTGGTCCAGTACAGGTTTCATTATGATATCATGTATTATCCTGGATTGGACGAAATCTTTCAATTGCTTGATTTTGTGGGTTAGATACATTTCCATCCTTTATATTAAGTACCACCCCTATGCTAAAGTTTAATGGTTGAGGTAATCTTCTAAAGCTTAAAACTAAATTTACACTCCTGTGATTTTCAGTCAATAATATATCCAAAGCTGGCATTCTCTTGATAAATTTAATAGTTTTTTTTATTCAACTTGAAACTCAAGATTTGGTTTTAGTTCTATTTTTATTATAGGTTATGATCGTGTTTGGAGAATTGTGATTTGGGAATACATTAAGGTTATGAGTCACTAAATTTTTTTTTCATCGACTAGGGTGAACTAGAGCCATGCCATGAATTTTATTCTGACATGCCTTTAGAAGGATCCTGAGATACTTCATCAGGAAACACAACACATTTATGCTTTTACTTCTGATATCTCCAGTTGCCAATCATAGTTAGCTCCAGAATTTTCATGGTAATCTACATGTTAATTAGATATATTCTTGGAAATATAAGAATATGCTTGATGGCGCTGTGTAACCCAGCAAGATGCATAAAAACCTATTTTAAAATTTAGCTATTGGTGTTATGGGCATAGAAATGATTAATTTACTATTCTGGCGCTTCTTTTCTCCATTTGTTGTTATCAAAAGGAGCGCACCTTCAATAAAACTGATCATTTGGCAATTTCCTAACACAATTTTATACTGATCAGTCTTTCAAATTTGGTGTAATATTCCACAATCTACTGCATTATTAACATTGTTTAAAGTGTCTGTTCTATTAGATTGCATAGTTGTTAGGATGATAAGTGGATCCAAGTATAGCCTACATTCCATGGGTGCATGTTTCTCTAACACCATATTTATCAGTTTCTACATGGTGCACAGAACCTGCTCTTTGGTTTTGCATAGTGAGTTAAAATCCACATGAGATGCAAAATCTGCAAACAAATTACATATTTTTCTACTGTTAATCAAACACAGATTTGGTACTTCTTGGAGCTTATGGTTGTGTCCTTAGTTCTTTCAATCTAATAAAAATGTCTAATGATGTATGCTTACAAAAACTTATAACAATAATAATTTAGCGTATAGCTTCTTAAAGCATAAGAATTTTTTTAATAAATTGATTCATTATACATGTATAAATTATGTTTTCCTTGGTTAGAAAAAAAAACATTGTTCTTGAGAATGATACAAAGGTTGTTTGATAAGTCATATTTAAGTAGTTAAGAGAAAGGTTTCTGAAAGAAATGAAACAATTTAATTTGTGGCTCAACCATATTTCAGATCATTGTTATTCATCCATCTTACTTGTTTAAGAAAAATATAGTATGTTCTCAGGTATAGTTTTGTAGTTGTCCTGCTAAGGAAGGCATTTCCTTGTCAGCTGCAGTTACATCTTATCTTAGACTATTATTTCGTGTTATAGGAAAGATTCTTCAAGTGCATGAACAAATCTATAGATGATGTGAAGCTCAGCAGTAGCCTCCTACATACTTTAGCAGAAATAAATGCAGAGGTGGATCATAACCAAGGTCAGGAAAACCTTATAGGGAGTGACATATTCTTTGAAGGAAGGTGTTTGATGCAAATTGGCTGTGATGGTGCTGCAAAATCATCTCTTCCAGATAATATACCTGAAAAAATAATGCGTTCTTCAGCAAACATGGATGCAATATTTTTAAAGGTTCGTAAAATTTGCTCGTTACTTCACTTGAAGGAATATTGACTTTTACATGCTTGCTTTTTGGCTATTGTTATAAGATTTTTTAGGAAATTTGCAAAATGAGGATGGTATTTCTTGTTTCTATACTCTTACATTCAAGTAGAGGAAGTATCTACATTATGCTTGGTGTGGCCAATTACTACCACTAGGTCCATAATTTTGAAGGATGATGATATATCTTTTGGTGCAACAATACTTATAAGTGGGTTGGACATTGTTGGTGCAACAATTTTCATAAGTGGTTGCTCAACTACATTTCCTTGAGGATGCTTTGATGCACTTGGTAAATGGTTTTAGTTAGAGTTGCCAATACTAATATATGTGCATCAAGTTTGCAGGGACTTTATTGGGTGCACTTGGAGTTAACAGAGCTTGTGACTTGAAAGAGTTGAGTTGTGTCGGTTGAAAAAAAAAAAAATGATGAACCAGCTAACACCAAACCTGGGTGACCGGCCAGCCCCACGGAAGTTTCCACCAGCCAGTCCCATGGAAGTTTCCCATTGCTCGCCAGGGTAAATCGGGAAATGCTTACGGCGAGCGGCCCAGAAGTCCAACATCTCGTGGTTGCATGCCCCATTTGGAGGAAAATCCCTACAAATATGTCGTAGCTAAGGATCAAACCGCGGGTGCCTAGGTGACAACTTGGCACCCTTCCGCTGCACCATAGCCTCGGGGGCTATGGAGGTTTTGGCATGTGAAGACTTAAAATTTGGAGCTTTGGGCAACAATGTCATGGATGGTGTGCTAGATGTAGATTTGAAGTATGGAGGCTTTGGTAATGTAAAGACTTGGAGCATGGAGTTTTTTTGCAATTGATGTGGAGGTTGAAGACCTAGAGCATGGATGCTTTGGGTATGCGAAGACTTGAAGCATAGAGGTTTGGACAACATCATCCTGGATCCTAGATGACGTGTAAGTCGGAGACCTAGAAGATAATGAGCTGAGTGTAAAAATGTTGTATGCGATCCACACTTTTAACACCATAGGACATGATCAGGGTAAACTAGGTAGGAGCTATCTAATTGACTTGTAAAGTGTCTTTGGTAGGTTTTTGGTTTGTTGCTGTCAAACTTGATCAAACTTACGAAGGTGTAAAGGAGTGAAGTTAGGATCTCTGAACAGATTGAGTCAACTAAAGGCTAGCTTAGCCGATTGGATTGTTGAGTTGATTGCTCAATCAATTGTAAATCTTTGTTTGGAAATAGAATTCTCTTTGTTTGCATGAGTCAATTGAACTTGGGCTACAGTTGAGTGAATAGGATTTTCGTTGATCGAAGGATTAGTTAAATCGACTGAACTGCTGATTGTTGCCTTGCAATGACTAGCTTATTTCAGTCGGGACTGATACTATTTGAAAACTAATTGTTGGCTATCCATTGGAGGCCATTTTATACAAGCATCTAGGGCGTTCTCTTTCAGCAATTGTCCATGAATTTGATATTTATATTCCAACATATAAGTGACTAAGGAAAACATTGTTTAAAGGGTTTTAGAGGTTTGTATGAGCTTTCAGTAATCTTCTTTGCTTTAATTTTATATCATTGTTAAAGAGATATTTTAATTTGCAGGTTATATGATATTCACTCCCCTCCCCCTCCTCTAGCCACCAGCCATCCACACATTGATCTTCACAATATCTGCTTTGTCTTAGTATCAAAATTCCCCCCTACTAAGTCCAACATATAAAAGCATGACTAATCATAAATGTTCTATTTGTTTTTTCTGGGTCCTACCATTATAAGTACTTTTCCTTTGGCACTCTGCACTGCCTTTATCCTTCTAGAAATCATAATTATATTAGTGCAAAAAATCAAGTTGACCTAAATATATGGGGCTAGCACCATAACATGATTTGATGAAGATGACTAGAGAAAATCAAGCCACTCCTTTCCTTCCTTGGACATCCATTGCGTCTAGGAATTATCTTCCTCTGCCCTTGCACATGTTGATTGTGTTAGTTTTCCATCATGTCAAGGGCCTACACTCTTTTTGTTCACTATTAAAGAGGGATGATATGAAAGGAAAAAAGTTGAGAAAACAAGAAGAACCGGGCTTGACCAGCTGTGGCGCCTTTAAAAGAGAGGAGTGTATCAAGAAGGTGGATACAACTCTTGTGATTTTTTAGGTTTTGTCTGGCAGCAAGTGCAACCCTCATGTTGAGTTGCAATCATTGAATTTGGAACCTGAATAGATTGTCAATGATAAGCTAATGGAAGGTGAAGTTGATGTGAAGTCATCATGTTCCTTATGATCTGTGAGGCACACATACTGCTATTTCTGGGACAAAGGGCCGTGATCCCAGTGAGCCAACCAAAAAACCCATTCTCAGTTTGGATTACGGGTTGCAAGTCAACTGCATGAAACTGAAATCGTCATAATCACTGGTGAATTTTTCCCGGCGATAAAAAAAAGATGCTCAAGAATGGGCAGTATTTACATGCTATCTGTCAAAGAATAGGCATTGTGGATTTTGCCTAGATGCCTTTCTTTCTTGATGATGAAGATGATGACGACAACAACAACCAAGCCTTTCTTTCTTGACATGATAAAATTTTTCTTTAAACGTGAGAGAGTAATATATGTATGCTGAAGTTGAATTTGATTTTTTCTTTTGCATCAAAGATACAAAAATATGAAACAAGTTGTTATCTACTTCCTATTTGATGTTGGTTAAATGAATGTTTTCCTACCATTAGTCTATGTATAGAGGAACATCAGATGTGTTAGTTAAATGTGCTGACTAAAAATATTACTAACCAATATCTGTATGCCATTTGTATAGGACTCAGAAACTCTGCCATATGAAAGGGAATTGGTAAATTCTTCGCAGGACCATCATAGAGTATTTTCAGAAATGTTGTTTGACATGCTTCCTATGCTTATAGTAGCCGTAGGTTTCTTTTCTATTGGATTTGCTTTTGGAAGATTCACAAAGTCTTCACATAAACAGTTTCGGCAGCAACAACATTACAGACAACATTCTAAGGGCAGTGGCAAATGGAGTAAAAAGTTATTGTTTCTAGGCATCATATTTGGGCTGTCTGTCGCCTTGTGGATATTTGTGAGCATGAATGCAACAATTACTGAGAGGAGGAAAGAGACTCTTGTTAACATGTGTGATGAAAGAGCTAGGATGCTGCAGGATCAGTTTAATGTGAGCATGAATCATGTGCATGCTTTAGCCATTCTAGTCTCAACTTTCCACCATGGAAAGCAACCTTCTACAATTGATCAGGTACTTCAATGTGTTGCATATTCCATCTTTATGATTTTGGTTGCTGTCATAAGATGAAATAAACAAGTGAGTTTATATGTTGCATTCCCTTGTGCGATTATTTTGTCTGTTTTTGTTTTGGAGTCAACTGACCTAGCTTCTTAGAAAAATAGAAGATTTGCCGATTATTGTTTCTCTAGATATCTTCTATGAATTTGGAACCATAATTAGCTTTTATGAATATTATTCTATTGACCCTTTTCTTAAGATGCATGATGTAGCATATATATATGCGATTTCGCCTTTTGCCACATGATGTAGCATATATATGATGCAAAGATTCACATTCTCTTACATAGTTCCATTAAAGAGTTGTGTAATGTTTTGTGAATCTTGTAGCAAATCAAACATCCAAGACATAACACAATTAATATCTTTGTTGCAGCAAATATTTGCTGAGTACACAGCAAGAACAGCATTTGAGAGGCCACTGATGAGTGGTGTTGCCTATGCTTTAAGAGTATTACATGAAGAGAGGGAGCAGTTTGAGAAGAAGTATGGATGGAAGATAAAAAAGATGGAGACAGAGGACCAGTCCCTGGTTAAAGATGACTTCAACCCTGAGAAGCTGGATCCCTCGCCTGTTCAAGATGAATATGCACCTGTTATTTTCTCACAAGAAACAGTATCTCACATTGTTTCAATTGATATGATGTCCGGCAAGGTGACTTCCTAAGAGCATGTATTTTTTTCATATATTAAATATTCTGTTTCTTCTGACTTCAGATCTAAGACTTCCATTTCAATTATGAGAATTTGTTTTTTGAACATATTCATAGATCAATTGTTTTATGTACATTTGCTCGGATCAGATGAGTACATCTAGGCTCTCCTTGAGCAATACACGACAATATATCTGCATGCTTTCCATGAGAGTATTATGGTTTATTGATCTACTCTCGACCTTTGCTTGCTCAAATAAATCAATGTTGGATAGCTATAGCTAGCCATGCATGCATATAATTAGTATATAATGTGTTTAACACTTGCAAAACTTGTACAAGTAGTTAAATGTGGATACTACCTTTATTGACTTGTGGATACAAGTACAATGTTGAATCTACCGACTCAGAGCCTAAAACCATCTATCAATATCTGGCATAGATGAGAACCTCAACCATTCTTTTGTGTTTTGTGTGTTTCGATTCTATTAAACTAACTAAACTTGAGCTTTTGCATGTGTTAGGAGTAGAAGTGTCACAGAGGGGAAAATTCCATCTTTAGTCCCATATCCTTAAATGAGAATCCTTAAATATATTTAAATTCCAAGGGATCTCTACCTAAGTGCATTGGCATTTTAGGTTGGATTGGATTCTCTCTCTTAGGTTTTAACATGTTACTAGAGTCAAATGCACTTAAAAAATGATGTTAGGCCTGAGGAGCATGTACTACATTTATAATGGTGGTTAGGTGCCCCCTAGGCTTTGATATGGTATCAGAACTATCCCCACTTTGTAAAATGATGTAAGGAAAGTGCCTTGGCATTTTGGGTAGGATTGGATTTTCTCTTGGGCTTTAACAATATGCACATTTCAGTATTACATGCTTGGCTGCTTTGAGCTTTTTTCCACGTTGGCTGTTTGAGTTGATAAATTATGTCTTGTCCTAATTAAAAATTTACAAAATTTGCTGTTGAGGTGTAAATAGGAGGAATAAAAAACAAGTCTTATTATTAAATATATGAGAAGTTCCTTTATGATTCCACAGCATTAATCATGTGGTGTTGCAACATCGACTAAATCTTTTTGTTCTAATTTGTCACAGCAAGATCGTGAAAACATACTGCGAGCAAGGGCTAATGGGAAGGGGGTCTTAACTTCTCCTTTTAATCTGTTAAAGTCCAATCATCTAGGTGTGGTGCTAACATTTGCAGTGTATAACACTAGCCTGCCTCCCAATGCAACACCAGAGGAACGCATTAGAGCTACTGTAGGGTATGTAACCAAATTTAGTATTTTCCAGCTCCTAATCTAGTTTTTGACTGTTTTATTTCTTTTCTTGGATAGATATCTTGGGGCATCATTTGACGTCCCTTCTCTGGTGGACAAACTTCTTCATCAGCTTGCCAGCAAGCAAACGATAGTTGTTAATTTGTATGACACAACTAATGTTTCTGCGCCTATTAGGATGTATGGCCCTGATGCTGCTGGTGCTGGTGAAATGTATATTAGTGGTGTTGATTTTGGGGATCCAATCCGTAAACATGAAATGCATTGCAGGTAGCCATTCTAATGAAGAAAATATGCATATTACCAATTTTTCCAAAGAAAAACTGTTTTTGCCTAATTTGGAAAAGTTCTCTGTTGTAGATTTAAGCACAAGCCTCAGTTGCCTTGGTCAGCAATAACAATGTCAGTAGGGGTAGCAGTAATTGTTCTCCTAGTGGGGCATATATTTCATGCAGCTCTAAACCGTATTGAGGAGGTGGAAGATGATTATCGTATAATGAGCGAGCTAAAAGTTCAAGCAGAAGCTGCTGATGTAGCCAAATCCCAGGTATTTTATTCTTTGTAACTTAACAATATATGGCATATGAGCCAAATGTGGCCCACTGATACTGGTTTCTTCCCTTCTATTTTGCTTAATAACTGGAAATTAGATGTTCTTATTTCAATTTTATTCTGTTACCTTCACTCTCTGGTTAACATGTCATTATTTCTTATTGTAGTTTCTGGCAACAGTTTCACATGAAATCAGGACACCCATGAATGGTGTTTTAGGTTTGTGACAGTTCATAAAACCTTAAGATTGTCACTTTAATTCATAAGATATCTACAGTTGGTTTTCAGTATCTGAAATGCATATAGAAGAGAATGTCAATAAGATTTATTTCCCTCAATTTAGGTATGTTGCAGATGCTGATGGACACTGAACTTGATGAGACACAGCAAGATTTTGCAAAGACTGCTCAATTAAGTGGAAAGGCTCTAATTGCTCTTATAAATGAGGTTCTTGATCTTGCTAAGATAGAATCTGGCAGGCTTGAGCTAGAGGCTGTCCCCTTTGATCCTCGTGACATCCTTGACAATGTGTTATCTCTATTTTCTGACCAATCACAAGCTAAAGGCATAGAGGTAAATCCTGAATTAACTCACACCTTCTACCAATTCTGAAAATTTCCCCTGTTTCTTATTGTCTTTGTGTTGATTAGATGGCAGTGTATGTATCGGAACAAGTTCCAGAAATATTGATTGGAGACCCAGGGCGGTTCAGGCAGATTATTACAAATCTCGTTGGAAACTCAGTGAAGGTATTTGAAGAGGTCAATTTTAAGTATATGTATTTGAAGAGGTTGTGACAATCAAGAAAATGGATTATAAATCCTTCTCTTATACTTGTTTAACTAAACCATCAGACTAGTATATACGATAGTCTTCAATTGGATTTACTGAGTAATATTGCCTAGTACAGAAAAATAAATTTCTGGGTCTTCCTGGCCTCCTGTTATCAGTATGGTATCAATGCTCAAATTTGTGTTTGATATAGAAGTATTCATGTTCATGTTAATTGCAAAGCTATTATGTATCTCTCTTTATGTCAATGTTTGACTCCCATGCAACCTCAAACTTTTCTAAAGGTCAATTTTCCTTATTTGTTAACAGATGATTTATATCAACAGAAATGAAAGTAAAAGTAGAAATTGAACTTTTCTGGCAGTTAACCAGTTTAAGTTCTTATTGTTGTTGATCTGCCAATTAATTCATTTAACAGAGCAAGTCTATGAGTTTTACACATACAGCCAACTATTAAGCATTTATTTCTCATGTTGTTCCCTTTTTGTGAGCTTATTTGCACAAAATAAGTGGATCAATTTTTGTCCATTGCAATTTGGTACGTGGGTCAAACATGAAAGTGTGACTATGTGAGGTTTGCCTATTACTAGATTTTTGGAATTTTGTAAATCAAGTAAAATATGTAAGGATTTTTTTGTTAATGTTTGTGTCTCCTTTGTCGAACCCTTTGTCACGCTTACTTATTGAAATTCTGAGAACAATAACCACTGGCTGCTCGTTTCAATGCCTTTTTATTTTACTGAAGATAGTGACAAAAATTAATACTAATGTCAGTTTTAACTATAGAGCTGCATTGTTTTTCTCTTGATAATCTGATGACACTTCACACACTTTTTGATATGTTCATATTGACAAGAAAAAAAATCAAATTAATAATCATGAAACTATAATGTTGTCCATATCAGCTAGAGTTCAACCATCTGTTATTATATTTATTATATATTCTGGAAGTTGCACCATCTGTACTTTCTCTACCAGTTACTACTTCAGGAGTTTGACAAATATCCTGTGGAAGTTGTATCATCTATCATTAACATTATAACTTATATATATGTATTTCAGTTCACAGAGAAGGGGCATATATTTGTCTCAGTTTATCATATTGAAGAAGTAAGGAATATGGAAGATGACCAATGTGAAACACTGAGTGGGTGTCAGGTAGTAGATAAACAAAAAATCTGGGACAATTTTACATTGTTGAAATCTTCAACTGAAGGTGATAATGCTATTAACTTGATAGTCACTGTTGAAGACACTGGTGTGGGAATACCACAAGATGCTCAAAGCCGTATTTTCACACCATTTATGCAAGCTGACAGTTCTACTTCACGGACATATGGCGGGACAGGAATAGGCCTGAGCATTAGCAAATGCTTGGTAGATCTTATGGAAGGAGAAATTGGCTTTGTCAGTCAATCTGGGATTGGTAGTACATTTTCTTTCACTGCTGTATTCAAGGAAGCAAGCAAAAGTTCAGGAGACATAAAGAGGCATTATACTGATTCTATTCTGTCAAGTTTTCAAGGTCTGAGAGCTTTGGTTGCTGACGGGAGATGTATCCGTGCTAGAATTATCAAGTATCATCTGCAAAGATTAGGAATACTTGTTGATGTTGTAACTAAACAACAAAATGCTGTTCAGACCATAGTGGACTGTTGCAGTACCAGGTATATTTCTTGAAAATATCAATGAATGCACGGTGCAAGTTTGACAATTAATTTCCCTTTATGTTCTTACAATGTGTTTACAACCAACTCGTCAACTAACGAGAAATTCCTAAAGAGATTAACTGGAGCCACTACTGTAAAGTGTAAACTCATTCCCTTTTTCGCCATTACCATCTGATCCTTTTGATCTCTCTCTCTCTCTCTCTCTCTGATGATTTATTACTGGAATTCTGTTCTTCTAGAATCTGGATCTTGGAGAACAAATCATGATCTTCCATTATTTATTTATTTTTCAATTAATAGGGAGATGTGCCAGATATGCGCTGCAATTTTCAATTGCAATCGTTCAGTACTTTTGGTCGGCAATTTGTTATATCTTAAGATTGAAAGTACTTGTTTCAGTGCTTGTAACACATGTATTTTATCTTATGCAGCGGGAGGAGTCATATAGACATGTTTCTTGTTGACAAGGATGCTTGGGGTGAGCGGTCAGGCATTTCATTTCCTCGGTTTCTTTCAGAATCCTTGAGAAATGGTGTAGTGATGCACAAAGAACTTCAACCAAAGATGTTTCTGATAGCGACTTCCCTAAACCCTACTGAGGTTTATGACCTGAAGTTGGCAGGATATGTTGATAGCATGCTGAAACCACTGCGCTTGAGTATGATTGTTGCTTGTCTGCAGAAAGCACTAGGCATGAGTCAGAAGCGGCAGCCCACCAAGGCGAAACCAATGACGCTTCAGAGTATTCTCAGAGGAAAAAACATCTTAGTTGTCGATGACAACCTAGTGAACCAAAAAGTTGCTGCTGGTACCCTAAAAAAGTTTGGCGCAATAGTTACATGTGCTGACAGTGGAAAGGAAGCTATTAGAAGGCTACAACCTCCACACAATTTCGATGCTTGCTTTATGGATGTCCAGATGCCGGAGATGGACGGGTACTTTTCATAGTCTTTCCTTAATGTTAATTGATGGATATCCTTTTCTTTGGACATTTTACTTTGCATGCAGTATGGTGTCACCTTTGATCTATATTTTGTTCTCTTCCGTTCTATTGCAGAATAGTCGTCCTTTTACAATGTTCTTCATTGTTAGAATTATTAATCACTTTTAGTATTTTGTGTATCTTAAACAATATGTATATATATAATATGCCCTCGACACATAATCCTACATCTGCCAATTAGAGTTTTACTGAGCATTTTTGGATACTCATATCTCTATAAGCTCAAATGAAGACTTCACTACACTCTACTACCAACTGTCTTGCATTTTGTTTTAATTTCAGCAAATTACATGCTCTCTAAGTGCCTAGTTGTTTTCTATTTCGAATGATCCTATAAATTTTTACAGCTTTGAAGCCACTCAAAAAGTTCGAGAGATGGAGAACACGGTAAACAAGTTAATAGAGTCTGGAGATGTATCACCGGAGATATATGGCAATTCCCGCTGGCATGTACCTATCTTGGCTATGACAGCAGATGTAATTCAGGCAACACACGAACATTGCCTGAGCAAGGGTATGGATGATTACGTCTCGAAGCCTTTCGAAGAACAACAGCTCTACTCTGCGGTAGCACATTTTTTTGAGTCCGATACGATAGATAGAATTTCATAACAGAAATGATGCCTTCTAAGAGTCTAGGCTGGGTTTGTTCTAAATCTACAATCATAAAGAGATCAAGTGAGAAAAGATAAGGAACTGACGCACATATGGGTGAGCTATAGATCAGGATATCATTAGCTGAAGCTTGGCTAACCTTATGGCTACTCTCGTTCGGTATGTCATCTTTCTCTCAAGGTGTTCACCATATAGCCTTCTAATGTGTTGTAATGAGCAGTAGAGGATTATGCTTCTTTCTTAGCTGATAAGCTAATCGATACTTTTATTCAGGATTAGCTGCCAGCTCTACATTAATAGATCATATTAAAGATAAATTATGATTGAAGAGGTTATGCTTAATCCTTCCAGTTCGATGATAAATTATTGCTTTTAAAGGGAGATGTTGTATTCTAAGTGTAAAGAAATTCGTGTGTTTATGCTTCAGAGGTTTGGTGTAAGGAAATAGGCCATTTTTGATGTTGGAGAGGATTGTTTGTTACCATGACTTTTTTGTTTTGATCAAATATTGTAAATCCTTTGGATCTTTGTGATATATAATAAGATTTTTCTTCTAATTTGTTTGTAGAAATACTTTCATTAACATCTATGCATTTTCTTCCCCATTCTTTTAGAGCTCGGTTAATATTTATGATTCTTCTTTACAATCTATTTTCCAATCACAAGTGTTAATTGCGTAGGACGAGGAAGACCAAGGGTGTAGAATGATTCATTAATGTAGGGATCCCAGTTTTAAGAAATCATAATTTTTGATTCGGTTGAATTGTGTGATCTTTAATATATCAAATTAAAATTCATTTAAATTTATATTTATTATCAGGTGTAATTTGTAATGGTTTAATGTTAGGTTAAAAAGAAAAAAGTTTAAAGGATCAGTGTTGGTAAAAAAAAAAAAAAAAAAAAAAAAAAAAAGTTTAAAGTCTTTTGGAGGTATATTGTTAAGATTTTTAGACTATTTAAATATTTATTTAATTTATTTTTATCTAGAATTAATATTTTTTTTATTAAATTTAGAGACGTCTTCTATGTATTTGGCATGCTCCTATTTGAGAGTCGAAGCGATGGACGCTGGGAGACGTGGCGTTCTTATTGACTGTTGGTGGACTCCGAGTCGGAGAGACCTGTAACCACAACAATGTCAGTGCCGAGCCAAGGAGGGGTTCCCCGAGGATGGTCCTCCGACGCTCAAGTTAGTCACCGACGATGTGGAAGCAGAGAAAGAAGCGAATCGAAAGGAGCAGAGTAACAGTAGCTACAGTAATCTTAGCATACCTCCGTTGAAGCTTGGTGCTCCTTATATAGGGCTACCGGGAGCGCGTGTGCACACTTTTTGAGGCATGCACATTTTTCAAAGTTTTCCTTGAAAAGACATGTTAGGAAAGCGTCTCTGACACCATACCTCAATGACCTGATCATATCTCTGACATGATAGTGGAAGTTTCCATTGTACGATCCTCTGCCCGGCCATGCCGCCAACCATGCCGTCTGTCGGTGGCACGAATTCCCACAAAGATATCGGCTGATCCTCCTTTTGTCTGTCAGTGGGCCTAGTGGGATGACCGCTCGGCCATCCCTCAACCGTCCGAGTGTCTGGCCTTTGGGCCGAATGGGGTGCCCGCTTGGCCAACATTCCACTGTCCGAGCTCCGCTGTTGTGTCGAGATACATCTGAGTGTGACCACTTGGTTGCGCTCCCGTGTCGCCAGTTGGCAGAGCGAGCTGGCCGCTCGACGTGTGCCTCGCCGGCACATGGTTTTCTGAGCATCGGAAGCTCGGTATGCGACTGAGCTGTGGTAACATCGGGTTGATATCGGCCAGGCTATCCTTCCCCCCGGTCGGGCAACTGGGTTGTTCGACCGGTCAACGATACAGGGGTGTTAACTGCCTAGGCTTTGACTTCCACCGTGGCAACGACTTTGTGAGGGGTGGCCTCTCATCACCGAATCACATGCCTTCCCTTCAAGTCTAGTCGAAGGAGGCGACCAGTCCGATTGACTGGACAAAAAGAAGCATGGATATCGGTTGGTCGATCGACCATCGTATTGGTAAAACTTAGATAGGTTCATCAAAGAGTGTCGGTCGGCCCTAAGACCGATCCTTGCAGTCGATCGGCGTTCCCAGTATTTGCACTTGGGCTTTCTCCTTTAGTGTCCTTGGACGTGCGCGGTCAATGCTGACGTCACCAGAATCTCTTCGGAATTCGTGTAGATCACCCTGTTAAAGCTGAGCACGCGTCGCTTAAATGCAAGCCAGTGTGAGATTGCCACGTGTCGATGCCACAGTCGCCTCCTGCCCGAAGCGATAGGCTCTGACGCGATGTCTAGCGGTTTGAATTCCACGGTCGGATCTGCGCCTTGGGTTTTACGCCCTAGATCAAACGACTCTGCTTATCCAAGCCGAAGGCTTATAACCCCGCAAAGCCCCCTTCCTCCTCACCTTCGCGTTTTGCTCATGTCCGGCGATTTATGTGCGATCAGTGCTCCGACGATTTCCTTCTTCTTCTGTGGCGATCTATTCTGCTCCTTTCGTAAGCTCTCTTCGATCCTTTATAGTTCTTTTGGCTCCTCGCCTCTTTTTCGTGCTTGTTGTGCTTTCTGTGCATCTCCATTTCTGTCGAAGTCTTGTTTTCTGGTTTTCCGACGATGGCTAGCTCTTCTCGGTCGTCTGACCCCGCTCCTGGTCTTTGGTACAGTGCCATGGAGACCAGATTTGATGCGGGCAGCGCTGAGAATCTTAGGAATGCCTTTGATATCCCCTTTGATCATGATATAGTCTTAGCCTCCCCGTCTGATCGACCAAATAACCCGTCAAACGACACTATCTGTCTTTTCCGAGACCAATTTGTGGTCGGTCTCAGATTCCCGATCCACCCATTCATCATTGAAGTTTGTAACTATTTCTGTGTCCCCCTTCCACAAGTCGTGCCAAACTCTTTCCGCTTGCTGTGCGACGTCGTAGTCTTGTTTCAGCTGCACGATATTCCCCTGACCCCGCACGCCTTCCATTATTTTTACTATCCTAAGTAGTCCGAGCTGGGGGCTTTCCTCGTTCAATCGCGGGTCGGGCTGGTCTTCTTTGACAAGATGCCTACTTCCAACAAGCATTGGAAGGAGTTTTTTTTCTTTTTGTGTCTTCCCGAGCGGCCCTACTTCCGAACACGCTGGCAAGTCGGCTTGCCCCCTCAGCCTGATCTGAAGAAGTACAAGAGTCAGTCGGACTATCTTCACGCAGCAACCATGCTGGCCGACCAGAAATATGACATCCACAAGCTGCTGTTGGAAGGTGTCATGTACATCTTCGGTCTGAATCCGATCCAATCTCAACTCCCGCGCGACTTAGTTAAGAAACTTCTTGGGCTCTCTCCTTTGAGTCTCATTGATTTCCTTTTTTGCCTTTTGCATCCCACATCATGATGCGAGCATGGCTGGCCAGCTAGAGCAAGCTGAAAGACGTCGAGGTCGAGGCAGTCGCTGCGAAGGAGTTGGCGAGCCTCGGCTTAGCGCTGGTCGGCTCTCATGAGGGCACGCCTATTGGGAGACGCCCGCTATGGGCGAAGGCACCACCGACCAGACGACTAGTATTGAAGTAGCTGGGGACCCGCTCCCAACCCTTGAGGCACATTCCACTGCTCAAACTGGAGGCTCCGAGTCTTCCGGTGATGAAGTGCCACTTATTAGGCGCAAGAGACGCCACATGGACAATCCACCCCGCTCTTCCACCTCGGCAGTGGGGCTTGCTGAGAGGGTCGGCACCTCTTCTCCCGTGACCCTCCCTGCACGACGGAGGTTACTTCATCCGACTGGACCCCGTCTCTGGCCGAGCTGCCACCAGAGACCCTTGCTGCCCAGCCGGTCGCATCTCTGTCGCCGACCCAATGGAGACCATTGTGGTCCAAGATCGATCCTACGTCTGCTACCGCTCCTTCCGGTCTGGTGGTCTCCTTCTCGTCGGACCCGAGCGGCCGGTGATCTGTGACAGCGGTCCTCAACCTTCCAACAGAGGACTACCTCAAGCAGTGCACCCGTCCGAATATCCCCGAGCATAAGATTCTGATCCGCGAGCCACTTGCCGGTATTTGGGAGGAAGCAAGGGCCCGAGTGACGATGATGTCACCAGGGGCGCTCGACAATAGCCACTTGCAGATGTCCACCGGAGTACACATTTTATCAATTCATAATTTACCTCCGGTCGGCGTTTAACATTTGCTTGTTTATCTGCAGTACTTGGTGGAGAGCGTGGTCATGTGCCAGCGACTTGCTTTTGTGGAGGACGAGCTAAAGAAGCTCAGGATCTCGGGCGGCGCCTCTTCTTCCCAGGGGCCATCGATCACCGAGTTACAGGCCAATCTGGAGAAGGCCCAGAAGCTCCTTGAGGCCGAGTAGAAGAAGTCTGTCGATCAGGAAGTCTAGCTGGGCCAGCTCGAGGCGCAGGTGAAGACTTATTATAAGAAGATCAAGCTGGCCACGATAAGGAAGAAACGAGCCATCGCCGATCTGGAGCTAAATAACCAGGAGGCTCGGCGGCTCTCCCAGAAGCTCAAAGAGGGCGAGGACTACCTGATCACTTAGCGGGACTGCCGCGCGGCCGGAGAAGCTTCTCTGAAGGGACAGCTCAAGGATGTCGAGGACGCCCTGGAGGCCTCCCGCTCGACTCTAGTGACCTACCAGGAATCTGAGTCGACTAGACTCGAAGCGCTGAAGCAAGCTTACCTCCGCTCGGACCAGTTCACCGACAAGGTTGTCCAGCGGATCATCCGCGTCTTCGAGCTGGCCATCGACAGGATGCTTCAGCAGCTCAAGGCGGACAACCACCTTCCCTCTGAAACGACGGATAGCATCATCAGTCACAGCAAATTGAACGACTTGATGCCTGATGATGTTTTTGGTTACATAGAGTGAGGTCGAGCGTCCGTCTTGTAGAAATTTTTGAAGTCTTATTGTATGTTTGCCGATTGATGATTCTTCCTTCTGATTAATGAAATTATCTGCCTGCTCGGCGGGTTTTCTCTTAAAAATGTTTCTTGTTTGTTTGCATGCTTGACCCTGGTCCTCCCGTTTGGCTATAATCATCGTCTATCTACGATTTATGCCCTCTCGGATTTAAGGTCGTTGCTCGACCGTCGATGGAGATAGGGGTTTAATGTCGCCGGTCGACGATTTGATGAAGTCGTGGGTTTAAGGTCGCCGCTCGATTGTCGGTGGAGACAGGGGTTTAACGTCGTCGTTCGACGATTTGACGAAGTTGTGGGTTTAAGGTCGCCGCTCGACTATCGGTGGAGACAGGAGTTTAATGTCGTCGCTCGACGATTTGACAAAATTGTGAGTTTAAGGTAACCGCTCGACCGTCGGTGGAGACAGGGGTTTAACGTCGCCACTCGAAGATTTGACGAAGTCGTGGGTTTAAGGTCGTCACTCGACCGTCGGTGGAGACAGGGGTTTAACGTCGCCGCTCGACGGTTTGATGAAGTCGTGGGTTTAAGGTCGCCGCTCGACTGTCGGTGGAGACAGGGGTTTAACGTCGCGGCTCGACGATTTAACGAAGTCGTGGGTTTAAGGTCGCCTCTCGACCGTCGGTGGAGATAGGGGTTTAACGTCGTCGCTCGACGATCTGACGAAGACTTGGGTTTAAGGTCGCCGCTCGACCGTTGATGGAGACAGGGGTTTAACATCATCGCTCGATGATTTGACGAAGTCATGGGTTTAAGGTCGCCGCTCGACTGTCGATGGAGACAGGACTTTAACGTTGTCGCTCGACGATTTGTTGTGTCGTTCGACACAGAGTTCGGAATTTGAATCCTTTATTTTTGCCCTGCATACAAGGAGTACAGGGATATAAAGATACATTGATTATTACATCGGTGCACCTTCTCATTCGGCTCTGTAAGGCTAGAGATGGTTCGCGCTCTACGGCCTCTCCAGTCGTCGTCCGTCCTCATCCTCCAAGTAGTAGGCGTATGACTGGAGTTTCTCTACGACCTTGAAGGGTCCGTCCCAGGGGGCCTCCAGCTTGGTGACGTCTCCGACCGGCTTTACTTTCTTCCATACTAGATCGCTGACCTGGAACGACCTCGGGATCACCCTCCGATTGTAGTTCTGTTTCATCCTCTGGCGGTAGGCCATCAATCGGACGGCGGCTTTAGCACGCGATTCATCCACTAAGTCCAGCTCCAGCAACATCATCTCGGCGTTATCCTCATAGTAGTGTTGTAGCCGATCAGACTCAACTTCGACTTTGGCGAGGATGACTGCTTCGCCGCCATACACCAGGTAGAAAGGAGTTGCCCCGATCCCTTCCTTAGGAGTCCCACAGCACACTCGGGAGCTCATCGACCCAACTACCTCCTATATGATCGAGCCGAGCATGCAAGATTCGGAAGATTTCCCGATTGGCGACCTCTGCTTGCCCGTTGCTCTGAGGGTAGACCACTGAGGTGAAGGTTTGCTGAATGCCATATCCTCCGCACCATTCTTTGAGTCCCTGACCTGCAAACTACCTCCCGTTATTTGAGGCGAGCCGACGTGGGATGCCGAACTAACAGATGATATGCTGCCAGATGAACTTCATGACCATTTGTTCAGTTATTCTCGCCAGCGACTCAGCTTCGACCCATTTGGAGAAGTAATCTACTGCGATGAGCAGGAACTTGCGTTATCCTGTCGCCATGGGGAATGACCCAACAATGTCCATGCCCCACTAGTCGAATGGGCAAGAGACCGTGGATGCCTTCATCTCCTCGGTCGGCCAGTGTGAGAAGCTATGATACTTCTGGTAGGACAGACAAGTGACCACCGTCAGAATGGCATCCTCCTGGAGGGTTGGCCAGAAGTATCCAACCAACAGGATCTTCCTTGCTAGTGAGCGGCCACCCGGGTGTCCTTCGCAGGATCCTTGATGTACCTCCTGTAGTATGTAGTCGGCGTCTTCCGACCCGACGCATTTAAGTAGAAGCATAGAGAAGGCTTTCTTGTAGAGCTGATCCCCGATCAGGGTGAACCGACCATCCCTTTTTCTTAATAAGCGAGCCTCCTCCTGATCGGACGGTGTAGCTCCCGACGGCAAAAACTCCGTTAATGCTGACCTCCAATCGTTTGGGAAGGTAAGCCCCTCCATCCGATTAATATGAGCCACTAGGGATACTTGCTTGATCGGCTGCGCTATGATGATTGGCGATAACGAGCTAGCTAACTTAGCCAGCTCGTTGGCTGCCTGGTTATCCGACTGGGGGATCTTTTATATGACGACTTCCCGAAAGTTGGTCTTTAATTTTTCGAAGGTTTCAGCGTAGATCTTGAGTCGTGTGTTACTTATCTAGAATGCCCCGGCCAGCTGCTGAGCGGCCAATTGAGAGTCCGAGTGGATGAGGGCCTTGATGGCTCTGACATGCCGGGTGGCTTGCAAGCCGGCTATGAGCGCCTCGTACTCGGCTTCATTATTGGTGGCTTTGTAGTCCAGCCGAACGGACAACTGCATCCACTCCTCTTGGGGTGAGATGAGCAATATGCCGATCCCGCTGCCCTGCCGAGTGGATGAACCATCCACATATATCCTCCAAACGGCTTCCGGCTCAGGATTTTATACCTCGGTAACAAAATCTGCCAAGGATTGCGCTTTGATGGCCGTCCGGGGTTGATATTGGATGTCAAACTCGCTGAGTTCCGTCGTCCATTTGATAAGCCGACCGGACGCCTCTGGATTGAGGAGGACTCTACCCAAGGGGCTATTGGTCATTACGATGATGGAGTGAGCGAGAAAATATGAGTGAAGCCTCCGAGCGACCAATACCAATGCATAAGCCAACTTCTCGAGACCGGTGTAGCGAGACTCAACATCTTTCAATATATGACTCAGGAAATACACTGGCTGTTCCTCGCCGTTTTGCCTAACTAGCGCCGAGTCGACCGCGTGCTCGGTCGAGGATAGATAAATTCGGAGTGGCTCGTCGACAATTGGCTTAGCTAGTACAGACAATGAGTTAAGGTATTCCTTAAGCTCTTCGAATGCTCGGTCGCACTCCTAGTCCCATTGAAACTTAGTGGCTCGGCGTAATATCTTGAAGAATGGTAAACTCCAATCGGATGATTTGGAGATAACCCGAGACAATGCGATTATCCGACCGGTGAGACGTTAGGCTTCCTTTAAATTTCTTGGCGGTGACATGTCTTGTAGTGATTTTACTTTGCTAGGATTTGCTTCGATGCCCGCTCGGTGACGATGTATCCCAGGAATCGCCCGCTCTTTGCGCCGAAATACACTTGTTAGGATTCAGTTTTATTCCATACGTCCTGAGTGTCTGGCTGGTCTCCTTTATATCTGCGCATAAGTCAATTGCTCGGAGGGTTTTGATTAATATGTCGTCGACGTATACCTCCATGTTACGACCAATCTGTCGTCGAAACACCTTATTCATCAACCTTTGATAAGTAGCCCCGGCGTTCTTCAATCCAAATGGCATGACTTTGTAACAGTATGTTCCGTCGACCGTAATGAAGCTAACCTTTTCCTGATCTTCCCGGGCGAGCGGCACTTGGTGGTACCCTTGATATGCGTCCAGCATGCATATCAGCTCACACTCGGCAGTGGAGTCTACCATCTGATCAATCCGAGGCAGCGGGTAGAAGTCCTTAGGGCATGCCTTGTTGAGGTCTCGGAAGTCGATGCAGATTCGTCACTTGTTGCCCGGCTTCGAGACTAGCACTACATTTGCGAGCTGGCTTGGGAATTGAACTTCCCATACGTGGCCGGCCTCCAACAGCTTCTCTATTTTTGTCCGGATGATCAGATTTTGTTCGGCGCTGAACTCTCTCTTCCTTTGTTTTACCGGCCGAGCGTCCGGTTGGACGTGAAGTTCGTGTTGCATGATGCTCGGGGAAATCTCGGGGAGCTCATGCGTTGACCACGCGAACACGTCGTGGTTTTGTTGGAGACAAGCGATCAGCTCCGCCTTCTGTTCAGCTTCCAGGTCGGACGTTATGAAAGTTGTTGCTTCCGCTCGGCGAGGATGAATTTGCACTTCCTCTCACTCCTCATAAACTAGAATAGGTGGTTTTTCAGTAATGGCGCTTACCTCTAGCATGGGAGCCTTCCGAGTGGATTTGGCCTCTGTCTTAACCATCTCAACATAGTAGCGTCGAGCGGCTAGCTGGTCACCTCTGACTTCTCTCACCCGGTCGTCTACCGGGAACTTGTTCTTCTGGCAGTAGGTTGAAACTGTTGCTCTGAACTCATTGAGGGGCGGTCGGCCCAAGATAACATTGTAGGCTGAGGGGGCGTCTACCACAATGAAGTTGGTGGTTTTGGTCCTCCTGAGTGGCTCCTCTTCGAGTGATATGGCCAACTTAGTTTGGCCGATCGGTTGTACTTCGTTGCCAGTGAACCCATATAGTGGGGTCGTCATTGGCAATAGCTCGCCTAGGTCGATCTGGAGCTAATCGAAAGCCTTCTTGAAGATTACATTCATCGAGCTCCCTGTTTCAACAAAAACTCGGTGGATAGTATAGTTAGCGATTACCGCTCGAATGATGAGGGCGTCATCGTGAGGGACTTCCACACCCTCGAGGTCCCGGGGTCCGAAGATGATCTCAGGCCCACTTGCCTTTTCTCGGCTGCAGCCTATTGCATGTATCTCCAGTCAGCGGGCGTATGACTTCCAGGCCCGGTTGGAGTCACCGCTGGTCGGCCCATCGACGATGATGTTTATTTCTCCCGAACAGTATTGCTTCTATTTTTCTCCTCTCGAGTGGACGACCTGTTCTGCTCGCGAGAGGCTATGGGATGATCGACACTTTCCCTATGCTGATGATGGTGTTGTCGCCTGGGTGATCTTCTTGCATCCTCCCGCCATCCGGCAGATTGATGCTCATGTCGTCGGTTGGGAGAGGGAGATCGGCGACGATAGCCCTTTGGGACTGGTCTAGTGATTGGCGTCAGACCGCGGCAATCGCGTGTGTTGTGCGACGCCGACTGGTGGAAGGAGCAAAACATGGGTGTCCATATCTTGCCTTTCGATGTCTTTGGCCGGTCGGAAGCCACGTGCTGCACGGCATGCATCCTCGTTTCTTGGTGAGGTCGGCCTTCGGCTCTTGGCCCTTTCAGCAATTGGTGGCCGCTCGGCAGTCGTCGTTCGGTCGGCATCGCGGGTTCGACTGGTACCTCCTTCCTTCTTGCCGCCTGCGCCTCCTCCACATTTATATACTCATTGGCCTTTTTAAGCATGTGGTCGTAGTAGCGGGGTGGCTTCTTGATGAGTGATCGGAAGAAGTCTCCCTCGACGAGCCCCTAGGTGAAGGCATTCATCATAGTCTCAGATGAGACCGAACGGATATCCATAGCTACCTGGTTAAATCGCTGGATGTACGCCCGGAGAGCTTCTCTCGGTCCTTGCTTCAAAGAAAATAAACTAACGCTCATTTTTTGGTAGCACCTACTGCTCGCGAAGTGGTATAGGAAGACCATTCGGAAATCCTTGAAGCTCCGTATTGATCCATCCGGCAGCCTTCTGAACCAGCACTGCGCCGAGCCGGAGAGTGTGGTGAGGAAGACTCGGCATTTCACCCCATCTATATATTGGTGAAGTATAGCTGCGTTGTCGAACTTGCCCAAATGATCATCTGGATCGGTCGATCCGTTGTACTCTCTGATTTTCAGCGGAGCATAATGCCTTGGCAACGGGTCCTGCAATATTCCTTCAAAGAACTGACAATTAATCCGCTCGGGGGACGCGTCACCTCGCGGCGTTTTCCTTTCCGGGCATCCTGAACAGGCGCTTCGTCCAAAAAAGATCCCCGCTCCTGATTCGCCTACGCGATTTCTGAGGGCGTCTGGAATAGAGTCTGGTGGAATGGTATCGATGCGAGGGGTGTTTCTCCTTGCATGCCGATTGGTCCTCTATTTTGTCACCAGATGGAGAGTTGCGCCGACCAGTCCTCCTGCGTCGCTTGGCCTCTTGATGCTGACGTGGCCTGTTGAGCCAACCGATCAGCCAACACCTTCTGCTATTGCTGCTCGACTATTTTGGCAGCTCGCGCTTACACGAGCATATCGAATTCCATTTGAGTGAGCGTCACGGTGTGAAGTCGTCCAGTTTCTTCCATCTTCTCGGCTCGGATGCAGGTGCGTTCCCACAGACAACGTCAAATTTGATCCTGTCCGAGAGTCGAGTTGATGGACGCTGGGGGGCGTGGCGCTCCTGTTGACGGTTGGCGGACTCCAAGTCGGAGAGACCTATAACCACAACAACGTCAGTGCCGAGCCAGGGAGGGGTTCCCCGGCGATGGCCCTCCGACACTCAAGTCAGTCACCGACGATGTGGAAGCAGAGAAAGAAGCGAATTGAAAGGAGTAGAGTAATAGTAGCTACAGTAATCTTAGCATACCTTCGTTGAAGCTTGGTGCTCCTTATATAGGGCTACTGGGAGCACGCGTGCACACTTTTCGAGGCATTCACGCTTCTCAGAGTTTTCCCTGAAAAGACATGTCAGGAAAGCGTCTCTGACACCATACCTCAATGACCCGAGCATATCTCTGACATGACAGTGGAAGCTTCCGTCATATGATCCTCTGCTCGACCATGCCGCCAACCATGCCGTTTGTCGGTGGCACGAGTTCCTACAAAGACATCGGCTGATCCTCCTTTTGTCTGTTAGTGGGCTGAGTGGGATGGTCGCTCGGCCAACCCTCAGCCGTCTGGGTGTCTGGCCCTTAGGCCAAATGGGGTGGTCGGTTGGCCAACATTCTACTGTCCGAGCTTCGTTGTTGTATCGAGATACATCTGAGTGTGACCGCTCGGTTGCACTCCCGTGTCATCGGTTGGCCAAGCGAGCTGGTCGCTCGGCGTGTGCTGGTTGCTTGGTGTGTGCCTCTCCGACACATGGTTTTCTGAGCGTCGGAAGCTCGGTATGCGACCGAGCTGTGGTAACATCGGGTTGATATTGGCCCGACTATCCTTCCCCAGTCAGACAACTGGGTTGTTCGACCGGTCAGTGATACAGGGGTATTGACTGCCTAGGCTTTAATTTTTACCGTGGCAACGACCCTGTGAGGGGTGAGCTCTCATCACCGGATCATGGTAAATTTTTGTATCTTAAAATTATTAGTCTACTGAATAATCAGATGTCATATATAAAGTATTTAGTGGGATAAGATTGGGATGTTATTATTATTATCAAAGTATTAATTGCATTAGTAAATCTAAGTAATTATTTTTTAGAAACATTAGTCTTAATATCATCTTCAAAACAATCAATTGACCATTAGAGTTAGCTTCTAAACACCCAAAATAAAATTGAAAAAATTATATTACAAGTTCACTTACAAAGTAGTAGATGTCATTTTTTTTTTAATTTATCTGAGCACAAACTGCTTACTAAAATTGGAAAAAAAATTGGTGGAAAACTGTTGTGGATATCATATATAGCAGTCTACTAACGCAAAATTGTTTTACTCGCAGTTTTGTTTTTTTAAAAAATAGAAATCTTATGTTACAATGAATTAATATATAAAGACAAGAAATAAAATTAAAATTAAAAAGTGAAGAGAGAAAGAAGAAGAAGAAAATGTCGAGCCATGGCGACGAGGATGAAACGCACGGTGAAGAAAAGGAAAAAATAGTCGTAATCATGGGCGCCACCGGCACGGGCAAGTCCAATCTGTCTATAGAATTGTCCGCCGCATTTTCCGGCGAAGTCATAAATTCCGACAAGATTCAAGTCTACCGCGGCCTCGACATCGTCACGAACAAAATCTCCAGGGAGGAGAGTCGCGGCGTGCCGCACCATTTGTTCGACGCGTTCGATCCCGCCGCCGGCGAGATGTCTGCCTCTGACTTTCAAGCCTTGGCGAGCCAGACAATCAGCGACATCGCCGCCCGCGGCAGCATCCCCATCGTCGTCGGAGGGTCGAACTCGTTCGTCTTCGCGTTGCTCACGGGTCTGTGCGATCCCGAACACTACGCGTCGCTCGAGCATCGATTGGATGAGCTGCGGTACGACGGCTGCTTCATTTGGATGCATGTGGATGCAGAGGTGCTAACAGAGAGCCTTGATCGGAGAATCGATGGGATGGTGGAGAGGGGCATGGTGGAGGAGCTGGATCGTTACTTCGCGACCGAAGAAGGTTCCAAGAATCAGCATCCCGGGCTGGGGAAGGCCATCGGGGTGTCGGAGTTTCGGGCCTACTTCACCGGGGAAGATGGGCGAACAGAGGAGGCGTTTGAGGCGGCCCTTGCGGCCATGAAGGCGAACACACGGGAACTGATGGAGAAGCAGGTTAAGAAGATCGAGCAACTGGCGTCGCTGGGATGGCCGTTGCTGCGGATGGACGCGACGGCGGCCGTGGCGGCCAAGCTGGCCGGGGTGCCTGACGCAGCCGTGGCCGAGGCCTTGAAGAGTGACGTGGTGGAGCCGAGCAAGGCTGCTGTGGCAAGGTTTCTTCAAGGACTAAACGCTCATTCTTCTTCTGATTGATGGGGACTTAGTTTGTACTCATCGTAATTAAATAAATGATTAAAGTATTGCGTGATTAATTACCATTATTATATAAAAAGTCATTAATTATACCATCTGTGAATTTATTTTGTTTCCTATTCACTATTTTTGAGATGATCCAAGATACAATAACTATCTATTTATGGTCACAATTTAACTATAATTAGTTGTGATCTTTTCAGGTTTACTTTTCTATCTAAATTAGTTGTGATCTTTTCAGGTTTACTTTTCTATCTAAGTTATAGTATGAATTAGGATTAATGGTCGGAAGCTATCGGTGGTGGGTAGGTGGTCAGATTGTAGAGCGCCGCGTAAAGCGATGGCCTTCGGTCACTTACCTTGACCCAAACTATAACTTGGATGGAAAGATGAACTTAGAGAGAGATAGCAATCAATTGCGGTCACGATTAGACCGTAATTGCATTATGAACCATCCTCTGGTCTATAAAAAGTGGATCAAAGAATCCAATTTCAGAGTCAATTCCCACTAAACTTGTTTCACCGAGTCAACTCCTTCGAATAAGTTTTGGATGAGTATTTTCGTCGTTATGGATCGATTCCTAGAGAAAATAATATGTTATCATATGCCCTATCGAGAGTTATAGGTTGATATGACGAATAACGTAAGACCCTCGAGTGGGTATCAAATTCAAATGAGCTAGTTGACAAGAGTGTCAAAGTCTGGAAGGGTCAACTTAAACATTTTGGTCTCAAGCTAACTCCCGAAGGCCGATCGACATGATGTCCTGAAGTTCGATTGGATAAAGCTAATCAGACATTAGCAAAGATCACGAAACCCCAATGCATGTGACCAAGCATTCCCCAATGTTCTAATGAGCACACGAGAGGTTTCCTTGTATAGCATTGGCCAATTGGATGTTTTGAATCGGATATTTCAGGAGGACACAACTCCTCAGAGCCGATCGGATGTTACACGGGTCAGATCCTCCTAGTACCCGAGTGGCTAAGATCTATCGAATAGTTAATTCATCCAGCACCGCTCTAAGTCCACTAGAACTCTCTTCAAATTCTTCATCCTTTTTCAACATGACTAATCTTTGAGGAAAAAAGATTGCTTGGCTTTGAGGGTAAAGTGGAAGAGTCTCTTCAATTTTCTTGGTATTCTCCTCATCATCTTGAATTTGAACTGGTTCAGGTGTTGGAGGAAAGAACTCTTTTTGAATTTTCATCTCTTTTGGAACAGTCTTTTGAGGATCTCCCAAGGTCCATCAGCTCCTAAGCTCAATTCTGTTGCAGTGTTCCATTAGATTGACATCAAGTTTTCTAGGAAATTGACCTGATGCTCTTAAAGATGAAGAAGCTATCTGGGCAATTTGGCTATCTTGCATTTTCTAGTGTTTCTCTGAATTATCCATTCTCTGATTTAATAGCTTGATTTCTTGCTTCAATTCGTTTTGACCAGAAATGACTTCTTCAAGCATTTTCTCTAATTTAGAAAATTGATAGCCTTGAGAAGGTTGTTGTTGTTGAAAGTTTTATTGCCCAAGCTGATAGCTTGGTCTAGCCCCCGAGAAGGGTCTTTGTTCTTGATTATTACGATAAGAGAAGTTTGGATGATTCTAGGGGTGTAATCGAGCCGAGCCGAGCCGAACTCTTGGATGTTTGAGTTTGACTCGTTTATAATCGAGTCGAACTCGAGCTTTATTTAACGAATATATTAATAGCTCGCGAGCTTATTCGAGCTTTTATCGAGCCTAAACGAGCTTAATAAATATAAATTTAAATATTCATTAAAAACTAAATTATATATTTTTAAAAAATTATAATATTTTTGTTAAAATTTATAATTTTATTCTAATAAATAAATTTAATATATTTGTCTATGTTTTTCATAAGTAGAGTGTAAAATCTATAAATTCAATATTAAAACTATTATTATTTTTATTTAAAAGTTTATTCATGAGCTTAACAAACATGTTCACGAGCTAACAAGCCGAATATTATGAAGCTTGAGCTTGGTTTGTTTATCCTAACGAGCCTCATTAAACGAGCTCAAACGAGCTTTTATCGAATCGAGCTTCGAATAGCTCACGAGTGGCTTGACTCATTTACACCCCTAGATGATTCTTCCAACCAGGGTTGTTTATGTTGGAGTATGGATTGTTCTGTCTCTGATTGTAACTCATGATAGCATCACATTGCTCAAGTTGATTAATTTGTGCAGAGATGACTCCCAATGGGCATGAATCTTGAGCATGATCTGTGCTTCCACATATTTCACAAATACACACTATGACATTGACCGTGCTAGAATTTGTTCCCATATTTTTTAGTTTTTTAGTAAGAGCATCCAGTTTTGCAGACATCAAAGTAATTGCATCTACATCGAATTTTCCTGATGCTTTAATTGAGTTTGTATATGAATAACCTCTACTTCATTCTATTGCCCATTAATGATGATTTTGTGCTACACTTTCAATAATGTTCTCAGCTTCATCTAGGCTTTTGTTTATAAGTGTCCCTTCAGTTGCAGAATCTAGAGACACTTTTGTATGATAGTTGATGCCATTATAAAATGTATATAGAACTAGCTATTTTTCCAGTCCATGATGTGGACATTGTCTGAGCATATTGTTGTATCTATCACATGCTTTAAATAATGATTTAGAGTATGACTGTCTGAAGCTTGCTATCAAATTTCTTATATGAGTAGTTTTGCCTGGAGGATAGAATTTGTCCAGAAATTGTTACTCACATTGTTCCCAAGTGGATATACTATTTGCAAGCAAAGAATTTAACCACTGTTTGGCTTCGTCTCTCAAAGAAAATCCAAATAATAATAATCACACTGCTTTTGCTGGAAAACCATTCATTTTCATTGTACCACAGATTTCATAGAAAACTTCAAGATGTTGATTAGGATCTTCGTGTAGTCCGCCTCCAAACTGATTTTTTTATACCATAGTGATTATCGCAGGCTTGATTTCAAAATTATTGGCTTCAACAGATGACCTTGTGATGCTAGAACGAAGTCCTCTTGCATACGGTGCTGCATAATCTTTCAGTGGTTTGTTTGCCATATTTAAGTGTTCTTGTTCTTCTAGATGTGTTTGCGTGGTTTTTCTTCTATGAAAGGTTCTATCAATTTCCGGATCAAAAGGTAACAAATCACCTGCAAAGTTAGATCTTCGCATACAAAGGACAAGATCACAAGTATTTTTTTCACAAAATTTTCTCACTGAAATACTGAAAATATAAAATGCACAATTTGAATTGCAATAAGGAAAAATATAGAAAAAGTAATAAGAAATGCAAGGTAAGATTGCGAAAATAGAATTTCTAAGACTAGTTACAACTATGTAATAGAAAAGAAAAGAAAAGTTTAGTCTAACTCAAATGATTATTTCTAATGTTATAGACGCAGTCCCCCGCAATAGCGCTAAAAACTTGTTACTCAACCGCAAGTGCATGGTTTTGTCATTGGTAATAAAAGATTATCGATCTCACAAGGACTGGTTATAAGTACAAGAGACGTCTCACATAGAATTAGCTAAACAATTAACAAGGTAGCGAATGTACTAAGTAAGCAACTAGAAAATAGAAATAGGAAAGTAAATGTAGTATTTAGTTTTGTGAGTATTCTAGGAATTTTGTTTCATTTTGATATTCATTGATGTAGCATGGTTCTCTAATTCATATCCTCAATTGACATACATTTGTAGGAAGTTGCCGATTTTCTCTTGCAGAAGACAACCGACAAGGAACTTTGATCTACACCTTTAGCGATCAGATAATTATGATCCCTATGAAGTCCGTTAGCAGGACAGCCTATCACCAATGTCCCTCGATCATACAATACAGAAACACATCACCACTCAATCCACATAAAAGTGTAGGAACTAAACGCATTCAACTATCTCACCTCCTTGTAGAGACTAGCTTCACCTTTCAAGATGACCCCTAGACATCCGTTAGCAGGGCAGGCTGTCACTAACGCCCCTCGATAACACAATCTAGGGTATCCCTCTACGAGATCCACAAGCATCACAAACATTCAATAAAACATGATAATTAGGTCTAAACACAAGAATCCACATAAGATCAAATAGATACAAAATATACCAACATCATCTAGATAGGAAATTGACATATCCATGAGATCTTACATCAAATCACACCACAAATACTCCCTTAATCCTAGAACAATGAATCTACTCCATAGTACAAAGATAGATATCCGAAAACAAGGAGATTATAAACATTTCAACCCCAATCGAGAAGAGAGAAAAGAAATGCTTATCTAGAGATGATGAGTGATCTTCGGAACTAATCCTTAGCTTCTGTAGTCGACATGGAGATGGTCTTGGTTTGTCGGATCAAGGCCAGAGAAGGTGAAGAACATCCCCAAATTGGATCTCCCCAAAGGGAGAGCCTCCTCCCTTTTGAAAGAGGAAGAGACCCCCTTATATAGAGCAAGGTACGGGCACCACACGACCTGTGCCATGATCGTGTGGCCTTCACACGACCTCACCCATTCTGCTCTCGGCGAGGGTCACACGGTCGTGTGGCCTTCACATGGTCGTGCCCTGCTTTGTCTCTAGATGGCTTACACGACCGTGTGGCTCATATGACCTAGCCAATCTTGGCTTCTAGAAATCTTGCACGGTCATGTGGCACACACGACCTAGACTTGCTTTCTCTGTGGAAGTGTTGGACAGCCGTGTAGATCTACACGACCATGTTCTAGATACGCTGCTGGGTGACACGACCGTGTGGATCCACACGACCATGCCATGCTTCTCCTCTAGTGAAGCTACACGGGTTGTCTGCACCACATGGACAAAGTCATTTTCCTCCTTGCTTCTTTGGCATGGTCGTGTGGCTCATATGGCCAGTGTTGTCTTCCTTCACTTGTTGACTGGATCGACCATGAACATCATTTCCTCTCCAGATTTGACTCCTGTAAACAGAAAATATACAAGAGCATATCTTCGAACAAAGAAGAGTAATTATGCTAAAAGTAAGACAAAGAGTATGAAAGTGCATAGCTAAAGCATGCGTAAAATATGTAAATGTGTGTCAAATTATGCTAAATAAGTGTATATAATCTATGCACATCACCTTCCATGTCTTGGAAGGCGCTTCGATGAACAATGCAAAGGCGCCTTCCAGCCTATGGAAGGCGCCTTCACTAGCCGTTAGCCGAGAATAAAGTCTTATCCTCGGTGGATAAACTCTATCTGATGGAAGGCGCCTTGGACCTCTTTGAAGGCTAGCTCCTTGCAAACTGCGAATAACATTTTTCATGGGCTATAAAAAGACCTCTGGACCTAGGAAATTAATAACAACGCTTGTATTCATTTCCCACCACATTTTTGAGCATTCAACGAGTGTAACAGGTTTCTCCACCTACACGAAGGAAATCTTTTTACTGTTTTCTTTTATCTTGGATTAGCAACCACCTAGGTTGTAACCAAGTAATTTTTTAGTCTCTTTTATTTTATTAATTGTTCAATTTTCTTTTTATAAGTGTGCTACTAATCCGAGTTAAAAGATCGAGAAGGGTTTAGCTTTGTTTTGTACAGGTAATTCACCCCCTCTTGTTGACCCCGTTGCTCTAACAAATTTATCTTGCACTGCTTTAGGTCCGCTAGAAGTCCTAACTGTTGGAACCCCAAGGTTGTTTTGGTGTGATCAACAAGTTAAGTTAGGTCCTGTTTGTTTCTAACCTTGTGTCTAAGTGTGCAGGAGCTTAGGAGCACAGGTACTCGAGCGGAAGACGCAGCTAGCGAGAAGCACGGCACACGGTGTGTCCGAGGGACGAGGCGCTGCGGAAGAGTACACCGACGGACGAGAAGGAAGTGCGCGTGATGGTTCCGAGGTACGAAAGCCGGAGCGGAAGATTGCTCGGGGAGCAAGAGACGCAGCTAACGCGAAGGTCGGCACGGGGTGCGATCGAGGGACGAAGTCTGCGGATGAGTATGCTAGTGGACGAGAAGGGACACGCGGCAATTCCAAGAGACGAGAAGCCGGAGGGAAGCACGCTCGAGAAGATCGGAAGATGAGCTCGGGTGAGCCCTATTTCGGATATCAGAGATCACCCAAATCAAGCGGATCCGGAGCAGAAGACCCGGACCGAGACGGGGACTTAACGGAGAAGTGGTCCCGGACAAAAAGTCAACTGTAGTTGACTTTTTGCTCCGGGGCGCCCGGACCCTGATTTTGACCAAGGTCACGATTTACGCGATCTAAACGTTGGGGGATAAAGTTTTATCCCCCCCAGGGCGCCCGGAACCCTTCAAGGCGCCCCGACCAAGGCTATAAATATAGTTTTGGTCCAGAAGCTTTTCATCAGTTCAGAAATTGTAACAACACTTGTGTGCTTCCACTGCTTTGATTAGCTTCTTTCTTTTTGTGCCTACACTGCTGTAAACGAGGCTTTTCCGCCTGAAGGAGTTCTTAGTGCAATCATCTTCCTTGGATTAACAACCTCCCCGGTTGTAACCAAGTCAAATCCGGCGCCTCGTTTTTATGATTTATTTTCTGCTTAATCTATTTTTCAAGTGTTAGCTTAATTATTCGAGAAAGGGTTGTGTTTAATTCAGGGCTATTCAACCCCCCCTTCTAGCCGGCCCAACGGTCCAACAAGTGGTATCAGAGCCGAGGTGCTTCAGGAGGACTAACCGCCGAACGAAGCAACGAAATGGCCGGACCAAGCATCCACCCGCCGAAATACGAAGTGGATTTCACCACATGGAAAAAACTGATGCAGGTATTTCTTACAACCGATATTGAACTATTTTTAACGATGAAATTTGGCTTTGAAGCTCCAGAGGACAAGGAAATAGATAAATGGACAAAAAAGGAGCAGGCTGACTTCGTGGCGAACGGCAAAGCAGAGTACCATCTGCTAAGCGTACTTCCGCCTCAAGAAGTCAACAGGATCGGTAAATACAACTCGGCAAAGGAACTTTGGGAAAAGTTCCTCGAGCTGCACGAAGGGACGTCCGAAGCCAAGCTCGCCAGAAGAGATCTGCTTCGGAATCAGCTCACAAACCTGCGACTTGGGGAAGACGAGACAGTCGCACATCTGCACTCCAGAATTAAAGAAATAATCACCGGACTCACGAATCTCGGAGAAGAGGTAAGTAACCGAGATTCGCTCAGGTACGCGTTAAATTCATTTCCGAGAAATTCAAAATGGGCATCACTAGTAGATGCTTTTTACATTTCTAAGGACTTAGAAAAAATTTCATTAGAAGAATTTTTTTCAACATTTGAAGTCCATGAGTCAAGATGTGCAGGAATGAAGGAGCCCAAGAACAACGTCGCCCTCAAAGCTTCGAGAGACGAACCTGAGTCGGAATCCTCTCTCGACGACGAGGAAATGGTAATGATGGTAAGAAGATTCAAGAAACTTTGTAAATCTAGATCTGCTAATCATCCGCAGTGGAAGAAGAAAAGGATGATCCGCTGCTACCACTGCGACGAAGAAGGGCACGTCAAGGACAACTGCCCCAAGCTGAAGAACAAAGACAAGGAGAAGGGAAAGAAGCCTATCCAGAAACGAAAGGCCCTGAAAGCGACGTGGGACGATACGTCGTCCGAATCCGAAGTCGAAGCATTCTCCGGACTCGCACTAATGGCGAGCCATCAAGATGACGACTGCGATTCAAGCTCTTCCGAAATGAGCATCGAGAGCATCGATGAAGGGGGAGACACGTCGGAAGAAAGCAGCAGCTCAGGGGGAGAAACGGACAACGAGATCGACAAGGTAAGTCAGGTACGATCTCTTCCTCCCGATAAAATGTTTAAGTTCGTTAAACTGTTAACAAAAGACTGCTGCAAATTAGAAAGTGAAAATAAAAATTTAAAAGTAATTCTAGCTAAGTCTTGTCCCTTAGAAGAATTAGATAAATTAAAATTGAAAAAATGAAAAATTGGAATTAGAAAATCAAATTTTGAAAATTCAAATAGATAACTTAAAGAACTATGCATGTTCATCTAAAACCAATTTTAGAAGATTTAATAATTTAAATTGGTACTTTAAATATCACCCAGGACAAATCAGGAACATCTCAAGAAAACATGTCCCTAAAAACCTTTTAGTTAATCCAGTAGGTTGGAACCTATATTGGGTTCCTAAATCATGCTTAAATTAATTTTAAAATTAAAATTAGTGCTTTAAGTGAGAGAATTAAACAAATAATTTCTTTATGAGGCTTTGTCTAAGGAAGTGGTTGTTGCTCCAATAACCAAGAAGGCCTAGTGCCTCGCCACGACCTGGAAATCAAAATATTAAAATAAATGTTTAATTAACTTACTAATGAAGCATTAATACAAGAATTAATTAATGCTTGAAAAAGGTTATTCAAAACATTTTATTTCAAATTAGAAATTTACTTAGAATTTTTTATATTCTCAAAAATTATTTTTTTAAAGTTAAGAATCTTTCTAAACAAGAAATCTCAGCTTAAATTACTTAGAAAAATTTTCTAAATTTCTTAAAAACTTAGAAATTTTTTTTATACTTTTTCTAAGTATTTAACCCTTAGATTGTTTTTCTTGGAACCCCATATTTTTGTGATCAAAGGGGGAGAAGGGAAAGTATAAGTCTAGGGGGAGGTAGATAGATTTAATTTGAGTTTTATCTTCTCTCTATCTTTTTGCACTTAAATTAAAAATTAAGTTAATTTACTTAATGCTATTTAATGTCTATTTTTAGCCCTAACTTAACTTGGGTTGATCACACCAAAAAGGGGGAGATTGTTGGAACCCCAAGGTTGTTTTGGTGTGATCAACAAGTTAAGTTAGGTCATGTTTGTTTCTAACCTTGTGTCTAAGTGTGCAGGAGCTTAGGAGCACAGGTACTCGAGCGGAAGACGCAGCTAGCGAGAAGGACGGCACACGGTGTGTCCGAGGGACGAGGCGCTGCGGAAGAGTACACCGGCGGACGAGAAGGAAGTGCGCGCGATGGTTCCGAGGTACGAAAGCCGGAGCGGAAGATTGCTCGGGGAGCAAGAGACGCAGCTAACGCGAAGGTCGGCACGGGGTGCGATCGAGGGACGAAGTCTGCGGATGAGTACGCTGGTGGACGAGAAGGGACACGCGGCAATTCCGAGGGACGAGAAGCCGGAGGGAAGCACGCTCGAGAAGATCGGAAGATGAGTTCGGGTGAGCCCTATTTCGGATATCAGAGATCACCCAAATCAAGCGGATCCGGAGCAGAAGACCCGGACCGAGACGGGGACTTAACGGAGAAGTGGTCCCGGACAAAAAGTCAACTATAGTTGACTTTTTGCTCTGAGCGCCCGGAACCAATCCAGGCGCCCGGAGCTGTCCGGGGCGCCCGGAATGCTTCCGGGCGCCCGGACCCTGATTTTGACCAAGATCGCGATTTACGCGATCTAAACGTTGGGGGATAAAGTTTTATCCCCCCAGGGCGCCCGGAACCCTTCAAGGCGCCCCGACCAAGGCTATAAATATAGCCTTGGTCCAGAAGCTTTTCATCAGTTCAGAAATTGTAACAACACTTGTGTGCTTCCACTGCTTTGATTAGCTTCTTTCTTTTTGTGCCTACACTGCTGTAAACGAGGCTTCTTCGCCTGAAGGAGTTCTTAGTGCAATCATCTTCCTTGGATTAACAACCTCCGCGGTTGTAACCAAGTCAAATCCGGTGCCTCGTTTTTATGCTTTATTTTCTGCTTAATCTATTTTTCAAGTGTTAGCTTAATTGTTCGAGAAAGGGTTGTGTTTAATTCATGGCTATTCAACCCCCCCCTTCTAGCCGGCCCAACGGTCCAACACTAACTCCCCACGAAGACCTCACAAAGGCTCAGCTTTTAGAAGTCGATTGGATATAGCAGAGTACAAGTCCGATCAGACTCTAACAAGGTTGATTCCGCTGAAGGGACATCACTGGAGGCCCAGCTAAGCCTAAATTCCTCATTTGCGGGCCCACAAGGTCTTCTCTTAAGCGACATGTGTCCACTACTAAAAGATATCAACTAAAGGTTCGTTAAGCCATTTGGCCCATCAACTAACTGTCTCATTAAATGTCCCGCGGGAGCTTGTTCGAAAATCCCTGATACGTATCTATACAACTCATACTTGAGACAACCCTACCATCCCTACGAGGAGATGGCCAGGTATCGTTTAAGTATGGTGGTAAGATAGGTTAAATTAAAGATGATACTCATGATAAAACACCTCTTTACATGTGTCAAGGACAGAAATACTATTCCTTTCTCCATGCTTAGGTAACTTAGGCAACGTTTTTAACTGTTCATTGTTACCATTTTCAACGACTTAGATTTAGCCTCAAACTAACTTGAATATCGAAGTGACTACGCTGGGGACCCCTTCCCGACCCGTCTACTGACGTCTTCTTCTCTCTTTTCGTTCTATGAAGTGGCAGGTTAGCCCCAAGCTTTGGTGTTTCTTAGTTCAAGGTATTCTTGTAGTCAGTGTGTAGGCCACCTCATTAGCCGTATATCTTCATTGATTTCAAACAAGAATATCGATGAGATCTTTCCGATGTTTAAATCATTGTGGAGCTCCAAAATAGTAGAAAAGAAATGACAAAAAAATTAATACACTAAAATAGATGAAAGAACATAGACTATATATAGAATGAATTATGATGCCTCATAGATTTGTCCCCTCCCCTGGCCCTCATCTTACATACCAGAGAACGACCTAGACAATGTCAAGATCATGCACCTTATAAAGGGTATCATTGTAACCACTATGTCTTTAAAGAGTGTTGGTGTTACTGCCGTCGACCCTTCAGTAACTGTTGTACCTCTTCACATGCCAGGAGGTTGGGAAGTCGAGAGTTCAACGAGTCGATGACTCAGGAAGTCCAGAGGTTGGCATGTTGGGAGTCTTGAACCTACCACATCCTGACTTTATTCTAACCCAATCAGAAACTTATCATGTGGAACTTTACTTATCTCTATATTATATATATATATTCTCCTGTCTTTTATCTCGATCACTGGTGGTAAAAAAATGAAATCATCTTCTTAACCGTCTCTCAAAAGTGACCTAACATACTCTGAAAATGAATAAAACATAGAGCTTATTCAGGCTTAACTTAACGATCTTTCTAACCGAGCAGTCTTTTATCTCGGTCAAGCTTGTAATGAAGGTAGTTATTGTTCTTCATTCTAACTTTGACATCTTTCTTTAAATCCAGAATGCAGGCATCGTGCATTTGCAATTTAGATAAATTAAATTATACGATTGATCCTGTTCATTGGAAAGATGAAAACAATTTTTTTTTAAAAAAAAATCAATGTTTATTTAGTGAAAAATGATGAACTATTTATGCTTATTTATTATAAAATAATAGACAAATAAATTTAAAAATTTATCCATGGATTATTATTAAAAAAAATTATCTGTGTGTCGAAATTAAATCAAACGTAGAGATGACAATTTTCCTCGTGGGTTTGGGGCCCCGCGGGAAAAACCCGAAATGGGGTTGGGGATCTTCAATTTTTCAGAGATGGAGTGAGTTTAGGGCAGGTATGAGAATACTATCCCCATCCCCAAACCTGCCCCGAATCTCATGTAGTGTAGCTAAAAATGTTTCTGTGAAATTTCATGATCCGTTGCCTGTTAAACATTAGAGGATTGCAAATGCTGCGCATCTCATAAAACACAATTCCATTGAATTAATGGTTATGTACTTATGTTGAAATGTAAGCCTCTCTTGTATTTCTCCTCCATTTTTATTTTACAAATATATACACAATTATATACACTCTACAAGAAAGCTTATAAATAATATATATTTTTTCCAAAAGGGCATCTCCAACAACAGGTTCGGAAAATCGAACCCAGTTTTTTCTTTTTCTTCCTATAATAATATTATTGAAATTGATATTGATATTAATATTAATATTATTATTAATAATTATTATTAAATAATAATAATAATAATATAAATTAAATTTAGAAATGGAGCGGAAATAGGGAATCCTCGAACCTGTGGGTTCGGGTTCGGAGAATCCTCGAACCAGAAAAAATGAGAACGGGGCGGGGATGGAAATGGGAATGGCAAACCCGTCCCCGCCCCGCTCCGTTGCCATCCCTAATCAGATGGGACTTTTTTTTCTCTGGTACTCAAATCTTTCGGATAAAAGAGTTTAATTAGTTAGTTAGAGGATGATAGATTTATTATAATATAATAGAAATTAATTTTTTACAAATACATCCTTAGAAAAAAATTTCTCCAAACCCCTAATCAATTAGCTATAAATTAACCGATTGTGAAGGACATCTGTGCATAATTACCTTATACTACAATCAAATCTCTCTCAATGTCACTTGTGATCCTGAGAGACAGTTCGCGCCCCACGAGATTATCCGAAGTGGTTGGGGCGTAGAAGTTTGTCCAATGAGAACGTGAATTTGAATCGCGGCGGCAGCAAGAGCGTAAATCCCTTATCCCCGTGTCCCTCAGCCCACTGTGCCCTTAACTCCTTCGGCTACTGTGATTAACCCCCCTCGTGATCGCCTTGGGCAAAGTCCACGGGGACGCTGGGGACGAGCGTTATCGCCTTTTTATCCACTGAGAGGCAGTTCGCGGATGCACTAGGCAGTCTCGTCATGGGCGGCCATATGCATAGCCGCCTCGCGTGGCCATGAGCAACGAGCGCTTCTAGCGTGTGGCTGTGAGTCGTGAGTGGCTTTCAGGCCTTGTATAGCTATGAGTTATGGGCGGTCCCGCACATAGTTACCTTGTTTGGCCATAAACTAGCTCGGATTCTCTGGTCTTGATCCTCTAATTTTTTTCGGATATCTTTCATCTAGTGAATTCATTTGGAAAAATTATAATATAAATTATCTCAATTTCGTAGCTAACTTATGATTTTTTTTTACTTTATCCATATATTTAATTGGATTTTTTTTTCTAACTGTGATCCTTAGATAAAAAATCTAATTAAATATATTAGTAATGTAAAAAAGAAATATAAAAGTATTGTAAGTTATATATGTGTGAAATGGTAGCAATTTAGATGATAATTTTTTGAACCGGCAACGATCGGCCCCGTGCGATTGTCCGCCACAGCAAGTTCCGTGTGGCCGCCAGTGATGGGCGACCTTGCTCCCGGGTGCGGCCAACTTAGCTTGTATGTTGTCGTCAACGATTTCGCATACAGGCACGAATAGTACGGTGGTTAAAGTATGAATTGTTACCATATAAGCTCTTCAGGTCAAAATTCAATGTGTATGTCTTCCCCTATACCCGCAATTGAGGATCAAGATGGGTCATCTACGATTTTTTTTTAAAAAAAAATAAAATACAATTGACACTGCCAACATTCAATACATGGCTAGTTTCCAAAGAAATAATATTATAAATAATTATTTTTCTCGAATATATTAATACATTTTAAGAAGGAGGTTACATAATACAATTGACATTCTAAACCCTGCCAACATTAACACTGACATCATCACATCATATTAACAAGAACATTCAATACTATATTTACATCACACACATAATAAGGTCATCGTGTAGAATCGAGAAAGTACTATAGAAGACTAGTTCGAAATTAATCGAATGTGGTAGTATAATCCTACAACTAAGATAAGACCCCCTGAAGGCAAGGCGTGAAGGATGAGAGATATCTGAGGGATGTAAGGCTAATGGAGGAAGCTAGAAGGCTAGTTCGAGGTTGGTCGGGTATGGCCGGATGCTAGGCATGATGTACCAACAGGTCATGGATTGACCGGATGTTGATTTTAGGGGGCTTTGGACTTGATTAGGCAAGTCCACAGGAGCTGGATCGATCAACCGATCGATTGGCTCATGCTCAATCGATCGATTGGGAGAGCACCCGCGACAAAGGGTTCTCCCAATCGATCCATGGATCGATTAGGAGCCTTTGCCGATCACACAGAAAGCCTCTCAATCGATCGACCGATCGATTGGGAGGTTGGATTTTCGTGCGATATCTCTGGAAATCACACGAAATACAGTGAATCGATTGGGCAATCGATTCAGGGGATTTCCAGAGAGCACAGAGGTGCTCTGGATCGATCGGTCGATCGATCCAAAACCTCCCCAATCGATTGGGATTCGACCGTTGGCGCAGATAAAGACATTGGCGTGCGATTTCTTCAGTAGAACTTCATTCATTTTCTACACGAGCTTGCAAGGGTGATTTCCATAGCTTCTCCACAGCTCTCCCCGCCAGTCTTGAAGATTCTTGGAGGCATGTCCAAGTCAAGAGGCGAGTTACGACAAAAAGAAGAAGAAGCTAGAGTTTTATTGTATAAAATCTTGTAAGAGTTATTTGTATTTGGCTTTCTTCTTACTTATTGTTGTATTGTGAGCTTGTAAGGCTTCTCCACCTTCGGTAGTTACCGTAAAGGAGGGTTTTCATAGTGGAGGGTGTGTGAGTGTGTGGATCCTTGGACTAGTCACCTCTTCTTGAGATAGATACTAAGTAAATCTACGTATTAGCGTTGTGTGTGTCGTTTCTTGTATTTTCCGTTGCACATCATCACAAGAAACAAACAACAACAAGACGAAGCAAACCGACGCAAGCGCGATGAAACACTATTCACCCCCCTCTAGCGGGTACATCGGTCCCAACAATTGGTATCAGAGCGAAGTCGCTCTTCTACGGACTAACCGCCAAGAGAGCAAGAAGCTAGAGGAAGAAGAAGATGGAGCTTGAAGAACCGCTCGGATGGGATATCCGAATTCCACCTCTGTATGACAAAGAAGACTTTAATTATTGGAGGACGAGGTTGGAAACTTGGTTCCAAATGGATTGGAATCAATGGGTTGCTTTGGAAGATCCATTTGAGCCTCCAAAAGATAAAAAGGGGAAGCACCTCCGACCTCGACATTGGACCGAGGAACAAAAGGAGCAAGCGGAGGCGGATAAGGAGGTAACAAAAATATTGTTAAATTTATTACCTTCTAATATCCTTTTGAGTGTAGGTGAATACACAAGTGCATGTGATCTTTGGAAAAAGATCATCGCCTATCATGAAGATCCATCACAATTCCAAGGAGTAGATGAGCCTAAGGAGGAGGGCTCATTGGTCCAAGAAGAGAAGGACCAATCAGATGTTGACACGAGGACAACATTCGAGGAAGAAAAGAAAGAGGAGAAGGAAGATGAGGAGAGATCAACCACATCTTCAAGAGAGGAAGAGGTGAAAACATCCATATCCTCAAGGGTTGAAGAGGTGGAAGTACCCACATCCTCAAAAGGAGAAAAAGAAGAAGATGATGCAACTTCCACAATTCAAGCTACATTAAATGGAGAATCAAGCATCATCCGTACAAGCAAAGGTATAGAAACTTCAATTGAAAATAACAAAAATCATATCATTTGCTTTGAGTGTAGGGAACATGGACACTATAAGAGCAAGTGTCCAAAGTTGGCCAAGAAGAAGGGCCAAGTAGTACTTAAGGGCAAGGAGAAGCCCAAAGAGACAATCCCCAAAACAAAGAAGAGCAAGGAGCACATTGTGTGCTTCTCTGCAATCAAAAAGGACATTATCGGAGTCAATGTCCAAAGGGGAAGAAAATAACCAAAGTCAAAGGAGGAAGCATAAGTCTAGGGGGAACTTCCAAGGTAAAAACCAAGGTATTATTTAATGAATCTATTCCTTTGACACATGATAAAAAAACATGCTAGAAATAATTCTTATCATCTTAATGCTATTTATCATGAAATTAGGAGACATGATGGATTTAAGGATAAATATATTCCTCCTCATGCTAGATTTACCATACCTAAGTTTAGGAAGGTAGATAGTAATTTAGGCAATAATTCTAAGGACTTTAGATATATGCCTAAAAATAGAAATACTTAAGGATTCAATGAAAACCCAAAATCTAGGGATTTATGGAGTGAAATCAAGTCTTGAGGACAAAATTTGATAGTTTAGAAAGGACCTTAGCAAGAATGGAAAACATGCTTAGGGGTCAAAATGAGCATAATCTAGGAAAAACTAGATAAGAGTCATCCAATGACTATAAAGGTTTGGGATACAAATCTAAAATCAAGAAGGATGTGACTTCTTTTCATAGGGTTCCATATAGCTATGAGACCAACCCTAGGTGTAAAGGTCAAGTCAAGGATACTAGGGAAGGAATCCCTAAAGATTCTTTTGGCAAGACTAATGTGACTAAGACTTCTAAGAAGTCTAACAAAGTCACAAAGAAAGTCACAAGGGAAGCCATCCCTAAAGTTGATCTAGTAAAGGTGACTAAAGCTCCAAAAAGGCCTAATAAAGTCACAAAAAATGTTACAAGGGAAGCAATCCCTAGAGTTAACCTAGTAGAAGTGACCAAGGCTTCTAAGAAGCCTAGAAAGGTCCTTAGGAAGGTGACTAGGGAAGTCATCCCTAATGAGTACCTAGAGCATCCAAGGAGTATCAATAGGTTTTGGATTTCTAGGAGCATATTCTCTACACCTTAGATGGGTTTAGAGAGTGTCAACTTTAATTGGAAAGGTAGTTAACCCAACCTTGGTAAAGTTGACACTTGAGAGCATTTTTAAGGTTTCACTAACCTTTGAAAATGAAAAATGATTATTAGTGTTACACTTTGAAAGAGTAAAATATGTCAAAATTTGAGGAGTTGAATATAATTTAAATTGACACACTTGAGAGAAGCAAAAGTAATGCCAAATTTGGAATTCGGTATTTTCTTATGGAATTAAGGGAAATGTAAACCTTAATCTAAATTGTCGCTCTTGGAAAGGGTAACATGTGCCAAATCTTAAGGAATTATGTTTGAATTAAATTGGCACAATTGGAAAAACATAAGAAATACCAAATTGGGGGTTTGGTATTTTCTTAGGGTAATTAAAGGAAAATCTAGGTCATAATGTAAGATGTTTACTCTGTGGAAGAGTAAAATGTGTCAAACCTTGAGGATTTGAACTTAATTTAAATTGACACATTTAGAAAAGGATAAGAAATGCCAAGTTGGGATTTTGACATTTTTCTTAGAAGGTTAAAGGCGAATGTAAGCCTTAATTTGATTTCATTTACTCTTTAAAAGAGTAAAATGTGCCATACTTTGAGGAATTTGTTTAATTTAAAATGACACAAATTTAGAAAGGGAAAAGAAATGTCAAAATTGGATTTTGGCATTTTCATGGGAAATCATGAGCAATCTAGGGTTAAATTTTGATTTAGCTAGGGTTAAGAATACTTAGATAAGTAATCTAGGTAAATTTTATTTATGCTAACTTTCCATGATTGTTTGCCCATCATATGACATGACATTATATTTAGCATTCATTTTTATTATGAAAAACACAAAAATATCATGTCATGTCATACATACATCATGTAGCTATAGCATGTTTTTCTTTTGAAAATTGCTTATTTTGATATATACTATGTAACATCATGCATTATTTTAATTCCCTTGCTATTAAGGACAAATGACATCTATTATAAATGGTAAATATTCCGACAAGTGGGAGTATACCAAGTGACAACCTAGGTGGATGATCATAAATCTCATAATGCCCAGATAGATATGCATGATCCCTTAGTTTAGGGCAAGACCAAATATACATCTCACAAAGAACTATAAGCTGACTTGTATATGTTTTAATACACGTTAGATACAAATGAGATGTTAGGATGGTGAACAAAACTCAAGATGTTGATTTAGTGCATCTTGTTGAATTTTAAGTTAATCAAAACACATAGTTATGTGTTTTTCAATTATTGGGAAAGCTAATGTACAAGTCATGTGCATTGAGCCCAAGGAATATGGTTAGATATTGATTTTGAAAATGATTTAAAAATACTTTTGGAAAACTTTGGTGAAGACTATCTTTTGATAGTGAACATCATTGAATAGGTAGACACAAACTTGAAGAAAACACTAAAGTTTTTACAAGTTTTCAAAATTATGTCAATCCTTAAAAATAAGAAGTATTTTCATAGAAAAATATTTTTCCTTGATAATATATAACCTAAGTAATATCTACATGAAATTTCATGATTTTTGGAATTTTGTAGATTTTTTGGAAAATTTTTGAAGTTGGCTGAAGTCAACTTTCAGACATATCAGGCATTCAATCGATCACCTGATCGATTGAGCTGCCTCAATTGATCGGACGATCGATTGAGAAGGCATTTTACGCAAACAGAAACGTAGTGGATCGATCCACCGATCAATCCACACTGCTTCAATCGATCCATTGATCGATTGAAGTGCAGGTTTTGACTGAAAAAGGTTGTTTTCAACATTTTAAACCAACCTTAGTCTATAAAACCTTTCCTAACCCCTTGGAATACATTTGTAGACATTTAGGGGAAGTTTTTCTTGATGAAAATAAGTATGGATTGGTTAAGATAAATCAAGGTGAAGTTTAGGATGGGGTTTAGTTTTAATTCTAAATTTTGGAACCTCAAAACTTCAAGTTTTGATTTTCAAGGGGGCTAAACCTTCATGATGGATAATACTCAGGGTCGAGTATTGGGGAGCAATGGAAGATTGATATCTTCGTTGTTGGGATAATAAATGTTCTTGGATGAGCATTGTGGAGTAGATTACCGCTCAAGGGGGAGCATTGGGTTAATGAAGGGGATCGGACCTTCATTGATAAAGTGAAAAATGCTCTTGGATGAGCATTGAGAAGAAGATTGTTGCTCAAGGGGGAGCATTGGGTTAATGAAGGGGATCAGACCTTCATTGGTAAAGTGAAAAATACTCTTGGATGAGCATTGAGAAAACGATTACTGCTCAAGGGGGAGCATTGAATACAATGAATGAGAGTTTCATTGTGAAGTTGATGCATGCTCTAGGATGAGCAGTGTGAAGCGAAATAGAGCTCAAGGGGGAGCTTTGGCAACAATGAAACATATGAGATCTTCATTGTGGGGTTGTTAACAATGTTAGGACCAAAAGTAGCTAGAGGGGGGGTGAATAGCTCGTCGCGTTCGCTCGGTGCTCGGCGGTGCTTGTTCCTTCAAAGATGTGCAGCGGAAATACAAAGAAACAATCACACAACGCTAACACGGTTGGTTTACTTGGTATCCACCTCACAAGAGGTGACTAATCCAAGGATCCACACCAACACACACACCCTCCACTATGAATAACACTCCTTTATGGTAACTACCAAAGGCGGAGAAGCCCTACAACCCTCTCAATACAAGAAGAAGAAAGGGAAATACAAGATAAGCAAAAGCTTACAAGATGTGCAATAAAAACCTTAACCCTAACTTCTTCCTCTGGCAATAGATCCGCCTCTTGACTTGGAGAACTTCCAAGATCCTTCAAGAACTGGTGATCTCGAGCTTGGAGAGAGCTGTGGAGGAGCTGGTGAAGATCTGAGTTGAATCGGTGAAGAGATGCTGAAGGAATCGCACGCCAACAGCTATAAATGACGCCAACGGTCGAATCCCAATCGATTGGATTGCTCTCAATCGATCGGGGAGGCTTTGGATCGATCCACGGATCGATCCAGAGCGCCTCTGGGGATCCATGGATCGATCCAGCGCTTATCGCGCGAAGCAGCAGCGTCCCAATCGATCCACTGATCGATTGGGACCTCTGGATCGATCCACGGATCGATCCAGAGGGGTTCTGTTCGCGGGGACTCACCGGATCGATCGGCGGATCGATCCGGATCTTCTGGATCGATCCACTGATCGATCCAGATCTGCTGGATCGATCCACGGATCAATCCAAACCTGCTGGATCAATCCATGGATCAATCCAAACCTGCTGGATCAATCCACGGATCAATCCAAACCTGCTGGATCAATCCACGGATCAATCCAAACCTTGGTTTTTGTCCAAAACCAAGTCTAAAGCCCCCTAAACCAACATCTAGTCAACCATGACTTGTTGGTACATAAGACCTAGCATCCGGTCACCCTTGACCGGCTAGGACTCTCTCACCAAGTGTCTGGTCAATCCCTTTGACCCACTTGGATTTTTCTCTTCTTGCTAAGTATCTGGTCAGTCCCTCTGACCTACTTGGACTTTTCTTTCTCGTGCCAAGTATCCGGTCAATCCCTTTGACCTACTTGGATTCTCACCAAATGTCTGGTCAACCTTGACCCATTTGGATTTCTCTTGCCTGGCTTCACTCACCAGGACTTTCCCAATTGCCTAGCTTCACTCACTAGGTCTTTCACCTGGCTTCACTCACCAGGACTTTCCCAATTGCCTAGCTTCACTCACTAGGTCTCTCACCTGGCTTCACTCACCAGAATTTTCCTCCTGCCTAGCTTCACTCACTAGGACTTCCCAGTCAAGTATCCGGTCATCCTTGACCTACTTGACTCTTCTTCAATCAACCTTGGCTTCACTCACCAGGACTTTCCCAATTGCCTAGCTTCACTCACTAGGTCTCTCACCTGGCTTCACTCACCAGGATTTTCCTCCTGCCTAGCTTCACTCACTAGGACTTCCCAGTCAAGTATCCGGTCATCCTTGACCTACTTGACTCTTCTTCAATCAACCTTGCATTGTCAAACATCGAAACCCAAACCAAGACTCAAGCTTGGTCAACCAGGTCAACCTTGACCTGATGGATGTTGCACCAACAATCTCCCCCTTTTTGATGTTTGACAATACCAACACTATCACTTACAATACCACATGTAAGTTAGGCTAATACCATAGCCTAAACCTTCTTCATGCCACTAGGTAATGAATACATAAGTTAAGCCCTTCATTCTCCCCCTAAGAGGGCAAACTCCCTCTAGGTAATGAAAGTTTAACTTACTCCTTTTCATTTTCTCCCTATTGGCACACATCAAACCATCTTTGAGCACAAATCAACCCGTGCCTCAATTTTGGGCACTCTTCAACAAATGCCCCATTGTTGAAAACTCTCCCCCTGAAGAGTTGCTCATCGTTGTTCACAACTTCACTCGTTGTGACCAACACGATAATGAAGGTCCCATACCCTTCATTAACCTTAACCCTACATTCTCCCCCAATGTAGACAAATGCCCATCCTTGAGCATTATCCACTTGAACAATGAGGATATCCACTCCCCATTAAAGTTCAAACGCTCAACCTTGAGCATGTTCTTAACGGAAGATTGACCACCTTCCAACGTTCATGAAAAATAATTTTCATGTCTTTAAAGAGTCCCTCCCCCTAAAGACATGATGGTAACTTCTGTCATTGCACCAACAATGACTTGGAATCCCCAAAACTTTAGGAAACCCAAATTTAGAAGTTTTGAGGTTCAAATATTCAAAATTTGAAACAAACCTCAACCTAAACTTCAACTTAGCCTTCCTTAACCAATCCATCGTTGTTTTCCACACGAAAACACCCTTTGTATGTATACAAATGTATTCTCAGGGGTTTAGAATGGTTACCTAGACTAAAATAGGTTTAGAGTGCTGAAATCAGGCCTTCCCAGCCAAAATCAGCATCCTGGATCGATTGGAGTTGGGTTCCAATCGATTCAATCCTATCTGAATCGATCCACTAATCGATTCAGGATGTGTGGATCGATCGGCTGATCGATCCAGCGAGCTTCTGCTCGCGAGAATTACCTTATGAATCGATCCACTGATCGATTCAGACACTCCAATCGATCCATGGATCGATCGGAGCTCTGATAGTTGCTGAATTTCAAATTCAGCCAACTTCAGAAACCCCTAGAAAATTCTACAAAAATCCAAAAATCATGAAATTTCGTGTAGACATTATTTAGGGCATACTTTATCATGGAAAAATAGTTTTCTATGAAAATATATCATATCTTCAAAGATTGACACAAGCTTGAAAACTTGCTAAAACTTTAGCGTTTTCTTCAAGTTTGTGTCTAACTATTCAATGGTGATTACTATCAAAAGATAGCCTTCACCAAGGTTTTCCAAAAGTCTTTTAAAATAATTTTCAAAACCAATATCCCATCACATTCCTTGGGCTTAATGCACATGACTTGTACATTAGCTTTCCCAATGATGGGAAAACACATAACTATGTGTTTTGATGAACCTAAAACTCAAAAGAATGCACTAAATCAACATGTTGAGTTTTGTTCATCATCCTAACATCTCACTTGTATCTATTGTGGACAAAACACATACAAGTCATCTTATAGGTCTTTGTGAGATGTAAAATTTGGTTTTGCCCTATTCTAGGGATCATGCATATCTACCTAGGCATTTTAGAGGTATTAGACATCCACCCAGGATGTCACTTGTTAATAAATGTTGTTAAATGTCATTTGTCCTTAATTACAAGGAATTAAACTTAATGCATGATTATGCTATGGCATACATCAAAAAGAAATAACTTTCAAAAGAAAGATTCCTATAATTACATGATGTATGTATGACATGACATGGTATTTTTGTATTTTCATAATAAGGTATGAGTGCAAAAATAAACATGATGTCATGACATATAATGGGCAAACAATCATGGCAAGATTCAGCATAAATAAAATATACCTAAATTACCTTTCTAAGTATCCTTACCCACTTAGCTAACCCCACTTGTTTTAACTTAAAACGTTAAACCTAGATTGCCCTAAATGCTTCAAAGAAATGCCAAAACCTAAATTGACATTTCTATTTCTCTTGATTTGTTTATGCCACTTAAAAATTAAGCATATACTCAAATGTTGGCATATTCCATTTTTCCTCAAGAATAATCACATAAATCAAGGCCCGGATTGCCTTACATTTCTAAGAGAATACCAAAATCCCAACTTGGTATTTCTCTAGGTTTTCCCAATTTATGTCATTTTAAGATAAAATCAATTTTTCACCATTAGGCACATTTTACTCTTTCAAGGAGTAAATAATAATTCAATTTCATTTTCAAAGGTTAACAAAAACCTTGAAAATGCTCCTTGAGTGTCAATTTCTTTATGATTGGGTTAACTACCCTTTCACTTAGAGTTGACACTCTCTAACCCATTTATGGGGTAGAGAAAATGCTCCTAGGAACCCAACACCTATTGGTGCTCCTTGGATGCTCTAGGTATTCACTAGGGATAACTTCCCTAGATACCTTCCTAGTGACCTTGTTTGGCTTCTTAGAAGCCTTGGTCACCTTTTCTAGGTCAACTCTAGGGATAGCCTCCCTTGTGACCTTGTTGGTGACTTTCTTAGACTTCTTAGAAGTCTTAGTCACTTTGGTTGCAAAGATACTTCTAGGGATATCTTCCCTTGTATCCTTGACTTGACCTCTAGACTTAGGGTTTGTTCCATAACTATATGGAACCCTATGATAACTAGGCACATCCTTTTTAGCTTTGGGTTTGTATCCCAAACCTCTATGGTCATTGGATGGCTTTTGTACCCCTAAACCTAGGTTATGCTCATTTTGCCCTAATAGGATATTTTCCAATCTTTTTAGGGTCTTTTCTAATTTATCAAGTCTTGACCTCAAGACTTGATTTTCCCTTACTAAGTCCTTAGTATTTGATTTTTCATTTGATCCATGAGCATTTTTATTCTTGGGCTTGTATCTATTATCCTTAGTGTTTTTGCCCAAATGTCTATCTACCTTCCTAACCTTAGGTTGGGTAGTCTTGGCATGTAGGGCCACATGCTTTTCCTTAATGCCCTCATGCTTTCTATTCTTATGGTAAATTGCATTAAAATGATAAAAATTTGAACTATCATGCTTTTTACCATTATGCAAGGGAATAGGCTCAAGAAAGTTACCTTTCTTTTTACCTGAGGGGCTCCCCCTTGAATTGAGCTTCCTCCTTGAGCCTTGACCATCTTTTTCCCCTTGGGGCATTGACTTCGGTAATGTCCCTTTTGATTGCAAGAGAAGCATATAATATGCTCCTTGCTCTTCTTTGTATTGGGGATGGTCTCCTTTGGCTTTACCTTGCCCTTTTGTGCCACTTGGCCCTTCTTCTTGGCCAATTTAGGACACTTGCTCTTGTAGTGCCCATGTTCCCTACATTCAAAGCATATAATATGATTTTTATTATTAATTGAAACATTTATACCTTTGCTTGTAGGGGTGACATCTTTTCCTTTGGATCCGGAGGTAGAAGCTTCCTCTTGATCGGACCTTGATTCTCCTCCATTTGATTTTGCTTGACTTGTGGAGGTAGAATCTTCTTCCTCCTCTTTGTCTCTTGACCCGGATGTAGAGGCTTCTCCTTCTTCTTGATCCGGTGTCACCAGGGATTGCTCCCCCTCAATCCTAGAGGTGGAGGCTTCATCATCTTGTACATGGAACAAGGAGTATGCTCCCTCCTTGTTCTCTTCATTGCACTCCCTTGAAGATGAAGCTTCTTCTTGGACTTCTTCTTCGGAGGTTGAGCATCTCTCAACCTTGGAGTCCTCCTCTTGATCTCGCTCCAATGAGTCTCCCTCTTTGGATTCCTCTTGATTCGGTACAGTGGAGGGTTCTTCATGGATTGTTGCCAATTTGCTCCAAAGCTCCTTGGCATCGTTGAATTCTTCGATTTGAGCCAAAATGTGGCTAGGCAATAAGTTGACCAAAAGCTTGGTCACTTTATCATTTGCCTCGCTCCTTTGAATTTGCTCCAAGCTCCATTTGCTTTTCTTGAGAAGCTTGCCCTTGGAGTTTGTTGGAGCTTTGAAGCCTTCCATTAGAGCAAACCATTGCTCTATCTCCATCATAAGAAAATTTTCGATTCTTGATTTCCAAGAATCGAAGCTTGTGGATGTGTACGGTGGAGCCACCCTTGTGTCAAATCCAAGTCCATCTTGGAATTGCATCTTGAAGTTGAGCTTCTTGAAATCTTTGACTTTTGATGAATTTGCTTCAACTTCTTCACCCTCTAGCTCTTCTTGTTATGCTTGACCCTTCCGGAAATGATTCCGGTGAAGAGCGGCCTCGCTCTGATACCACTTGTTAGGACCAAAAGTAGCTAGAGAGGGGGGGGTGAATAGCTCGTCGCGTTCGCTCGGTGCTCGGCGGTGCTTGTTCCTTCAAAGATGTGCAGCGGAAATACAAAGAAACAATCACACAACGCTAACACGGTTGGTTTACTTGGTATCCACCTCACAAGAGGTGACTAATCCAAGGATCCACACCAACACACACACCCTCCACTATGAATAACACTCCTTTATGGTAACTACCAAAGGCGGAGAAGCCCTACAACCCTCTCAATACAAGAAGAAGAAAGGGAAATACAAGATAAGCAAAAGCTTACAAGATGTGCAATAAAAACCTTAACCCTAACTTCTTCCTCTTGCAATAGATCCGCCTCTTGACTTGGAGAACTTCCAAGATCCTTCAAGAACTGGTGATCTCGAGCTTGGAGAGAGCTGTGGAGGAGCTGGTGAAGATCTGAGTTGAATCGGTGAAGAGATGCTGAAGGAATCGCACGCCAACAGCTATAAACGACGCCAACGGTCGAATCCCAATCGATTGGATTGCTCCCAATCGATCGGGGAGGCTTTGGATCGATCCACGGATCGATCCAGAGCGCCTCTGTGCTCTGGAAAAATGCCTGGATCGATCCACGGATCGATCCAGCGCTTATCGCGCGAAGCAGCAGCGTCCCAATCGATCCACTGATCGATTGGGACCTCTGGATCGATCCACGGATCGATCCAGAGGGGTTCTGTTCGCGGGGACTCACCGGATCGATCGGCGGATCGATCCGGATCTTCTGGATCGATCCACTGATCGATCCAGATCTGCTGGATCGATCCACTGATCGATCCAGATCTGCTGGATCAATCCACGGATCAATCCAAACCTGCTGGATCAATCCACAGATCAATCCAAACCTGCTGGATCAATCGGCTGATCAATCCAGATCTTGGTTTTTGCCCAAAACCAAGTCCAAAACCCCCTAAACCAACATCTAGTCAACCATGACTTGTTGGTACATAAGACCTAGCATCCGGTCACCCTTGACCGGCTAGGACTCTCTCACCAAGTGTCTGGTCAATCCCTTTGACCCACTTGGATTTTTCTCTTCTTGCCAAGTATCTGGTCAGTCCCTCTGACCTACTTGGACTTTTCTTTCTCGTGCCAAGTATCCGGTCAATCCCTTTGACCTACTTGGATTCTCACCAAATGTCTGGTCAACCTTGACCCATTTGGATTTCTCTTGCCTGGCTTCACTCACCAGGACTTTCCCAATTGCCTAGCTTCACTCACTAGGTCTTTCACCTGGCTTCACTCACCAAGACTTTCCCAATTGCCTAGCTTCACTCACTAGGTCTCTCACCTGGCTTCACTCACCAGGATTTTCTTCCTGCCTAGCTTCACTCACTAGGACTTCCCAGTCAAGTATCCGGTCATCCTTGACCTACTTGACTCTTCTTCAATCAACCTTGGCTTCACTCACCAGGACTTTCCCAATTGCCTAGCTTCACTCACTAGGTCTCTCACCTGGCTTCACTCACCAGGATTTTCCTCCTGCCTAGCTTCACTCACTAGGACTTCCCAGTCAAGTATCCGGTCATCCTTGACCTACTTGACTCTTCTTCAATCAACCTTGCATTGTCAAACATTGAAACCCAAACCAAGACTCAAGCTTGGTCAACCAGGTCAACCTTGACCTGAGGGATGTTCCACCAACAAACAATATATGAGGTTATAAACAACGTAGAGTTAACTTTTCAGGAGAAGCGTTTGTTTCAGTTTTTGATGTGTGACAAAGGGGGAGAATGGAAGGTTAAGTTAGGCCTTAATCCCAAGCTGGAGGAGTTTGCCTTCTAGGAAAGGGAGAGAATGAAGGAAACCTTCATTCAAGCATTGTGATAAAGAAGAGGTTAAGGCTATGGGATTTAGCCTTGTGATAAAGAAAAGGTTAAGACTATGAGACTTAGCCTTGGTATAAAGAAGAAGTTAAGGTTAGGAGATTTAACCTAACTTAGAGGTATTGTCAAACATCAAAAAGAGGAAGATTGTTAGGGCAATTTCCCCAGGTCAAGGTTAACCAGTTTGACTAAGCTTGAGTTGAGTTAAGCTTAAATCGGAATTTGAGTTTTGATGTTTGACAATATAAGGAGATTGCTGGAGCAATCGTCCGGTTATGGAGATGGTCAAAGGGTTGACCAGGTTGATGAGAATACAAGTCAAGTAGGTCAAGGTTGACAGGAGACTTGATTGGGAAGTCCTAACTAGAATTTAGGCAGTGGAGAAAGTCTTGGTGAGGAGTCATGCATTTGGAAAGTCCTGGTGAGGAGCCAGACATTTGGAAAGTCCTAGTGAGAAGCCAGGCAACTGAAAGTCCAAGTGTGATCTTGGCAAAGACAATTGCGAAGTCCTGGTGAGGAGCCAGGTAAAGGTTGTAAGTCCAAGTATGTGGTCTTGGCAAGGTAAGTCCTAGTGTGACTTGGCAAGGAGAACTCGATAACTAGGATGAGGCCGAAGGAAGCTCTTGAAGTGAAGGATGGGGAGATATCCGAGGGACGCAAGGCTGATGGAGGAGGCTAGAAGGCTAGTTTGAAGTTGGTCGAGTGTGGTGGTATAATCCGACAACTAGGATAAGGCCGAAGGAAGCTCCCGAAGGTAAGGTGTGAAGGATGAGAGATATCTGAGGGACGGAAGGTTAATGGAGGAGGCTAGAAGGCTAGTTCGAGGTTGGTCGGGTATGGCCGGATGCTAGACATGATGTACTAACAGGTCATGGATTGACCGGATGTTAGTTTCAGGGGGCTTTGAACTTGATTGGGTAAGTCCACAGGAGCTGGATCGATCAACCAATCGATTGGCTCATGCCCAATCAATCGGTTGATCGATTGGGAGAGCACCCGCGACAAAGGGTTCTCCCAATCGATCCATGGATCAATTGGGAGCCTTTTTCGATCGAACAGAAAGCCTCCCAATTGATCGACCGATCGATTGGGAGCCTCAAATCGATCGGCTGATCGATTGGGAGGTTGGATTTTCGTGTGATATCTCTGGAAATCGCACGAAACACAGTGAATCGATTGGGCAATCGATTCAGGGGATTTCCATAGAGCACAGAGGTGCTCTGGATCGATCGACTGATCGATCCAAAACCTCCCTAATTGATTGAGATTCGACCATTGGCGCAGATAAAGGCATTGGCGTGCGATTTCTTCGGTAGAACTTCATTCATTTTCTACACGAGCTTGCAAGAGCAATTTCCACAACTTCTCCACAGCTCTCCTCGCCAATCTTGAAGATGTTGGACCCCGTGGTAGTTTTGATGTGATCAACCAAGTTAATTAGGTCCTGCGTTTTGTCTGACCCCTGTGTCTGAGTGTGCAGGAACTTAGGAGCACAGGAAGTCGAGCGGAAGACGCAGCTAGTGAGAAGGATGGCACGGGAAGGGAGCCGACGAGCTCGGTGCGTCCGAAGGACGAGAGAGCTGCGGAAGAGTACTCCGGTGGAGCGAGAAGAACGTGCGCGGCGTTCGAGGGACGAGAAGCCGGACAGAAGCCTGCTCGAGGAGAAGGCCAGGAATTGGGTTCGGGTGAACCCTATTCCGGTGGGCCGCAATCACCCAAGGAGCCAAACCGGAGCAAGTCAACTGGAGTTGACTTGTCAACGGTTCGGTCGACCGAACCTATTGATCGGTCGACCGAACCCTTCATTAACCAAAGCCAACCGCAGCAGACACGTCAAATGCCACGTCAGAAGCTGACCGTTGGTGGAGCGGATCGGTCGACCGAACCTACTGATCGGTCGACCGAACCCAAGTTTATCTAGAGACCAAGTCGAGCAGTTTGATCGGGCCAACTTAGCTGGAGACCGTTGACCGATCGGTCGACCGAACAAAAGGATCAGTCGACCGAACCTAAGCTCGATCCACGGAGACTGCACCTGGACAGAAGACTGGGCAAGTACAGCAGGTTCGGTCGACCGAACCTGGGGATCGGTCGACCGATCCCTCTCGAGTCAAAACCTGATCCTGAAGATCAGGTCATCCGATAAGCTCTAGAACCCCTATATAAAGAGGGTCTCAAGCAGCTGTAAAGAACAACGAATACGAACGATTTTTATCAACTCTGTACTCTCATTCTCGAAGCAATAGTTCTGTGCTCTCTAAGTGTAAAAGACTTCTCCGCCTTTAGCAAAGGAGTTCTTTCTAGTGTGCTCTTTCATTTCCCTAGATTAACAACCCTCTTGGTTGTAACCAGGTTAACTGCTGAGTTATTTTTCATTTCTGTTAAGTCTTACTGTTTATTACTTTATAGCTATTGCATCTCGTTGAGTTGAAAATTCGAGGAGGGTATAATTTCTATTGCAGGCAATTCACCCCCCTCTTGTCGGTCTCCGCTGCACGAACAAGTGGTATCAGAGCCCAACAGCCTCAGAGGGACTAACCATCATCTGAAGCACAAAGATCAGAACAATGGCCGGCGCAAACATTAATCCCCCGAAGTTCGACGGAGATTTCGCTACATGGAAGCGAAAAATGGAGGTATTCTTTAAAACAGACTTTGATATTTTAATTACTATGAAATATGGTTTTGCAGCGCCGAAAGATAAAGAAGAAAACACATGGAGTAAGAAGGAGCAAGCCGACTTCGTCGCCAACGGAAAGGCTGAGTTCCATCTACTCAGTGTACTGCCACCACAGGAGGTAAATCGGATCGGAAGTTACGATTCCGCGAAAGATCTCTGGGAGAAATTCCTGAAGCTCCACGAAGGTACCTCCGAAGCGAAGCTAGCGAGGCGCGACATCCTCCGGAACCAGTTGACGAACCTCCGGATGAACCATGGCGAGAAGGTAGCACAGCTCCAAGCAAGGATCAAAGAGCTGATCTCGCAACTAACCAATCTTGGAGAAGAGGTAACGAACCGGGACTCAATCCGGTATGCGCTCAATGCCTTCCCTAGAACTCCAGAGTGGGCCTCCTTAGTAGATGCATACTACATCTCTAAGGATCTAGAGGTAAGTACTTTAGAACAATTATTTTCCACTTTTGAACTTCACGAATCTCGAGTTTCAGAGTCCAATGGAGTAGAGAAGTCCAGTCAGAACATTGCCTTAAAGGCAAAAATCAACAGTTCTGACTCCGAAGCCTCGGTCGACGAATCAGAAGCGGCACTACTGGTAAGACGCTTCAATAAATTTTTTAAATCTAACAAATTTAGATCGCAGAGGCATGAGAGAAAAAGAAGAACGATTCGTTGCTACAACTGCAACGAAGAAGGGCATATCAAGGATGACTGCCCGATATTGAAGAGCAAGCAAAAGGAGAAGACAAAGACCAAGTACAAGAAACCAGATTCCTCCAAGCACAAAAATCTGAAGGCGACATGGGACGACTCTTCATCCTCCGAGTCAGAAGTCGAAGAATTCTCGGGACTAGCACTGATAGCCAACCATCAGCTAGAAGAAACATCTAACTCATAAATGAGCATTGATGAAGGGGGAGGAACATCCGAAGAAGCAGCAGTGAAGGGGGAGCGTCACCAGAACAGGTAAGTAAGGTACGCAATCTAACCCCAACTCAATCTTTTAAATTTATCAAGTCTCTTTCTAGAGAGTTAGATCAATTAGAAAAAGAGAATGCTGAACTAATGTTGAACCTAGCAAGAGCATGCTAGTTAGAAATGTATGATCATCTAAAATCAGAAAATGATAATTTAAAATTAGAATTGAAAAATTAAAAACTGATGCTTGCTTAAATAGATTTCCAAAATCAAAAGTTAGAATTTATGAAAAATTGAATTGGTACATTAAACAACATCAGGGTCAACTTAGGAAAATTCCTAAAAGTTATATACCCTCTATGTTTTTAAAGAATCCCGTAGGAAGGAACCTTTACTGGGTTCCAAAATCTGTACTTGATTAATTTTACAGTGATAAAATTAAACTTTGAGTTTCTTTATGGAAGCTTTGTCTAAGGAAGTGGTTGTTGCTCCAATAACCAAGAAGGTCTAGTGCCTTGCCACGACCTGGAAACCAAAATATCGAAATAAATGTTTAATTAACCTTCTGATAAAAGCATTAATATTAAATTAAACAATGCTTTAAAAAGTTTTTAAACATATCATTAGGAACTCTTTAAATATTTTTCCTTTGAAAATTTTTAAAAGTTTCTTGAAATTTTAACTTAAAAGTTTTCGTTTGAAAATTCTGAAAAATTGATCTTAACTTAGAAATTTTTTTAAAGTTAAAACCTACTTCAACTTCTGTAACTTGTTTGCCCCCGTTTTTGCTGTGATCAAAGGGGGAGAATAAAGAAAAGTACAAGTTTAGGGGGAGTTAGGAGGAGTTAGGAAGGTTTAAATTTGTAATATTCTTTCTAAATATTGTTGCAATTTTACTTATTGTTGCAAAACTTATGCTTAATATGCTAGTTTAGTAATTTTTTCTTTAAAATTACTTCTTATGTCTGTTTTAACTCTAACTTGAACTTGAGTTGATACACATTGAAAAGGGGGAGATTGTTGGACCCCGTGGTAGTTTTGATGTGATCAACCAAGTTAGTTAGGTCATGCGTTTTGTCTGACCCCTGTGTCTGAGTGTGCAGGAACTTAGGAGTATATGAAGTCGAGCGGAAGACGCAGCTAGCGAGAAGGACGGCACGGGAAGGGTGCCGACGGGCTCGGTGCATCCGAAGGATGAGAGAGCTGCGGAAGAGTACTCCGGTGGAGCGAGAAGAACGTGCGCGGCGTTCGAGGGACGAGAAGCCGGACGGAAGCCTGCTCGAGGAGAAGGCCGGGAATTGGGTTCGGGTGAGCCCTATTCCGGTGGGTCGCAATCACCCAAGGAGCCGAACCAGAGCAAGTCAACTGGAGTTGACTTGTCAATGGTTCGGTCGACCGAACCTATTGATCGGTCGACCGAACCCTTCATTAACCAAAGCCAACTGTAGCAGACACGTCGAATGCCACGTCAGAAGCTGCCCGTTGGTGGAGCTGATCGGTCAACCGAACCTACTGATCGGTCGACCGAACCCAAGTTTATCTAGAGACCAAGTCGAGAAGTTTGATCGGGCCAACTCAGCTGGAGACCGTTGGCCGATCGGTCGACTGAACAAAAGGATCGGTCGACCGAACCTAAGCTCGATCCACGGAGACTGCACCTGGACAGAAGACTGGGCAGGTACAGCAGGTTCGGTCGACCGAACCTGGGGATCGGTCGACCGATCCCTCTCGAGTCAAAACCTGATCCCGAAGATCAGGTCATTCGATAAGCTCTAGAACCCCTATATAAAGAGGGTCTTGAGCAGCTGTAAAGAACAACGAATACGAACGATTTTTATCAACTCTGTACTCTCATTCTCGAAGCAATAGTTATGTGCTCTCTAAGTGTAAAAGGCTTCTCCGCCTTCAGCAAAGGAGTTCTTTCTAGTGTGCTCTTTCATTGCCCTGGATTAACAACCCTCTTGGTTGTAACCAGGTTAACTGCTGAGTTCTTTTTCATTTCTGTTAAGTCTTACTGTTTATTACTTTATAGCTATTGCATCTCGTTGAGTTGAAAATCCGAGGAGGGTATAATTTCTATTGCAGGCAATTCACCCCCCTCTTGCCGGTCTCCGCTGCACGAACAGAAGATTCTTGGAGGCATGTCCAAGTCAAGAGGCGAGTTACGACAAGAAGAAGAAGAAGGTTGGATTTTATTGTATAAAATCTTGTAAGAGTTATTTGTGTTTGGTTTTCTTCTTGCTTATTGTTGTATTGTGAGCTTGTAAGGCTTCTCCACCTTCGATAGTTACCGTAAAGGAGGGTTTTCATAGTGGAGGGTATGTGTGAGTGTGTGGATCCTTGGACTAGTCACCTCTTCTTGAAGTGGATACCAAGTAAATTTACGTGTTAGCGTTGTAGTGCGTTGTTTCTTGTATTTTCCGTTGCACATCATCACAAGAATCAAACAACAACAAGACGAAGTAAACCGACGCAAGCGCGACGAAACGCTATTCACCCCCCTCTAGTGGACACATCGGTCCCAACAGTACCCACTCTCTAGCTTTGCCGGATGCTCATGAGGATCCGCACCCTATTCTCCCCCGATTGGCTATTGCGGATCGGACAAGGGGTCAAAACATTGTGGTTTGCTAGACCGCCTGTATAGCTCCACTCTCTCTTTGGATATTGTCACAGACCATTTAGGCCTCGTAAGAAAGTGGGCCCTCTACGTAAGGCTCGTCCCCCAACTAACATCCTAATGGGCCTTCTAGTCTGAGAGCTCGTTTCATGATTAATACAACATGTGAGTTTGTCAGATAGTCATAAGATCATATCTATGTACAGATACGCAATACATCCTCCCATACCCACGATATGACTACTAGATACGATATAAGCATGACTATGAGATAAGTAGTTTGACAGTAAGATGATGTCTCATTAAATGCGGAGATTATGATTGACATTATAAAAGAGGGTTATTCTCAGCTGGTACAAGTACACGCATACAAGCTTACACATTTTCATATTTTCTTCCACTTATACTACTTTGCTCCTGTCGTTTTCTTACTTGATCATTATAGTAGTTGTGTCAGGGACCCCCCCCCCCCCCCCTGCTTATTGATGATTTTCCTTCCTCTATTTTTGGTAGTATTCACAGGCAATTCCCGAAGTTCTTCAGCTTAAGTCTTATTCCTGGTTCAATTCCATGCTAATTCATCGATGGTCTACAGCTCATCGTTTCCGAACGGGATCAACAGATTTAGCACAACAAGTATAATATGAAATTATAAATTAAGAGATTTGACAGTCTCGTGAATGTATGGTCCTGTCTTTGATTTCACTGAAACTCTAAGTTGGATTGACGTCTATTGTTTCCTTCAGGAGAATGCATCCTCACTTACTCCTCTTAGGAGGGTTTACTTGTGATCCGGTCTGAAAATTGAGAAGATGGAACGACCGAAATGATGTGGCTGAAATGTTGACCGAGTTGCCATGCCCTGGATGGGAAGTGTATGCTGAGTCATCTTCTATGTTGATCAAGTCGTCAGAAGGTCTTTGGTCAACGCTACCTGCAGACAATGACCGAGTTTTCTAGGTCCCTGACACCCCGATGCTCGAGACAGATCTCATAAATATATAAGAAGTAGGCTAAACAGTAGAATAATGAAATGAATGAAGAGTGAGTACGGTGACGTACCCTAGCCTAGGGGGGCACCCTTTGGTAGACTGATGAGTTGGTAGTGACATTCATCGAGTCGTCATGACCTAGAAGAGTAGATGAATGTGAACCGAATGAGGAGAAAGATTTGACAGCATGGAGCCGGTTGTGGCAGGGAACCAGAATACAACAGTAGCACACAGGCCGGAACACAATAGCGGCGCGGAGGCCGAAACACCACATATCGGCTCATAGGTCGGGTAGTAACAATGACGCAAAGGCCAAAACAACATATCGGCTCAAAGGCCATAACACAATAGCAAGGTGCATGGAAGTGGTGACTCAGGGAAGGCTGGTTCACGCCAGAAGTGTATATGATAGGGTGGATCGAGGTCTGAATTGGCCCCGAGAGAGGATTGCAGTGGCAGTCGGAGGTCAAATCTGTGTTACATCTGAAGGCAAGATATCGAATGGTTAGATTCGGCAACAATGATGTCGTCTGCAATGCGAAAGGTGTGAAGGTCGTGGTAGAGTGAGAAACAGCATAGCCAACGAAGTCAGCAGACTGAGGAGACCGGGGGCATCATGATCAACGATGGTGGCTGGTCGCTGCGACAGAGAGGCAACCGATGAGCGACTGTGGACACTAGAAAGGAGTGGAGCGTGGTAGTCGACTATGGCGCCAAGGTGGCGGCTACTTGTGGCATGAAGGCAACAGTCGGCTATGACACAAAAGCTACTGTTGTGGAGTGCGACGGTGGCGCTCGTAGCACTGGAGTGGGTCGAGGGTGGCCGGCGACGATGCTAAAGGGCGACTATAGAACAACTTTGGAGCGAGGAGGCCGCTTGTGAGAGAGGAGGCAGCACGGTGACGGCGGTAGTGTGCGTGAGAGGAAGAAAAGAGACTATCTCTGTGAGGGAGAAGGTGGCTAACCACGAAGACGGACGACGTCAAAGTCAGCCGGCGGCTGGTGGGTGACAAGGGAGGTGGGAGGTAGCAGCGTTATCCTCTGGCGGCCGGGTTGGTAAACAGCACTCCCCTAAAACCCAAACTCTCAACATGTGAAAAATACCAAAATACCCTTGCCTCCTTCTCTTTATTCCTTCCGACCCCACACAATAAATCCATATCAACTTGTCTTGCCAAACATCCGATCCTTTAGACTTATTTAGACTTTGTGCTCTACATCTGATCCTCTGACCCCCTAGGCTTCCTTTTAGTGTCCGGTCCTCCAGACACATCGACATACTAGACATTCGGTATTCCAGACCCATACGTCTAGACTTTCTGCCTGATGTACTCAATATGCCAAGTGTTCCTATCCAGTTCTATTGACAAGGACTTCATTGCCTAGTCGCAAATAAGACTTTCTCTTTTAAAAAAAATAGAATTTTTCCTTTATCTAGTGTCCACTAGGACTTTTGCTTTACATAGTCTTAACCTGCTAGAACTTTTTCATTACTTAACTACACACTTAGTCAACCTTATTAGATTATAATAAAATCTAACTTTAAACCTTTGTAAATATCAAAACTTCAATTTAATTATCTGATACTCCTGGTATCAACAACAACATATCTGAGTATGAGGGTCAACCTTTGATGATCGAGCAGGCTCCATTGTTACTCATCTGTCGAGATTCGAGAAGCAGCAAAAGGAAAAGAAGAGAAGGTGAAGGAGGTCTTTGAGCTGTTCTCAGAATTACTAAATTTGGAGTGCTAGCTTTAGTTGATGTTCTGTAAATTAACAAACTTTAAAACAGCACGACAGCTATATGATCTCTGCCTCCATTTCTTTATATATATCACGTTTGCGCTGATCGATCGATCGATCTATCGTCCGAGGCGAGAATGGCGGATACCACGAGGACGTCGAGGTTCAAGAGTGTGTGCGTCTTCTGCGGCAGCAGCGCCGGCAACCGCGACTGCTACGGGAACGCCGCCATGGAGCTCGGCCGGGAACTGCTGGACTGGAAGGTGGACCTCGTCTACGGGGGTGGCGACGTCGGTCTCATGGGGTTGGTCTCCCGCGCGGTGCACTCGGGCGGCGGCCGCGTCGTCGGGATCATCCCGCGGTCACTCATGGCGAGGGAGATCACAGGGGAGACGTTAGGGGAGGTGAAGGAGGTGGCGAGCATGCACCAGCGGAAGGCGGAGATGGCCCGCTGCGCCGACGCCTTCGTGGCGCTTCCCGGTGGCTACGGGACGCTGGAGGAGCTGTTCGAGGTGGTCGCGTGGGCGCAGCTCGGCATCCACAGGAAGCCGGTGGGGTTGCTCAACGTCGACGGCTACTTCGATTCGCTGCTGGCGTTCATTGACAAAGCGGTGGCGGAGGGGTTCATTCCGCCTCACCAGCGCGGGATCCTCGTCTCCTCCGCCGACGCCCGGGGCCTCCTCTGCGGGCTGGAGGAGTACGTGCCGGTGGAGGACCCGGTGACGAGCAGATTTGCGGCTGAGTGGGCGGCGGGGGATTGATTCAATTCTTAATCAACCACCCTACTTCAGGATTAATAAAATAAATTCTGGACGAAATATAAATTAAAAAGATCCGGACAAAATCGTTCCTAGATTTTATGTCCAAGATCATATGTATAGATAATTGTGATGGAAAGATACAAGGAGGTATATACACGTGTGAAATTATGCTTTTACTTTTATTATTTTTTATTAATATTAGTACTATCTTACTATTTTAATTCAGAATATTAACTAACTAATTTTGATACAGTTTGAAATAAAATAAAATTATGTTAATATTTTTCTATATAAAAATAATTGTTAGATTTATTATTTTTTTTTATTATTTTTATATAAAAAATATATATTATCATGATTTTCTATAGTCCATATTTTAAAATTAGTAACATCATGAATAAATAAATTTTTAGAAATATTTTAAATCAATGATATTACAAAAGTATGTATTTCTTAACTTTTGGTTAAGATTAAGTATACTATCAGACTATCTCCAATCGATCATCAAAATATTAAATTTAGTATCAAATTAGCATCAAAAGACTCTAACCCATACATCAAATTTCACACCAAATATTCACATCACCATATTTGGTGTGAGAGAGAGTTTTTATTTTTTTAATTTTATTATATAATTAATAAAATCAAATGTAATTAATTTGTAATTATTATTTTCTTTGTCTTTACTTGGATATTTAAATGTAATTATTATTTATTATAAATTTAAATTAAGTGTATTTAATATATATATAAATTTTATTATGTATAATTGTAAATATTTAATTTATTAAAAGATAAAGAAGCTCATATTGCCCTTCAAAATGTATTAATTGAGTATTTATGGGAACAATATAGTAATTCAGAAGGTTAAAGTATTGTAATATTGTGTTTTTAATTAAGTATCATTGTTTGTTTTGAATAAAAAATAGTAAAATATTTTATCATAATTGTGTATAATTTTATAATATTTTTAAAATATATTTATGTCTGAGTAATTATATAATAAAATTTAAAATATCAATACTATATATATATATATATATATAGTATTGATATCCTGCGCGACGTGTATAGTGCGCGACTGTGCGCGTTGTGCAGGATATCACTTTTTTTTTTCTTTTTTAATTTTTTTAATTTTTGAATTAAAACTAATTAAAATATTTTTTAAAATTTTATTTCTAGTATTCATGCTTCCCAATTGGGTTATAATTTGTAAGTTATTTTTTTTTTTTTTAAAGATTTTACCTCTAGGGTTTAGATTTTCCAATTGAGTTATAGTATTTAGTAAAAAAAAAAATTAAAAATGAAATAAATTTAAGTATTTATGAAGTATTGTAATATGTTTAGGGGATATATTCATGGAGCACGGTCGCGCGCAGAATATTAATACTATATATATATTATAATTAGATACTAAATTTGAAAAAAAATAAAATATCAAATATTAATGAAGTATTAATTTTAAATATAATAATTATTATATAAACAAATTAATAAAAAAATAGAATATTCTAAAGAATATTTTTTTTGGAAAATTATATTATTTTAATGTGGAAATTATATCAAATTTAATGTTATGGGTTAGGACAGAATCTGTCATGATAGCTTGTACTTACTATTAGGATTCTGACTTTTTGAGTAACTCACTTCCCAAACTTAACATGTGAAGGGACAAGGCAAACAAAGGGATACCACAGTTATTACAACACTTTTTAATTGGGAAATTTGGGATGCATCCTAGTCTTCTCTCCAAGAGATTCCCTTAGACTTCTTTCGCTAGAAAAGATAAAGGAGGCAGGATTATCTCTACGTTCTCATTTACTTTACTATATTACTCCATTCATTTCTCCTCTATATATTATTTGGGACTTCATATATAATAATTTAGACATCGGACACCGAATTAACTCCCGGTGATATATGTTATTCTCCACATTAATTGATCACATCTCGCCCACCACTGATTTTGAAAAGCTGATCTGACTCGACTAAAGTCGACTAAAGAAAATTCCATAAAATTTGACTCATCTATCGTTCTTGACCGAAACATTAATGAACACATTGTGCAGAGATGAGACATTCAGCAGAAGCATATTCGCCACCAGTTTTACTTAGAAGGCCCTTTTTGGGCCACAATAACTACGCCAGCCATAGACCTTTCAAACGTTATATTTCCATTGAGATTATTTTTTAAGTTCATATGTAATATGCTAGCAAAAGATCACATAATTATTTAATTTAAACTGCTCAACTTTAAACCTTTTTTATATTTAATTCCTTGTTTTAATTCATAAAACAGATAATTAACGTTTATCAAACATATTACAATAAAATATTAAATTTCTTTATATATTCATGCAAAAATGGATCGTTGAGAAGTTGCAAACCAACTGAGGCCTCGTGAAGCAGAAGCAGCAGCAGCAGCAGCTGCATGCTTACGGAAGAAGACAGTTGCCACCATCCATCCCACCTGTCCTTAATAGACTCAGTCTGTGCTGACGTGTCGAAAGGGAAAAGGCCAATGTTCATCGGAACCCTCCACAAGATTAACTCACAGCAACCCCAAGAATTATCTTGTGACCTCTTGGAATCTGTGTAAAGATTTAATTTGACGTGATAAGAGGGGCCACGTTTCGGCCTCCCACTGCCTGATCCACCTAATTAATTCCCTCTAATCATGATTAAGAATGGAATCCCTGGCTTAAGGACTTTGGTGCACAATTAAGAATCTAATCCATAGCGACTTTGGTGAGCTCTCTCGCTTAATTTTCTGGACAAGGTCTTTTTTTAAAAAAAAACCTTTTCCCTGAGTCGTTTTGAAAATTTTTATGTATTTAATGCTATAATTCAACCTCTAAATTAAAGTTTAAATGCAAAATTTTATTGGCATGCCAATGCTAAGAGAGAAAGGTAATTAAGGTAGGTTTAATTTTCATAACTAGGGTTTCACTTGCTTTAGATATATAATAAACAATTGACGCATGAAAGCCTTGGGATTGGCCTTCTCTCACACAAGATAATAATATTAAGAATAATAATAGTGATAATAAACTACTAATTTAGCTTCCATGGAACTTGACGCCAACCAAGAACACTTAAAAGGTGGCATAAATCATGGCCCTTTATGAGTCAATTTAGCTTGATCTAAGATTTTATTTTGACCAAATTAAAGGTGCAGTTTTTAGGGTGATTATATTCTTTTGAAATTAAATTTAGAGGGCAGTACCACCGAGAAGTAATATGAAATACTTGATTAGGTGTTATTATTACTTAAGGTATATATATATACTTTCCAAGGACCACATTTTGATTTAAGATTAATAAATAGAAGAAGAAATTGACTAAGATATATGATTAAAACTTAAGAAAACAATATTTTAGAAGGGGGAATCTCAATCTACAGAACATTGTCTTAAAATAATATGAAATTCTAAATAGGTGTACTTACTCAGGATAGACTACTACTTTTGATTTAATATTATTAAGATTGTAAAAAATTAGTGACAAAAGCAAAAAAGAATCACATAGATTTTGCTTTATGTGTCAAATATTGAAGTCCTAATAACGCCAAATATTGAAGTCTAATAACTTCATGTCACAGAATGTCATTGCCGACAAAATATTTTTTTAAAATAGAAAAAAAGATATATATTGTATGATAATTTTAAGAGTCATTGAAACTTTAAATGATTTTGAAAATTATTTAAAAAATTTATTACACAAGTTCATTTTTTTCCCTATTGTCAATACAAAAGGAAATAATGGATATAATAGTAGGGTGAGACCCCATCCAATATCTATATATGTAGTTATCTAATTGTTTATGAATCTGAAAAACACTTTAATCTGTTGCAAAACTATAAAGTTAAATGAAGGCATTTAATTAATTAAACTAAATAAAATAATCAATAATCTAATGTGAACAAATAAACTAAATGAAGTAAATAATAATGACTAGTTGAACCAAATGAAGACACATGTTAAAATCAAATAAAAACACACCCAATTTGTGTGCAAATTGTATACAAAATCAATTACTCTTTCTTAAATTAATTAAATAATATATAGTCGAGTGTGATTACTTAGAATTTACTTCGCTAGAACACCTTTTGGTTTAAAATTAACTAAGAAACAAAAATTGACAATGGTTTAAATTAACTCCTAAATGTAACACAAAACACTCGATAATTAGGTGTGATAATATTGCTTAATTTGAATCGACTTTCCCAGAAGAAACTTTTTTTTTGGGTCAAAATATCTAGCTCTTCAAATTGATTAATGTTAGAAGTGATCGAATCAACTCTATAAAAATATTTTATCGACCATCAAAATAAATTTAAAAGTACAAATACTTCATGACTCTACAAATAATATTTTAAGATTGTCTTCCATCCCACTGGAGGAAACTAATCCACAGTAGGGCTTCCAAGAAGCAACTTTTGATTTGTGATTAATTGAACCCAAGTGGAAATTGACCAAGATATATAATTAAAATCCTAGAGGAATTTGTTTAAGTAAAGAAAGAAAAATATCCAAATAGATTTTGCTTAATTAAAAACTACACGAGACACTTCATTGACAAGGTGTGATTGGCTAGGGCAGACTTCCCGAGGAACTACTTTGGGTTTAAGATTACTTATATTAAATTGATGACTGATTCGATAGGATTTTGACGACATTGAATTCAAGGTGATTAGGTAGTATGCCAGCTCCTCTATCCATGTGATTAAGTGAGCAATTGATTTTACTAAGAGTAATTAACCAAGTGATAAAGTGGCAAAAGGAGAGGTTGATTACTTACACTTCGTATTGATTTGAACATTTTTTTGAAAAATATTAATTATATTAATATCTCTCTTTTATTAATATACTTGTATTCATTTTAACATTAATAACACTGGATTTCACTGTTTATTCTTTATAGTTAAAATTTATTTTCTTATTTTTTTTAGAATTTTTCAATAAAATCTACATTCAAAATAATTGAAAGTCATGTTATAACACTTATTCATATTAATTATAATATTATTTGAGTATTATAATACTAACACGTTAACCTCACGTGGTTCAGGCCCCTGCATGCATGGCCGCGTTAATTAACGTACGTTCCCGAATCAAGGCTGTTTTTTCATGCACGAACCGGGTCCGAGTTTTGGACGGCTCGGTCGAACCGCCGGTGGCCGGCCCAATGGGGGAACTGGCACTGCGGCAGTGGCATGGCGACAGGTCGAAAGGTCCCTGCCAGTGCCATGGCGACAAGTGTCGGATAGATTTCGAATATAATATATATGCTGCCCATGTGCTTCCATGCAGGGACCTTGACTCCAAGTGCCCAATTCAACTCATGGTCTCATGCCAGGAAGGACAAGGACCTTATCCATCCATCAAATATACCTTTAAATCAAAGGACTACAAGTGTGGCATCTCCTCCTCTCCTCTTCTTCTTCTACCCTAAAGTGATCCTGGGAAACTGAGCCAGAGCCTTCAGATTCAATATGCACTTTGCCGCGAGAGACACAAATCTCAAGCCCAGAGCTTCTGTTTTATTCTGTCAGCACTAGCTCGATGAAATTAATATTCATTAGATCGTACCTTCTTCGTTCGTTATCACTCTACATGGGAATTCCCTTTGTACTCATGATAGAAATATTTTATCACTAAAGGTCTCAGTAATGATATTTTATCATGATCTGCGTCGTTGTACGTACTTCTATCATTAAATTAATATATATGGTTGATTCTTCTGTTCAGCAGCAAACTAAACAGTATGAATTGATTAATATGCAAACTAAACGTGAGCAAGAACGTCAGCGCTTTAGAGGAGATTAATGAAATGAAAGGTATGAGATATGCATAAAGAAGGCACAGTGTTTGATACGAATCTATAAGGAAAAAACACTTGGTTAGATATATAGATAGAACATGGTTTATCTTGTGTGCATGCTTACTATATATTTTAGTTCTTTTGTGTGTTTCATGATGTTCTCCTGGGTCGACACATCTATTTATTATTATTATTTTTTAACAAATTTAATATTTGCCATATATATTTTTATTTATTTTTGAAGAAGCTTAATTAATTACTGCCCGTCCTCGCTCCTACTGTAGCGCTATATATACAACCCATTGAAGTCGAACACAAAGCAGGTGACGGCGATCCACCAGGCATCCATGGGCCACCAAGAAGACGCTTTGTTCTTCTTCTCTCTCGACCACCCAGCTCAGACATCTCGAGGTATTCGATCCCCCTCTTCCTCCTTCCTTCCTACTAGCTTACGTGCAAATGCTCGATCGGCCGGCAGCCGCCACCGGTTTGTTAAGTACTTTCTCAAAGGATTAGTGTTGTTCCGACAATTGCAGCAGGGGCCATCGACTGCGAGCCTCCGCGTCGCAGGAGGAACAAGGCGCGCTGCGGCCTGCTCGCTGCCGACGCGAAGAAACGGCGACTGAACGATGATCAGGTGAAGCTGTTGGAGACGCGGTTTGAGGAGGAGAAGAAACTGCAGTTCGGCCGGAAGTTGTACCTCGCCGCTGAGCTTGGGCTCGATCCCAAGCAGGTCGCCGTCTGGTTCCAGAACCGCCGGGTGCGGCACAAGAGCAAACAGGTGGAGGAGGCCTACCTCGAGCTCAAGTCCGTCCACGACGCTACCCTTCTTGAAAAATGCCACCTCGAGAAGGAGGTACCTCATTCAACCGAATTTCAACGATCGACAGATACACCCAATCAATCAAATTCTAACTTACTTCAATTGCTCTGAAATCAACAGGTGCTGAAGTTGAAAGATAAGCTTCTTGCGGCTGAAGAAGAGCTTAGAAGGCTTTCCCTCTGTGGCACCTGCCGCGGAACCGGCAGCGGCGAGCTGACCGGAAGTCCAAACTCATCGACTTTAACTGACCAGCCCGCAGTGTCAGAGTTCGGAACGATGGAGGAAGAAGCAGAGCTGATGTTCCTACCGGAGTATGATTGCTTGATGGAATGGGGGTACAATTTCTATGGCATGTGAAGATCGTTGCTAGTTTTTGCTTCGTTTGCATCATGTGATTAATGATTGTAAATTACCCGAGTCCCTTAAGCAAATCCTAGCTGTTCTCCTTACTGACAACGACTGTGTCAAGTTTTGGGGTGTGCGCTTAATTATATTGTAAGGAGCAGCTAGCTAGATTAATTATGATGTTGTAATGCTGTTTCTCCTCTTAGTAATTGTTGATGGTAAACTTGATGGGAGTCCACTAGGCAATGTTCTCATTTAGGGCGGTAAATAAATCAAATATTCATAAATACGTACGTTTCATGTTCAACTTAATAAAAATTTATTTATATTTATTCAGTATACGTATACGTATTTAAGATGAATTAAATAAATAAGTTTAAATAGCTCGTTAAACTAAATAAATAGAACACATATGTATTCAGTTCGTTAATGTTCACAAACAACGTTTATAAACAAAATTCGTGAATAATATTGACGAATCATATTCATTAATAAAACTTTTATTAATATGCTAAAACAAAAGAAAATAAAATAAACAAATAAGTTTAAATTATCAAGCTCAATAATAAATAAAACAAGTAAAAATTTCAAACAAACTTGAATCGAGAGTTCGATAATATTTAAATGAATCAAGCCCGAACCAAACCAAGCTTGAATTGAAAGTTTGATAACATCTAAATGAATCAAGCTCAAGCCAAACTTCCAACAACTCAAGCTCATAAAAAATAAACCAAGGCAAGCTTGAACAATCAATTCAAAGGCTTGGTTCATTTTAGGTTCGGCTCGGCTTAGCTCGGTTAGCTTATCAAATAAGTTTAAACAACCTAAAACTCGGCTTGGCTTGGCTCGACTTGTTTACTATCCTAGTTCTCATTAGGTGATCAACACCATTGATCACCAATCTCTATGTGTCAATTCATAAGACTCACATATAATGTTGATAAAATGACTCAAAATTAATATTTGAGTTAGTGGGGTGATGAGATGACAATTAGTGCTAGTAGTGGTTAAATGGAAATATCCATATTTAATGTATCTTCATTAGTTGTGTTAGTGTGGCAGAATAGTTAAGTTAGTGAGGTTATGGAATTAGTTAGTTTTATGAGTTATGTAAGTGGCTTCTAAATAGGCTATATGTTTAATGAATGTGAGATAAAAATTGAAAAATTATTGTGTCCCACTTGTCCGTCTTGTCCTCTTATCCTCCTCTCATGTTTTTCTAACAGTGGTATCAGAGCGTTAGGTTTGACGTTGTAAAATACGACACCCAAATTAATAATTATATAATATAATAATGTTATTGGAGAAATAACCTTATTGGATTTTTCTGGAACTTTTAGAATTTTTTTAGGATTTAAACGGAGTCCGTATGACTCGTTTTGAGGGAATGAATCGTGAGACTAGTGGAGACCTATTTGGAATACCCAAATTAAGTGGGAGTTAATTAAGGAGTAAACTTTGGATTTAATTAAACTAACCCTAAGTACTTAATTATTTTTCCCGATTCTTTCTTCTTAATCCCGATTCTCTCCTCCCTCCACCGATCCTCTCCTCCTCCGCCTCTCGCAGCACCATCATCGCCCCTCTTAGGTGATTGCCGCCTACTGCCATTCACGCGACACCAGACTGACAACGAGGTCGCCTTTCCCGACCGTCGGAGGTCCTCTAGCCGCCATGGCTTGGAAGTCGCCGCTGATCTCTTCCTCTCGTGCCGCTGCAATCCGTCGACCCACGAGACGTCGGAGCCAAGCCACCTCCTTTTTTGATGTCATCATTGCACGGTCTCCGATCGCCTCTCCTCACCGGATCTTGGACCCGGAGGGGGGGGGGGGGGTACTACAGTGCTTCGTCTCCCTTCGTCGGAGCCTTTCTTGAAGTTGTGCCCTAGCTCATATTTGTTGATGGCGACCATTCTTTTCCCCACCTGATGACTTTCGCTTGCAATCCCGGCCTTTGGAGTCAGATTTAGATCGTTGTCGGCTACGTAGGAGAAGTGGTAGTCACTGTCCTCCTCTACCCCATTTCTGATCTTCTTTTCTGTTTGGCGTCGAGAGCATTCTGTTGCTCTATGGTGATCTTGGAGGTTAGTGATTAAACCTTGCATTAGATTTGGGCATTTGATTCCTTACTTAGTACTGACTTAGGGTGATTGTTTGGATGGCAGTGGTCATATGGTTTCGGCAGTGAACCTCTTCAGCTGAGAGTTGATGGAGAAATCATCCAATTCGGATTTGGGGCTCTTGATTTGCTGTGGCGATCTTTCTTCAGTTGAGGATTGAAACAAGGGGGTTATTAAGGTTAGTTTTCATGGTAAGTACAGATCCGATCAATAAATATATTGATATAAGTTTTAGAATGTGTTATTATGTGATGGTTTGGTTAGTTATTGATGATGATGTTAGGTTGATGTGGATTTATGATAGAGATTTGATTTTATGATAGGTTATTGTGGGTTGATATTATTATGTGGTGGATTGATAATTAAGAGATGATTCATATATAAACCTATTCTAATAAGGTTGTATGATTAAGGATTATCTGGGGATTAATCAGAGATCAGATTTGATTGGAGTGATCCTAATTGGGTTAGGAATTTTATTTAGCTATTTAATTCATATAAATTTAGCTAAATAATATATATATATATATATATATATATATATATTGATTGATTGATGCAGTACTTTGATATGAGACGATCATCACAATGTGGGATTTATTTTAGCACAATCAATAGATAAAGACAGGTACTTCTTGCTTTATCTCTTTAGTACATTGATCTTAGTTCATGAGCTATATTTTCGGATAGTTCCTGTATTTATCTTGACTCCACTCATATTTTTCCTGTGCTTGATACTTATCCACTCAATCTTTGAAAAACTCATTCTATATCTATACAGTCTCTCATTGCTATCTATGATATTTAGCAGATACCATATACCAGATACTAGATATTAGATGTTGGATATATGAATACTAGATACCATGCTTAGTTGCTTGAATGTTGTTATTTACACACCTTACTGAGTATGCTGGCTTCATATAGCATACCTATTTTTTGTTTATATATATATGATGGCTGTTGCATTTTACGCATCATGTCATTGCATGCATGCCGGCGACCATGTCTCCCTTGTGGTTGAGAGGGTTGTTGGCTAGAGCCGCATGCTCTACCACTCATGGGTAGTGGTAGCTGGAGCATGCCGCTTGTCTTATCGTGCCCCCATTCGCTCACTCATGGGTAGTGATAGCTGGAGTTACGAGCAGCAAGGATCCCCGTCGCAGACGTAGCTAGTTAACTACTATGTAACTGTCCCCTCGACCACTCGAGAGTAATGGTAGCTGGAGTGGAGTACAGCCTATCGCTGACCCGACCTCTCGACCATACATGGGTCATGGTGTAGAGGGGTGGACGGGAGTGACCATCCTTGCATACGCTGTTATTATTATACCCGCTGATACTGTTGCTTACTTATGTTGTTGTTTATAGTTTATGCTTATTTATGTGGTTGTTGCTTATTTATGCTATATGCTCACATAGGTTGAGATATATACCTGAGGTATGAGTTTAGACACTGGTTTGCTTATTGGTAATATGTATATACCTCACATGTTACTCATGTAGTTATGAGCAGTACTGAAGCATGTCTTTGCTATACCTGACCTTCTATTACTAGCCTAGGATATGGTTTCAGGTATATACACTTATTATGATATCACTTTAGTATCTGTTATTTCTCTCTACGAGACTGTATACCTTGTATCTCTAGTTCTTTATTATGTCCATGCACTATCTGTCTATTACCTATTGAGTTTTAGTACTCACCACCCCATAAACTGGTTTATTTCGCCAGGTAGCAGGTAAAGGATTTATGGAGTCACTTGGAGGTCCTGTTTGCTAGTCCCACGTCACATTTGAGGGTGATCTTCTAGTTTCGTTTTCTTACCCTATTTTGTTTTAGATTTGTGATCTTGGCATTGTAATAGTTTGATGTGGACTTGAAGTTTTGTCTTGTGGTATCTTGTATTTGGTTTGTGTAAAATACCGGGAAAAAAAAAGGAATATTAATAAATAAATTTTCCGGAATTTTTGGATATTTTTCGGGAATTTTTCGGAGCTCGTACGGACGAGTTAACGGGGATAAAAATGGGGCCCGGAAAAGCCTGTTTAGGCTACCCCATTTTAGCGAGGAATTGTTTCTTTTATAAATTCCTTATTCCTTTTCCTTTTCCTTTTAAATTTCTTTTTCTTTTTATTTTTCCCCTGCGCCGTTTCTGTGTTTTCTCCCTCGCGCACCCGAGCAGCCGCCCGAGCTCTCTCCCTTTGCCCTAACCGCCGACGCCCCTCCTCACTGCCTCTGTGACGCCCGATCGTCAGCCCTAGCCACCGTCGACCACCTGAGCCCTAGCACCGGCCGATTCTCTGGACCAAGCAGTGCCGGCCAGCCGCTCCTCAGCCCTAGTCTCTGCCCTAGTTTCTGCCGCCGACGAGGTGAAGCCGACGCCGACCCCAATCGTCGGAAACTTACTCTCTCACTGTGGAGTTGCTCACCGTCACCACAGCCGGCAGGTGGCCGCCTCCTTTGCCCTGGTCTCTGCCGTGGGTTTCCAAGTGCCGAGACTTCTCTGCCCTAGATTGCCATTTCACAGAGCAACGCTGGCACACCACAACTCTCTAGTTGAATTCCTTCCTTCTGTGGCCTAACCCCGAGATTTACTGCCGGTTCCTTCTTCATCCATCAGTTGCCGGCAGAGAGACAAAGAGGGGACTCCAAATTAGGGTTTGCTTTGTTGCAGATTTGCTTGGTTCCAGCATCAACAGTAGGTTGGTTGCTATGGAAAGTTACTGTTGGAGATCACCACTTCCTCCTACTTGATTCGGTTGTATATTGAGGTAAGGTTCGGGTATCGGAAGTCTTCTTGTTGCAATTCAGTTGTTGGACTGATTCTAAGCTGAAAGGATGTTTTGTTGTTCCTTAGGTGGTTGCTGATAGAAGCTTTAGAGCAGTGAGGTGGATTTCCAGCGGCCCACCTTGTTTATGGTTGTGAGTTTGAGGTATGTTGTAGGAGTTTGGCTACATGTTGTAGTGGATAATGGATTGATTTAGGTATGATCTAATTACATGATTATGTGAAGTTTTGAATTGGAGGTTGTAATTAGCTGTCAAGTGTGAATTAGGTTTATATTTATGTGTTGACTAGAGTTTTTGCCCTAATTCAGTGTTAGAGATTTTATTTAGCTACTTATTTGAATTTAGCTAAATAAAATATACACATTGATTTATACAGGACTTTGGTTTGAGACAAGACGTCGGATTTGGACTGGATTTGGACCTTCTTATTGGAGGCGGGTACCTCTAGACTTATCTTTATGATATTGTCTATTGGATATGCATAGTATTTTATAGCTGCAAGCAATGATCATGTTTGCCTTGGTATGTCACGGTTTGATACCCATAGCATGATCTGTTGGCCGTTTGTTATGTATCCATGTTTACGTTTCAGGATTATTGCCATGAGTACCTTGGTTCCTAGAGTAAGTGGCATACCATACCTACTGAGGTTCGGACTAGGTTCTGGATTTTATTTTCTGGCATGTGTATCTAGATTATCTGATACCTAGGTTTTTATACCATACCTGACTTGTGTACCTCTATTTGTATATCATATATGGTTCGTGTACCTAGACCTTGATTCTTGATATGTGCATATTGTTGGTACATATGTTATGGAAGGAGATATGTTTAGGGTCTAGGTTGCTATACCATAGAGGACCTGTATACCCTAGATCCGTGGATTTGACTTACTGATACTGTGGTACCCATATTATGTATATATGGATTTTTCTATGCTGATCAGGATATTCCATACTTATTATGTTCAGGACATAGGGTTATTGATATTCTATCTGACTTGTGTACTCTAGATCTTGGTATGTGACCATCGCTTTTACAGTACCCATTTTGTATGTATGGATATGGTTATGTTGATCAGTTTTTGCCATGTTTAGTGTCATGCATCATGATTGCATGCTGTGCGATAGTCGACTCCATTGTTGTTGAGCACATCGCCAGTTACATGGATCTGCACTCACCACCACTCATGGGTTAGTGGTCGATTCAGGCAGAGTGTGTTGCGGGACTTTGTTTGCCTCGTTGGTCCGCTCATGGGTAGTGTGACACAACGTGTTAGCCGAGGATTCCTCCCGTCATCGTGTACCGGGAGCATTGGGCTCCCCATTTATGATTTGGGGTCACGGGACAGGTCGACAACATCCGTCCACTCGGTCACTCATCGGGAGCAGTGATGGCAGTGCACGGTTGTCATGACCCTACCCACTCGGTCTCGTCATTTGTGTGTGAGATGACTGACGGGTGACCAGGACGCATCATTGACATCATATGCATTGATGCATTTATTTCTTGTGATTGTGTTTGCTTTATTGCATTTGGTTGGATGCATATGTTTGACATGCATACAGGATTTAGGGCACTTTCGGTTTGACGACCCTTTTGTTTGGATAGGAGTTCCTGGTGAGTACAGCTTCCTTAGTTACCTTTCAGTTTTGCATCTTTCCTAGATATATGATTAGGAAGCTGTATTCCATGTTTATTGCTGTTAGATATATCTTACTAGGCATGTCTATTGGTATTCGCTGAGTTGTTGAACTCACCCCCGTGGACTCTATATTTTTCAGGTACCAGGTTAGTTATGGTATCGCTTGGAGCATCCTGTCTGCTGGTCCCCACGTCACATCAGAAGACATATCGGTTTCACGTATGTTTTATTTGTTTATGTATCAGTTTGTTTTAACTCTATACTCCGATTTTGTTTTTGGAGTGTTGATGTTGTTATGTGGTGTTTTGTATTTGTTATTGGTTGTGTAAGCCTAGCCGGCTAGCAGTTTTGTGTTTTGGTTTTGGTACAGCCGAGTGGGCTGCTTTATATTTAACTGCGTGGTTGTGTCAGCCAGAGGCTGAATTTGATATTAACTGCGTGGTGTTTGTTTTCTTTTATTGTTATTATTCCAGCCGCATGTGGCTGAGGTATATAGTGCTTGTAGAAAAGTTTCAGATTGTCTGCCGTACAGGGGAGATGCTGCCGAAATTTCTTCGGACAGAGACTCCTCTGGGGCGTGATAATTTAGTGGTATCAGAGCAGGTATACGATACTTGCTACGTATTCTGGATTTTCGAGATTTATCTGATACCAATCTATTTGGTATTAGAGTTCGGCTTACGAGTCTTATTTTTTCTGTGTTTCGGATTTTGTGTTTTGGTCTTCTCGATGTGACTTTTCGGGTTTTGGGACCTGACAGCAGCAGGACATCTCCAAGCTATAGGAGGTATGTTGGTATATACTGTTATCCTACCTTTCTGTTAGTATATGCCCTATATTAGCATTCTTTCTTAGTATTTGTCTGGTTGTTGTAGCACCTATTATATGTGATGGGATAGCCACTGATCTTGATCGACCTTAATAGAGATTAAGGAATTTAGTCTCTGCTGATTTTTTTTTATATCATACCATTAGTAGTATTAGCTTCTGTTACTACTAATTGGTTAGGAGATGGAGGCACATACCAGTCTTTGTTATTATTAGTGTGTAGTAGATAGTATCTTCATATTCATGTTGACTAGTCAGTAGAATACCGATATACTTTAGTTAGTTTTCGTCGATAGATGATTATTGTACTCTGGTTAGATCGGTCAATAGAAAACTGATTTACACATATTGACTAGGGTTAGTCGTGGGTTGATTTACCCTAGACGCTTGTAGAGGTCTTATTGGTTCTTGATTAGTTAGTAGATGACCGATTAGTTTTGTTGATCCGATCAGTAGGGGATTGACCTACTTTACTTTTAGATGTTTGAATCTTGGGTTATTCGTGCTTAGTTGGATAACTGGAGCACAACGAGTACCTAGCTTATACTGATGTGGGAAAGGGTTGAACTAGCCATATACTATTGATGATTTGGTCAGTCGATAGAGGATCGATGTATCCTATTCCATGGGTACTGTAATTTTAGACTGTATGTACCTAATTGGATAACTTAAAAGATGACATAGGGTTTATGTGGTAGATTGGATTAAATATGCTGATTTTGCATATCTATGAAGTGTGTATATGATTGATATGAGTGGAAGAAGTTCTATGATGGATAGTTCATTTGTGGATAGTGAGATATTCCCATCTAGATATGGTTATTGTAGATTTCTTGTGGATTATAGCTATTTAGTACATATGTGTTTGATTGATATTTGAGGTATCTTGTTGATTATGTGTGATTTGTGAATGCACCGGGTTTTAGTATGCCTTATTGGAAGTATATGTTGATTATACTCTTGGCATATGTGTATATTTGTCATGTGAGTGTTGTTTGAGGGGTATTGTTGATTTTACCTACGATGGTATATGCACACGGGTTCGGTATACATTGTTGGAGGTATCACGGTGATTTATACCTATGATGTGAGTATTTTTGGTGTGTACTAATTGGAGGAGTATGTCGATCATACTTATGTTGTGTGTGCACGTGTGCCAGATGTATGGTTGGTAGAATCATGATGATTCTACCTATGTTAAATGTAGAATATTAAATGTCTACATTATGATATTGGTTGTTTTACCCTGTCAACTAATTCTCCCATTAGTGGGTGACCGACCCACTAGGAGGATGATAGAGTTGACTATGGAATTGATTTGCTTACTGGGTGGTTATACCCTAGGCTACCCACAGTGATATGTGGTAGAGAGATCTTGTGCTGTCTCTAGCTAGATAGTTAGGTGCTTTGGGCACTTATGTATCCACATGTTATGGATCGTTTGTGGTAGAGCGTAGCTCCCACATATTCTGGATTGTTTGTGGTGGAGCGTTGCTCCCACATATTACGGATTCCTTGTAGCGGAGCATTGCTCCCATATTTATTGTAGATACATATTTCGGGTTATTTGTGGTGGAGCGTTGCTCCCACATATGGAGGATTTCTTGTGGTAGAGCGTTACTCCCACATTTGTGGTATTTCGTGTGATGGAGCGTTGCTCTCACACTAGAGGATCTTTTCCTTGGTGATTTATGTTATTAGTGGGTGATCAGATCTGTTTATTGTTGAGGATCTTATGGTTAGGAATGTCTGTGATACAGACATGATGTGTCTTGGTTTTACCATTAGAGCTTACGGAGCCCTAGATGTTATCATGGACTTGATGATTTTAGTATTCCCTGGATGTTTGGATCTGTGCCCATTGTCTTTGTTGACGATGTTGTGATTTATTACAGATCCGAGGTGAGACACGTGTATCACCTTTGCATAGTTCTAGAGATGTTTCGATGGAACATCTATATGCGAAGATCAGTAGTGCGTGTTTTGGGTGTCTTCTGTGAGATGTTTGAGACACATGGTCACCAGTAGGAGTATGCCATGGTTCCACAGGAGATAGAGGTTGTTACCGTTGGGAGCAGCCGAAATCAGTGCAGGAGATTCGCAGTCCTTGGGACTGGCAGGATATTACAGACCTTTCGTCGAGGGTTACTTTCGCATAGTTATGCTACTTACACGCCTGACCTAGAAAGGCGTGAAGTTCACTTGGACTGAGGATGACAAGACCAGCTCCTAGGAGCTGAAGTGGAGACTAGTGTCGGCTCCGATTTTTGGGTTTTACCTTCTGGAGAGAACAGATATGTCCTCTGCGCCGACGCATCTATTCAGGGTTTGAGCGCTGTTCTGATGCAGCACGATAGGGTAGTCTCCTACTTCTCGGCAGTTGAAGGAGCATGAGGAGAATTACCCAGTACATGATTTGTCGTGGGCCGCCATTATTTTTGCCTTGAAGATTTGGCGATATTATTTATATGGTATTATATTTGAGATTCTCACTGATCATAAAAATCTCAAATACCTGTTCACTCTGAAGGAACTTGATCTCCGACAGAGGAGATGGATGAAGTTCCTGAAGGATTTTGATTGTACCATTAGTTATCACCTAGAGAAAGCTAATGTGGTTGTCGACGCACTTAGCTGGAAGTCTAGAGTGACTTTGGCTTGCCACCGAGTTGTGGTCACAGACTGGTTACCATGGTTTCTCAGTCGTCGATCAGGACGAGGATCCGAGAGCCCTATGCTGTATTTGCGGGTTATTTGCAGCCAGATAGCTTCCGGGTAGCAGACCGAGTTTATACGAGACGAGGAGGGTATTATATACTTCCGAGGTAGATTATGCGTACCTCAGTCTCATCCGGTTTTATAAGAGTTACTTCCGGAGGCTCATCGCTCATGATTTGCTGTCCACCCAGGCGATACCTGTGTGTACCAAGATTTGAGGTGTTTCTATTGGTGGAACGACATGAAGGAAGACATCACGGATTTTGTAGCTAGATGTCTTGTCCGTCAGCAGGTGAAGGCCGAGCACCAGATACCTGTCGGTTTATTTCAGTGGATTCCTATTCCCGAGTGGAAATGGGAACATATTACCATGGACTTTGTGGTGAGTTTGCCGAGGACATGATGAGACCATGACGCGATTTGGGTAATCTTTGATCAATTACCCAAATCCACGCACGTTTTGGCTAATCGGAGGACAGATTTCCTGGATCGATTGGTAGATCTGTTTTGCCGGGGGATCATCAGATCACGTGGTGTTCCGTTGATTATTATTTCGGATGGAGACCCCGATTCACGTCTCGTTCTTGACAGAGTTTGCAGTAGGCCTTTGGGCACGCAACTCTGTTTCAGTACAACTTTCCATCCGCAGACGGATGGACTGTTAGAGCGGACCATTCAGACTCTAGAGGACTTGCTGAGGTTTTGTGTATTGGATTTTAGGGGCAGTTGGGAGGACCATTTGCCATTGGTAGAGTTCGCCTACAACAACAGTTTTCATTCGCCTGTCTAGATGGCACCGTTTGAGGCGTTATATGGTAGACCTTGTCGGACACCCAACCTCTAGGATGAGGTTGGGGAGGCCCAGTTGTTGGGACCTCATAGAGCTCAGCAGAACGAAGAGTTGATCCGTATTATCAGACGGAGAATGTTAGAGGCGCAGGATCACCAGAAGTGTTATGTTGATCGGAGACGCAGACCCCTAGCGTTCTCTATTGGCGATCATGTATTTCTGCGAGATTCACCCACAAAAGGGTGAAGAGATTGACCTCAGAGGTAAGCTAGCTCTGTGATACATTGGACCTTTCTAGATCTTAGAAAGGATTGGAGCAGTAGCTCACTAGTTGGTAGTATCGCCGTCCTTGAATGGCGTGCACGATGTATTCCACGTATTCATGCTGATGAGATACGTGCCCGACCCGACGCATGTGCTGACAGATATTCCAGTTCCAGTTCAGCCTGACATTACTTATGAGGAACAAGACTATCCGGCTGGTTAAAGTCGGATGGCAGCATCATTCGGATGAGGAAGTTACTTGGGAGCTCGAGGATACGATCCGAGCTCGATACCCCATCTTTTCATTTGAGGTATGTGATTTAATTTACCGTTCAGCATTTATTATTGTTACTTGTTATTAGTACTTGCTGATGGTAGATACTGAAATTTGGGGACCAAATTTTTATTAGTGGGGGAGAATGTAAAATACCGGGAAAAAAAAAGGGAATATTAATAAATGAATTTTCCTGAATTTTTGGATATTTTTCGGGAATTTTTCGGAGCTCGTACGGACGAGTTAACGGGGATAAAAATGGGGCCCGGAAAAGCCTGTTTAGGCTACCCCATTTTAGCGAGGAATTGTTTCTTTTATAAATTCCTTATTCCTTTTCCTTTTCCTTTTAAATTTCCTTTTCTTTTTATTTTTCCCCTGCGCCGTTTCTGTGTTTTCTCCCTCGCGCACCCGAGCAGCCGCCCGAGCTCTCTCCCTTTGCCCTAACCGCCGACGCCCCTCCTCACTGCCTCTGTGACGCCCGATCGTCAGCCCTAGCCACCGTCGACCACCCTGAGCCCTAGCACCGGCCGATTCTCTGGACCGAGCAGTGCCGGCCAGCCGCTCCTCAGCCCTAGTCTCTGCCCTAGTTTCTGCCGCCGACGAGGTGAAGCCGACGCCGACCCCAATCGTCGGAAACTTACTCTCTCACTGTGGAGTTGCTCACCGTCACCACAGCCGGCAGGCGGCCGCCCCCTTTGCCCTGGTCTCTGCCGTGGGATTCCAAGTGCCGAGACTTCTCTGCCCTAGATTGCCATTTCACAGAGCAACGCTGGCACACCACAACTCTCTAGTTGAATTCCTTCCTTCTGTGGCCTAACCCCGAGATTTACTGCCGGTTCCTTCTTCATCCATCAGTTGCCGGCAGAGAGACAAAGAGGGGACTCCAAATTAGGGTTTGCTTTGTTGCGGATTTGCTTGGTTCCAGCATCAACAGTAGGTTGGTTGCTATGGAAAGTTACTGTTGGAGATCACCACTTCCTCCTACTTGATTCGGTTGTATATTGAGGTAAGGTTCGGGTATCGGAAGTCTTCTTGTTGCAATTCAGTTGTTGGACTGATTCTAAGCTGAAAGGATGTTTTGTTGTTCCTTAGGTGGTTGCTGATAGAAGCTTTAGAGCAGTGAGGTGGATTTCCAGCGGCCCACCTTGTTTATGGTTGTGAGTTTGAGGTATGTTGTAGGAGTTTGGCTACATGTTGTAGTGGATAATGGATTGATTTAGGTATGATCTAATTACATGATTATGTGAAGTTTTGAATTGGAGGTTGTAATTAGCTGTCAAGTGTGAATTAGGTTTATATTTATGTGTTGACTAGAGTTTTTGCCCTAATTCAGTGTTAGAGATTTTATTTAGCTACTTATTTGAATTTAGCTAAATAAAATATACACATTGATTTATACAGGACTTTGGTTTGAGACGAGACGTCGGATTTGGACTGGATTTGGACCTTCTTATTGGAGGCGGGTACCTCTAGACTTATCTTTATGATATTGTCTATTGGATATGCATAGTATTTTATAGCTGCAAGCAATGATCATGTTTGCCTTGGTATGTCACGGTTTGATACCCATAGCATGATCTGTTGGCCGTTTGTTATGTATCCATGTTTACGTTTCAGGATTATTGCCATGAGTACCTTGGTTCCTAGAGTAAGTGGCATACCATACCTACTGAGGTTCGGACTAGGTTCTGGATTTTATTTTCTGGCATGTGTATCTAGATTATCTGATACCTAGGTTTTTATACCATACCTGACTTGTGTACCTCTATTTGTATATCATATATGGTTCGTGTACCTAGACCTTGATTCTTGATATGTGCATATTGTTGGTACATATGTTATGGAAGGAGATATGTTTAGGATCTAGGTTGCTATACCATAGAGGACCTGTATACCCTAGATCCGTGGATTTGACTTACTGATACTGTGGTACCCATATTATGTATATATGGATTTTTCTATGCTGATCAGGATATTCCATACTTATTATGTTCAGGACATAGGGTTATTGATATTCTATCTGACTTGTGTACTCTAGATCTTGGTATGTGACCATCGCTTTTACAGTACCCATTTTGTATGTATGGATATGGTTATGTTGATCAGTTTTTGCCATGTTTAGTGTCATGCATCATGATTGCATGCTGTACGATAGTCGACTCCATTGTTGTTGAGCACATCGCCAGTTACATGGATCTGCACTCACCACCACTCATGGGTTAGTGGTCGATTCAGGCAGTGTGTGTTGCAGGACTTTGTTGCCTCGTTGGTCCGCTCATGGGTAGTGTGACACAACGTGTTAGCCGAGGATTCCTCCCGTCATCGTGTACCGGAGTTGAGAGCATTGGGCTCCCCATTTATGATTTGGGGTCACGGGACAGGAGTTCCGACAGCATCCGTCCACTCGGTCACTCATCGGGAGCAGGACAGAGTGCACGGTTGTCACAGCCCTACCCACTCGGTCTCGCCATTTGTGTGTGAGATGACTGACTGGCGTCAGGGGTGACCAGGACGCATCATTGACATCATATGCATTGATGCATTTATTTCTTGTGATTGTGTTTGCTGCATTTATTTGCTGCATTTGGTTGGATGCATATGTTTGACATGCATACAGGATTTAGGGCACTTTCGGTTTGACGACCCTTTTGTTTGGATAGGAGTTCCTGGTGAGTACAGCTTCCTTAGTTACCTTTCAGTTTTGCATCTTTCCTAGATATATGATTAGGAAGTTGTATTCCATGTTTATTGCTGTTAGATATATCTTACTAGGCATGTCTATTGGTATTCGCTGAGTTGTTGAACTCACCCCCGTGGACTCTATATTTTTCAGGTACCAGGTTAGTTATGGTATCGCTTGGAGCATCCTGTCTGCTGGTCCCCACGTCACATCAGAAGACATATCGGTTTCACGTATGTTTTATTTGTTTATGTATCAGTTTGTTTTAGCTCTATACTCCGATTTTGTTTTTGGAGTGTTGATGTTGTTATGTGGTGTTTTGTATTTGTTATTGGTTGTGTAAGCCTAGCCGGCTAGCAGTTTTGTGTTTTGGTTTTGGTACAGCCGAGTGGGCTGCTTTATATTTAACTGCGTGGTTGTGTCAGCCAGAGGCTGAATTTGATATTAACTGCGTGGTGTTTGTTTTCTTTTATTGTTATTATTCCAGCCGCATGTGGCTGAGGTATATAGTGCTTGTAGAAAAGTTTCAGATTGTCTGCCGTACAGGGGAGATGCTGCCGAAATTTCTTCGGACAGAGACTCCTCTGGGGCGTGACAGTTTGTTGATGTTATGTCAAACTGAGCTGGCTCGCAGTTAGTTGTTTGGTTTGTTTTATGCTCGTTATTTTGTGATTTCCGCCGTGTTTATGTTATAGCCGTGTGAGCTGTCTATTAAACTGTGTGGTTGTGTTTACTTCCAACCGTGTGAGCTGCTATTAAACTGTGTGATTGTGTTTTCATCCAGCCGTGTGGGTTGCTGTATATTGCTGATGAGTATGCTTGTGGATGTATGTATATATACTTCAGATTGTCATTGGTACAGGGCAGATGTTGCTGAAATTTTGTCGGTAGGGACTCCTCTGGGGGCGTGACAGACGTGCCCTAGTTTGCTCGTAATGATAATGAATGGAGTTTCTCAACCTCTCATCCTCATTTTTAAAGGAGAGTGATACGAATTTTGGAGTATTAAAATAAAGACTTTAGTTAGATCTCAAGATCTTTGAGATTTAGTAGAGAAAAGCTTTGACGACGAGGATGCTGATGAAGGTAGATTAAAGGAGAACATAAAGAAAGATTCAAAACCATTGTTCATTCTTTAACAAGCAGTACATGAGAAGATTTTTCTCAAGAATTGCAACTACTTCATTTTCTGAAGAAGCATGAGAAATATTATAGAAAGAATTCCAAGGCTCCTCCAGAGTGATAGTAGTGAAACTTCAGACTCACACAAGTGAATTTGAGGCCTTGTTTATGAATGGTAATGAAACTTTACAAGACTTTTTATCTAGAGTAATTCCGATTATTAGTCAAATGAGATCTTATGGAAAAAAATCACTGATACAATTATTATTTTGAAAGTTTTGTGAAGTTTGACTCTTAAATATGATTACATATTAACTGTAATTGAGGAGGCAAAAGATCTTTCAATTTTTTCTTTCGATGAACTAATGAGTTCTTTGCAAACTCCTGAGGTAAGGCGAAATTGATCCGCTAAGAAGAATGAAGAAAAGACATTTCAAGCTTCTCCAGTGAAGGGGGAGATAGCAAAAAAGAAGACTTTGCTAGTAGAGGTCATGGAAGAGGAGGTTTTCATGGCAGAGGACGTGGCAGAGGAAGAAGTCATTTTAATGGACAAGAGAAGCAATTCAACGGGGATAAAAAATAAAGTAAAAATTCCATTCAGCGTTATGGTTGTAAAAGATTTGGGCATATAATGGCAAATTGTAAAAATGACTCACAAGCAAATTATGTGAAAGAAGAAAATAAGGAAAGTAAGTTATTTATGGTTCATTCTCATTCTAACAAAGTTCAAAACAATATATAGTTGTTGGATAGTAGATGTTCAAATCATATGACTGACAATAAGTCATTATTTAAAGAGCTTTATGAATCACAGAAGATGCTAGTAAGACTTGGAGATAATAAGCATATATAAGTCGAAGGCAAAGATACTATTGTCGTGGAGACTAGCAATGATAAAGCAAAATTGCTTTACATTATTGATTTTGTTCCTAGTTTAACACATAGTTTGTTAAGTGTTGGACAATTGATGATGAGTAGCTATATATTGCATTTGATAATGAATCTTCTGCTATTTCTTATAAAGATTCTGGACAGTTTATTATTAGCGTGCAAATGATAAAAAATAAGATGTTTCCATTGAAGATCTCTAATACGGGAAACCAAGCTTTTATTGTGAGCGAAGATAATGGATCCAAGATGTAACACTTGAGATATAGACATCTCAACATCAAAGGCATACAACTTTTGAATAAAAAAAGTATGGTTTTTGGATTACCTCAAATTAGTTCTCTTGGTTTATGTGAAGGATGTATTTATGGAAAACAAACAAGGAAGTCTTTTCCAATTGGGCAATCATGGAGAGCTTCAGAATGACTTGAGCTAATTCACGTTGATTTATGTGGTCCTATAAGAACTCCATCGTTTGGTGGGAGTAAATATTTCTTTTAATATTTACTGATGATTTTAGTCAAATGAGTTGGATATATTTTCTAGCAGACAAGTCAGAAACTTTTAAAAATTTTAGAAAATTCAATGTGCTTGTGGAAAATCAGAAGGGTACCTTAATAAAGATATAGATCGAGGAGGTGAGTTATTATCTAAAAAATTTAATAAATTTTGTGAAGAACATGGTATTCACAGGGTACACCGGAGCAAAATGGTGTTGTGGAACGAAAAAATTGAACCGTTATAGAAATGACTAGAAGTTTGTTGAATATCAAAGAACTTCCAAATCTTTTTTTGCGCTGAAGTAGTGGTAACATCGGTCTGCTTGCTGAATATTTCTCCAATAAGGGCCATTTTGAATCAAACACCATATGAAGTATGGAGAGATAGAAAACCATCGGTAAATCACTTAAGAATTTTTTGGTTGTATTGCATATGCTTTGATTAACTCTCAATTTCGTCATAAACTTGAGAAGAAATATGAAAAATGCATATTTGTTGGATATTGCAATCAATCAAAAGCATATCGGTTATATAATCCTCTTACCGACAAATTGATTATAAGGAGAGATGTAGATTTTGATGAAAGTTCGAGTTAGAATTTGAATACAAAAGGTGAAGAGACTCAAGTGTTGGGACCCATTGGCATAAAAAGAAATGAACCTTTCTTGGACTTAAAGGAACACTTGCATAAAATAAAACACAGAAATAAACTAAAAGATGAGGCTCACAGTTTTTACTTGGTTACAACCGGGGAGATTGTTAATCCAAGAAAATGAATCGCACTAAGTATCTCCTTCAGGCGGAGAAGCCTCTTACAACAATGAAAATATAAAAAGATGAAGTTAAACTAACAAAGTTAAGCGCACAAGTGTTGGAACTCAAATTGTTTGTGGTGTTAGTTTCTTGGACCAAGGCTATATTTATAACCTTAGTCGGGGCGCTTGGAAGGGTTCCAGGCGCCTTGAAGGGTTCCAGGCACCTGGAAGGGGATAGAACTTTATCCATTTTGTAATGGGTCGCGGTCAAACATGATCTGGATAATATTGCATTCCTGGCGCTCGAAAGGGTTCTGGGTGCCCGGATTGGTCCTGGCACCCAGACTGATTCAGGGCGCCCGGATTGATTCCGGGCGCTCAAACCCTTAAAGTCAACAATGTTGACTTTTTTCGGTCCGGGTCTTCCGCTCCAGCTCCTCTTGCTTGGGTGATTTTGGTCATCCGGAATAGGGCTCACCCGAACATAACTTCCGGCCTTCTCCTCGGAACTGTCGCTCTAGCTTTTCATACCTCGGAACTGTCGCATGCTTCCTTCTTGTCCGCTAGTGTACTCTTCCGCAGCTTCGTCCCTCGGACGCACTGAGCCCGTCGGCTCTTTCTCGTGCCGACCTTCTCGCTAGCTGCGTCTTTTGCTTCCCGAGCAATCTTCCGCTCCAGCTTCTCGCCCCTCGAAAACATCACACATTCCTTCTCGTTCGCCGGTGTACTCTTCTGCAACACCTCGTCCCTCAGACGCACCGAGCTCGTCGGCTCTCTTCTTTGCCTTCCTTCTCGCTAGTTGCGTCTTTTACTCGACTTCTTGTGCTCCTAAACTCCTACACACTTAGACACAAGGTTAAACATAACAGGACATAACTTAACTTGTTTGATCACATCAAAACAACCTTGAGATACAAATAATCTCTCCCTTTTTGATGTGAGCAACCCAAGTTAAGTTAGGGTAAATAACTATAAATTTAAAACAATAAATTTTGCAATAGAGCGCAAAAAGTAAAAATTTTAAGCTACCTCCCCCCAGACTTAATTCTCCCTTTTCCCCCTTTGATTACATAAAAAATGGGGTACCAAAAAAAATCTAAGGATAACTTTTATAATCAATTTTGAAATATTGAAAATAATTTTTCAAGTAAAAAAAAATTCTAAGTAAATTCTGATTTTGGAAATATTGAAAACAATTTTGATAGCACTAACAATATAATAGTTTTAGAAATATTTTCTAAGAAAAAAAATTTTCCTTAGAAAAAAAAAATTCAAGAATGAATTTTTTGTAGAAATTTTGGTAAAGTAAATCTGAAAAAAATTCTAAGTAAAAAAAAAAATTCTAAAGAAATTTTTTTTCTAAGTTAAAATTTTGTGCAACTTATAAAATATATTTTAAAAAAATAACTTAAAAGAAACTTTAAGAAAAAATGAACAATTTCTAAGTTAAAAAAAAAATTTCTAAAGAAATATTTTCTAAGAAGTTAAACAGATTTACATAAAAAATTAGAATTTTCCAAAAATAAATTGAATAACTATTCAAAACATTATCTAATTTCAATTTTAATACTTTATCAATTAGTCAATTAAACATTTTATTTCAATATTTGACTTCCAGGCTATGACGAGGCACTATACCTTCTTGGTTATTGGATCATCAACCACTTCTAGGCAAAGCTGCATAAGGAAATTAAACGTTTAATTTTCTCGCTGAAAGTTCTAAGTCTAAAAAAAATTTCAAGTTAGGCAAGACTTGGGAACCCAATATAAGTTCCAGCCAACTGGATTAATTAGGTATTTCTTAGGGACATATTTCTTTGAAAAATTTCTAATTTGTCGTTTGTGATATCTAAAATACTAATTTAGGTTATTGAATTTTCTAAAACTTGTATTATATGAGCATGCATGATTTTTCAATTACTTATTTCTTTTTGTAAAATATCATTTTCTAATTTTATTTTGTCAAACTATTCTAATGGGCAAGATTTTGCTAAAATTAATTTTAAATTTTAAATTTCTTTTTCAAGTTTGCAACAATCTTTGGTTAATACTTTCACAAATTTAAACAACTTGTCAGGTGAGATAGATCGTACCTGACTTACCTTATCGACTTCGTTAACCGTAGCTCCCCCTTAATTGCTGTTTTCATCTGATGTAGCTCTCCCTTTATTGATGCTCTCGATGCTCATTTCGAACGAGCTTGCTTCGTGTTCATCTTCTTGATGACTTGCCATTAATGCAAGTCCCGAGAAAGCCTCAACTTCCGATTCAGACGACGTATCGTCCCACGTCGCCTTTAGAGTCTTGTACTTGTTCCTAATCTTGGGGTAGTTGTCTTTGACATGCCCTTCTTCGTTGCAGTGGTAACATCTGATCATCCTTTTCTTTCTACCCTGCGGATGGTTAGTTTTTCTTGATTTAAATAACTTTTTAAAATGCCTTACCATCATTGCCATTTCTTCATCCTCGAGAGAAGATTTTGAATCTTGTTCGTTCATCCTTGCCTTAAAGGCAATGTTGTGTGTCGGTTCCTTCTTCGTATCTACACATCTCGACTCATGGATTTCAAAAGTTGAAAACAACTCTTCTATGGTAACAGTTTCTAGATCCTTAAAGATATAGTATGCATCTACTAATGATGCCCATTTCGTATTTCTAGGGAAAGCATTAAGTGCGTACCTTAGCGAATCCCGGTTACTTACCTTTTCTCCGAGATTCGAAAGTGCGGAGATTAGCTCCTTGATCCTCCAGTGAAGGTGGGCTATAGTTTCAGTTTCTTCAAATCGGAGGTTGGTGAGATGATTGCGAAGTAGATCCCGTCTCGTAAGTTTCTCCTCCGAGGTTCCCTCGTGTAGTTCTAGGAATTTCTCCCAGAGCTTCTTTGCGGACTCGTAAGCTTTGATCCGGTTGACTTCTTATGGCAGTAGTACACTCTGCAGATGAGATTCTGCCCTGCTGTTTGCCACATAGTCAGCTTGTTCCTTCTTCGTCCATTGATACTTTTCCTTGCCCTCGGGTGCTTCAAAGCCAAATTCCATTATTAATAATAAATCAAAATCGGTTTTGAAAAATATCTCCATTCTCTTTTTCCAGCTTGCGAACTCCCCCTTGAATTTTGGTGGGTAGATGCTTGGTCCGACCATTGTCTTTGCTTCGATTGGCGGTTAGTCCACCTGAAGCGTCCTGACTCTGATATCACTTGTTGGGACCCGTTGGCCGGCTAGAAGGGGGGTTGAATAGCCCTGCACAATTATAAAGAAACGAACCCTTCTCGGACTTAAAGGGACACTTGCATAAAATAAAACATATAAATAAACTAAAAGATGAGGCTCATAGTTTTTACTTGGTTACAACCGGGGAGGTTGTTAATCCAAGGAAATGAATCACATTAAGTATCTCCTTCAGATGGAGAAGCCTCTTACAAAAGTGAAGGCACAAAAAGATGAAGCTAAACTGACAAAGTGAAGCACACAAGTGTTGGAACTCAGATTGCTTGTGGTGTTAGCTTCTTGGACCAAGGCTATATTTATAACACTGGTCAGGGTGCCTGGAAGGGTTCTAGGCACCTGAAAGGGGATAAAACTTTATCCCTTTTGCAATGGATCACGGTCAAATGCGATCTGGATAATATCGCATTCTGGGCACCCGGAAGGGTTTTGGGCGCCCAGACTGATTCTAGGTGTCTGGACCCTTAAAGTCAACAATGTTGACTTTTTTAGTCCGGGCGCTCTGCTCCGGTGCTGCTCGCCTCGGTTCGGGTTTTCTCTCCGGCTCCACTTGCTTGAGTGATTTCGGCCATCCGGAATAGGGCTCACCTGAACCCAACTTTCGTCCTTCTCCTTGAGCAATAAGCTTCCGCTCTAGCTTCTCGTACCTCGGAATCGTCGCATGCTTCCTTCTCGTCCGCCAGCGTACTTTTCTGTAGCTTTGTCCCTCGGACGCACTAAGCCCGTCAACTCTTTCTCGTGCCAACCTTCTCGCTAGCTGTGTCTTTTGCTCCTCGAGCAATCTTCCGCTCCAGCTTCTCATCCCTCGGAAACATCGCACGTTCCTTCTCGTCCGCTGATGTACTCTTCTGCAATACCTCGTCCCTCAGACACACCGAGCCTGTCAGCTCTCTCCCGTGCCGTCCTTCTCGTAAGTTGTGTCTTTTGCTCGACTTCTTGTGCTCCTAAGCTCCTGCACACTTAGACACAAGGTTAAACATAACAGGACCTAACTTAACTTATTTGATCACATCAAAACAACCTTGGGGTAACAACATCAAGTTCATATCCCAATGGAGAACAAAACTCCAACAACATAAGATGTTGAATCACCTCCTTTGGGATCACCAGCTTCCTCACCACCAAATTCAAGAAGTAGTAGTTTATCCTCTTTACAAGAATCTTCGATGAAACACCTCCAACAAATGTTAGATCTTTGAGTGAAATCTATGAGTCAAGTTAATTTGCTCTTTTTGTTACAGATCCTGTAACCTTTGAAGAAGCGCAGTAACAAAGAAGAAATACAATGAAAGAAGAGTTAATTGCAATCCATAAAAATGAAACATGGGAGATGATGGATCTACCCAAAGGCAAGAATGTGATTGGTCTCAAGTGGGTGTTTAAAATTAAATTTCATGCCGATGGAACCATTCAGAAATACAAGGCTCAGCTTGTTGAAAAAGAGTATTCATAAGAATAAGTTATTGATTTCGAAGAAACTTTTTCTCTGATTGCTAGATTTGAACTGGGAGAATTATCCTAGCATTAGTTGCACAATTACATTAGTCTGTTTATCAATTTGATGTTAAATGATTAAATCAATATTTTTGAATGACGATTTACAAGAAAAATTTTATGTAGATCAGTAGAAGGTTTTATAATTGAAGGGAAAGACAAAAGTGTACAAATTGAAAAAGACACTTTATGGGTTAAAACAAGCTCCACAGGCATGATATAGCAAGATTGATAGCTATTTTCGACAAAATAGTTTTACGAAAAATGAAAACGAACCCACTCTTTATGTGAAGAAACAAGGTAGAGATGATTATCTTATTGTGTGTCTTTATGTTGATGATATAATTTATATGAGTTCTTTTGATTCTCTATTGGTCGATTTAAAATCTAATATGATGAAGATATTTGAGATGTTAGATATGGGAATATTGCATTATTTTCTTGGTATTGAAGTGAAGCAAGGAGTTGATAGGATTTTTATCTCATAAAGAAAATATGCGACAGATCTTCTAAAAAGGTTTAGCTTATTCAATTGCAATCTAGTTACTACACCGTACCCATGAATATAAATGAGAAATTACAATTGGAAGATGGTTTAAAAAAAGCCGATGTAAAAAATTTTAGAAGTTTGGTTGGAGGTTTAATTTATTTAATTCACACTAGACCAGATATACTTTTTCTGTTAGTGTAATTTCTAGGTTTATGCAAAATCCTACGAAGCATCATCTTAGCGCAGCTAAAAGGATTTTACGTTATATTACTGAAATCCTGGATTATGGAATTTGGTACACTAAAGTTTCAAAATTTAATCTTTGTAGATTCACTGATAGTGATTGGGCAAGTTCAGTGGATGATCGAAAGAGCACTTTAGCTAGTGTTTATAATCTTGGATCATGAGTAATTTCATGGAGTTTAAAGAAACAAACTACTACAACCTTATTCTCTTCAGAAGCTGAATATGTAGCAACAACTTCAGTAGCATATCAAGTGATTTAGGTTAGAAGATTACTTGCAGTTCTTCACCAACAACAAAAAGATGCAATTATTATTTTTTGTGACAACAAGCTGACAATTGCAATGATAAAAAATCCGACTTTTAATGCAAGGATTAAACATATTGATATTTGTCTGTATTTCATTCGAGATTTAGTTGTAAATAATGAAATTATGTTGGAGTATTGCAACACGCATGAATAAATGATGAATATCTTGATGAAGTCACTTCTAAGAGATAAATTTATTTATTTTAGATTATATTTTGGTGTTTGTAATTTTGAATCAAGGGAGAGTGTTGATAAAATGACTTAAAATTAATATTTGATTTAGTGGGGGTGATGAGATGAAAATTAGTAGTAGTAGTGTTAGTAGTGGTTAAAGAAAAATATCCATGTTCAATGTATCTTCATTAATTATGTTGGTGGGGTAGAATAATTGAGTTAGTGAGGTTGTGGAGTTAGTGAGTTTCATCAGTTATATAAATGATTTATAAATAGACTACGTGTTTAATGAATGTGAGATAGAAATTGAAAAATTATTAAGATCCCACTTGCCCATTTTATCCTCTTATCCTCCTCCTATTTTTCTCTAACGTAACATATAATAGATTGATTGAATAATCAAATTCTAAAGAAAAAATAAAAGTGTTTACCATGAAGGTATCTGTAAACTCATCAATAGTTGAGGGTGAAGTTATTGATACCTCAATTAGCGTGCATCAGATTAATACTATGGGAAGCAATTGGGCCCTTTTCACCTTATATTACGTGAAAGAACCCTCTTGTTTACCTTCTTCTACCAATGGAAAGATCATCGCGCGGCTGGTCTTCTTTTAAAATTTTCATAGTTTACTGAATCCGCCAAGATGGATAAGTGAAAAGCCGATGTCTTTTTGGGCAATTCCACAATTCTTTAAACTTCTCAATTTCGAATCAATCGTTTTCGTTCGTTCGTGCCGGTTCTTGTACCACCCATCAGAACAGACAGTTCTTCCGACTTTATCGGTGGGATGCTATTGAATTGATCCATCCCATGCTCACCGCAATTCTCTATGTCCGTGCTTTTGTTTCTCCAAGAATTGTGGGTCAATGTTTTCCTTTTTGTCGTCTCATCAGTCCATGTGGTGATTTCCTTGTGATCTTTGCTCTCCTCCCCTTGTTACTTTCATGTGAAACCCTCGATTGAAGTTGTAAAACCTAAGCTCCATATGCTGCATGATCTTTAGAAATCGAATAAGAACTTAATATAGAAAATACAACAGTAAATTATGAATCTTGTTTAATCGAAAACATGGCATATCATGAAAGCATAAACCGACGAGGAACTTGATTGAATAGTCATACGATCTAATACGGTATATTGTGAGCGGACACAGAGGTAATGTGACAATCAAAGTTAAGATAAAATGACAGTCAAAATCAAGATGAAGTGACAGTCAGAGTCAAAATATATGTATTTAAATGAGTCATTTTCACCAGGGCTTAGCTCCTCACTTCTCAGCGTTATGACCTTTAGTATGAAGTTGATCAACCCAACATATAGTCGGTCAACCCTAGAGTCGGTCATACTCAAAGGACTTGGGTTCCCATTCTTTGAGCACAAATCTCTCACCCTACGGTCGATCGGTCTCAGAACCGATCGGATCTAGGGGACTTATTGCTCTTAACGACCCTAGCACCAGCCAAGCATACAAGGTTAGACCACTCCAACCATAAAACCCATTTTGATACATTTCTAACAATAATTTAGTGTCGTTTCAACACCAAATATTTTTTCAACTCCAACCAGTACACACTATTTCCTACACTAAAAAGAATATTCCTTAGAATATTCTATTTTTCCATCTTATAATTTATTATTCAATATATATATATATATATATATATATATATATATATATATATATATATATATATATATATTTATTAAATATTTTTATTGTGATAATAATAATAATTATTAAAATTAATAATTTTATGGTACATAATAACTAATCCGGTGGTAAGGCCGGAGGACCCTCATGAGGGAAAGGTCAACGACGCGTGGAGGTCAACAGTCAAAGGGGGGGGGGTCAATCCCATGGGCTCGACAAGCGGGCGGGACAGGCCGATCACTAGGCAATGATTTTCACCCGAGAGAGCAACCAGCTGGCCGTGAGCCCAAACTTCCAAGGGAAAAAGATCATATGGTCAAGCGGATAGTCCGCTCGGATCATATGGCCGAGCGGATAGTCCACTCGGATCATATGGCCGAGCGGATAGTCCGCTCGGCCGCATTGCAAATCAAGAGTGAAGGTCGAGCGGTTGTCCGCTCGGCCAAGGTGTCAGGCTATGAGAGCCGAGCCGGTGACGACTCTGAACCTTCTCGGACGGACAACCACCTACGTCGGACCAAAGGTGAACATCCTGGCCGAGCGACCTGATGGCCGATCCGAGAAGAGGAAGTCAAAAAGTATGGGACAGCGGGTACGTCATCTTAGTAACCCCTGTTGCTGACAACCGGCATGTTTGAAGACCATGCCATACTTAGTATCGTACAACAAAAGGTTCTGTGATCCCATCAAGAAGACGCTCAGACTGTAGCAGTATGACGTTAGACATGCTCTTCTGACAATCCCATGCTGTGGTATGGTGTAGGACACGTGTACATCTTGGTTTGTGTGCACCAAGCTCCCATAGCTCTATATAAGAGTCCTTAGACTTCACCGGAGGTATGAAAACTCTGATCCTGGAAGCCACCTTCTTGTTTTTCGTCTACCTGACTTGAGCGTCGGAGGGTCGTCGCTGGGAACCCCTTCCCGGCCCGACTTCTGTGCAGGTTCGCCGGAGCACCTTGCGATCAACCGGAGATCTACGTCAGCAGCTTGGAGAGCGCCACGTGCCCAGCGTCCGTTGATTCAGCTTTCGGACAGGATCAATTTGGCGCCGTCTGTGGGAACGCTCCTGCATCCGATCGGAAGCAATGGACGAAGCTGGACGACAGCACTCAGTGATGCTCTCGACAGAAGAACTAGACGCTCTGATTGAAACACGAGCAGCTAAGCTTGTGGAACAAAGGCAAAAGTCGCAGGCCGAGCGGATTGAGCAGCAAGCAATGTCAGCATCAGGTGGCTGAGCGGAAGCACCACCTGCCACGGTTGCATTTCATCGGGCCCTATTCCGTACGCCTCCTGAAGTCACAACAGGCAAGGCTCCCCGAGCGGACGCCTACCCCGAGACAAAGATCCAACCGGCATTCAAGGGGAAGCACCACCGAGTGGATGAAGATGGATTGGGACTTGGATCAACCATGAAGCGCAAATTATCTCCAGCCTTTCCGGGGCGGGGTGAAAGGTGCACTGATGTAACTCATTTTGCATACGTTTTGGTCGCCTATGTACTTGTAATGCAGGCAGCAAAAATGATAAAGGATGACGAATAGCTTCGCCGAACGACAATGTTCAAATTAGCCTTAAAGGTCGTCGAGCTCCGACGTTAAAAATCGAGAGACGAGCCGGCGTCTATAAACCCTCCGAGCGGAAGACCGTCGAGCTCCGACGTTAAAAATCGAGAGACGAACCGGCGTCTATAAACCCGCCGGCCGGAAGACTGTCGAGTTCCGACGTTAAAAATCGAGAGACGAGCCGACGTCTATAAACCCTCCGAGCGGAAGACCGTTGAGCTCCGACGTTAAAAATCGAGAGACGAGCCGGCGTCTATAAACCCTTCGAGCGAAAGACCGTCGAGCTCCATTAAGAGACGAGGCGGCGTCTATAAACCCTCAGGCGGAAGACCGAGCTCGACGTTAAAATCGAGAGGCGGCGTCTTTAAACCCGCCGGAAGACCGCCGAGCTCCGGCGTTAAGAGAGAGGCCGGCGTCTATAAATCCTCCGAGCGGAAGACCGTCGAGCTTCGACATTAAAAATCGAGAGACGAGCCGGCGTCTATAAACCCTCCGAGCAGAAGACCATTGAGCTCCGACGTTAAAAATCGAGAGACAAACCAGCATCTATAAATCCGCCGGCCGGAAGACCGTCGAGCTCCGACGTTAAAAATCGAGAGACGAGCCGGCGTCTATAAACCCTCCAAGCAGAAGAGCGTCGAACTCCGACGTTAAAAATCTAGAGACGAGCCGGCGTCTATAAATCCTCGGAGCAGAAGACCGTCGAGCTCCGACGTTAAAAATCGAGAGACGAACCGGCGTCTATAAATCCGCCGGCCGGAAGACCGTCGAGCGCCGACGTTAAAAATCGAGCGATGAACAGGCATTTATAAAGCCGCTGGACGGATAGCTGTTGCACGACGCGACCCGGTTGTAATCGCTGACCCATAATCGGTCCTACTATAAAGACAAGAATAAGGCCATTGTACGGCCGAGCGACTCCATTATAAAGAATACTTAGCGTGTAAAAATTATTATGACTGAAACAAAGGCTAAGGAGGAATATTGGTCTAGCAAGCAAATAAAAGCAGATTTCATTTACGCCGAACGGCAGACAGACAAAAATAGTAATAACAAGGGTATTAGCGCCGAACGACGGGCGTACAAAAAACAGTTCAAATACTCCTCACTCATCAAAGTTAAAGAGGGCGTCCGGGATAGAGCCCATCATGACTGCCAGATCTTCGGGAGGGACAGACAGCTCGGCTGGTAGGTGGCCCTTAGTCTTCAGATAATCAACAGCCACCTTGATAGCCTCTTCAAAAGTTAAGGACAGCTTGTCGCTGAACTTTTCGCCAAATTCGTCCGAGCGAACGAAAGCTTTGCGCACTTCCGCCGACCGACCGGGCTCCCCATCTTGATATTCTTTAAGAGTGGCTCTGGAAGCGTCAAGGGCAGCCTGAAGATCTTTCAAAGCTCCTTCTGATTTAGTCTGGTCAGCCGAGCGGCCCTCCCGTTCGGTGGTCAATAGGGCATCCAAGTCCTTCACTCATTGTTCTAGCCCCCGATTTTCCACCTTCATCAGGTCCATGTCGTCGATAGCCTTGCTCTTCCGGATGGTCGCAGTCTTTATCTCCTTGTCCCTCTGCTTGACCAAAGCCTCAAGTCGAGCCACTTCACCCGACAAGTCGGAGGACTTATTCCGTTCGGCTTCCAGTAGCTTCTTGGCCTTCTCCAGAGCGGCCATGGACTGCCCTCTGTTTTTCCCCAAAGCTTTGAGCTTTTTCAGCTCGTCCTCCAGCTCGGCTAGGCGGTTGCTGATAGCAATCTGCTCTACCCAGTTCTGCAAATGGATATGATCGAGTCAGAAGTTAAATCAAAGTAACTAGCAAGGCAAAGGATATACCCCAGTCGCCTGCTGCAAATTAATATCGCCTAGTTGACTGGGAGTCATAAGAGCGATACGAAGCCGAGCGTCCTCCCAGGCTTTGGCGAGCAGACCCGTAAGAGTGATCTGCTGCTCGGGAACCGTTGGCTGATCAGTAGCCGCTAAATATTCCTCAGAAGGAAGTCGCAGGACGGTTTTTATCAACCGCGGGCTGCTTGGGTCACCTTGGGGCGCAATTGCTTTACCAGACGGCTCGCCGCTCGAGGAAGGAAGGTCGCCCAATCGTCTAAGGCGACGCATAGTTCGGGGAGGACTGGAGGGAGGCACCTCGGAGGTGGCCATAGGATAGCCGAGCGGCGTGGGGGTACTCTCTATGGAGACCGTCCCGGAGATTACTGGAGCTTCATCACCCTGCTCGGAACGTTGTTCATCAGATGGGGTTGGCTAAGAGATTTGCTCTGGCCGTCTGCACTTCCGAGTTGCTAGGGGAGCTTCATCGGCAGAGCGGCCCTCTACCCCAACTTGAGCGGAGGGCGCTATATCGCCCGCAGCCTCGCTGAGAGAGGCCGAAGCGGCTAAGGCTTCAGGGATAATCTGAGTCCCCTCACCCTCTCCGGTGGCCGGGCCAGCTGAGACCAAGCCCCGTTCGGCTACCTCCCTATTCTTTGCCGCCTCAATCTCAGCAGCTCTCAATTTCAGCCGCTTGGTAGCCTTGGCGCGCCACATGACTTGGGCTGCAGAAGCAAAGAATAAATCAGTTAGAACAAAAGAAAGAGGATGATAAGAGCACTTACTCATGCTGCAAGGCAGGTCGGCTTGGATTGGGGACAAGCCGAATATATACAACACTCCCGGAAGGAGCAGCTTGTCGATGTTGTAGCGCTGGCCGACCAGTAGGTCGGCTGCATGAAGATAGGCCGGATTGCGCCTAAACTTGCCGAGCTCCGGTTGTGCTGGCACCGCCGTCTGCCATTTGATACGGAAAGCCGGTGGCTCGGGAAAACGCAGGTAGAAAAAATGCTCCTTCCAGTGTTTGTTGGAGCTCGACATATTATCGAAAAGAACAAAGCCTATCCTAGATTGGAAAATGAAAGTGCCCCACTCGGATTGTTTCGGATAGTAGAAGTAGTGGAAAACTTTGGGGTCCAGGGGGATGTTGTTCAGTTTAAAAAGAATTACCACCCCGCTCAGTAGCCTAATGGAGTTCGGAACTAGTTGGCCGAGCGGGATGCGAAAATAGTTACACACTTGTACGAGGAACCAGTGCGGAGGAAATCGCAGCCCGGCCAAAAATTGGTCTCGGAAGAAGAGCACGGTGCCGGGCGGCGGGTCATGAGGCCGGTCGGTGGAGGTGGCTAATACTATGTGGTGGTCGGCAGGCAGGTCATACGTCCGAGTGAGGCGTAGGGCGTCCTCCTCGTCAAACCGGCTCTCCATGGTCGTGTACCAAAGACCAGGAGCGCCGACGGTCGGCTGGGAAGTGCTAGTCATGGTCGAAAGCGAGGAAGAAATGCGGGGTAAAAAGAAAGGAAAATCAGGCAGGGAAGAAAGGTGGAAGGACGATAAGGGCAGCTAACAGAAAACGTAAAGGAGTGTGGAAGTGAGGAAAAGAGGGGCTTACAAGTAAAAGGATGATCGAAAGGGAGCAGGAATGCGGCGGAGAGAAGAAATCAAGAGCTTTATAGCGTTGGCCTCGGATAGCCTCAGCCGTCCGATTCAGGTCGTAAAGAACGAGGCTGCCATCCAGCCGCTCATTTCAAACGGCGGCTGTCCCATCGGAGGTGAGGCCAGTGCCGTACGATGACGACAGCAGAAGCGCCACATGTCAGCAGGACACAGGGCGGATTTAATTAACGCCCCTTACCGCGCGCAGTGCGCGTGCTTGGCGTTAATGGAGAAGATTCGGCGCGAATTCCGAGGGGATATTGAAGGCGTCAGCATGATAGCGCCGAACAGACATGAAGAAGAAGGTAAGCCAAGCGGATGAACCTTCTCGGGCCCAGCATAGTGGTGGTCACTCAGTCAGACCGGCGGTCCAGTCAGTCGGACTCCGCCTCCTTCGACTAGACTTGAGGGGGACGCAAGTGATCCGGTGGTAAGGCCGAAGGACCCTCATGAGGGAAAGGTCAACGACGCGTGGAGGTCAACAGTCAAAGGGGGGTCAATCCCATGGCTCGACGAGCGGGCGGGACAGGCCGATCACTAAGCAATGATTTTCACCCGAGAGAGCAACCAGTTGGTCGTGAGCCCAAATTTCCAAGGGAAAAAGATCATATGGCCGAGCGGATAGTCCGCTCGGATCATATGGCCAAGCGGATAGTCTGCTCGGCCGCATTGCAAATCAAGAGTGAAGGCCGAGCGGTTGTCCGCTCGGCCAAGGTGTCAGGCTATGAGAGCCGAGCTGGCGACGACTCTGAACCTTCCCGGACGGACAACCACCTACGTCGGACCAAAGGTGAACATCCTGGCCGAGCGGCCTGATGGCCGATCCGGGAAGAGGAAGTCAAAAAGTATGGGACAGCGGGTACGTCATCTTAGTAACCCCTGTTGCTGACAACCGACATGTTTGAAGACCAGGCCATACTCAGTATCGTACGACAAAAGGTTCTGCGGTCCCATCAAGAAGACGCTCAGACTGTAGCAGTATGGCGTCAGACATGCTCTTCTGACAATCCCATGCTGCGGTATGGTGTAGGACACGTGTACATCTCGGTTTGTGTGCACCAAGCTCCCATAGCTCTATATAAGAGTCCTTAGACTTCACCGGAGGTATGAAAACTCTGATCCTGGAAGCTACCTTCTTGTTTTTCGTCTACCTGACTTGAGCGTCGGAGGGTCATCGCCGGGAACCCCTTCCCGGCCCGACTTCTGTGCAGGTTCGCCGGAGCACCTTGCGATCAACCGGAGATCTACGTCAGCAGCTTGGAGAGCGCCATGTGCCCAGCGTCCGTTGATTTAGCTTTCGGACAGGATCAATAACTAATTTTTATGATATTATAGTTTTAGTTATAAGAAAATAAAAATGAGTACTTATCTCAATTTTGTTGGAAATAATTGAGTACACATAATAATATTTAAAGATAACACACAACCATAATATATTATAATAAAGATAGTAGTTTTCTAAATTTAAAAATAGAAAATAAAGAAAAATAATCAGCACTTTTGGTGCAAGTGAACATGGTGTTGTACGGTTAACTTGCATAAAAATGATGGAAGTTTAAGGGACACGGTTGAAGTGTATTTGGTTTCCTTTTTTATACCAAAATGATATAAAAGGGACATGGTTGGAGTTGTTCTTAGTTTCCTATCCTTCAGAGGTATTATCCCAGCACATATCAAAGGTAGTCTCCCAGTACACAACAAAAACAGTCTCTTAGTATCCAACCGGACAGATTAAGATCCGGTCGGACTTATAGAGCCAAGGCACTCAGCATACAGTAGGTTAACCCTACAACACAACTCTCAACATATAGTCAGTCGGTCCTAGAGCGACTTGGACTTATATGTTGGTTGCTACTCGGAAAACCCAATGACTCCACTGTACAAAAATTTTGTACGTGATCTGAACCTTTCCTAGCTACCATGTGTTCTTTTAAGTTAAACTTGTATCTCTTACGGAACTTAACACGTTTGATTCCAAGTTTAACTTATATGTTCTTTTAGGTTTAGATTTGGATCTCCTGCGGAACTTAACACGTTTGACCCAAATCACCTAGGTTATAAATTCAATTAAATATTAGTTTCCAAAATTGGCTTCCAGTACTGCATGGCGAGGCACTTGGTGTTCTTGGATATGGGAGCAACCACCACCGACTAGACAAAGCCTTTTAAGGAAAGTTAATATTTAATTTCCTTATATAACTCTAGGTTAACCAAAAGGAACAATCAAATCACAAGGAAAAAATAAAAAGAACACAACATCGAAATTAAATTCGATAAACAAGAATCGAATGCCTCTTGTATTTGGTATTTATACAAAGAAAAATTAACTAGTATGTGTTGGAGCAATCCCAATGGTCCGTGAGACCATGTGTTTTGGTGTTTGGGCAAAGAGTTTAAGTTAGGTTCACCCTTGTTATTTGATATGTGTACTTGAGTTGTGCAGGACTGCAGGATACACATGTGACTCAGGTTGACGGCTTCGGGTCCAATGAAGGATGGAGCATCTGAGGGACCGTGGACAAGGCAGCAAGGACAATGGCCGAGGGAAGCGACTTCGAGGCATACACCAAGGATGACATTGGGGACAAGCCGTGGGCTTGGATGCATCCGAGGGACGAGAGCCAAAGAAAGTAGGCTTGAAGGCAAAAGGTCAAGGCTGCAAAGAAGAGTCAAATGAGTCGTGAGGGTACGAGTGCATGAGAGATTGTACTCGGAGTAAAATCCTAGTTTTAGGGTTTTACTGTAGCGGCACTGTAGCAGTTAATGTAGCATTACTGCAGCAGTTACTGTAGCGTTACTGTAGCAGTCGACTGGTGCATGGACTAGTCGACTGATGCACTGTAGTAGATAGCCGTTGAGAGAGCCGTTGGGCTGGCACCAGTCGATTGGTGCATGGACCAGTCGACTGGTAACAGGCAAATAAGGATGCTGATTTGCTCCAAGCTCTATAAGAAGGAGCTTGGGATGGCCGACCAAGGTGACGAAATTAGACTTGGTTAAAGCCTAATTAGTAGTCACTAAGTGCTCAAAGGTTCCCTTGTGTCCAAGTGTTTTTGGTGAGTGTTGTGGTGAGGTTTCTCCACCCACAAGGAGGTTGAGCTAGCTGGAGTTTGCCGGGGACTAATCCACCGATGGATTGAGGGATCGTCCACCTTACGGACACGCCGTGGAGTAGGAGCAAGTTATCTCCGAACCACGTAAACGAACGTGTTAGCGGTTTGCATTTCCATTTTTGTATTTGGTGTTTAGCTTTCTATTTGTGTTCGTTTGTATTCCGCTGCGCTAACATCGTAGGAAGCAAGGATTTGGGGGCGTCGTCTATCCAACCCCCCTTCTAGCCGGCCGCAAGATCCTCCAATAAGTGGTATCAGAGCGAGGCCGCTCTCCGTCGGACTAACCGCCGAGGAAGCAAAGATGACCGACTTGATAGATCCGCCAAAGTTCGAAGGCGGAGGCTTATGGGACATCACATATTGGATGATGAAAATAGAGGTCTTCTTCAACACGGATTGGGACACCATGATGGTGGTCAAAGAGCCGTTTGAAGTCCCGAAGGATAAGAAAGGAAAGAAGCTCCGATCACGACATTGGACGGAGGAGCAAACCACACGATCAAAGGCAAATTCAAAGGTAATGTCAATTTTAATTGATATGTTGCCTAATGATGTTGTGAGTCGTGTAGGTAAATATGAGAATGCCCATGAATTATGGAGCAAAGTGAAGAAATTTCCATGGGAAGAATTTTTGCCTACACAAGAAGAAGAAGAAAAATCCGAAGAAAGTGATGAAGTGGTCCAAAAGGAGAAGAAGGACCAATCGGATGTGGAGCCTAAGGAGATGGGCTTAGTAGCTCAAGAAGAGGAGGTGGAGCAAATGGAAGTTGAGTCACGCTCAACATCCGAGGAGGAGAAGGAAGATGAGACATCATCTACATCCTCAAGAATTGAAGAAGATTCCAAGACAAGTGAAGAAGATGAAGTCTTGGAAGTCAACATAGCAAGCACCTCCACCGAAGTGAAGTCAAAGAACAACATAATTTACTTTGGATGCAATGAGAAGGGACACTACAAGAGTAGGTGTCCAATGGGTAAGAAGAAGGTATCTCCTAAACTCAATTCAATTCCTTTAGAATCTAATTTGAGTTGTAGGAAGAAGAAGGAGAGGAATCACATTAGATGCTTCACGTGTGGTGAGATGGGCCACTACCACACCAAATGCCCAAAGAAGAAAGAGCTCAAGAAGTTGGCACATTTGAAGATGTGGGAAAAGAAGTGGAGGAAGAATGGAGGCTCATGTCAAGGGGGAGCTCCAAAGGTAAAGGGTAAGGTAAACCCTAATTTAAATTTGAAGTCAAATTTAAATTCCTCCATGCATGTTAGGAAAAATAATGTTAATCATTATATGCCCATGCAAAATTTTGGTTTCAAATATCATGATAGGAGTAGAGTAATTGTAGATCAAAACCCTAGGAGACCCATTTATGAAAAATCTAGAAATGGTAGATCTAAGTGTTGATACAGTCTGACCTGGCTGTTGTTTTGATGTTGACACTGATTTAAGTTTGTATCAGATGTTAATTGAACTCGGATTGATTACTGATCAAGGTTGATCATGTGGAAGGGAAAAGTCCAAGTTGGAAACTTGGCACGCGAAGTCGGAGAGGGCTTGGTAGCTCGTTCTCTGGACCTGATGAAGTCGGAGAGGGCTCGGTAGCTCGTTCTCCGGACTAGGTCAGAGAGGGCTCGGTAGCTCGTTCTCTGGACCTGACGAAGTCGGAGAGGGCTCGGTAGATCGTTCTCCGGACTAGGTCAGAGAGGGCTTGGTAGCTCGTTCTCTGGACCTGATGAAGTCGGAGAGGGCTCGGTAGCTCGTTCTCCGGACTAGGTCAGAGAGGGCTCGGTAGCTCGTTCTCTGGACCTGACTAGGTCAGAGAGGGCTCGGTAGTTTGTTCTCTGAATTAGGTCAGAGAGGGACCTAAGTGGACATTCCATGGTACATTGGATCGATTGGCAGACCGATCCAGTGATACATAAGACAGTGGATCGGTCGGCAGACCGATCCAGTGAAACTAAGTTTTGGATCGGTCTGGTGACCGATCAGGAAACACTCAGTAGCACACTGAGTGTAATCTGATCGGTCTGTAGACCGATCAGGAAACACTCAATAGCACACTGAGTGCAATCTGATCGGTCTTAGAGACCGATCAGGAGAAGGCATTGCGAAGAGAAGAAGGCAGGGGATCGGTCGTGGAGACCGATCCACCCGCAGCCTGATCGGTCTCCACGACCGATCAGACAAGTTGTGGACCGATCAGGATATGTCCTGATCGGTCCATGGATCGGTCTGGTGACCGATCCACACACGATCCACATTGTTCGCTGTTTCTGCGATTCCTCCATTGATCTACCTGATTCATGTGATATAACCTCTGTGCTGTTAGCTTTTGAGTTTGCAGGATCACAGGTATCATTCCAAGCCTAATTTCAAATTAAGTCCATAAAAGGAATACGACAAATGACCTTTCTGCTGTGATTCGCGGCGCATGGTGCATTTGAGGCATCAACGGCTACTGGTGTGATCTGGCTGCGATCCGCTTGACTCCTGGTGATTGGTTCGAGCTCAGAAGATACCAGTGAAAACTGTGATTTCATTGGAGTGAGTTCAGAGAACTAGTAAGGAGGAAGAGGGATTGGCTGCAACGATGATTCTGTGAAGATTGACCACGATCCGTGACAGCAGAGGACAGGGGCTTAAGAAGCAGTAAAAAGCGAGAGGAGAAAAAAAAAAGAGGCAAGTAAGAAAGCAGAAAGTTCTGTTGATCGTTGAAGTGTGCGAAGTTCTTGAGCTCTCGAGTGAGAAACTGCTGTCTGTGAGTTCTCTGTTTTCACTGATCCTCACGTGGTTGTAAGCATTAGTTCATTCTTCTTTGCCACCGAGCTCTGTAAGTCTTGTGCTTTAACATATATATTTCTTGAGACTTTGTGGAGAGGTTACTCCACCGAGAAGGAGGATCTTGAGCCGGAATTTTTTCGGGGTGCGATCTACCGAAGATCGAGGGGTCGTCCACCTTACGGACACGCCGAGGAGTAGGGGCAAGTTATCCCCGAACCTCGTAAATCCTTGTGTTAGTGTGCTTGTTTCCTCCTTGTTTTAGTTTCCTAATTCCGCTGTGCTAACAAGTTTCGTTGTAGAAATCCTTGTTAAAGTTTTTAAGAGGCTATTCACCCCCCCTCTAGCCATCTAAGATCCTAACAAGTGGTATCAGAGCCTGGTGCTCTTCATCTGGACTAACATCCAAAGGAGCAAGAAGATGGCCATGAAGGAAGGATTCAGCACCAACAGACCACCCTTCTTCGATGGAGCAGATTTCCAGTACTGGAAGAGCCGCATGGAGTATTACCTCAAGACTGATATCTCCATGTGGTTCTCAGTGAAGGAAGGATTCACACCACCGAAGGACGAAGAAGGTAAGGAACTCGATTCATCAAGGTGGTCTACCGAACAAACTCGTAAAGGGCAAGCCGATGCCAAGGCGGTAGTCACCTTACAATGTGGGATTGCCAAGGACCAACTCGTCAAGGTAGGTCCATTCTTGAGTGCAAAAGATTTATGGAACAAGCTTATCGAGCTCCAAGAAGGAACTCGTGATTCTCGGATAGCCAAGAGGGACCTATTCTTGAATCAACTACAAAATCTCACCATGAAGGAAAACGAAACGGTAAGTGAACTACATGGGAGGTTCAAGGAAATCATCAATGGTCTACATTCCATGGATGAATGCGTGGAGAATCGCGATCTAGTAAGGTACGCTCTTAAATCCTTTCCAAGGAATGCCTTGTGGTCATCTATGGTAGATGCCTACAAGGTTTCCAAGGATCTTTCCATTGTTAAATTAGACGAATTCTTTTGTGAAATGGAACTTCATGAACTTGCTAACAAAGGTCAAAGAGAGAAAGGTATTGCCTTAGTTGCAGGACCAAAGAACAAGGATGGAAGAAGAAAGAGGGAAAAGAAGAAGGAGAAAGAGATTTCTTCATCTACATCCTCCTCCGAGTCCGATGATGAAGGTGGATCATCATCAAGCGAGATGGCCAACTTCGTGAGGAGAATTATGAGAAGAAGCCGAAGATACAAAGGAAAAGGTAAACCTAATGATCAAAATATCGATAAGACTAATGTTACATGTTATGAGTGTAGCAAGAAAGGCCACTACCGGAGTGAGTGTCCAAAACTCAAGAAGGAGGAACGGGCCAAAAAGAAGGAGGAAAGAGCCAAGAAGAAGAAAGCTCTCAAGGCCACTTGGGATGAATCTTCCTCAAGCTCATCGAAGGAGGAAGAGAAGAAGGAGAAGAGTACTCGGCAATTGGCACTCATGGCAAGGGAGGAATCCGATTACGGGAGTGATGGGGACGCAAGCACTTCAGCCGCGGCTTTATCATCTTCGGATGATGAAGAGGTAACCTCTTCTCACTTAGAAAAATGTTATAAGACTATTACACATTTGTCTACCTTGCTTAAAAAATCAAAAACAGAAAATAAATCATTAAAAGAAGAAGTAGAAAACTTGAGGGCCTTTAGGGAAGATGAGGTTGATGACCTACATCTAGAGGTCCTTGAGGATGAGAACAAGGCCTTGAAGGGTGAGGTTGAGAAACTCAAGAAAATGCTTGAAAAATTCTCAACTAGCTTTAAGACCCTAGACATGATTCTAAATGCCCAAAGGGCGGTCTACAACAAGGCTGGATTAGGATACCAACCTAAGGAGTCTAGTTTTATTTCTTTAGTGTTAAGAACCCAATTTCATAGATCGCATGTTTCTAGGGTTCCTGAGACTAGGAAGAAGGTAACAAAGGCATGGGTGCCTAAGTCTTTCATTGTAGATGCATTAGGTCCCAAGATTTGGGTACCTAAAACATCTATCTTTCGTGTCTTGTAGGCATTGGTAAAGGGGGAGCGTCTATCAACTTGGTTTGTTGATAGTGGATGCTCCAAGCACATGCCCGGGGACAAGTTATTATTTTCTACCATTCAAAACAAAAATAGAGGTAATGTGTCATTTGGTAATAATGGTAGCCTTAAGGTTATAGGGGTTGGAGACATTCATATATCCGAATATCTCCAAATCAAGAATGTCCTTCTAGTCAAGGGGATGACTTTTAATCTCCTAAGTGTCAGTCAATTGTGTGATACGGGTTACACAATTGAGTTTCATTCGAGTCAATGTCTAGTCAAAAACATTGACACACTTGACACGGTACTAGTAGGCACAAGGGTAGATAACATTTATCAAGTTTCTTTTAAAAGTGCTACTAATACTCTTGCTAAGTGTTTCATGTCAAAAGAAGAAGAATCATGGCTTTGGCATAGGAGGTTGGCTCATGTAAACATGAAAAATATCCGGAAGTTGGTCAACAAAGGGTTAGTGCGAGGCTTACCAAGCATCAAGTACCAAAAGACCAAATTGTGTGATGCATGTCAGAAGGGTAAGCAAACTAAAGCGCCTCATAAAGGTAAAAGCGTTGTAAGTACAACCACTGCCTTAGACCTATTACATATAGATTTGTTTGATTGCAGTAGTGTTATTTCATTAAATGGAAGTAGATACTGTTTTGTGATTATTGATGACTTTACTAGGTATACATGGACCTTCTTTTTGAAAACTAAGGATTAAACCATAGATATTTTTATTTCCTTTTGTAGAAGAACTGAAAATGAAAAATCAACAACAATTAAAACCATTAGAAGTGATCATGGTGGGGAATTTCAAAATCATAGGTTTTTAGAATTTTGTCAAGAAAAGGGATATAGGCATGAGTTCTCTACTCCAAGGACCCCACAACAAAATGGGGTTGTGGAGAGAAAGAACCGAGTCTTACAAGAGGATGCACGAAGTATGCTCAATGAGTACTCACTACCGAGTTACTTATGGGCTGAAGCTGTAAATACAGCTTGCTATGTGCAAAATCGAATCCTGATACATAGGTTTTTAGGAAAGACTCCCCATGAACTTTGGTTTGGAAAACCCCCTACAATTAAACATCTTAGGGTGTTTGGTTGTAAGGTGTTTATTTTGAACACTAAGGACCATCTTGGAAAATTTTCGGCCAAGGCTAATGAAGGGATACTGGTCGGGTACTCGCTCACCAGCAAAGCCTATCGAGTCTACAACAATAGGACTAAATTGATTGAAGAGTCCTCTGATGTAGCTTTTGAAGAAATCCCTAACTTAAATGATCAATCAAGGGATGTAGGAGAAATTCAATTTGAACTTAGAAGGCTAAGTTTGAATGATCGAAACATAGAAAGAGTCGAAGTTGACTCTAATGATGATGAGCAAAGGCAACAAAGAACTCAATCTGATCCTTTGCCTGATATTGAGTCCTTGCCTGTGCCTAGTGAAACCATTCATGAGGCACCACCAACACCAAGACAATCTAGGATAGCCTCTAGTCATCCCCAAGACCAGATTGTGGGAGACATCCAACAAGGGGTTAGGACTAGGTCATACTTTAGAAATGAGTCTAATGAAGTCGCATTGATTTCAGAGATTGAACCAAAATTAGTTGATGAGGCATTGCACGATCCTGATTGGATCATACTATGCAAGATGAGTTAGGTCAATTTGAAAGGAGTTAAGTGTGGGACTTAGTTCCTAGACCTAAGAAGACCACCATTATTGGAACTAAATGGGTCTTCAAAAATAAGTTAAATCAAAAGGGAGAAGTTGTAAGAAACAAGGCAAGACTTGTAGCCAAGGGCTATAGTCAAGTTGAAGGTCTCGATTATGATGAGACTTATGCTCCCGTGGCCCGATTAGAGTCCATTCGTTTGATGCTAGCTTTTGCTGCACATAGAGGTTTCAAGCTCTATCAAATGGATGTTAAATCTGCCTTCTTAAATGGCTTTATTAAAGAAGAAGTCTATGTTGAACAACCACCGGGGTTTGTGAATACCGAAGCTCCAAACCACGTGTACAAGCTTAAGAAAGCACTTTATGGGCTTAAACAAGCACACGAGCTTGGTACGAAAGGTTGTCAACATATTTACTAGAAAGGGGTTTTGTAAGAGGCCAAATAGACCCAACACTATTTCTGCGTAGAGATGGTGAAAATATTTTTGTAGCCCAAGTGTATGTCGATGACATAATTTGTGGCTCAAATAACAAGGGCTATTTGAATGAATTTATTTCTCACATGGAAAGTGAGTTTGAGATGAGTCTAGTAGGAGAATTGACATTCTTCCTTGGACTTGAAATCAAACAAACTCGAGATGGAATTTATATCCATCAGACGAAATACACTCAAGAGATGCTCAAAAAATTCAAAATGAGTGACTCTAAGGAAGTATCCACTCCAATGGCGACAAACACTCGTCTTGACAATGATGAGAGTGGGAAACCAGTTGATCTAACGCAATATAGAAGCATGATCGGTAGTCTTCTATATCTCACAGCTAGTCGACTGGACATACTTTTTGCTGTGGGCATGTGCGCTAGATATCAAGTTTGTGACAATGAATCTCATTTAACTGCAGTTAAGAGAATTCTAAGATATCTCAAGGGCACAATTAGAGTAGGACTGTGGTACCCTCGTACGGAGTCTTTTGATTTGATAGGCTATACCGATTCCGATTATGCTGGATGCAAATTGGATCGGAAAAGCACTAGTGGGGGTTGCCAATTTTTGGGTTCATCGTTGATTAGTTGGTCAAGTCGGAAGCAACATTGTGTTGCTCTCTCCACGACCGAGGCTGAATACATTGCCATGGGAGAGAGTGTATCACAATTGTTGTGGATGATTCACACTCTAGAAGATTATGGACTTTCATATAAAGGAGTGCAAGTGTTGTGTGACAACATTAGCACCATAAACCTAACGAAAAATCCAGTCCATCATTCAAGGACCAAACACATTGAAGTGTGTCATCACTTCATTAGAGATCACGTAGCTAGGGGAGACATTGCACTCACATATGTTGAGTCAAAGTCAAACCTAGCCGATATTTTCACCAAACCCCTTCCGGAAAATGAATTTAGTCATTTAAGGAGGGAATTGGGAATGTGTTTGGCTCAATAAGTCATTTTGACCACATCATGATCAATAAGGACCATTAAAAAGATAAGAGAAATTGGGAAATTAATTTGGGCAACTTGGGAACATCTCACACAAACTATAAGGTTTAACAAAATATTTTTGTTTGCTAGAAATGGGGTGAGATGCTAGGATCAACCAAATTATTCAAAATGTATCATGCATCCCTTGAATAATTAGGTTGAAGAGACATAAATTGAGTATGGGGAAGGCCATTACATAATTCATGTGTATTTGGCTCCTAGATCTTACTCATATATTCCAACCAAGGAATCTTGGTTGGACCTGTGTCTAGAAATCATCTAACTTTGTTGATGTGTTGATTGATACCCTTGATTGATATCTTCCTGATTTTGACTGAAAATAGGACAAGTTGGTGAAGAAACCTTGACATATTTTGACAAACTTGTAACTACTCATAGCAAGGATGTATTTTGAACCGATAGCCTGAGTCAGATTTATTACCTTGGTTCACTATAGATCATAGTTTCAGCAAACAAACAAAACAAACTTCTCGGGTTTTGAAACCTTGAGATTTAACACATTTGTTATGAAGTGTCTGAAACTTTCGAGCCCTAAATAATTCCAAATCATTAGAGCTCATCATTAGGAAATATTCATTGGTATCACTGAATATAATCTGTGGGCTCTTCAGATCCTAGGTTCTGAACTTGGAAGTTGTTGAACTAAGTTTCAGAGCTTTCGATACGAATTTCAGAGACTGAAATCACTGATTATCAGACACTAATCGGTCCAGGGACCGATCAGGATGATATCTGATCGGTCTCTGCGACCAATCAGGAGAGTTCCATTTGATATCTGATCGGTGTGCAGACCGATCAGGGGTTCTGGCACATATATTACTGATCGACCTCTGATCGGTCCGGGGACCGATCAGGAGGTTCCCTGATCGGTCCCCACGACCGATCAGGAGGCTTTGGTACGTGATCCACCTCTGATCGGTCCAGGGTTCGATCAGAGGCTTCCTGATCGGTCTCCACGACCGATCAGGACACTCCCTGACCGATCAGGACGCTCCCTGATCGATCAGGATTTCTCCTGATCGGTCAGGATTTCTCCTGATCGGACAGCCGTCCGATCTTATGATCTGATCCCCCCCCCCCCCCCCCCCTTTAACTTCCCCCAATCCTTCTTCCTCTCATTTCACGCCGAAAACCCTAGCCGAACCACTCCTCAGTCCCGACTCTTCTCTTCATCTTCTCCGAAAGCTTCAAATGGCGCCTAGGTAACTTCCTTCCTCCTCGACATCTGTTCATTTTTGGCATTTTAGCTTCTTTTCACGGTATATCTCTGTGTGTTGTGTGTGTTGTCTCGGTTCTCGATTCGGTGGCTCCCGTGGACTCCCATTTGCCCCGACCATGCCCCATTTTTCACCTATTTAGGAAGAAATCAGCCGGTGAGGGTACGTCTAAGTCATTTGCTGAGAAGTCCAAGTCCCAGGCACCCTCCCGACCTCAACCTTCCTCTTCTTCAAGATTCCCGAACCGACAGTTTGAACAAGCGTTTCAACAGAGGACATTCAAACTACTCCCATGTCGATCTGTGGATCGAAAGTACATGGATGAATTTTGTCCCTCTGTATCCGAAACACTAGCATATTACAATCTTGACTCGTTAGTCTACTTAGAAAGGGACATCAACTATGACCTAGTATCTGAATTCTACAACAATCTTCATCAAACCAGTGATGGTATTTATAGAACCAGAGTCGCTAAGAAAACTGTTGATTTCTCTGTAGTAGAATTCTTTAGGTATCTAGGTTGCCGAGTTTGTTCAGGAGATCCTTTTCCCATTTTTCCTGATTTACCAGAATCATTACCCCCTCCACTTGATGTATCACCTGATTCCATCTATGAGTACTTCTTCGGTCATCCTAGACCAGGTGTACTGGATGAGTTGGATGTTGATTTTCCCACCTTTGCCGCCCTACGACTATCTGCCCCTGACTATATTCTTTTTAAGATAGTCACAAATTGTCTCCTTCCAATCACGTCCAAACCTCTAGCAGAGATCCGACCATACCACTGCCTGATGCTTTATGGTCTGCGTCGGCGTCTCGACTTTGACATTATGTCCAGCATCTATTCTTCGATCATCTCCTATTCTCAGCCTAGCAGCTCCACCATTTATATGCCTTATGGGCATATAATTACAGATTGGCTCGAGATCCTTCAGATAGATGTGTCTAAGGGTAGGATAGTGAAGATGGTCAGACAGGATTGCCGACTTGGGAAACGGGCATTTTTCAAGTCCGGTATCTTGGGACAGAATGGGGTTGTTCGGTGGAAGGATGGGAGAGGTCTGGGAGAGTTACCACGGGCACTTCCTCGACAGGTTGCTGCTCCTCCTCCTGCTGCTGATGAGGCCGATCCTGATCTGCGCTGGCAGATCGCTGAGCTAGAGAGCTGCTTCGATCAGCACGATGAGCTACTGGCTGCTGAGCTCCATGGACTGCGCGTTCGGATCGACTAGCGCTATGATGATCTACGCAGTCAGCAGTTGGTGACGCAGCAGTTGCTTCTGGGCTGGATGGCCAACTACCCACCTTCGCAGCATTTCTCGGGCCATCCACCTTCGAGCTCCAGCATGCCGCCTCAGGGTTACGTTCCTCCTGCAGATGATGATGAGGTTCCTCCTGTTGAGGATATTGATTGATACATTCTGTGTGTCACTTTGCCTGTCTGTGTTGGATACTATTTGTTGGATATCTTTGTCTGACCTGGATACTTATGTTACTCATATATTTTTGCTATTCATTTGTCTATTTCTTGCTTTTCCTTATGCTTCAGTTCATATTATTATGCTGTTCCTATGCCATGACTTGATTGTGTTTTATCTCTTTCTTACTGTCATATAATACACTTAGAGGGAACTCTAGGTGCATTAAGAAAAAGACAGTATGGGTTAAGGGGGAGCCTTTTAAGTTTTGTCATCTCATTTGCACCTTTTCGGTGTTTGACAAAGGAGGAGAGAACACCTAAGTTTAGAGATGTATGAAGGCTTGATTTTAAGGGAAAAGATAACGGGAAGGATCTTAATTCCCGTTATTGACTTAGTGGTGTATCTATCTTAGGGGGAGGATCTTGATTCCCCTAAAATTATGAAAATAAGAACATTTCTGATCTAAACTTAAATCGTGTTGTCAAACAACAAAAAGGGGGAGATTGTTGATACAGTCTGACCTGGCTGTTGTTTTGATGTTGACACTGATTTAAGTTTGTATCAGATGTTAACTGAACTCGGATTGATTACTGATCAAGGTTGATCATGTGGAAGGGAAAAGTCCAAGTTGGAAACTTGGCACGCGAAGTCGGAGAGGGCTTGGTAGCTCGTTCTCTGGACCTGATGAAGTCGGAGAGGGCTCGGTAGCTCGTTCTCCGGACTAGGTCAGAGAGGGCTCGGTAGCTCGTTCTCTGGACCTGACGAAGTCGGAGAGGGCTCGGTAGCTCGTTCTCCGGACTAGGTCAGAGAGGGCTTGGTAGCTCGTTCTCTGGACCTGATGAAGTCGGAGAGGGCTCGGTAGCTCGTTCTCCGGACTAGGTCAGAGAGGGCTCGGTAGCTCGTTCTATGGACCTGACTAGGTCAGAGAGGGCTCAGTAGTTTGTTCTCCGGATTAGGTCAGAGAGGGACCTAAGTGGACATTCCATGGTACATTGGATCGATTGGCAGACCGATCCAGTGATACATAAGACAGTGGATCGGTCGGCAGACCGATCCAGTGAAACTAAGTTTTGGATCGGTCTGGTGACCGATCAGGAAACACTCAGTAGCACACTGAGTGTAATCTGATCGGTCTGTAGACCGATCAGGAAACACTCAGTAGCACACTGAGTGCAATCTGATCGGTCTTGGAGACCGATCAGGAGAAGGCATTGCGAAGAGAAGAAGGCAGGGGATCGGTCGTGGAGACCGATCCACCCGCAGCCTGATCGGTCTCCACGATCGATCAGACAAGTTGTGGACCAATCAGGATATGTCCTGATCGGTCCATGGATCGGTCTGGTGACCGATCCACACACGATCCACATTGTTCACTTTTTCTGCGATTCCTCCATTGATCTGCCTGATTCATGTGATATAACCTCCGTCCTGTTAGCTTTTGAGTTTGCAGGATCACAGGTATCATTCCAAGCCTAATTTCAAATTAAGTCCATAAGAGGAATACGACAAATGGCCTTTCTGCTGTGATTCGCGGCGCATGGTGCATTTGAGGCATCAACGGCTACTGGTGTGATCTGGCTGCGATCCGCTTGACTCCTGGTGATTGGTTCGAGCTCAGAAGATACCAGTGAAGACTGTGATTTCATTGGAGTGAGTTCAGAGAACCAGTAAGGAGGAAGAGGGATTGGCTGCAGCGATGTTTCTGTGCAGATTGACCACGATCTGTGACAGCAGAGCACAGGGGCTTAAGAAGCAGTAAAAAGCGAGAGGAGAAAAAAAAAAGAGGCAAGTAAGAAAGCAGAAAGTTCTGTTAATCGTTGAAGTGTGCGAAGTTCTTGAGCTCTCGGGTGAGAAACTGCTGTCTGTGAGTTCTCTATTTTCACTGATCCTCGCGTGGTTGTAAGCATTAGTTCATTCTTCTTTGCCACCGAGCTCTGTAAGTCTTGTGCTTTAACATATATATTTCTTGAGACTTTGTGGAGAGGTTACTCCACCGAGAAGGAGGATCTTGAGCCGAAATTTTTCCGGGGTGCGATCTACCGAAGATCGAGGGGTCGTCCACCTTACGGACACGCTGAGGAGTAGGGGCAAGTTATCCCCGAACCTCGTAAATCCTTGTGTTAGTGTGCTTTTTTCCTCCTTGTTTTAGTTTCCTAATTCCGCTGTGCTAACAAGTTTCGTTGTAGAAATCCTTGTTAAAGTTTTTAAGAGGCTATTCACCCCCCCCCCCCCTCTAGCCATCTAAGATCCTAACACTAGGGAGACCCAAGGCATTAATCCTAAGAAGGAGAGACATATGCCTAGAAAGGGTAGGTCTAGGAATGTCCAATTTGGACAAATTAACTCTAGGGTTAGGAACCTAGAGAAGGAGAATCAAGCCTTAAGGGGAAAACTTGATAAGTTAGAACAATTCCTTAAGAGATTCAATGTTGGATCTAAGGAATTAAATATGGTGTTGGGTAGCCAAAGACCCAACCATGATAGATCGGGCTTGGGATATCGATCTAGTCCCTCCAAGTCCAAAAGGAGATCATGTGCTAGGGTGGCACATGATAAGGGCAAGGGAGAGTCATCTAAATCCAATGAGAAGAAATATGCTAGGGTTGCATATGATTATGGCTAGGATGATGTGTCTAAGGTGCACCACTGTGGTTTAGCCATAATGGAGAAAGCATCTAAGAAGATAGCTAAGGTTAAGAGCTCTAGGGGGAGCTCAAAGAGTCAAATTGGGACCCATGGCCAATGGATCTCAGGTGGGTACTACTTGGGAGTCTAGAGGAGCCATGGAGTGTGCCAAATGGTTTGGAGACGGACTTGAGTCTTAAACCTAGGAATTTGGCACACATGGTTTGTGTTTCATGCAAGAAATATGACATTTGGGGTCATATAGCATGATAATTGGTTTTTTTATGTATAGATGCCATATAAACCAATGCTAGGGATGTATTGTGGGTTGGTATGGGTAAATACATCAAGAGAAAGCCAAAACTAGGATTTTAGGTCAAGGTTCAATTGAACTATTTAGCTAGTTTTGGATTTTGTGTCAATCTTGGGATTGGTGATAGATACATTTTGTAATGTATTTTTCCCAAGTAGACAAGGGTACAATAGACCTCTCCACAAAATTTTGGGAATTTTAGAGGTCTAGGGAATTTCTGATGCATTTCTGAAGTTGGTCTAAAAAGGCTGATTTTTTCAGAAATAGGGTGTCAGTCGACTGGTAACAATGTTTTTGAGCACAGAATGTCTCTGTAAGCTTATTTTGTCGATACCAGTCGACTGGTGCCGATACCAGTCGATTGGTAATAGTGTTTTTCGACCACAGAATGGTTCTGTAAGGTTGCGTCGAAGGGGGCAGTCGACTGACACCAGCCTGATGTTGTTTCTCGGTGTTGTTCTTGACCATGTCAACTCGTTTAGATGTATGGGATCCATGAGGGATAAATACATGAGTTTAGGGTCAGTTTGAATGATAAGTTTTCGACAATTGGGATATTGTTAGAGAAATTTTTTTGGATGTTAGGCAAAGGGGGAGAAGTAAGGTTTAGTTGGGAAAACCTTAAGTGCCTTTGCATAGGGGGGAGCCTTGTGATAGGTTCTTAAAAATCCCTGTGGGAAAATCCTAGCTCATTGGGGAGCTTAGGTATAAGGGGAGCCTTGGGATAGATTCCAATGCATGTTTGCATTTTGTTTCGGCGGTGTAAGTCCAAGTGTGTAGCCTTGGCAACGTAAGTCCATTCGGCGGTGTAAGTCCAAGTATGTAGCCTTGGCAACGTAAGTCCATTCGGCGGTGTAAGTCCAAGTGTGTAGCCTTGGCAACGTAAGTTCATTTGTTTTAGCATATTATTTTGCTATTTGTTTTCCCTAACTTAAACGTATTGCCAAACACCAAAATGGGGGAGATTGTTGGAACAATCCCAATGGTCCGTGAGACCATGTGTTTTGGTGTTTGGGAAAAGGGTTTAAGTTAGGTTCACCCTTGTTATTTGATATATGTACTTGAGTTATGCAGGACTGCAGGATACACATGTGACTCAGGTTGACGGCTTCGGGTCCGATGAAGGATGGAGCATCCGAGGGACCGTGGACAAGGCAGCAAGGACAATGGCCGAGGGAAGCGACTTCGAGGCATACGCGAAGGATGGCATTGGGGACAAGCCGTGGGCTTGGATGCATCCGAGGGACGAGAGCCAAAGAAAGTAGGCTTGAAGGCAAAAGGTCAAGGCTGCAAAGAAGAGTCAAATGAGTCGTGAGGGTACGAGTGCATGAGAGATTGTACTTGGAGTAAAATCCTAATTTTAGGGTTTATTGTAGCGGCACTGTAGCAGTTAATGCATCATTACTGCAGAAGTTACTGCAGCGTTACTGTAGCAGTTGACTGGTGCATGGACCAGTCGACTGATGCACTGTAGCAGAGAGCCGTTGAGAGAGCCGTTGGGCTGGCACCAGTCAACTGGTGCATGGACCAGTCGACTGGTAACGGGTAAATCAGGATGCTGATTTGCTCCAAGCTCTATAAGAAGGAGCTTGGGATGGCCGGCCAAGGTGACAAAATTAGACTTGGTTAAAGCCTAATTAGTAGTCACTAAGTGCTCAAAGGTTCCCTTGTATCCAAGTGTTTTTGGTGAGTGTTGTGGTGAGGTTTCTCCACCCACAAGGAGGTTGAGCTAGCTGGAGTTTGCCGGGGACTAATCCACCGATGGATTGAGGGATCATCCACCTTACGGACACGCCGTGGAGTAGGAGAAAGTTATCTCCGAACCACGTAAACGAACGTGTTAGCGGTTTGCATTCCCATTCTTGTATTTGGTGTTTAGCTTTCTATTTGTGTTCGTTTGTATTCCGCTGCGCTAACATCGTAGGAAGCAAGGATTTGGGGGCGCCGTCTATCCAACCCCCCTTCTAGCCGGCCGCAAGATCCTCCAACAGTATGATGCGGAAATTAAATACTAGTTATACCTCTTCCTTGTATGCTAAAAACCTCGAGATCTTCTGCCGTATCCCTCGCCTCCTCTTAGACGTCGTGTGGGCGACGATCCTCCAATACGAACACCACCCGGAAAGCTTCTCCTCCTTCTCTAGAATTCGGCCACCACCACCACAAAGGAGCAAAAGAGAGCAAAGGGAAGAGAGGGAGAGGGGTCGGCCACTTGATGATCTCCAACAACACAATATCAATTGTTATATTTTTCAAGGCCTCCCCTTCCCCCCCTTTTTATATTAGTTTCCCAACGGAAAATTATGGAAAGAGTTTTATAAAAAATTAGACTCATTCCTATTTCCTTTTAATTTTTCTTTTTCTTTCCTTTTAATTAATCAATGCTAGATTGATTTATTAATTAAACAACTATTTGTTGATATTTAATTATTTGACCGGCCCTTTGCTTGGGCACCAAGCAAAGTGGCCGGCCACTTATTAAAAGGGAAAGAAAGAAAACATTTTTATAAAATTTAAAAGAAGAAAACTTCTAATAAAATTTCACAAACTCTTTTTTTTTTCTAATGTGGATATTAAAAGGAAAGTTTTAAAATTTAAAACCAAGTTTTAAAATTTAAAACATCTCTAATAATATTTATTTTTAAAAGAAAGTTTTATAAATTTTACAACTCTCTTTTAAAACCTTGTGACCTAATTTAAATTAGGAAAATTTTATAATTTTTTAAAATCTCTCTTTTTACAAATTGTAAATATCTGAGGAAATTTAAAAATTCAAAAATAACCTTCCTAATTTCAATATTGCGGCCATCCCCCTTGCCCAAGGCAAGGGCCGACCACTTCTAGAGAATATGTGATCGGCCATTGCTTGGTCACCAAGCAATGAACCGAGCCCTTCTTGGAGACCAAGATAGGTTTTTCTTTGGATGGACTTGAGGCTTTATTGAGGCTACAACAGGGACCTAGAGGAGAAATTGGTTTTGGCCTTCCAATGAGCTTGAGTATCCCATGCTCGCCCCGAACACACAACTCAAGTTCATCGATAATAACTCATTCCACTAGAGAGTTATTACCGCACTACCGCACCAATCCCAAATTACATTATAGGCTCCTTCTTATCATGAGTGTGTTAGTCTCCCTGTGTTTAAGATTACGAATGTCCACTAATTAAGTGAGTTACTGACAACTCATTTAATTAATATCTAGCTCCAAGAGTAGTACCACTCAACTTTATTGTCATGTTGGACTAGGTCCACCTGCAGGGTTTAACATGGCAATCCTTATGAGCTCCTCTTGGGGACATTCTCAACCTAGATAACTAGGACACAGATTCCTTCTATAATCAACAACACATACTATAAGTAATATCATTTTTCAACTTATCGGGCATATTGATTTATCGAGCTAAACCTCACCATTTGATAAGTCAAAGAAATAAATATTAAATATACATGCTTGTTATTATATTAGGATTAAGAGCACACACTTCCATAATAACTAAGGTCTAGTTCTTTTACTAAGTCAGTACAAAAAGAACTTATCTAAATGATCTTACTCAATACACTTAAAGTGTATCAGTGTAATTTATTAGTCAAGATAAACTAATACTTAATTACACTACGTCTATTCTAATGGTTTGTTCCTTTCCATCTTAGTCGTGAGCAACTGTTTATAATTTATAGAGAACCGACAACATGATCTTCTAAGTGCGACTCCACACTCCATGTTATCTACTATATAAATTAATTGAACAATTACATTTAACAAATAAATGTAAACATTTGACCAATGTGATTCTTTATTTCAAAATAAATGTGTACAAAAGCTAAACTTTTAAGTATACACTCCAACATTATAAAGCTAAGGCACACATCATATGGTCGATTGGCCATGGTGTCGGTTGGACCTTCGAGACTTAGTCCCCTACTTCTCATGTGTCAATCTCTCATCATACAACCAATCAGATATATGCCCAATCGGACTGCCTCTAAGGGATAACATTGTCAGGGAATTATAACAACCTGCCAGAAAATAACAGCTACTTGTTAGGGATTATTCCACTATCATAAACACATGCCTGCAATAGAACCTTCCTAGGAGGGTGACTATACATCTTCCAGTACCTGACATCAGACATTCTCGACCACCTCATTTATTGTGGAGGTTATAAAAGATAATTCATATACATATAACGGAAGATTCCTCACAGGATGACTGTGCATCTTTCAAACTGTACATCTTCCATTACCCGATATATTCTGACACCAGATATTCCTTATTGCCTCATTATTGCGGAGGTTATAAGAGATAACATAAAAGGGAAGGGGGGGGGTCCTCTCCATTGACAAGGGACGTTTTTACATACGCATACATCTTTACTACTTTGGACATCGCACGCACACATACTACTGTTCATCTTCTCCACTCTTCGCTTGGCCACCGTACTAACTTGAGTGTCATAGTACCTGCACCAAGGATCCTCTCTTTGGTTCTCACTCTAACGTTCCGTTTGTTTTATCTGGTGTATGCAGAAAGGAGTGCCAAGGTTTTCATCCTTTTTTCCAGCTTGAAGTATTCTCCTAGTCAATGACAGAGCCATCTGCCTAGCGCTCCATTTCCATCGCCTCCAGACAGGATTAATTTTGGCACAGTTCGGGTTATAATCGAGCTTGCTCTCACACTAATATCCTAGACTCCTGTTCCATTCAGCTAGATTATAAGCGAGCATATTCTCGTACTAATGTCCTAGACTCCCAAGTTGTTTGGTCAAGTTATAAGTGAGTTTGCTCTCGTGCCTATATTCCAAACTCTCGAGCCATTCGATCGGGTTATAAGTGAGCATGCTCTCATGTCAATATCCAAGACTCCCGAGCCATCTTAGGCCAATATTCTAGAATCCTATGCCATTGGGGTGGGTTATAAGCAAGTTTACTCTCGCACCAATGTCCTACACTCTCGTGTCATTCAACCGGGTTATAAGCGAGCATGCTCTCGTACCAATGTCTTAGATGTTGGTACAGTGAACACCAATGATCAAACTTACATTTTGATGAATGATAAATGGTTAAAGTTAGGTTCTATGTGATCTAATATTCTTACCAAGTGTGCAGGACTTGATGGATCTGGAGGACCTTACACCAGGCCAAAATCTAACTAGGTCTTATGGACCTAATAGCCAGTGGATAGTTCAGATAGGTCAAGGTGTGACCTGATATATGGCAGGAAGTCTAGCTGGGTTTGAGAGACCTGATAGTTGGCCAAAGTCCAGTTAGATCTGCAAACTTGACAACTGGCAGAAAGACCTAGGGGGTTAAAGGAGAGTCAAGAGATTCTGCATGGTAAGTGAGGTAAGTCATGGAGGATAGTGATCTAGTAAGGACAAGACCTAGTTAGGGATGTTAGTCGCTGGTCCATCTTAGATCCATTTTCGAAGTCTAAGTTGAGACCATGATTAGATCATTGTCTTGGATAAACAAGATCTAATTAATAATCACTTTATTTTAACTGTGCTAACTCTATTTGTAGGGTATATTTTTGTTTTATGGATTAACTCTTCTGTCTAGGGTTAAATAGCAAAAATTAACCTCGGATGAACAGTGTCTGAGGCATCTCAGAGGTTCTTGGAGGTGCCTCAGATTAGCGCTTGGAGGTGCCTCGGATTAGCGCTTGGAGGTACCTTGGACATGGAGGAGGAGGCACCTTAAAGTTGCATTAAAGGTGCCTCAGAGGTGCATTGAAGGTGCCTCGGAGTGTTTGAGGTGCCCTTGCATGGATAGAGATCGCAACCTTCAGAGTAGATAGAGTCCGATTTACACGAGATAAACTTTGAGGTTGGAGGCGCCTCGGATGAGATTGGAGGTGCTCTTAACACTCAATATAAGCCTTGTTCAACTAGAATTGAGAATTGCACTTCAATACAAGCTTAGACGATACTTTTTTGTTCTGGCCGTGCTGCTGCTCTACTACGACGTTGCAACATTAGCTCCAAGCTTTAACTTCCATTTACTATGAGTCGGTATATTTTAATTTAAGTTGAATTTTATACTATTTATTATTAACTATAGGAAGTGTAGGATTGTTATGTAGGATTAAGGCACATGAGAAGAGGGGGGGGGGGGGGGGGGAATCACATGTATTAAAAACTTACCTTTTAAAAATTAAAAACAAAGTGTAATGGAATTAAAAGTAAGAAGAAAAACTGAGCACGAGGAGTTACTTGGTTCAGAATCTTCAGTGACTCCTCCTTCAGATCGTATCAACGGACAATCCACTATAAGCCTCTTTCAGAATCACTAGAAGAGGCAATCACAAGTACAAAAAATAGGAAAATGTAACAGCCTACACTTTCCTTTTGTAAGTATAAAAAATGTATATGAAAATTAAATTGTTACTAACACTATAGAATTTAAGAATCTGAACGGGCTCATGTGTCGGTGTCGGTCTATCGACAACGATCAGATGTCTCAGATGTTAGATCGAGATCGCGCTAGAGGGGGAGGGGGTGAATAGCGCTCGTGGCTTTCACGCGTTTCGGATTCGAAAAACTCGACGAGTAAGCAACGGAATAGAAAGAAATAACAAACACACACAAAGACACCAAGGGTTTACTTGGTTCGGAGCCTAGGGCGACTCCTACTCCAAGGCTCGCGATCGTTGATCGCTTTTCGGTGGGCAACAACTATAAAATTGATAAGAGTACAATAAGTGTTTACAATTAAATGTACTGAAATGAAAACTTATACCGACAACTAGAGATGAAGAAAACAAAGCTTCGGGTTGTCGGGTACTTACAACAACACTTCTGGGTCGTCTTGTTAGCAGCACATGAGAGAAGGTCATTTTAGAATTGATTGATTCAAGCTGCTGCTCGAACACCCCTTTTATACACTACTAGAGGTGCCTCAAACCTCATCCAAGGCGCCTCCAAGCCTCCTGAGTCAGCCGTGTGGATCAACTCAGAAACCTTGATTGCTTATCCTGCTTGAGGCGCCTCCATGGCCAGTCCAAGGCGCCTCTCAGCCCTGCTCCAAGGCGCCTCCAACTCCATCTGAGGCGCCTCCAGCTCCTCTTCGCAGCGAACTTCTATTTTGCACCCGAGGCACCTCCAAGCTCCATGGAGGCACCTTGGACACTGTTCATCCGAGGCTTAGCTTGTTTCTTTTGTACCTGCAAGACATGTTAGTCCCAAAACAACAACATATCCTATAAGACAAAGTTAGAATAGATATAAACATGATAAATCAAGTGATCGACAGTCATCGAACTATCCGGGTCTGACTTCGAATTTTCGACCGGAAACCCTAGGTCGACCCGACGCCTACTGTTCCCTCTGCGGGGAACACGTCCTCACCTACTCCCCTCAGGAGAGATTACCTGATGACAGTCCGGTTCTCCAGATCGAATGGACTTTCTACCTAGGGTTACCACCCCCTAGGACCTAGGGTTATCGCCCCCTAGGGTTTTTCTCCACCTAGGGTTACCTCCCCCTAGGACCTAAGGTTACCCCCCCCTTAGGATTTTCACCACCTAGGGTTACCACCCCCTAGGACCTAAGGTTGCCACCCCTTAGGGTTTTTATCCACCTATGGTTACCACCCTTTAGGACCTAAGGTTACCACCCCTTAGGATTTTCACCTTGCCTAACCGCAGCTAGGACTTTTGCCTAAGAACACTTAGGACTTTCCTGCAATCTCCATCAGACATGTTAGATCACAAATAAGCTTAACTTTGATTCCTTTGCCATTATCAAAACTTGGGTTCGATCGTCGGATGCTTCCCGCACCAACAATCTCCCCCTTTTTGATTATGACAATTGAAGTTCAAAGTTAAGTAAAATAGATGCATAAATGATCTTCAAAGTTTAAGTAAGAAACATAAGCAAGCTTAAGTAAATAAATTTAAATGCAAGCATAATTTAAGCTAAAACATACTTAAACTTTTAACGATGTAAGGCTCCCCCTTAATAAGAACTCTTTTTAATTTAAATTTTAAATTTTGCTTTGAATTTTTCTACTCTCCCTCTTTTCCATATATCAAAATAAACAAGGGAGTAAAAAGGAATAGTAATTAATGGCCTTAGCTTGTTTTTAACTTTTCAAAAATGTTTAGAAAAGATAACGACGCTTAATACTTAGCTTTTAGGAGTTAATAATATTGTAAAACTTTTAGCTAAGTGAAATTTTTAACTTTTAGAAATTAATATTCTTGATTAAGTTTGAAAAATGACTTTAGCCAAGGAAAATTATTTTGACTTTGAAAAGTAACTCAGCTAAATTTGAAAAAATATAGAAAGACTTAAAAAGCTAGGTAAGCTTGTAAAATGCTTAATTTGAAAAGTTAAATTTGAAAGGCTTTGTTGAAAAATATTTCATTAAATTCTTAAAGCCTTTTTAAAAGACATTTTCTTTATTTCGAAAAGCTTTTTGAACAATATTAAGTTAAAATTAAAAAAGCTTTTTCGAAAAATACTTAGCTTAATTTAAAAGAATCTAAGAAATACTTAGCTTTTTGCAAAAAGGATTGAAAAAAAAACTTTAAAACACTTAGTTAAATTTAATAAGCCTTTTGAGGGATATCTAGCTAAGATTTAGGTTAATTTGAAAAAATATTTGGTAAAGTAATTTGAAAATCTGGATTTTGAAAAGACTTTGAAAAAGACTAAGGCCATTTTCACATAAGTTCAAGAAGTCCTAAAGTCCAAGAATGAGTAACTTAAAAATATTAAAATTAATCACTTAATCCTCTTGACTGCATGTCTAACCATTTAGCTATTAGCTGATTACCTAGAGGGCAACAATTTTCACTTAATTAGTCAAGTTAAGTCAATTGATCCAGTTTGATTTGACTAGGTCTGGTAGACTTAACTTGATTAATGTAATGCTGATTTTTAACGCCCAGATTTACTGCGATGCACAGAAATAAACATTCTGAAGTCTAGGCTGTACCCTATGCATCTCACGTCATTCTAAGTTTCTCAAACACACGCAAGTTAAGCCTAGGATGTTTGTGAGGTGCTCTGGTTGAAACTAGAGGAACATGATTTCTAGGGGGTTAGTGCCTAGGCTAAGTCCAAAATTTGAAAGTCTTATAAAATTGGGATTTTAAAAACATTATTCTTCCTAAAATTTTGAAGGATACAAAAACCAAGCTGATTAAAGATATGGAACATAAGGTCTATTCTACTAAGCACATTCCTATTTGTCTTCTATGTAACGACCACCCTTCTTACTACTACTACTACTCTCTAAGAGTAACCGTTACTTATCTACTAACTTTACTTAACCAGTACAATTAAAAACCACGAGGAATCCCTACCGAAAAATTTCGACAGAGTCTCCCCTGTACCGGTGACCAAATCATCAATACAAACAAACTATACTCAGCCACAGGCGGTTGGAACATATATTTCCACAACCACGCAGTATAATATCACAAATAAAAGAAGGAAACTACCCTAACAATAGCAAACAACAATATCACTCCATCAATAGAACCCAACTACAAATGCGGAATAAACTTAATTACAATCTTAACTCATAATAACATTTAAAGAAAACTAAAAGAACTCTAAACAGAAAAGTATTAACAATTTCTTAACGAACTCTTGATCTTCCAATAGTCCAGCCATCACACACCTTCATCATCACCACCTTGTCGCCATCCTTGCTAAATCTTTTCCTTTCCTTTATCTGCAGTAGGAGGAAGTGCAGTCTATAAGCATAAAGCTTAGTGAGCGCTATCTACTCACAAAAACTCGATATGCATGTATATAAATAAAAACATGCTAAAGCTGAATGCTAACATATAAAACTACTCATGCTCATAAATAGCAAAGGAATCATGGTAACTGAAATTCTAAACATGTATAGCTAATCATGCTCATAAGGATAAAACTATAACTGCATATTGAAAGCAAATAAAACTAAACATGCTGAATAATCTAATAGCAAGTAACAAATAAACTACTACTGCATGCTTCAAATTGTTGGACCCCGTTGTAGTTTTGATGTGATCAACCAAGTTGGTTAGGTCCTGCTGTGTTTGATCCCTGTGTCTGAGTGTGCAGGAGCTTAGGAACACAGGAAGTCGAGCGGAAGACGCAGCTAGCGAGAAGGACGGCACGGGAAGGGAGCCGACGGGCTCGGTGCGTCCGAAGGACGAGAGAGCTGCGGAAGAGTACTCCGGTGGGCGTGAAGAGCGTGCGCGGCGTTCGAGGGACGTTAAGCCGGGACGGAAGGCTACTCGAGGAAGGCCGAAAATTGGGTTCGGGTGAGCCCTATTTCGGTTGGCCGAAATCACCCAAACAAACGGAGCTTCGGAAGACAAAGTGAAGAAGAAAAGGAGTCAAAAGAGGCTGGAAGTTACTGTAGCAGAAATTACTGTAGCAGGAACATTGAAGGCGCCTTATACACATTGAAGGCGCCTTAAACACATTGAAGGCGCCTTGAATGGGTTTAAGGCGCCTTGAGCAGGCCAGTTTGACCGTTTGCGCTGCGGATAAAGTTTTATCCGCAGATTGAGTTGGAGGCGCCTTAAACCCTGTTGGAGGCGCCTTGGACTCTCGGGATAAGATTTCCAAGGCCTATATAAAGGCCCCTGGAGCTAGGAATTCAACAATAACTCAAGCAATCAATCTGTTAGCAATTCCTAAGCAACTAGTGAGCTTCAAAAGTGTAAAAGGCTTCTCCGCCTTCAGAGAAGGAGATTTTTCTTACTACGCTTTTCTACTGTCTTGGATTAACAACCTCCTTGGTTGTAACCAGGTTAAATCTCTGAGTCTTTTCCATTCGTGTTTCTTTTTCTGTTTCATTAATTTAGTTGCTGATTTAAATTCTGAGTTGAAATCCGAGGAGGGTATAGTTTGTTTTTGTTTTCAGAAATTCACCCCCCTCTTGCCGGTCTCCGCTGCACCAACACAAATAACAAGAAACTAAACTTTCTAATTCTAAACATATTTGAAGCTTGTTTCATTTGTTTCAAAACTTATACTTTAATACTTCAAAATAATAATAAACTTCTTTTGGGCCCGGCATTATACCAGTTTGCGCGCATCCTTAATAAGAGTCGAGGTAGCTAATCCCGAAACTACTAAGGTACTTCTAGGCGATCTTGTGCCTAGGGGCGATCTAGGAGCCCACCCAATGGACCATGTGTCCTGGACCTTGTGTCTGGTACATGCCATTAAAAAGTAAAATACTTATTTTCTTTTTAATATTCTTATAATAAGATGCCTTGGCATTTCTTTGAGCACATGGTGTGCAGCTGATCCCAATTCTTAAACTTAGGGATCCTATTAAGACCTTGGTCTCTCTTTCTTATAGCTTACTTATAAAAATCTGCACTTAAGCTCAATAAAATGCTTATTCAATTCTACAACTACAGTGCATGAATAAAGTCTAATAGCAAAACACGGAAGACTGCTTATATTCGTAAACAGCAAAGCAAAGAACTAATCATGCTCGCATACAGCAAAAATAAAGAGAACTGCTCATGCTCAAATCCATAAGAAAGGCATAAAAATGGGATCTAACACTGCTCATGCTCAGCTAAAGAAAAATGAAAACCAAACATGCTCAGCTAAAGTAAATGAAAACCAAACATGCTCAGCTAAGGTAAATGAAACAGAACATGCCTAACACTTAACTTATTTTCATAAGAGAAACAAACTGAGCTCTCTAAGCATGCTACAACAGATATGAATCAGGAAAACTAATCATGCTAAATTAGCAAATAAAACCTATTCTAAAATAAAACTGCTCATGTTAAACTAATCATGCTTAATTATTAGCAAATAAAACTAATACTATGTACTCAGACTAAAGGTTGTTCGTGCCCTCTAAATAACACAAATAAAACTGCTCAAGCGCCTAAGGTGGCCAAGGGTAACCAAAACTGGAATGCTACATTTAGGTTGTTGATTATGCCACAACTATCTAATTTATTCTAGCACAATTTGAAAAGCATTGACAACCAAAGATGAAACATCAACTTCTTTTTGCTGTAAAATTAAAACAAACTTTAATAACACCTTCTTAGCTTAACCCCTATTGTAAAGCGACCCAAAATTTCCAATTATACTTTATCAGATTGGTAAGGAACAATTCAAGATTTAATTGCTTCATGAAAATCACAGTAGACAGCCAAAAAGGATACCAATGTGCTGCTAATAGGATAAATTGCTACGGGAAACCTTAATTTTGTAACTGTTCTTCATGCCTAACCTAAACTAATCCTTTTCTTCTTCCTTTTGGTTTCACGGCAGCAAACAAAGAATAATACAAGCTTCATGAAACATGCTCCGAAATCTTTTAAGACACAGAACTATATACAACTGCACATATATGTAACTATTTCTTGTTATTTAATTCAATCTAGATACTCAATTAAATTAAACCATCTCTTAATCCTTCTTTGAAACCCACGGCAGCAACACCCAAAATCGCAAGAACCAAAAGAAAACTAGATGAAGAATAGGAAGGCGCAGAAATACCAAATCAGAGCTCATTCGCAAATCAAGACTCGCGGAACTACTCCTACTGCAGGTGAGAAGCAACTCACCTTAGGCTTTCCTTGACTTACAACCGACGGCAGCTTCTAGGGTTTGCGGAGAGATGAAGATCCCGGCTCTTCTTTGTGCACCGCGCGCTCTCCTTGCCAAGAGAAACTCGGACTTGTGAAGAATCCGCGGAGAAGGGAGCTCGTCGGCCGTCGGAAAACCAACCCTAGCCGCCGCTGCATTTCCGCCCGAGAGGAGCGCCGTCGCGTGAAGGAGGAGAAGAATTTTGAGAGAAAATTTTGATTTTCCGATAAGAAAAACCTAAATTCCTTTTCTTATACTAGGGTTAATCGAAACTATACCTTAAGTCTATTGATTCCCATATATGGTTAACAAAACGAGCGTAGCTCGATTGGTCGGGCCAGTTTTGCTTGGGTCCGAAGTTGTGGGTTCGAACCCCAACTTCTACAAACTTATTTTTCTTTTATTTTATTTTATTTTTAAAATTTCTTCCTCTGGGTAAAAATACCAAACGAACTCCAAAAATTACATAAAAATACTCTAAAAATTCCTAAAAATCTCTAGAATATTTTAAAAGCATTTCCAAATATCTTTAAGGATATTTAGAACTCAAAATAGGGAAAATTGGGTCGTTACAATTCCCCACACCTTATAAAAAGTTCATCCTCGAACTTAGAATAGTTCTGGATATTTCTATCTCATGTTGTCCTCCCGCTCCCAAGTGACTTCCTCGTGCTTCTGGTTCTGCCAGACAACCTTCACTAGAGGTACTTCTTTGTTTCTTAGTCTCTTGACTGCACTGTCCACTATCTGTGTAGGTCTACTCTCATAACTAAGATCCTCTTAGATCTGCACTGACTGAGGCTCAATCACTTGGCTAGGGTCGTGGAGACACTTCTTTAGCAGAGAGACATGAAATACATTATGTATTGCTGACATGTCTTGTGGTAAATCCAGCTTGTAAGCTACTTTCCCAATCCTTTCTGTAATTAGATAGGGTCCTACATAACGAGGACTTAATTTGCCTTTCTTGCCAAATCTCATCACTCCCTTCATAGGAGAGACTTTGAGAAAAACTGAATCTCCTACTTGAAATTCAAGTGGCCTTCGGCATGTGTCAGCATAGCTTTTCTGTCTACTCTGGGCAGTCTCAATCCTTTGCCTGATCTTCTGGATAGCCTGAGTAGTCTCTTCTATCAGCTCTGTCTGAATGCCCAGCTCCACTTCCATTTCTCTTCTTTCACCTGCTTCTTGCCAGCAAATGGGTGATCTGCACTTCCTGCCATACAACGCTTCGTATGGTGCCATTTTGATGGTGGCCTGATAGCTGTTGTTGTAGGTAAATTCAGCTAAGCACAGGTACTTGCACTAACTTCCCTTGAAATCTAGTGCACAAGCTCTGAGCATATCTTCTAGAATCTGATTTACTCGCTCTGTCTGTCCATCAGTCTAAGGATGGAAGGCTGTGCTGAACTTGAGTTTGGTGCCTAGTGCAGTCTGAACACACTCCCAGAAGTGAGAGGTGAAGCGCCCATCTCTATTAGAAACAATAGATTTAGGAACTCTGTGAAGTTTGATCACCTCCTTAACATATAACCGAGCCAACTGCTCTATAGAGTGGGACACCTTGATGGCTAGAAAATGAGCAGACTTGGTCAATCTGTCCACTATCACCCATATCGCATCATATCCATTTGTGGTTCTTGGGAGACCTGTTATGAAGTCCATGGATATATCTTCCCACTTCCATTCAGGGATTGGGAGAAGCTGTAGAACTCCTCCTAGTCTCTGGTGTTCTGCTTTGACCCTCTGACATATCAGGCAGGTACTGACATATTTAGCAACATCTCTTTTGAGTCCAGACCACCAGAATCTCTGTTTCACGTCTTGATACATCTTGGTAGAACCAGGATGCATGGAATAAGGTGTACTATGAGCTTCTTCTAAAATTTTCTTTCTCAGCTCTTCATCCTTGGGGGCACAAAGGCGTTCCCCTAATAAAGAATTCCACTGTCTGATACTCGAAACTCCGAATTTCCTTCTTCTTGCATCCCTTGCTTGATCTTTTGGATATCTGGATCTTCACTTTGCTTTCTCTGTATATCCTCAAGCAAGGTAGACTCTAAGGTCAATGCAGAGAGTTGCCCATAAATAATTTTCATTCCAAAATCTGACAACTCCTTCTGCAGTGGCAGAGCTAATGATGACAGAGACATCAGGGATGCACTAGACTTTCTGCTTAGTGCATCTGCCACTTTGTTAGCTTTGCCTGGGTGGTAGAGGATTTCCCAGTCATAATCTTTGACCAACTCTAGCCACCTACGCTGTCTCATGTTTAAGTCCTTCTGAGTGAAAAAGTACTTAAGATTTTGATGGTCTGTGAAAATTCTGCACTGAACGCCATACAAATAATGTCGCCAGAGTTTTAGTGCAAAGACCACAGCTGCCAGCTCAAGATCATGAGTGGGGTAGTTCTTTTCATAATCTTTGAGTTGTCTGGAAGCATAAGCTATCACTTTTCCTTCTTGCATGAGTACAGCTCCTAGGCCCATCTTGGAAGCATCACTGTAGATGTCAAAACTCTTGTCACTTTCTGGAACAGGCAGAATAGGAGCACTGGTCAGTCTCTTCTTCAACTCTTGAAAACTCTGCTCACATTTATCTGACCATTCAAACTTCTTGTTCTTTTTGGTGAGGGTTGTAAGTGGAGAGGCTATTCTGGAAAAGTCTTCCACGAATTTCCTGTAATACCTAGCTAAACCAAGGAAGCTTCTGATCTCCCTGGCGTTCTTGGGTCTGCTCCAGTTGTTGACTGCTTTTATTTTGGCATTTTGGCTGGATCCACTTGAATGCCTTCTTTAGAAATTATGTGACCTAGAAATGCCACCTGATCTAACCAGAACTCGCACTTTGAGAATTTAGCATAAAGCTGCTTTTGCTGAAGAGTCTGCAATACTATCCTCAAGTGCGTGCCATGCTCCTCTGGGGTTCTAGAATAGATTAGAATGTCGTCGATGAACACAATGATAAATTTGTCAAGGTATTCTCTGAACACTCTGTTCATCAAATCCATGAAAACTGTAGGTGCATTAGTCACACCAAAAGGCATGACTACGAACTCGTAGTGTCCGTATCTGGTCCTGAAAGTCGTTCTAGGTATGTCTCTTTCTTTCACTTTTAGCCGATGGTACCCAGAGCGCAGGTCTATCTTTGAGAATACTGTCGCCCCTCTCAACTGATCAAATAAGTCGTCGATCCTGGGAAGGGGATACTTGTTCTTGATTGTCACTTTGTTCAGCGCTCTATAATCTATGCACATTCGCATAGATCCGTCCTTCTTCTTGACAAACAACATAGGAGCTCCCCAAGGTGAGTGACTAGGGTGGATGAAGCCTTTGTCAAGTAGCTCTTGAAGTTGTTCTTGTAACTCTTTCAGCTCTACTGGAAACATTCGGTATGGAACTTTTGAAATTGGACCAGTACCAGGAACCAATTCAATTTCAAACTCCACTTCTCTGTTGGGAGGTAGTCTAGGTAGTCCTTCTGGGAATATCTCTGGATACTCACAGACTACCCGAACTTCCTCCTGCTTGGGTCTTTCTTGTTATCTTTGTCCTTCCAGTTCTGATTACTTGACTGGGGTCTCTGTTTCTCCACTGTCTTATCTTCTATCTTGACTGGCTTGTGTTGCGCTCGTTGTGCTTTGATGTTGTTCAGATAGTGCTCACTAATACCCTGCTGACCAACTCTTCACCAATCTGTGGTCGGTGAGTTTCATTACTCACATTAAGTGTTATTTCTGGTCTCAGCATTCGTCTGACTCGTTCTTTCTCTGTACTTATTAACTCTAGGCAAAGACGAGCTAGCCTGTCGAATCTTTTGACCGCTTCTTCTACTGGTAGATCACCTTGTCTGAATTCTATAAGCTCCTCATACTGTTTATTGGTGATCCGTTGGCGGAAGAACTCTTCGTAAAACTTTATCTCAAAGTCAACCCAGCTCATCTGGTTGACTACTCTCTTACTCTTAACTCGCTCCCACTACATACAAGCATCTCCAGATAGGCAGAAAGAGGCACACTTAACTTTATCGACTTTTGGCTAGTCAAGAAACTCTATTGTGCTCTCAAGTGTTTGAACCAAGCCTGGGCACCCCAGGGCTCAGCTTTCTGGTTTCAGTTTCAGCCACTGGATAAGGTATGCTTCATATCTTCTAGGTTTTGTGGCAACATCCAGGCCAACTGATAGGACTTTAGTCACCACTGGAGTCTCCACATTAATGGTTGGGGGAGTGGGAGGAGCTAGCTTCTGATTGGCCATTAGATTGGCAATCACTTGCTGCTGCTCGCTACTTGTCTCTGAAGTTGAGCAACAACTTAAGGGAGAATAGGCCCAGGGGTTCTGGGCTCTTCGTTCTCCTGAACTTGGTCCTCAGTATGAACGATACGGGGACGTCCTCTTCTTGACATCTAATTATGCAGGGAAAAAGACTTGGTATCCTCTCTCTAACCCTTCTAATCATACATAAATATGAATAAAGAAAAGGGAAACTAAATCTTCTATCTTACTTTAGTACTAAAAAAAAACAAGTACTCTATACTACAGTTAATAATAAGGAAAGCAGAATAACGAAAGAATTTAAATACTTTCTTACTTGGAGACGACAAGGCTGATGCTGATATGTGTGTGATGCTGGAGAATGGAACGCTGCTCTGATACCAACTGTAACGACCACCCTTCTTACTACTACTACTACTCTCTAAGAGTGACCGTTACTTATCTACTAACTTTACTTAACCGGTACAATTAAAAACCACGAGTAATCCCTACCGAAAAATTTTGACAGAGTCTCCCCTGTACCGGTGACCAAATCATCAATACAAACAAACTATACTCAGCCACAGGCGGCTGGAACATATATTTCCACAACCACGCAGTATAATATCACAAATAAAAGAAGGAAACTACCCTAACAATAGCAAACAACAATATCACTTCATCAATAGAACCCAACTACAAATGCGGAATAAACTTAATTACAATCTTAACTCATAATAACATTTAAAGAAAACTAAAAGAACTCTAAACAGAAAAGTATTAACAATTCCTTAACGAACTCTTGATCTTCCCTTAGTCCAGCCATCACACACCTTCATCACCACCACCTTGTCGCCTTCCTTGCTAAATCTTTTCCTTTCCTTTATCTGCAGTAGGAGGAAGTGCAGTCTATAAGCATAAAGCTTAGTGAGTGTTATCTACTCACAAAAACTCGATATGCATGTATATAAATAAAAACATGCTAAAGTTGAATGCTAACATATAAAACTACTCATGCTCATAAATAGCAAAGGAATCATGCTAACTAAAATTCTAAACATGTATAGCTAATCATGCTCATAAGGATAAAACTATAACTGCATGCTGAAAGCAAATAAAACTAAACATGCTGAATAATCTAATAGCAAGTAACAAATAAACTACTACTGCATGCTTCAAATAACAAGAAACTAAACTTTCTAATTCTAAACATATTTGAAGCTTGTTTCATTTGTTTCAAAACTTATACTTTAATACTTCAAAATAATAATAAACTTCTTTTGGGCCCAACATTGTACCAATTTGTGCGCACCCTTAATAAGAGTCGAGGTAGCTAATCCCGAAACTACTAAGGTACTTCTAGGCGATCTTGTGCCTAGGGGCAATCTAGGAGCCCACCCAATGAACCTTGTGTCCTGGACCTTGTGTCCGGTACATGCCATTAAAAAGTAAAATACTTATTTTCTTTTTAATATTCTTATAATAAGATGCCTTGGCATTTCTTTGAGCACATGGTGTGCGGCTAATCCCAATTCTTAAACTTAGGGATCCTATTAAGACCTTGGTCTCTCTTTCTTATAGCTTACTTATAAAAATCTGCACTTAAGCTCAATAAAATGGTTATTCAATTCTACAACTACAGTGCATGAATAAAGTCTAATAGCAAAACAAGGAAGACTGCTTATATTCGTAAACAGCAAAGCAAAGAACTAATCATGCTCGCATACAGCAAAAATAAAGAGAACTGCTCATGCTCAAATCCATAAGAAAGGCATAAAAATGGGATCTAACACTGCTCATGCTCAGCTAAAGAAAAATGAAAACCAAACATGCTCAGCTAAAGTAAATGAAAACCAAACATGCTCAGCTAAGGTAAATGAAACAGAACATGCCTAACACTTAACTTATTTTCATAAGAGAAACAAACTGAGCTCTCTAAGCATGCTACAACAAATATGAATCAGGAAAACTAATCATGCTAAATTAGCAAATAAAACCTATTCTAAAATAAAACTGCTCATGTTAAACTAATCATGCTTAATTATTAGCAAATAAAACTAATACTATGTACTCAGACTAAAGGTTGTTCGTGCCCTCTAAATAACACAAATAAAACTGCTCAAGCGCCTAAGGTGGCCAAGGGTAACCAAAACTGGAATGCTACATTTAGGTTGTTGATTATGCCACAACTATCTAATTTATTCTAGCACAATTTGAAAAGCATTGACAACCAAAGATGAAACATCAACTTCTTTTTGCTGTAAAATTAAAACAAACTTTAATAACACCTTCTTAGCTTAACCCCTATTGTAAAGCGACCCAAAATTTCCAATTATACTTTATCAGATTGGTAAGGAACAATTCAAGATTTAATTGCTTCATGAAAATCACAGTAGACAACCAAAAATGATACCAATGTGCTGCTAATAGGATAAATTGCTACTGGAAACCTAAATTTTGTAACTGTTCTTCATGCCTAACCTAAACGAATCCTTTTCTTCTTCCTTTTGGTTTCACGGCAGCAAACAAAGAATAATACAAGCTTCATGAAACATGCTCCGAAATCTTTTAAGACACAGAACTATATACAACTGCACATATATGTAACTATTTCTTGTTATTTAATTCAATCTAGATACTCAATTAAATTAAACCATCTCTTAATCCTTCTTTGAAACCCACGGCAGCAACACCCAAAATCGCAAGAACCAAAAGAAAACTAGCCGAACAACAGGATGGCGCAGAAATACCAAATCAGAGCTCATTCGCAAATTAAGACTCGCGGAACTACTCCTACTGCAGGTGAGAAGCAACTCACCTTAGGCTTTCCTTGACTTACAACTGACGGCAGCTTCTAGGGTTTGCGGAGAGATGAAGATCCCGGCTCTTCTTTGTGCACCGCGCGCTCTCCTTGCCAAGAGAAACTCGGACTTGTGAAGAATCCGCGGAGAAGGGAGCTCGCCGGCCGCCGGAAAACCAACCCTAGCCGCCGCTGCATTTCCGCCCGAGAGGAGCGCCGTCACGTGAAGGAGGAGAAGAATTTTGAGAGAAAATTTTGATTTTCCGATAAGAAAAACCTAAATTCCTTTTCTTATACTAGGGTTTAATCGAAACTATACCTTAAGTCTATTGATTCCCATATCTGGTTAACAAAACGAGCGTAGCTCGATTGGTCAGGCCGGTTTTGCTTGGGTCCGAAGTTGTGGGTTCGAACCCCAGCTTCTACAAACTTATTTTTCTTTTCTTTTATTTTATTTTTAAAACTTCTTCCTCTGGGTAAAAATACCTAATGAACTCCAAAAATTACATAAAAATACTCTAAAAATTCCTAAAAATATCTAGAATATTTTAAAAGCATTTCCAAATATTTTTAAGGATATTTAGAACTCAAAATAGGGAAAATTGGGTCGTTACATTCTAAGTGCACTAAACTCAAGTTCAGGTAAGGACTTTGTGAATATGTCAGCTAGGTTTGATTTGGACTCAACATAATTAAGTACAATATCACCCCTAGCTACGTGATCCCTTACAAAATGGTGTTTTACTTCTATATGTTTATTTCTTGAGTGGTGAATTGGGTTTTTTGTTAGATTAATTGAACTTATGTTATCAATTGAAATTGTAGTGCGCTGATATTCTAATTGATTGTCTTTTAGGGTATGCATCATCCATAATAGTTGAGATTCACATTCTCCTAGGGCTATGTACTCTGCTTTAGTGGTTGATAGGGCAACACAATGTTGCTTTTTGCTTGACCAGCTTATTAGGCACTGATCTAGAAATTGACAGCTACCACTTGTGCTTTTTCTATCTAGCTTGCACCCGACATAGTCTGAGTCAGAATAGCCAGTTAGATCAAGAGTGCAAGTCCTAGGGTACCATAGTCCTACATTTAGGGTTCCCTTAATATATCTAAGTAATTTTTTTAACATGAGTTAAGTGTGACTCTTTTACACAAGATTGATATCTTGCACACATACCTATTGCGAAAAGAATATATGGTCGACTCGCAGTTTGGTATAGTAGGTTCCCTATCGCAATGCGATAGTATTTCGAGTTTACTGGTTTACCTTCTAAGTCCGAGTCAACTTTAATATTAATGGCCATAGGTGTATTAATATTTTTTGAGTTTTTCATTCTAAATTTTCTAACTAATTTCTTAGCATATTTAGTTTGATACATGTAAATTCCATCTTTGGTATGTTTAATTTGTAAACCTAAGAAAAAGTTCAGCTCGCCTACCAGACTCATTTCAAATTCATCTTCCATTAATTTGGTAAACTCTTTTAAAAATTTGGAGTTGGTGGATCCAAAAATTATGTCATCTACGTAGATTTGAGCTATAAAGATGTCTTTTTCTAAGGTTTTTACAAAGAGGGTTGGATCTATTTAACCTTGGTTGAAGCCTTTTGATATTAGATAATTGGATAAGCGTTCATACCAAGCCCTAGGAGTTTGTTTTAGTCCATATAAGGTCTTTTTTAGTCTAAAGACATGATTTGGATATTCTAAGTCCTCAAATCCTGGGGGTTGACCTACATATACCTCTTCTTTAATAAATCCATTTAAGAATACGAATTTTACGTCCATTTGGTATAGCTTGAACCCCTAGTGTGTTGCATAGGCTAGTAGCATCCTAATGGATTCAAGTCTGGCTACAGGGGCATAGGTCTCTTCATAATCTAACCCTTCCACTTGATTGAATCCTTTGGCTACTAACCTAGCTTTGTTTCTGACTATATTACCCTGATCATCTAATTTGTTCCTAAAAACCCATTTAGTATCAATTATAGTCTTGTTCATGGGCTTAGGTACTAATTCCCAGACTTTATTTCTTTCAAATTGGGCTAACTTTTCTTGCATTGCTAAGGTCCAGTCTGGGTCTGGCAGGGCTTCGTCTATAGTTTTTGGTTCAATTTTAGAAATCAGGGCTATTTGGCTTAGGTTTCTGTAGGACCGTTGGGCCGGCTAGGAGGGGGTTGTTAGATATCCTGCTAACACAAAAAGGAAAACAAACCCTCCTCGAACTCTTTAGGCTAACACTTGCATAATTAAGTTAAGCAGATAAATTAAAAGCATAAAGAAAATCGAGGCACAAAAGATTTACTTGGTTACAACCGATGTGGTTGTTAATCCAAGGAAGATTAAGCTCAATAAAACTCCTTCGGGCGGAGAAGCCTTGTACAACGTTAAAGTGCAGAAAACAGAAGCTTAGACTAAAAGAGAGTGTGCAAGCACTGGATTTACAATCAGTGAGTTCTGTCTAAGCTTTTGGACCAAGGCTATATTTATAGTCTTGGTCCGGGCGCCTGGAAGAGTTCCGAGCGCCCTAGGGGGGGATAAATTTTATCCCCCAACGGTCGGATCGAGTCAAAACTCGATCCTGTTGAAAAGTCGATTCCGGGCGCCCCGGTCTGTTCCGAGCGCCCGGAATGGTTCCGGGCGCCCCGGTCGGTTCCGAGCGCCCGGAATGGTTCCGGGCGCCCGGAGCCCTAAGGTCAACATAAGTTGACTTTTCGACTCCGGTTCAGCTCGTCTCGGTCCGGGTCTGTTCGCTCCGGCTCCGTTTGCTTGGGTGATCTCGGCCTTCCGGAATAGGGCTCACCCGAACCCATGTTCCGGCCTTCTCGAGCGTGCTTCCCTCCGGCTTCTCGTCCCTCGGAATTGCCGCGTGTTCCTTCTCGTCCACCAGCGTACTCATCCGCAATCTTCGTCCCTCAGTCGCACCCCGTGCCGACCTTCGGCTAGCTGTGTCTCTTGCTCCCCGAGCAATCTTCCGCTCCGGCTTTCGTCCCTCGGAACCACCGCGCGCGCTTCCTTCTCGTCCGCCGATGTACTCTTCCGCAGCACCTCGTCCCTCGGACGCACCGCGTGCCGTCCTTCTCGCTAGCTGCGTCTTCCGCTCCTGCACACTTAGACACAAGGTTAAATACAACGCAGGACCTAACTTGACTTGTTGATCACACCAAAATAACCTTGGGGTTCCAACAATCTCCCCCTTTTTGGTGTGATCAACCCAAGTTAAGCTAGGGACAAAAATAGATATGAAATTAAACAGTTTATTGCAATAACATGCAACATGATAGATAAAATTAAATTTTAACAGAATTTAACAGAAAATTTCAATTTTCTCTACCTCCCCCTAGACTTATACTTTCTCTTCTCCCCCTTTGATCACAATAAAAATGGGGTTTCAAGAAAAACAATCTAAGGGTTAAAGACTTAGAAAAAAATACCTCTAAACAAAAGAATTTCTAAGTCATTAAGATCCTTTTAGAGCAATTTCGAGAACTTTGAAAATTTTGCAATAATTTTCACCAAAAAAAAACATTCTAAGAAAATTTAGCAAAATTGATAACGTAAAAAAAATTTTCTTTGCATTTATTTAATTGTTGTTCTAATGCTCTTTATCAACAGAATTTAAATTTCCATTTTAATTTATCAAAACTTCTTAAATCACACTGTTTCAAATTTAAAACCACAAATATTAAACATGCAACAATTTGTATCATGTTAATTTCTATTATTTTTTGAATTTCAACTTCACAAAAATATTCAAATAGCATAAATTCTAACTTGATAAAATTCCTCAATAATATAAAAAAATCTTTCGGCAATGTGCAAAATTCGTTTGAAAGAATATTTTGTAATTTGCCAGTATTTTTTAACAATAAGAATTTGCAGGAATCTATTAATAATATGTTTCTTAATCCGAAAATATTTTTCGATGAATCAATTTCTAATTCATAAAACTTTTTCAATAAAGTAATTTGTAATTCCAAATTTTTAGGACCAGAAAAAGTTTTCGATAATATTTCTAAGTTGCATAATTCTTTCGAAAAACTTCTTTGTGATTCACAAAAGTTTTTTAGCAAAGTTTCCAACTTGCAAACTTCTTTTGTTAAGATATTTTGAAATTCGAAGAACTCTTTCGATAATATTTCAAATTTGCAGGATAAGTTTGACAATTGATTTTCTAAAAAAAACTCTTTCGATGATTCGCAAAAATTTTCAGGCAATTCTTCGATTGAATCATTCAATTGATCAGAGGTTCGAGTCCATACCTGACTTACCTTGTCAGTAATTGATTCTCCCCCTATCGAGTTGCTTTCTTCCGAAGATTCTCCCCCTTCATCGATCTCGGGATGTACTTCGGCTGTTGTAGTACTTACCTCGATTTCGGACTCTTCTGTCGGTGGCTCGGTGTCTATTGAGGTGTTAGCTTCTGAAGATTCTTCGTAGAGCTGCAAGAACTTTTCCCAAAGTTCTTTTGCGCTTTCATAATCTGCGACCTTTTTGAAATCTTCCTTTGGTATTACATTCAGAAGATAATATTTTGCCCGTCCATTTGCCATAGACTCCTCACGTTGCTTTTCGTTCCAGAGGCGTAGATCGAGTCCTTCTCCGTTCGTGTTCTTTGGTTCTTCATAACCAAATTTCATTATTAAAGAAATATCAGAATCTGAGTTAAGGTATACCTCCATGTTTTGTTTCCAGATGGAAAACTCCCCCTCGAATGCAGGTGGGTAGTTGCTAGCTCCGGCCATCGTTTTTGTTACGTCAGACGGCGGTTAGTCCTTCTGAGGCGTACTCGGCTCTGATACCACTTGTAGGACCGTTGGGCCGGCTAGGAGGGGGTTGTTAGATATCCTGCTAACACAAAAAGGAAAACAAACCCTCCTCGAACTCTTTAGGCTAACACTTGCATAATTAAGTTAAGCAGATAAATTAAAAGCATAAAGAAAAGCGAGGCACAAAAGATTTACTTGGTTACAACCGATGTGGTTGTTAATCCAAGGAAGATTAAGCTCAATAAAACTCCTTCGGGCGGAGAAGCCTCGTACAGCGTTGAAGTGCAGAAAATAGAAGCTTAGACTAAAAGAGAGTGTGCAAGCACTGGATTTACAATCAGTGAGTTCTGTCTAAGCTTTTGGACCAAGGCTATATTTATAGTCTTGGTCTGGGCGCCTGGAAGAGTTTCGGGCACCCTGGGGGGGATAAATTTTATCCCCCAACGGTCAGATCGAGTCAAAACTCGATCCTGTTGAAAAGTCGATTCCGGGCGCCCCGGTCGGTTCCGGGCGCCCGGAGCCCTAAGGTCAATATAAGTTGACTTTTCGACTCCGGTTCAGCTCGTCTCGATCCAGCTCATCTTGGTCCGGGTCTGTTCGCTCCGGCTCCGTTTGCTTGGGTGATCTAGGCCTTCCGGAATAGGGCTCACCCGAACCCATGTTCCGGCCTTCTCGAGCGTGCTTCCCTCCGGCTTCTCGTCCCTCGGAATTGCCGCGTGTTCCTTCTCGTCCACCAGCGTACTCATCCGCAGTCTTCGTCCCTCAGTCGCACCCCGTGCCGACTTTCGCGCTAGCTGCGTCTCTTGCTCCCCGAGCAATCTTCCGCTCCGGCTTTCGTCCCTCGGAACCACCGCGCGCGCTTCCTTCTCGTCCGCCGGTGTACTCTTCCGCAGCACCTCGTCCCTCGGACGCACCGCGTGCCGTCCTTCTCGCTAGCTGTGTCTTCCGCTCGAGTACCTGTGCTCCTAAGCTCCTGCACACTTAGACACAAGGTTAAATACAACGCAGGACCTAACTTGACTTGTTGATCACACCAAAACAACCTTGGGGTTCCAACAGTTTCTGTAAGATGACCTAGTTCTGACTCCTAGAGTTGGATCACTCAAAATTTGGTCAGATGGGTGATTGGTGCTCGTTCTTGTTGGTCTTACATTTGGGTTAGGAATTGGTTCTTCAGATTCATTAGGTTCAGGTTGAATTCTGTCATTATCTTCTGTATTTCTTGAGTTAATATTTTCTGTATTATTATTTTCATTTCTTATATCGGGTAGTTTATTTTCTTCATCAAATATTACATTCATTGTTTCTTCAATTTTTAGGGTATTTTTGTTATAAACTCTATATGTCCTACTAGTTGTGAGTACCCTAAAAATATTCTTGGAGTTATTTTTTATGAGAATTTCCCTAAGTAGTCTTTAGTGTTTAAGACGAATACTTTATACTCGAAGACTTTTAAATAGTTTAAATTAGGAATTTTATTATAGTATATTTCATAGGGTGTTTTATTCTAAAATTTGTTAATTAAAATCCTATTTTGTATATAACAGGCTATATTAATTGCTTCAGCCCAAAAATGATTGGATAATTTGTATTCGTTTAACATGGTTCTAGCGGCTTCTTGTAGGGTTCTGTTTTTATGTTCTACTAGACCATTTTGTTGGGGGGTTCTAGGGCAAGAATATTGATGTTGATATCCATTAATTTCACAAAATTCAATAAACTTATGATTTTCAAATTCTCCCCATGGTCACTTCTTATTCTTTTTATCTGTGTCTTTTTCATTTTCTATTATGTTACAAAAAGTCTTAAATACTTCAAAAGTTTTATCTTTAGTTTTTATAAATTTTACCCAAGTAAATCTTGAGTAGTCATCGATTATTATTAAGCAATATTGGTTTTTGCTTAGTGACTTGGCTCCGTGTGAATCAAACAAATCTAGGTGAAGGAGCTCAAGTATCGAAGCAGTTCTGTTTAGATTGGTTAACTTATGGTTTGACTTGGTTTGTTTACCTTGTTGACAGGCATCACAGATTGAATTTTCAATAAATTTTAATTTGGGCAGACCTCTAACTAGACCATTTTGACTCATTTTTGAAATGAGTCTAGTATGAATGTGACCCAGTCTCCTGTGCCACAACTCAGTTTCCTTTTGTTGTGTCAGGAGACACTTTATTGAGAATGTTGGCAGATTAATTGTGTAGAATTGTCTCTCCTAATGCCCTTAAGTGTGATTTCAGGGTTATCAATATTTTTAACTATACACCCAGATTTGGTAAAGTTTACTGAATAACCACTATCACATAACTGACTTATACTGAGCAAGTTAAAGTTAAAATTTTCAACTAATAATACTTTTCGAATAATAAAATCGGAATTGAGTTCGATGTTACCTCTTCCGATTACCTTAAGTTTACCATCGTTGCCGAATGCAACAGATCCTAAATTCTTTAGTTTGAGCTTTGTGAACTTCAGTCTATCTCCAGTCATATGTCTGGAGCATCCACTATCCAACATCCATTGATCCAATTCTTTATGTTCCTACACATAAAGTATTTGAATTGGAATCTGTTTTATGGGAAAGATAGTTTGAATGAAGTTAGCTCCCTAATTTTCCATCTCACACAATCTTGGTTTCCAATCAGATATCCCTTATGAGTGATTGTGAGATGGTTAGATTATCAAGTTGTTTTGTCTAAGTTAATTAGGTTGATGAGTCAAGTTTGTTAATTTGATTAAGTTAATTTGATTAGTTAGGTTCGAATGATTTAACTTACGAAAAGATTTTAAATAATTTTAAAATAAGTTTTTTTTAAAAGAATTTTTAAATAAGTTTATTAAGAGAATTTTTAAATAAGTTTTTAAAATAAGTTTTTAAAAGAATTTTAAATAATTTTTTTAAAGAATTTTTTAAATAAGTTTAAAAAGAATTTTTCAAATAAGTTTTTTAAAATAATTTTAAATAAGTTTTTAAAAGAATTTTTTTTTACAAGAATTTTTAAATAAGTTTTTAAAAAGAATTTTTAAATAAGTTTTTAAAAGATTTTTAAATAAATTTTTTTTAAAGAATTTTTAAATAAGTGTTTTAAAAGAATTTTTTAAATAAGTTAATAAGTTTTTTTTAAAAGAATTTTTAAATAAGTTTTTTTTTAAAAGAATTTTTTAAATAAGTTTTAAAAGAATTTTTAAATAAGTTTTTTTTAAAGAATTTTAAATAAGTTTTTAAAAGAATTTTAAAATAATTTTTTTTAAAAGAATTTTTTAAATAAGTTTTTAAAAGGTTTTTAAATAAGTTTTTTTTAAAGAATTTTTTAAATAAGTTTTAAAAAAATTTTAAATAAGTTTTTTTAAAAAAGAATTTTAAATAAGTTTTAAAAATAAGTTTTTAAAAGAATTTTTAAATAAGTTTTTTAAAATAATTTTTAAATATGTTTTAAAAGAATTTTTAAATAAGTTTTTTTAAATAATTTTTAAATAATTTTTTTAAGAGAATTTTTAAATAAGTTTAATAGAATTTGATTTTAATTCATTTAATTTAATCCTTAGTCATCTCACCCGATCTAAATTTTACAATCAAGGAATCTTATAATTTTGTGAGATGCATTAAGTTCAATTATAGGGTTTGGTTTAACTTTGTGTTAGATTTAGGTTTATCTTTGGGCTTAATAAATAGACATTCTTCGGATAAACTTCTGGGCTATGGTGAGTCACCTGGACATCATTAGAGTAACCATGCATTCAAGATTTTCCAAATAGTCCTATCCACTGAACTTAGTTTAAAACCTTGGTCTAACTGGTTAGGATCCATAAAGGGTAGCTTCGGTTAGTTCCACTTAGCCAAATGCACCAGGTCGAAGCCATATCTTCCTAGACATGCATAGACTAAGCTTCCCTAATGTACTCTCATCCAAAACTTCACCATTACTATTGGGACCGGAATGTAGCTAGAGGGGGGGGGATGAATAGCTCGTCGCGCGCTTCGTGTTCTTCGTTGCTTGTTTCTTTGATGGTGTGCAGCGGAAATACAAGAAACAAAACATACAACGCTAACACCTAAGGATTTACTTGGTATCCACCTTACAAGAGGTGACTAATCCAAGGATCCACACACACACGCACCCTCCACTAATAAAACACCCCTTTATGGTGACTACCGAAGGCGGAGAAACCCTACAAGACTCTCAATACAAGAAGAAAGAAAAGGCCAGTAAAGAACAAGCAAAAGCTTACAAGAAGTGCAATAAAAGCCCTAACCCTAACTTCTCTTCTTCGCCTCTTGACTTGGACAAAACTTCCAAGAATCTTCAAGATCTGGCGTGGAGAGCTCTGTGGAGAAGCTGTGGAGTCGCCTGTGAAGATCAGAGCTATATGCGTGAAGTTCTGCTGAAGGAATCGAACGCCTGCAGCTAAATACGACGCCAACGGTCGGATCCCGATCGATTGGAATGCTCCCAATCGATTGGGGAGGCTTTGGATCGATCGACTGATCGATCCAGAGTGCCTTTGTGCTCTCTGGAATAGCCGGAATCGATCGACTGATCGATCCAGCCTTTATCGCACCAAATCACACCTCCCAATCGATCCACTGATCGATTGGGGGCTCTGGATCGATCGGCTGATCGATCCAGAGCTGTTCTGTTCGCACGACACTTCTCCCCAATCGATTCACTGATCAATTAGGAGGAAGCTTGTCACTGAGACTCACCCAATCGATCGGCCGATCGATTGGGCATGAGCCAATCGATCGGCTGATCGATCCAGCTCATTGAGTTTGCCCAAAATCAAGTCCAAAGCCCCCTTAAACCAACATCCGGTCAATCATGACTTGTTGGTACATAAAACCTAGCATCCGGTCACCCTTGACCAGCTAGGATTCTCTCACCAAGTGTCTGGTCAATCCCTTTGACCTACTTAGACTTTTCTCTTCTTGCCAAGTATCCGGTCAATTCCTTTGACCTACTTGGACTTTTCTTCCTCGTGCCAAGTATACCTACTTGGACTTTTGTTCCTCGTGCCAAGTATCCGGTCAATTCCTTTGACCTACTTGGATTTTCACCAGATGTCTGGTCAACCTTGACCCATCTGGATTTCCCCATGCCTGGCTTCACTCACCAGGACTTCCCTTCTGCCTAGCTTCACTCACTAGGACTTCTCTTCTGCCTGACTTCACTTACCAGGTCTTTCACCTAGCTTCACTCACTAAGATTTTCACCTGGCTTCACTCACCAGTATTTTCCTCTGCCTGGATTCACTCACCAGGACTTTCACCTAGCTTCACTCACTAGGATTTCCTCACTGCCTAGCTTTACTCACTAGGTCTTTCACCTGGCTTCACTCACCAGGATTTTCCTTCTGCCTGACTTCACTCACCTGGACTTCCTTTGCCTAACCTCCAAGTTAGGACTTTCACCTGGCTTCACTCACCAGGTCTTTCACCTAGCTTCACTCACTAGGATTTTCACCTGGCTTCACTCACCAGGACTTCCTTTTCCTAACCTCCAAGTTAGGACTTTCACCTGGCTTCACTCACCAGGATTTTCCAGTCAAGTATCCGGTCAACCTTGACCTACTTGACTCTCCATCACAATCTCCACACATGAACAATTGCACCTGCAATCTTCACGTGTTGTCTGCATGTATTGTCAAACATGTATTGTCAACATGTATTGTCACCATCAAAACACAAACATTAAGACTCGACCTTGACCCAATTCAAGCTCAGTCAAACTAGGTCAACCTTGACTGGGGAATATTGTACCAACAATCTCCCCCTTTTTGATGTTTGACAATACCTTCTTTAAGTTAGGCTAATCCCATAGCCTAAACCTCCTTCATGCCACTAGGTAATGAAGGCATAAGTTAAACCCTTCATTCTCCTCCTAAGAGGGAAACTCCCTCTTAGATAATGAAGTCCTAACTTAAACCCTACATTTCTCCCCCTATTGGCACACATCAAAACAAACTCTCCCCCTGAAGAGTTACTCAACGTTGTTCACAACTTCACTTGTTGTGATCAACCCGATAATGAAAGTCCCATACCTTTCATTTTCCTTTAACCCTACATTCTTCCCCAATGTAGACAAATGCCTAACCTTGAGCATTTACAACTTAAACAATGAAGATATCCACTCTCCATTGTAATCCAATGCTCAACCTTGAGCATCTTTCACTAAGGAAGGTTAACCACTGTCCACGGTGTATGAAAAATAATTTTTATGTCCTTAAAGAGTAACTCCCCCTAAAAACATGGTCGTAAACTTCTATCATTGCACCAACAATGACTTGGAATCCCTAAACCTTTAGGAAACCCAAATTTAGAAGTTTGAGGTTCAAAAATTCAATATTGAAACCAAACTTCAACCTAAACTTCAATTTAGTCTTCCTTAACCAATCCATCCTTGTTTTCAACATGAAAACATCCTTTTTATGTATACAAATGTATTTTGAGAGGTTAGGAATGATTTTGTAACACCCCACCTTCTATTACTAAACTGTAAGGCCGGGGTTACATTATGCTAACTCTTCTTGTGCGGAAATAAACTGAATGGATTAAAACTCTATGCTGTGTGCTATAAAATTTGAAATTTGTGTTTGGGATACATTGCTAAAGTTATACCTATGCTAAAGAAGGGATCTTAACTTTCTATTTGGTCGTAAACTGAAGTTAGGCACTTCTAGCTGAAATCAGACATCCCAATCGATCGGCTGATCGATTAGAGTTGTCTGATCGATCCACTGATCGATTCAACGTGCTACTGTACACAGAATCATTTATGAATCGATTGGCTGATCGATCCAGGCTGATCGATCGATCCAATGATCGATTCAGAAGCTCTCTGTTCGCGGGAACAAATTTCCTAATCGATCGGCTGATCGATCCATGACCGATCAATCAGCTGATCGATTCATCAGCTTTCTGTTCGCGAAAGATCGCTTCCTAATCGATCGGCTGATCGATTGAGGATTCCTCAATCGATCAGCTGATCGATCCCATAGTGTTCTGTACGTGGGGACTTCCTCCAATCGATCGGCTAATCGATCGAGGACTGCTCCATCGATCAACTGATCGATTGGGTTTCTGATTTCTGCAGAAATCTCACTCGAACTCGTACAGGACCTTTCAGAAATAAACTAAGAGCATAATATCCCTACTAGGCATATCATTACACATGGATAGCTATCTAAGAACATGAAAACCAACAATCTAAGCATAACTTAGTACATACCTTCATAATTCAAGACACTTAACATTCTAGATGCAGAAAAGTCACAACATAAAGAAAATGCTAAGTTTTAGGATGGGCTAGTTCCCAAAAATCTTCATTCCAAGTTCCTCTTTCACACACATCTTGACTCATTGCCCTCTAGCCTCCGCTAATCCATCTTTCCTTTGCATTTATCTGCAGTATAAGGAAAAATGAAACTATAAGCTTGGGAGCTTAGTAAGAAACCATCTCACAAAAACATGCATTCGAAGAAATCATGCTTTCTTTTAAAAGATGCTATGCTGATATACATGATGAGAATCATACTAGAATACTAAAACAGGGCGTATGAACATGTAAGTCATGCTAACCAATACTGAACAAAAAGCTATCCATTGTATCAACAAACTAATTAAATCGATACATAAGCTAAGCTAATTGTTATAACAATGAGAAAACTAAACTGAAGCTAAGTTGTATTCACATATCTAGTTGTGAAGTTTGAAAAACTATTTCCATAAGTAGATAAAAATACTAATCATGCTGCTGATGGGCCCGACAACTGTACTTGATGTGCGCGCCTCCCTAACTTGGTCCGAGGTAGCAAATCCCGACTCTAGTAGGGTACTAGGTTATCTAAACCTAGGGACGACTATGGGAGCCCAACCCAAGGACAATTGAAGTCCAGTACAGTGCCACTGACAAAGTAAAATATTAATTTTTAATCAGACTATTTTGTCTTGTTCTAACTAGGTTATCTGAACCTAGAACTAGGTTATCTAAACCTAGAAGCGACTGTGAGAGCCCATCCATTGGACCGTAGTCCTATATCACTGAAGCAAGGCTGTATTTGCTAATTAAAATGCATCTAGAGCATTTAACTGAGCTATTAAAATGCTTACTGTAGCATTTAACTATTCTAGGCATTTTATCGAGCACTTGGTGTGCTCTGATTTTGCATATGCCTAAACTGAGAACATAAATGTGAACTAAGGCATGAAAAACATACAATTAACTACTTATACTGTAGGTGAGGGGTTACTTACATCCTGTGCTAGTTTTCTTACGAATCTGATCGCTAGTTTCCGGAGAAGAAGATCTTCTCGACGATCTTCTTACGTCTATACTTCCTTCTCGCGAAGGGGAGCGTCCTCGTGCCGGAATTATCGCCGGAAGGTGCTCCTACGCTCCTAGGGATGAAACCCTAGGCCTCCTTGGCTTTGGGCGCCGAGAGGTGAGGGAGAGAGAGAGTTCGACGGTGAGGGTTTGAGGAGAAAAGAGAATTGCCGATTGGAAAATAATAACTCCTCTCTTAATTTCCTATTTATATTAAGTGATTTATACCACCCAACTAAATCTTAAATAGAATTGTTCTCCTCTTCTTTCAGCACACCCCTGCTGGGGTCCCTTGGTTACTAGAATCACCCTGTATGACATAGAGTCCATAGGTCTCAGGTTCGATTCCCGCTTAAGCTGTTTTATATTTTCATTTATTTTTGCTACTTTGGCTATTCTAAAAATTCCATAAAAATATTCTAAAATTTCAGAAAATAATAGAATATTTCTAAAATTACTTTGAGAATTTTCGGGCGTTATAATCCCCCATACCTTATAAAAAGTTCGTCCTCGAACTTAGAATAACTCTGGGTACTTCTGTCTCATACTAGCTTCTGTCTCCCAAGTTGCCTCTTCGGTTGTGTGATTTTGCCAAATGACTTTTACTAATGGTACCTCCTTGTTCCGTAATTTCTTAACTGCTCGGTCTATTATCTGAATAGGCCGACTGTCATAGCTGAGGTCTTCGCGGACTTGTACCGACTGGGGCTCAATCACCTGGGTGGCATCTGGGATATGCTTCTTCAGCATAGAGACATGGAATACATTATGAATAGCTGACATCTCCTGGGGTAGCTCTAGCTCATATGCTACCTTATCAATTCTTCTAGTGATAAGGTATGGTCCCACATATCTGGGACTCAATTTGCCCTTCTTCCCAAAACGCATTACTCCCTTCATGGGAGCTACTCTGAGAAACACTGTATCCCCAATTGAAAACTCTAAGGGTCGGCGCCATGTATCAGCATAGCTTTTCTAGCGGCTCTGAGCTGTCTCTATCCTCTGACGGATCTGCTGTATAGCTGCTGTGGTATCTGCCACTAGATCTGTCTGAAGTTCTAGCTCTTTCTGTTCACCACTCTCATACTATCAGATTGGAGATCTACACCTCCGCCCATAGAGAGCCTCGTAGGGTGTCATGCCGATAGTGGCCTGATAGCTATTATTGTATGCAAATTCTGCTAAACTCAGATATTTGCACCAACTCCCCTTGAAGTCTAGGGCACACGCTCGGAGCATATCCTCGAGTACCTGATTTACTCGCTCCGTTTGACCATCTGTCTGAGGATGGAAGGCTGTGCTAAACTTTAACTTGGTGCACAATGCTGACTGTACACACTCCTAGAAGTGTGATGTGAATCTACTGTCTCTGTCTGAAATGATGGTCCGTGGAACTCCATGTAGTCTGATGATCTCCTTGAGATACAACCGAGCTAGCTGCTCCATGGAGTAGGATATTCTGATAGCTAAGAAGTGAGCTGATTTAGTCAATCTGTCGACGATTACCCAGATGGCATCAAAACCATTTGTGGTTCTGGGTAGTCCCACTATGAAATCCATAGAAATATCCTCCCACTTCCATTTTGGAATCTGAATAGGTTGCAGAACTCCTTCTGGTCTCTGGTGTTCTGCCTTGACCCTCTGACAGGTCAGACAGGTACTGACATATCTAGCGATGTTTCTTTTCATCCCCGGCCACCAAAAACGTTTCTTTAGGTCTTAGTACATCTTGGTGGAGCCAGGATGCATCGCATAAGGAGTCCTATGAGCCTCGTCTAGGATCTTCCTCTGTAGTTCCTCCTGATCTGGAACACATAGTCTGTCACCAAAATACAATACCCCTCTATCAGACACTCTGAACTCTCCACTTTCTGATTCTGCTAACCCTTGCTTGATTTTCTGAATTTCAGGGTCCTGATCCTGAGCTGTCTGGATGTCACCAAGCAGGGTAGATACTAATGTCATAGTAGAGAGTTGCCCAACTATAAGTTCGAGACTGAAATCTACAATCTCCTTTTGTAGGGGCGGTGACATGGCTGATAGGGATAATAAGGTAGCACTGGACTTCCTGCTAAGTGCGTCTGCCACCTTATTGGCTTTTCCTGGATGGTAGAGGATGTCTATGTCATAGTCTTTGACCAGCTCTAGCCATCTGCGCTGTCGCATGTTCAGATCCTTCTGAGTGAAGAAGTACTTCAGACTCTGATGATCTGTATACACTTTGCACTGAGCTCCATACAAGTAATGTCTCCAAATTTTGAGGGCGAACACAACTGCTGCAAGCTCAAGGTCATGAGTAGGGTAGTTCCTCTCATAGTCCTTGAGTTGTCTAGAGGCGTAGGCAATCACCTTACCTTCTTGCATCAGTACTGCTCCTAATCCCAATTTAGAGGCATCACCATAAATATTAAAGCTGGCCGTGTTTCCTGGCAGAGTCAGTATGGGTGCACTGGTCAACCTTCTTTTTAGCTCCATGAAGCTGTTCTCACAATCCTCTGTCCACTGAAATTTTCTGTTCTTCTTGGTGAGAGCTATCAGTGGGGAGGCTATCCTGGAGAAATCCTCTACAAATTTTTTGTAATAGCCTGCTAGTCCCAAAAAGCTTCTGATTTCACTGGCGTTCTTAGGTCTCTTTCAGTTACTCACAGCTTCAATCTTACTAAGGTCTACCATGATACCATCCTTGGAGATGATGTGACCCAGAAAGGATACTTGATCAAGCTAGAATTCATATTTCATGAACTTGGCGTACAACTGGTTCTACTGAAGGGTCTGCAGCACTATCTTCAGGTGCTCTACGTGTTCTTCCTGAGTTTTGGAATAAATAAGAATGTCATCGATAAACACGATAACAAACTTATCTAAGTATTCTCCGAATACCCTGTTCATGAGATCCATGAAGGTAACTGGAGCATTTGTCACGCCAAAGGGCATGACTACGAACTCATAGTGTCCGTATCTGGTCCTGAAAGCCGTCTTGGGTATATTACCTTCTTTAACTCTAACCTGGTGATATCCCGATTTGAGATCTATTTTAGAGAACACTGCTGCTCCCTTTAGCTGATCGAACAGGTCATCTATTCTGGGAAGAGGATACCTGTTCTTAATCGTGACTTGATTTAGTGCTCGGTAGTCTATACACAGGCGCATGCTCCCGTCCTTCTTCTTCATGAACAATACAGGTGCTCCCCATGGTGAGTGACTAGAGAAGATGAAGCTCTTGTCAAGCAGCTCCTGTAGTTGCTCCTAAAGTTCCTTCAGTTCTGCTGGAGCCATGCGGTAGGGTGCTTTGGAGATGGGATTTGTACCGGGAATAAGTTATATCTTAAATTCAATCTCCTTGTCTGGTGCTAGGCCTGGTAACTCCTCAGGGAAGACTGCTGGGTAGTCACATACAACTCGGACCTCCTCTAGCTTTTGGTCCTTGTCCTGACTGGTATTGACTACATATGCTAAGAATCCCGTACATCCTGAATCAAGTAGTTTCTGTGCTTTCAGAGCTGAGAGAAACTTCTTGGCCTTCCTCTTTGGTTCTCCGATGTACCCAAACTACACTCCTGCTTCAGGTTGGAATACAACTATCTGTTTACGGCATTCTATGGAGGCACCGTATTTGATCAGAAAGTCCATTCCCAAGATGACATCGTAGTCAGTCATATCTAGCTCTATCAGATCACCAAAAAGCTCTCTATTTGCTATAATAACTGGCACTGCTCGGAGCCAGTGCGTGGATGCCATAATTTCTCCTGAAGGTAGTGTTGTCAGGAACTGACCACTAAGTGCATCAGGAGGTATTGCTAGCTTTTCGGTGAATATCCTGGATATATAAGAGTGGGTTGCCCCCAGTATCGAATAAGACAGTTGCACTTTGCTGTAAAATACTAATCTGACCTGTAACAACTGTTGAGGCATTCGCTACATCCTCTCTGGTGAGTGAGTAGATCCTCGCATTCGTCGTGGTTGAGGGGGCTTCTAGTCTGCCCTGACTGATGTGTGGACTATCTACAGCAGCCTGCATCTGATGTAACTATGCTGGGTTACCTCCGTACTGGATCAGCTATGGTGGAGGAAGACTGGTCTTGTTCGGGCATTTCTTAGCCATATGCCCTTCCTGGCCACATTCGAAGCATCCTCGTGTGCCCTTGCGACAAACTCCTGGGTGGAATTTCCCACAAGTAGAACACTTTGGATAGCTAGGCTGTTTACTAGCTGGTCCTCCTTTTGGATAACTCCCTAGTTTACGTTTGTGGCTGGAGTTTCCTTTCCAGTTAGAGCTGTGGCCTTGGTGTTTCTGAGTACCTGAGCCTCCTTGGCCTTTAGACTCTGAAAAGACTTGCTTTTGCTGCTTGATGTTGTTCTGGTAATGCTCGGTGGTCAGAGCACTACTCACCAGTTCTTCAGTAGTTTGCGGCCTATGCACGCCGCTGGCCACATTCATTGCTATTTCCGGCCTTAGCATTTTGAGCATCAACCGGACTCGTTCTCTTTCAGTGCTGACTAGTTCAGGGCATAGACGAGCCAGTGTGTTGAATTTCTTCATGGCTTCCTCAACTGAAAGGTTGCCCTGACGAAATTCAGTGAACTCGTCATAGTGGCGGTTTGTGACCCGCATGTGAAAGAACTCCTCGAAGAATTCTCTTTCGAAGTCGGCCCATGTCATCTGGTTCACTGGGCGCTTCGCTTTAATCCTCTCCCACCACATACGTGCGTCTCCTGTCAGGCAGAATGAGGCGCATTTCACCTTTTCATGTTCTGGCCAATCCAGAAGCTCCATCGTACTCTCCAGTGTTTTGAACCAGGCTTGGGCATCCCATGGTTCGCTGGTGCCTGAGAAATTCTCTGGCTTGATCTTTTGCCACTAGATCAGATAGGCTTCTCTCCTTGCCCCTGCTGCTGGGGTTGCTGGTGCTGTAGGCTGGACTGGTGGAACCTCTATCACTACTGGGGTTGCTAGGTTAGGTTCTAGAGTGACAGTGGGAGTGTTCTACTGATTTGCTCATAGAGTGGCTATCTCCTGTTGCTGTTCAGCTAGTTGCTTCTGTAACTGAGCCACTACCTCTGCAAGGTCTGGGGGAGGCACTGAGCTGCCTGCCTCATGCTGCGGCTCAGTAGCTGGTGTCTTTTTAGCTAGGCATCCTCGTACCATTTTCTAAGGAATAAAGGACATGCATAACTAATACACTCATAGGTACATAACTACTATTATCATGTTAGATGTTATCATATATAAACAAGCTCTCGTATCTATAAACATGAAAGCAACAAAACATAAATAAAGTGAGAGGTATTCTTACTTGGAAGCTACAGGTTCAATGCTGATGTGTGTGTGAGGAAGTATGAAACTTGCTCTGATACCACTCTGTAACACCCCACCTTCTATTACTAAACTGTAAGGTCGGGGTTACATTATGCTAACTCTTCTTGTGCGGAAATAAACTGAATGGATTAAAACTCTATGCTGTGTGCTATAAAATTTGAACTTTGTGTTCGGGATACATTGCTGAAGTTATACCTATGCTAAAGAAGGGATCTTAACTTTCTATTTGGTCGTAAACTGAAGTTAGGCACTTCTAGTTGAAATCAGACATCCCAATTGATCAGCTGATCAATTGGAGTTGTCTGATCGATCCACTGATCGATTCAACGTGCTACTGTGCACAGAATCATTTATGAATCGATCAGCTGATCGATCCAGGCTGACCGATCGATCCAATGATCGATTCAGAAGCTCTCTGTTTGCGGGAGCAAATTTCCCGATCGATCCATGATCGATCGATCAGCTGATCGATTCATCAGCTTTCTGTTCGCGACAGATCGCTTCCCAATCGATCAGCTGATCGATTGAGGATTCCTCAATCGATCAGCTGATCGATCCCATAGTGTTCTGTACGTAGGGACTTCCTCCAATCGATCGGCTAATCGATCGAGGACTGCTCCATCGATCAACTGATCGATTGGGTTTCTGATTTCTGCAGAAATCTCACTCGAACTCGTACAGGACCTTTCAGAAATAAACTAAGAGCATAATATCCCTACTAGGCATATCATTACACATGGATAGCTATCTAAGATCATGAAAACTAACAATCTAAGCATAACTTAGTGCATGCCTTCATAATTCAAGACACTTAACATTCTAGATGCAGAAAAGTAACAACATAAAGAAAATGCTAAGTTTTAGGATGGGCTAGTTCCCAAAAATCTTCATTCCAAGTTCCTCTTTCATACACATCTTGACGCATTGCCCTCCAGCCTCCGCTAATCCATCTTTCCTTTGCCTTTATCTGCAGTATAAGGAAAAATGAAACTATAAGCTTGGGAGCTTAGTAAGAAACCATCTACCTCACAAAAACATGCATTCGAAGAAATCATGCTTTCTTTTAAAAGATGCTATGCTGATATACATGATGAGAATCATACTAGAATACTAAAACAAGGTATATGAACATGTAAGTCATGCTAACCAATACTGAACAAAAAGCTATCCATTGTATCAACAAGCTAATTAAATCGATACATAAGCTAAGCTAATTGTTATAACAATGAGAAAACTAAACTGAAGCTAAGATGTATTCACATATCTAGTTGTGAAGTTTGAAAAACTATTTCCATAAGTAGATAAAAATACTAATCATGCTGTTGATGGGTCCGACAACTGTACTTGATGTGCGCGTGTCCCTAACTAGGTCCGAGGTAGCAAATCCCGACTCTAGTAGGCTACTAGGTTATCTAAACGTAGGGACGACTATGGGAGTCCAACCCAAGGACAACTGAAGTCCAGTACAGTGCCACTGATAAAATAAAATACTGATTTTTAATCAGACTATTTTGTCTTGTTCTAACTAGGTTATCTGAACCTAGAACTAGGTTATCTGAACCTAGAGGCGACTGTGGGAGCCCACCCATTGGACCGTAGTCCTATATCACTGAAGCAAGGCTGTATTTGCTAATTAAAATGCATCTAGAGCATTTAACTAAGCTATTAAAATGCTTACTGTAGCATTTAACTATTCTAGGCATTTTATCGAGCACTCGGTGTGCTCTGATTTTGCATATGTCTAAACTGAGAACATAAATGCGAACTAAGGCATGAAAAACATACAATTAACTACTTATACTGCAGGTGAGGGGTTACTTACATCCTGCGCTAATTTTCTTACGAATCTGATCGCTAGTTTCCGGAGAAGAAGATCTTCTCGACGATCTTCTTACGTCTATACTTCCTTCTCGCGAAGGGGAGCGTCCTCGTGCCAGAATTATCGCCGGAAGGTGCTCCTACACTCCTAGGGATGAAACCCTAGGTCTCCTTGGCCTTGGGCGCCGAGAGGTGAGGGAGAGAGAGAGTCTGGCGGTGAGGGTTTGAGGAGAAAAGAGAATTGCCGATTGGAAAATAATAACTCCTCTCTTAATTTCCTATTTATATTAAGTGATTTATACCACCCAACTAAATCTTAAATAGAATTGTTCTCCTCTTCTTTCAGCACGCCACTGCTGGGGCCCCTTGGTTACTAGAATCACCCTATATGACATAGAGTCCATAGGTCTCGGATTTGATTCCCGCTTAAGCTATTTTATGTTTTCATTTATTTTTGCTACTTCGGCTATTCTAAAAATTCCATAAAAATATTCTAAAATTCCAGAAAATAATAGAATATTTCTAAAATTACTTTGAGAATTTTCAGGCGTTACAGGTTTCCTAGACTAAACTTGGTTTGGAATGCTGAAATCAGACTTTCCCAGCCAAAATCAGCTTCCTTAATCGATTGGAGTTGGGTCCCAATCGATTGAACCAGCTTGAATCGATCCACTGATCGATTCAGGAGGGTTGGATCGATCGATGGATCGATCCAGGAAGCTTCTGTTCGTGAGAAGCTTGCTCTCAATTGATCGCCCGATCGATTGAGACCCTTCAATCGATCGGGTGATCGATTGAAGCTCTGAAAAAGCTGAAATTCCATTTTAGTCAATTTCAGAAACTCCTAGAAATATCTACAAAATTTCAAAAATCATAAAAATCATTGTAGACATTATTTAGGGCATATAGTATCATGGAAAAATAGTTTTCTAAGAAAATACTTCATATTTTCAAAGATTGACAAACTTGAAAACTTGTAAAAACTTTAGTGTTTTCTTCAAGTTTGTAGTCAACTATTCAATGATGATTACTATCAAAAGATAGTCTTCACTAAGGTTTTCCAAAAGCATTTTAAAATGATTTTCAAAACTAATATCCAACCATATTTCTTGGGCTCAATGCACATGACTTGTACATTAGCTTTCCCAATGATTGGAAAACACATAACTATATGTTTTGATGAACTTAAAACTCAAAAGAATGCACTAAATCAACATCTTGAGTTTTGTTCATCATCCTAACATCTCACTTGTATCTAATGTGCACTAAAATACATACAAGTCACCTTATGGGTCTTTGTGAGATGTAAAGTTTGGTTTTGCCCTAATCTAGGGATCATGCATATCTATCTAGGCATTTTTGAATTATAGACATCCACCAAGACTGTTACTTGTTAATTAATGCCATTAGTCCTTAATAAACAAGGAATTAAAATGATACATGATGATGTTATGGCATACATCAAAAAGAAATAATTTTCAAAAGAAAATTTCCTATAACTATATGATATATGGATGACATGACATGGTATTTTTGTGTTTTTCATAATAAGGCATGAGTACAAAAGAAAATATAATGTCATGACATATAATGGGCAAACAAAGCATGACAAATTTTAGCATTAATGAAATATACCTAGATTACCTATCTAAGTATCCTTAATCCTTATGTAACGACCCGCCTCCTACTAACTAGGCTGCGAGACCGGACTGTCACATTATGCTATGCTAACTATAAGGTGCGGAAAACTGTGTTAATTAAAATCTTACTCTACTAATGACCCTTACGGTCTATAAGACTAGGTTCAAAGACCTTTCCATTGACATGCACACACTAGGGAAGGAACCCAAACTTTCAATTTGGTCAAAAGACTGAACTGAGACCCTTCCAGCTGAAATCAGACACTCCAATCGATCGGCTGATTGATTGGAGTCATCTGATCAATCCGTTGATCGATTCAGCGTGCTACTGTGCACGAAAAAAATTCTGGATCGATCGGCTGATCGATCCGGCCTGACTAATCGATCCATTGATCGATTCAGCGTGTTACTGTGCACAGGGTGATATTCTAGATTGATCGACTGATCGATCCAGACTTTCCAATCGATCCAGTGATCGATTCCAGGGCTTTCTGTTCGCGACAGAATGCGTCCGGATCGATCAGTGGATCGATCCCGGAGCTTACTATTTACAGTACAAACTCCTCAATCGATCAGCTGATCGATCGAGAAGCGGGTTTCTGATTTCATACCAGGAATCTGATTTCAGCACTGTTCCGTGCTCAAATCACATATATCAGTTCTAAATGGCTGGGAAAACATCCTAATATCAAATAACTAGTATTCCAAGCATGACATCGTACATAATTCACTAGTTCATGACATTTAACATACTAAGGTGCAGAATAATAAAATGCTAGAGAGTTCTAATGCTCAAAACAAAACTTGCTGGATCCCTAAGATCTTTATTCCAAGTTCCTGCCCACACACATCTTCGTAGCACTGTCCTCCACCCTCCGCTAATCCATCCTTCATTTACCTTTATCTGCAGTATAAGGAAAAGAAGTATCTGTAAGCTCGAGAGCATAGTAAGAAACAATCTACCTCACAAAATATGCATATGATGCAATTTATGCCTTTAAAACATGCTATTTGAAATATATGCTGAACAATGCGAAACATGGATTCTAAAACATGGCATCATCATATACGATACATGGCAATCATAGCTGAGCATAAAACCATCATGTGGATCCATAAGAACTAAACTGAAATAAAAGCTAAGCTACACTACTGCTAACTGATGCTAAGCTGCTCTGTATTCACATAAACTATGTTGTGGAGTTTTGAAAGCTATTTATCATAAATAGATAAAAATACATAATCATACTGCTGATGGGCCCGACAACTGTACTTGTTGTGCGCGCATCTCTAACTAGACCCGGGGTTGCAAGTCCCGAATTTAGCAGAGTTACCAGGTTATCTAAACCTAGGGACGACTATGGGAGCCCAACCCAAGGACAACTGAAGTCCAGTACAGTGCCACTGAAAAGTAAAATACTGATTTGTAGCTAATATACCTTATCTGGCTCTTACTAGGTTATCTGAACCTAGAACTAGGTTATCTGAACCTAGAGGCGATTGTGGGAGCCCACCCATTGGACCGTAGTCCCAAAAATTCTGTAGCGAGACTAATATGCTATTTTAAATGCTTCTATTGCATTTATTGAGCTATTAAAATGCCTACTGTAGCTTGGTGTGCACTAAACTACACCCTTCATACTAAAAATCTGCACACCACTAAACTAATGCAGAAAAACATGCGAATAGCTACTTATACCGCAGGTGAGGGGTTTCTTACATCCTGCGCTAGTTTTCCTTACGATCTGATCGCTAGGTTTCCGGTGGAGAAGATCCCTTCGTCGATCTCCTCGCGTCTATGTGCTCTTCTCTCGGAGAGGAGCGTTCTCGTGCCTTTGATGTTGCCGGAAGATACTCCTATGGCCCTAGGGATGGAACCCTAGGTTCTTCCTTGGGCTTGTGCACCGAGAGGTGATGAAGGGAGAGGGGTTGGCGGGTGAGGGTTTGAGGGAGAGAAAACTATCGATAAAAAATAATCAATTCCCACTTAAATCTCCTATTTATATTAAGTGATTAATTTCACCCCAACTCAACCTCAAATATAATTGTTTCCCTCTTCTTTCAGCACACCCCTGCTGGGGCCACATGGTTACTAAGTCATCCATAAGGCATAGAATTCGCTAGGTCTCGGGTTCGATTCCCGCTTAAACTATTTTACGGTTTTATTTATTTTTGCTACTTCCGCTACTCCAAAAATTTCGTCAAAATATTCTAAAATTCCAGAAAAATCATAGAATATTTCTAAAATTGATTTGAGAATTTTCGGGCATTACAATCCCCCATACCTTATAAAAAGTTCGTCCTCAAACTTAGAATAACTCTGGGTACTTCTGTCTCATACTGACTTCTGTCTCCCAAGTTGCCTCTTCTGCTGTGTGATTTTGCCAAATAACTTTTACTAATGGTACTTCCTTGTTCCGTAATTTCTTAACTGCTCAGTCTATTATCTGAACAGGCCGACTGTCATAGCTGAAGTCTTCGCGGACTTGTACCGACTGGGGCTCAATCACCTGGGTGGCATCTGGGATATGCTTCTTCAGCATAGGGACATGAAATACATTATGGATAGCTGACATCTCCTGGGGTAGCTCTAGCTCATATGCTACTTTGCCAATTCTCCTTGTGATGAGGTATGGTCCCACATATCTGGGACTTAGTTTGCCCTTCTTCCCAAAACGCATTACTCCCTTCATGGGAGATACTCTGAGGAATACTGTATCCCCAACTGAAAATTCTAAGGCTCTGCGCCGTGTATCAGCATAGCTTTTCTGGCGGCTCTGAGCTGTCTCTATCCTCTGGTGGATCTGCTGTATAGCTGATGTGGTATCTGCTACTAGATCTGTCTGAAGTTCTAGTTCCTTCTGTTCACCAATCTCATACCAGCAAATTGGAGATCTACACCTCCGCCCATAGAGAGTCTCGTAAGGTGCCATGCCGATGGTGGCCTGATAGCTATTGTTGTATGCAAATTCTGCTAAACTCAAATATTTACACCAACTTCCTTTAAAGTCTAGGGCACACGCTCGGATCATATCTTCGAGTATCTGATTCACCCGCTCCGTCTGACCATCTGTCTGAGGATGGAAAGCTGTGCTAAATTTTAACTTAGTGCCCAACGCTGACTGTACACACTCCCAGAAGTGTGATGTGAATCTGCTATCTCTGTCTGAAATAATGGTCTGTGGGACTCCATGTAATCTAACAATTTCCTTGAGATACAACTGAGCTAGCTGTTCCATGGAGTAGGATATCCTGATTGTTAGGAAGTGGGCTGATTTAGTCAATCTATCGACTATTACCCAGATGGCATCAAAACCATTCATGGTTCTGGGTAATCCCACTATGAAATCCATAGAAATATCCTCCCACTTCCATTCTGGGATCTGAATGGGCTGCAGAACTCCTCCTGGTCTCTGGTGTTCTGCCTTGACCTTCTGGCAGGTCAGACAGGTACTAACATATCTAGCGATGTCTCTTTTCATCCCAGGCCACCAAAAATGTCTCTTTAGGTCCTGGTACATCTTGGTGGAGCCCGGATGCAACGCATAGGGAGTCCTGTGAGCCTCGTCTAAAATCTTTCTCCTTAGTTCCTCCTGATCTGGAACACAAAGTGTGTCACCAAAATGTAGTACCCCACTTTCGGACACTCTGAACTCTCCACTTTCTGATTCTGCTAACCCTTGCTTGATTTTCTGAATTTCAGGGTCCTGCTCCTGAGTTGTCTGGATGTCACCAAACAAGGTGGATTCTAACGTCATAGTAGAGAGTTGTCCCACTATAAGTTCAAGACTGAAATCCGTGATCTCTTTTTGTAGGGGCGGTGACATGGCTGCTAGGGATAGTAAGGTGGCGCTGGACTTCCTGCTAAGTGCATTTGCCACCTTATTGGCTTTTCCTGGATGGTAGAGGATATCTATATCATAGTCCTTGACCAATTCGAGTCATCTGCGCTGTCGCATATTCAGATCCTTCTGAGTGAAGAAGTACTTCAGACTCTGATGATCTGTATACACTCTACACTGAGCTCCATACAAGTAATGTCTCCAAATTTTGAGGGCGAACACAACTGCTACAAGCTCAAGATCATGAGTAGGATAGTTCCTCTCATAGTCTTTGAGTTGTCTGGAGGCGTAGGCGATCACCTTACCTTCTTGCATCAGTACTGTTCCTAATCCCAATTTAGAGGCATCACTATAAATATCAAAGCTGTCTGTATTTTCTGGTAGAGCCAGAATGGGTGCACTGGTCAATCTCCTCTTTAACTCGCTGAAGCTGTTCTCACAGTCCTCTGTCCATTGAAATTTTCTGTTCTTTCTGGTAAGAGCTGTCAGTGGGGAGGCTATCCTGGAGAAGTCCTCTACGAATTTTCTGTAATAACATGCTAATCCCAAAAAGCTTCTGATTTCACTGACGTTCTTGGGTCTTTTCTAGTTACTCACAGTTTCTATCTTACTGGGGTCTACCATAACACCATCCTTGGAGATGATGTGACCCAAAAAGGCTACCTGATCTAGCCAGAATTCACACTTTGTAAACTTGGCATACAGCTGATTCTGCTGAAGAGTCTGCAATACTATCTTCAGGTGCTCTGCGTGTTCTTCCTGAGTTCTGGAATAGATAAGAATATCATCGATGAACACGATAACAAACCTATCTAAGTATTCTCTGAATACCCTGTTCATGAGGTCCATGAAAGTAGCTGGAGCATTCGTCACACTAAAGGGCATGACTACGAACTCATAGTGTCCGTATCTGGTCCTGAAAGTCGTCTTGGGTATATCACCTTCTTTGACTTTAACCTGGTGATATCCCGATCTGAGATCTATCTTAGAGAACACTGCTGCTGCCTTTAGCTGATCAAACAGGTCATCTATTCTGGGAAGAGGATACATGTTCTTAATCGTGACTTGGTTTAGACAAGAAAAAAGATTTATTAGGACATTTTCTTTATGACACTTATTATAAAATGTCATTATACACCTTTTATAGTGACATTTATTAAAATTAATTAATTTTAAAAGTATAATATCTAATTAGATCCTTTATTATGACATAATTTATAAATGTCATTATAAATAAATTAATAAAATCTGTATAATTGTTTAACCTAGAGATTGACTTTTCCCAAATGGTGCCCCGTCTCCACCGTTGCGCCTCATTTCCGCCACTGTGCCCATCTCCACTTCTACGCCCCGTCTTCGCCACCGCGCCTCGTCTTCACTGTCGCGCACCGTCTCCGCCGCCGCGCACCGTCTCCGCCGCTGCGCCCTATCTCTACCACCGCTGTGCCCCCTATCCTCTGCCTCTTCCCTCTCTGTAGAGAAATAGGAGGCAGCGAGCGTCGACTACAGTTCGTTCCTCTTTTCCTGCAAGAACAGAGGAGAAAAAGAAGGGCAGCTACTGCATATCCAAAGTTGAGCTTTTCTGCACGCCGCAATTCTCCCCTTTTCCGCCAGCCGCAGTTCTCCTTTTTTCAGCACCGCCCCCTTTTCCACAAGTCGCAGTTCTCCTCTTTTCAGCACTACGCCAAAGCCACCATTCGTCTTCTCTTAGGTTTCTCCCTCTTTTTCTAACAATTAGGATACTTGTTGCTTCATGAATCTTTGCTTCAGTTAATGCCTTAGTCTGCCTAATTCCTATGCTTGAAGACCTAATAATAGAATTTGATTTGTTCATGTTATTAAAACCTTTTACATCATCTGTTACTTAGAACCCTTGCTTCAGTAAATGAATCTTGCCTGTTAGGAAATGTAATATATTTTCTAAAAGTTATTGTTCTCCAATTTTATTTCACTTTGAATTCTGCCTATTGGTTCTCCATGCTTTACCTCTGTCATGGTAAAAAAAATTTCAATTTATCATAATGTTAAACTTATTTGAATAAGTATTTTTGTAGAATCATTATGGATAAGAGTTGGATGGTTTTGCCGAGACAAACTGAGGAGTATAAAAATGGAGTTAGAGTTTCTTACATTTTATATTTTCGAATGCTAATATAAATGGAATGATTTTATGCCCTTGTGTATGGTGTAAGATTGGTATATTTATTACAAGAGATGTTGCTTATGATCATTTGACAATTGATGGATTTATGTAAATCAACAACATAATTTCTCCTGCTATTTTGATGTAATTATGATTTTATGCATCGATCTTCAAACTAGACTTATTTAAGGGTGATCATATCTGTTGTCCTGATGAAATTTTCACTTGAGGAATGAATTATCTTTGCTTTGTATTCTAACATATATTACATGACACACTTCGTGATGTTATCAACACTCATCTTCTGTTATAAATATTGTGCATGGAAGGATTATGTCTATTGAGGCCCTATGTAATTTAGGACTCATTTAGCATGGTGTGCATTATTACCATTTGTACTAAGTGGCTGAGGAGACTGCTAAGTGCATATACAATCTCAGTCTTTGGATTTGTTTATTAGCTCATGCAATTTAAGGCTTCTTTAGCATCACATGCATTTGCATCATGCTATACTAAGTTGCAGAGGATAGTGCAAGTACATAAACAATCCCATGGTTTTCTTCTTGATCCAATGTTAAACTACCTGACATCTTTTTGGTAGTCTTGAGTCATCAAACGTTTTGAACAAAGAAGTCATGCAGTAGATAGCAGAGGAGTTGTGGAATATCTTTGAGCTCTTGTTGTAACTAATGCTCTTGTAGATGATCTTCCGGATGAGAGTTCAGGGAAACCATCTAGTCTTCCTACACTGGTATGAATAACTTCACTTTTTATTTTATTTTCTGATTACATATATGTGCATAATCAGAGATAGATCTATTTGTTGCAATAATACTGACATTGACTAGCTAGTCAACTAGGGTTGGGTTGTGGAAACAATATTGCTATGTGGTAGCCTAAAGTTGTGTAAATCTGTAGTTAAACAAGTTGAATTAAGTAGAGCCTTATTAGTCTCGACTAATTATATGGTTCTTAATTTCTCATTGAACTCATTCGATCACTAAAATATCTAGATCTCTTAAATCAGTATATTTAAAACAATTAGTAAATCCTATAGTTGTCGAAGTTGAATTAATTAGATCCTTATTTGTCTTGGCTATTTGAAAGCAATTTTATGCTTCTAACCTTCTCATTGAACTCCATAAAGACTATACAATTAATGGCAATTTACCCTATCATTCATTCAACTTTACAAAATACCTAAAAGTTGCATCCAACTTTGATATTATCAAAGGTGCTTTGTTACACAAAATGATCCTATACTCTTTGCACGCCAAACTAAAGTGCCGAACTAATATACCATCACATTTCATTCAAATATTATTAATTTTTTATATTTATCATGTTATTATAATTTTAAATAAATATGAAATGTATTTGTAGTAAATAGTAAGTGAAGATTATTATTAGGTGAATATGAGATGATACTTTACATCTTCTAGTTTGCTATGATATTCCATCTTTATCATTATTTCTATTAACTTTCTGTCTGCAATATTATTTTATTTCACTAATACAAATATATTCGTTGTATTTTATAGGTAATGGGTACTTGGATTTTTGTGAATCAATATGACGGTTGAAGATGGTTTGTCTAGTTGAGTTTTTATTTTATAAGACTTTGTTAGTTCTAAAATTTAATATTTTGAGTGTAGTGTGTAATTAGTTTTAGATATAAAGAACTTGTCATTAGTTTACATTTGTAACTTTGACTCAAATATTTATTGGATGAATTTAGATTATCTATTTGCATTTTAAATTATATTTTATAATTTTTTCTATTCTAAATGTTGGATGGATTGTGATGATGTGTAAAATTGAATTCATATTATATATTCTAAATAAATATTAATGATCAGTTTAAATATATTTATAAATGATTATAATAATATTTATTAATGTCATTATAGATTAGTTAAAGTGATATTTAAATGATCTTATAAATTATCTTTACTGACACTTATAAAAAATATAAATATCATAATAAATGAGTTTTGGTGACATTTAGTTTTGTCATTGTTATGATGATAACACAACATATATAAATGTCCTTAAAAAAATATTTCCTGACATTATAGAGTGTCATTATATCTTTAGATTGTGACACTTTTGATATTATTTATGACATTAATGGTGTGATTATTTTTATGCTATAGTGACATTATGAAATGTCATGAGACTTTAGACGACATCACTATAGAGGATATTTTGACTTAATGTCACTATATTAAAAGTGTCGGTATAGGTAGTATATGATGACACTTTTAAATGTCATTAAAAGCATATATTCTTGTAGTGGAAGAGGATACATATTCTTAATTGTGACTTGGTTTAGTGCTCTGTAATCTATACACAAGCGCATGCTCCCGTCCTTCTTCTTCACGAACAATACAGGCGCCCCCCAGGGTAAGTGACTAGGACGTATGAAGCCCTTGTCAAGCAACTCCTGCAATTGCTCATGAAGTTCTTTCAGTTCGGCTGGAGCCATGCGATAGGGTGCTTTGGAGATGGGATTTGTACCGGGAATGAGTTCTATCTCAAATTCTATCTCCCTGTCTGGTGCTAAGCCTGGTAACTCTTCAGGGAAGACTGCTGGGTAGTCACATACAACTCGGACCCCTTCTAGCTTTTAGTCCTTGTCCTGACTGGTATTGACTACATACTCTAAAAATCCTGTACATCCTGAATCTAGCAATTTCTGTGCTTTCAGAGCTGAGAGAAATTTCTTAGCTCTTCTCTTTGACTCTCCGCTGTACTCAAATTGTACTCCGGCTTCAGGTTGGAATATAACTTTCTGTTTACGGCACTCTATGGAGGCACCGTACTTCGTCAGAAAGTCCATTCCCAAGATAACATCGTAGTCGACCATATCTAATATTATCAGATCACCAAAAAGCTCTCTGTCTGCTATGATGATCGGCACTGCTCGAAGCCAGTGCGTGGACGCCATAATCTCTCCCGAAGGTAGCGTCGTCAAAAATTGGCTACTGAGTACCTCTGGAGGTATTGCCAACTTTTCGGTGAATGCCCTGGATATATAAGAATGGGTTGCCCCAGTATCGAATAAGACAGTTGTACTTTGTTGAAAAATACTGATTTGACCTGTAACAACTGTCGAGGCATTCGCTACATCTTCTCTGGTCAGTGGGTAGATCCTTGCATTTGTCGCGACTGAGGGGGCTTCTAGTCTGCCTTGGCTGATGTGTGGACCATCTAAAGCAGCCTGCATCTGGTGCAACTGTGCTGGCTTGACCTCGTACTGGATCGGCTGTGGTGGAGGAAAGCTGGTCTTGTTTGTGCATTGTTTAACCATATGCCCTTCCTGGCCACATTCGAAACATCCTCGAGTGCCCTTGCGACAAACTCCTGGGTGAAATTTTCCACAAGTGGAACACTTGGGATAGCTGGGCTGTTTACTAGCTGGTCCTCCTTTTGGGTAATTCCCTGGTTTGCGCTTGTTGCTGGAGTTCCCTTTCCAGTTAGAGCCGTGGGAGCTGTGGCCCTGGTGTTTCTGAGTACCTGAGCCTCCTTAGCCTTTCGACTCTGAGAGGACTTGCTTCTGCTGCTTGATACTGTTCTGCTAATGCTCGGTGGTTAAAGTACTGCTCACTAGTTCTTCTGTAGTTTGTGGCCTACGGACACCGCTGGCCACATTCATTGCTATTTCCGGCCTTAACATCTTGAGCATCAACCGGACTCGTTCCCTTTCAGTGCTGACTAATTCTGGGCATAGACGAGCCAGTCTGTTGAATTTCCTCACAGCCTCCTCAACTGAAAGGTTGCCCTGACGAAACTCAGTGAACTCGTCGTAGTGGCGGTTTGTGACCCGCATGTGAAAGAACTCCTCAAAGAATTCCTTTTCGAAATCAGCCCATGTCATCTGATTCACTGGGCGTTTCGCTTTAACTTTCTCCCACCACATACGTGCGTCTCCTGTCAGACAGAAAGAGGCGCACTTCACTTTCTCATGCTCTGGCCAGTCCAGAAGCTCCATCGTACTCTCTAGTGTTTTGAACCAGGCTTGGGCTTCCCATGGTTCACTGGTGCCTGAGAAGTTCTCTGGCTTGATCTTCTGCCACTGGATCAGATAGGCTTCTCTCTGTGTCCCTGCTGCTGGGGCCACTGGTGGAACCTCTATTACTACTGGAGTTGCCAAGTTAGGCTCTGGAGTGACAGTGGGAGTGTTCTGCTGATTAGCCTTTAAAGTGGCTATTTCCTGTTGTTGTTCAGCTAATTGCTGCTGTAACTGAGCCACTACTGCTGTAAGGTCTGGAGGAGGCACTGAACTGCCTGCCTCGTGCTGGGGCTCAGTGACTGGTGCCCTTCTAGCTGGGCGTCCTCGTGCCATTTCTAGAGACATAGAGGACATACATAACTAATATAATCATAATTGCGTAATTACTGTTATCATGTTAAATACTATCATAAACAAACATGCTTTAGTTATCTCTAAATATGAAACAAGAAACATAAGTAAAGTGAGAGATGTTCTTACTTGGAAGTTGCAGGTTCAATGCAGATGTGTGTGTAGGAAGTATGGAACTTTTGCTCTGATACCACTCTGTAATGACCCACCTCCTACTAACTAGGCTGCGAGACCGGACCGTCACATTATGCTGTGCTAACTATAAGGTGCGAAAAACTGTGTTAATTAAAATCTTACTCTACTAATGACCCTTACGGTCTGTAAGACTAGGTTCAAAGACCTTTCCATTGACATGCACACACTAGGGAAGGAACCCAAACTTTCAATTTGGTCAAAAGACTGAACTGAGACCCTTCCAGCTGAAATTAGACACTCCAATCGATCGGCTGATCGATTGGAGTCATCTGATCGATCCGTTGATCGATTCAGCGTGCTACTGTGCACGAACAAAATTCTGGATCGATCGGCTGATAGATCCGGCCTAACTAATCGATCCATTGATCGATTCAGCGTGCTACTGTGCGCGGGGCGATATTCTGGATTGATCGACTGATCGATCCAGCCTTTCCAATCGATCAAGTGATCGATTCCAGGGCTTTCTGTTCGTGACAGAATGCGTCCGGATCGATCGGAGCATCGATCCCGGAGCTTACTGTTCGCAGTACAAACTCCTCAATCGATCAGCTGATCGATCGAGAAGCCTCCAATCGATCGGCTGATCGATTGGGGTTTCTGATTTCGTACCAGGAATCTGATTTCAGCACTGTTCCGTGCTCAAATTACATATATCAGTTCTAAATGGCTGGGAAAACATCCTAATATCAAATAACTAGTATTCCAAGCATGGCATCGTACATAATTCACTAGTTCATGGCATTTAACATACTAAGGTGCGGAATAATAAAATGCTAGAGAGTTCTAATGCTCAAAACAAAACTTGCTGGATCCCTAAGATCTTTATTCCAAGTTCCTGCCCACACACATCTTCGTAGCATTGTCCTCCAGCCTCCGCTAATCCATCCTTCCTTTACCTTTATCTGTAGTATAAGGAAAAGAAGTATCTGTAAGCTCGAGAGCATAGTAAGAAACAATCTACCTCACAAAACATGCATATGATGCAATTTATGCCTTTAAAACATGCTATTTGAAATATATGCTGAACAATGCTAAACATGGATTCTAAAACATGGCATCATCATATACGATACATGGCAATCATAGCTGAGAATAAAACCATCATGTGGATCCATAAGAACTAAACTGAAATAAAAGCTAAGCTACACTACTGCTAACTGATGCTAAGCTGCTCTGTATTCACATAAACTATGTTGTGGAGTTTTGAAAGCTATTTATCATAAATAGATAAAAATACATAATCATACTGCTGATGGACCCGACAACTGTACTTGCTGTGCGCGCATATCTAACTAGACCCGGGGTTGCAAGTCCCGAATTTAGCAGAGTTACTAGGTTATCTAAACCTAGGGACGACTATGGGAGCCCAACCCAAGGACAACTGAAGTCCAGTACAGTGCCACTGAAAAGTAAAATACTGATTTGTAGCTAATATACCTTATCTGGCTCTTACTAGGTTATCTGAACTTAGAATTAGGTTATCTGAACCTAGAACTAGGTTATCTGAACTTAGAGGCGACTGTGGGAGCCCACCCATTGGACCGTAGTCCCATAAATTCTGTAGCGAGACTAATATGCTATTTTAAATGCTTCTATTGCATTTATTGAGCTATTAAAATGCCTACTGTAGTATTTTACTGATCTAAACATTCTGTCAAATACTTGGTGTGCACTAAACTACACCCTTCATACTAAAAATCTGCACACCACTAAACTAATGCAGAAAAACATGCGAATAGCTACTTATACCGCAGGTGAGGGGTTTCTTACATCCTGCGCTAGTTTTCCTTACGATCTGATCGCTAGGTTTCCGGTGGAGAAGATCCCTTCGTCGATCTCCTCGCGTCTATGTGCTCTTCTCTCGGAGAGGAGCGTTCTCGTGCCTTTGATGTTGCCGGAAGATACTCCTATGGCCCTAGGGATGGAACCCTAGGTTCTTCCTTGGGCTTGTGCACCGAGAGGTGATGAAGGGAGAGGGGTCGGCGGGTGAGGGTTTGAGGGAGAGAAAACTATCGATCAAAAATAATCAATCCCCACTTAAATCTCCTATTTATATTAAGTGATTAATTTCACCCCAACTCAACCTCAAATATAATTGTTTCCCTCTTCTTTCAGCACACCCCTGCTGGGGCCACATGGTTACTAAGTCATCCATAAGGCATAGAATTCGCTAGGTCTCGGGTTCGATTCCCGCTTAAACTGTTTTACGGTTTTATTTATTTTTGCTACTTCCGCTATTCCAAAAATTCCGTAAAAATATTCTAAAATTCCAGAAAAATCATAGAATATTTATAAAATTGATTTGAGAATTTTCGGGCATTACACCTAAGCTAAATTAAAATTTCACCCTAGATTGCCCACTATATCCCAAGAAAATGCCAAAACCAAATTTTGAAATTTCTTTTGCTTTACCTAATTTTGTGTCAATTCAAATTAAGCATATTCCTTAAATTTTTGCACAATTTTCTTCTTCAAGGAGTAATCATCAAGATCAAGTTCTAAATTTTTGCCCTTACACCTTAAGAACATACCAAACTCCCAACGTGGTAGTTCTTTATGATTTTTCCAATTGTGACAATTTAATTTAAAATTTAACTTTCAAATTGTGGCACATTTACTCTTCCAAAGAGTAAACATATAATCCTTATCATTTTCAAAGGTTAACAATAACCTTGAAAATGCTCTTAGAGTGCCAACTTCATCATGATTGGGTTAACTACCCTTTCAATTAGAGTTGACACTCTCTAACCCATCTATGGGGTAGAGAATATGCTCCTAGGAATCCAAAACCTATTTGTGCTCCATGGATGCTCTAGGTACTCACTAGGGATAACCTCCCCAGATACCTTCCTAGTGACTTTGTTTGGCTTCTTAGAAGCCTTGGTCACCTTTTCTAGGTCAACCCTAGGAATTTCTTCCCTTGTGACCTTCTTTGTGACTTTGTTAGACTTCTTAGAAGTCTTAGTCACTTTAGTTGCAAAAATACTCCTAGGGATAACTTCCCTTGTACTTTTGACTTGACCCTTAGACCTAGACTCAGTTCCATAACTATATGGAACCCTATGGTAAGAAACTACATCCTTTTTAGCCTTGGGTTTGTATCCCAAACCTCTATGGCCATTGAATGACCTTTGTGCTCCTAAACCTAGGTTTTGCTCATTTTGCCCTTTTAGGATATTTTCCATCCTTTTTAGGGACTTTTCCATTTTATCAAGTCTTGACCTCAAGACTTGATTTTCTTTCCATAAATCCTTAGTTTTTGATTTTTCATTAAGTCCATGAGCATTTCTATTTCTAGGCTTATAACTAAAATCTTTAGAATTATTGCCTAAATTCTTCTCTACCTTCCTAACCCTATGTGTGGTAGTTTTAGCATGTAGAGCCACATGTTTTTCTTTAAAGCTCTCATGCTTTCTATTCTTATGGTAAATAGCATTAAAATGATAAAAATTAGAACTAGCATGCTTTTTACCATTATCCAAGGGAGTAGGCTCAATAAATGATACCTTTCTTTTTACCTTGGAGGCTCCCCATTGAGTTGAGCTTCCTCCTTGAGCCTTGACCGCTTTCTTCCCCTTGGGACATTGACTCTGATAATGTCCCTTTTGATTGCAAGAGAAACACACAATGTGCTCATTGCTCTTCTTTGTTCCGAGAGCGGTCTCCTTGGGCTTTTCTTTGCCCTTTGGTGCCACTTGGCCCTTCTTCTTGGCCAATTTGGGGCACTTGCTCTTGTAGTGCTTTTTTTCCTTACATTCAAAACATATGATATAATTTTTATTAATAATTGACACAATTATACCTTTAGATGTAGGGGTGGCTTCTTCTCCTTTGGATCCGGATGTGGAGGCTTCCTCTTGATCCGACGATGATTCTCCTCCAATAGATTTGACTCGATTTGTGGAGGTGGAAGCTTCTTCATCCTCTTCTCTTCTTGACCCGGATGTGGAGACCTCTCCTTCTTCTTGATCCGGTGTCACCAAAAGTTGCTCCCCCTCAATCCTAGAGGTGGAGACTTCTTCATCTTCATCTTGGACATGGAACAAGGAGTATGCCCTCTCCTTGCCATCTTCATTGCATTCCTTTGAAGATGTGGCTTCTTGGACTTCTTCTTTGGAAGTTGAGCATCTCTCAACTTCGGAGTCCTCTTCTTCTTGAATTTGATCCACTGAGTCACCCTCTTTGGATTCTTCTTGATCTTGTACAGTGGAGGGGATCTCTTGTATTGTTATCAATTTGCTCCAAAACTCCTTGGCATCTTTGAATTCTCCAATTTTCCAAAGAATGTGGCTAGGCAACAAATTGACCAAAAGCTTGGTCACTTTATCATTGGCCTCACATCTTTGGATTTCCTCTTAGCTCCATTTACTTTTCTTGAGGACTTTGCCCTTGGAATTTGTTGGAGCCTCGAAACCTTCCATGAGAGCAAACCATTGCTCTATCTCCACCATCAAGAAATTCTCGATCCTTGATCTCCAAAGATCGAAGCTTATCATGGTGAATGGTGGAGGCACCCTCGTGTCGAATCCGAGTCCATCTCGGAATTCCATTTGAAGTTGAGCTTCTTGTGATGAAGTCTTTGACTTGTAGAATTGCTTCAACTTCTTCACCCTCTAGCTTGTTGACCCTTCCGGCGATGATTCCGGTGAAGAGCAGCCTCGCTTTGATACCACTTGTTGGGACCAGAATGTAGCTAGAGGGGGGGTGAATAGCTCGTCGCGCTCTTCGTGTTCTTCGTTGCTTGTTTCTTTGATGGTGTGCAACGGAAATACAAGAAACAAAACATACAACGCTAACACTTAAGGATTTACTTGGTATCCACCTCATAAGAGGTGACTAATCCAAGGATCCACATACGCACGCACCCTCCACTAATAAAACACTCCTTTACGGTGACTACCGAAGGCGGAGAAGCCCTACAATACTCTCAATACAAGAAGAAAGAAAAGGGCAGTAAAGAACAAGCAAAAGCTTACAAGAAGTGCAATAAAAGCCCTAACCCTAACTTCTCCTCTTCGCCTCTTGACTTGGACAAAACTTCCAAGAATCTTCAAGATCTGGCATGGAGAGCTCTGTAGAGAAGCTGTGGAGTCGCCTATGAAGATCGGAGCTGTATGCGTGAAGTTCTACTGAAGGAATCGAACGCCTGCAGCTAAATACGACGCCAACGGTCGGATCCCGATCGATTGGAACGCTCCCAATCGATCGGGGAGACTTTGGATCGATCGACTGATCAATCCAGAGTGCCTCTGTGCTATCTGGAATAGCTTGGATCGATCGGCTGATCGATCCAGCCTTTATTGCGCGAAATCGCACCTCCCAATCGATCCACTGATCGATTGGGGGCTCTGGATCGATCGGCTGATCGATCCAGAGCTGTTCTATTCGCGCGACACTTCTCCCCAATCGATCCACTGATCGATTGGGAGGAAGCTTGTCGCTGGGACTCACCCAATCGATTGGTCGATCGATTGGACATGAGCCAATCGATCGGCTGATCGATCCAGCTCCTTGATTTTGCCCAAAATTAAGTCCAAAGCCCCTTAAATCAACATTCGGTCAATCATGACTTGTTGGTACATAAAACCTAGCATCCGGTCACCCTTGACCAGCTAGGACTCTCTCACCAAGTGTCTGGTCTGGTCAATCCTTTTGACCTACTTGGACTTTTCTCCTCTTGCCTAGTATCCGGTCATTCCCTTTGACCTACTTGGACTTTTCTTCCTCGTGCCAAGTATACCTACTTGGACTTTTCTTCCTCGTGCCAAGTATCCGGTTAATTCCTTTGACCTACTTGAACTTTCACCAGATGTTTGGTCAACCTTGACCCATCTGGATTTCCCCGTGCCTGGCTTCACTGATCAGGACGTCCCTTCTGCCTAGCTTCACTCACTAGGGCTTCTCTTCTGCCTGGCTTCACTCACCAGGTCTTTCACCTAGCTTTACTCACTAGGATTTTCACCTGGCTTCACTCACCAGGATTTTCCTCTGCCTGGCTTCACTCACCAGGACTTTCACCTAGCTTCACTCACTAGGTCTTTCACCTGGCTTCACTCACCAGGATTTTCCTTCTGCCTGGCTTCACTCACCTGGACTTCCTTTGCCTAACCTCCAAGTTAGGACTTTCACCTGGCTTCACTCACCAGGTCTTTCACCTATCTTCACTCACTAGGATTTTCACCTGGCTTCACTCACCAGGACTTCCTTTGCCTAACCTCCAAGTTAGGACTTTCACCTGGCTTCACTCACCAGGATTTTCCAGTCAAGTATCCGGTCAACCTTGACCTACTTGACTCTCCATCACAATCTCCACACATGAACAATTGCACCTGCAATCTCCACGTGTTGTCAACATGTATTGTCAAACATGTATTGTCAACATGTATTGTCACCATCAAAACACAAACATTAAGACTCGAGCTTGACCCAATTCAAGCTCAGTCAAACTTGGTCAACCTTGACCTGGGGAATATTGCACCAACAATCTCCTAACAATTACCACAGGTCAAGTTAAATTGTTGTCCCTTTTTATTCTAATCTTAATTACCCTGCCGGGTAACTTAGTTTTGGAGGTGTCAGCTATTCTGGAGCCTTCTCCTACATTATTGATAATTTTATTTAATTTTATAAATTAGATTTGAGTTATATTCCTTTAATGGTTAATTATTTTTTTTATTATTTTATTTATTTATTAAGATGATTTTTCTATTTGCTCCCCTTGGATCATAGCCTCGATATGGTCTATCAAGATAATGTACTTGATTCTTGGGGACCCAATATTGACCAAGTCCAACTTGATTAACTAAGTTGGACTTATGTACCCATGCTTGGGATATTTTACTATTCGGTCTGTTCACTAAAGATAAATAAGATCGAAATTTCCTTTTTTCTTTGAATCCTAGTCCGGATCGATTGTAAACGGCTTTCTGTTCTCCAAGAATCAAGTCAAGCTTCTTGGAACCTAGTGTAAACCGTTCCAATGTAATTTTCAAATCCTTGACTTGACTTTTCAGGCTGGAATTCTCTTCCTCAAGTTTTTGGACTTGAGTTGAGGTTCCAGTCTGAATTAGGTCAGTCAAGGATTCGGTATTAGTCACTTTTTTAAGGGATGTTACCTTCTTTAGAAGCGACTTGATCTGAACATTGGTCTTAGCTACTTTACGCATTAAATAATTAATTAAATTGTATAAACGACATTTACTTATAGAGGGGTTTGACCCTTGAGAAACGGATACGGATCCATGGCTTCTCTCAGACTCGGCTTCCGATTCATCCTCGCTTCTAGATTGGTTGGTGTAGTCCCAGGATGTTAACGCGAGAAAACTTGCCTGCTCGAGTTCTTCATCGTCGGATTCCTCGGAAGAAGACTCGTCCCAAGTCGCCTTCAGGGCCTTCTTTCTTCTTGGTTTCTTCGGATCCTTTTGGTTCGGGCAGTTTGCCTTGATGTGTCCCTTCTGATTACACCCGTAGCATGTCACCTCGAACTTTACCCTTGCTTGGGCCTCCTTGGATTGAATTGCCTTTTTGAGGTCCTTCTTGTTGAAGTCTTTCTTTTTCTTGTAGAGCTTCTTCATTAGGTTGACGAGTTCGGCAGTGAGTTTGTCATTGTCGTTGTCTGCATCTGGTTCTTCTTCTGACTCTGGTTCGGTTCTGTGCTTTGATTTTGACTCGCGTACTTTTCCTGTACCTGCAATCAAAGACAAACCTTTCTCGGCTGGACATGAGTTAATTTGTTCATGAAGTTCAAATTCAGCAGACAATTCATCTAATTTAATAACAGAAAGGTCCTTAGAGATCTTGTAGGCATCTACCATGGATGCCCACAAGGTATTCCTCGGAAAGACGTTTACGGAATACCTGATTACATCCCTGTTGTCTACCTTTTGCCTGATCACATGTAGCTCGTTGAGTAGATCTTGTATCTGGGCGAGGAGTTGGGTAGCCGTCTCACCTTCCTGCAATTTAATATTATATAACTTATTAAATATTAAGTCCCTTTTACTCACCTTTGTGTCGGATATTCCTTCATAAAGTTTGATCAGCTTCTCCCACAACTCCTTGGCGCTGGAAAAAGGGCCGACACGGTTGAGTTCCTCCTTTGTTAGTCCACACTGAAGGGTGGAAGTTGCTCTAGCATTTGCTTCCACCTTCTTGATTAATGTTGGATCCCAGTCTTCGCAGGGTATTGGTTTGCCGTCTCTGTCAGTCGGTAGTTCAAACCCAGTCTTGACGATCATCCACATCTCGAACTGAATCTTTCAAAAATTCTCCATTCTGCCCTTCCAATAACCGAAGTCTTCTCCGGTGAAGAGCGGGGGATGGACAGTGCTGTAGCCTTCTTGTTGGGCCATTTAGAGAATATGCACAATAAAAAAAACAAAAAGATGTCCCAGGACTTAATCCTAGATTAGTAGTGCGGTATGGAAATAAGAATAAATTATGTTCTCGAGTGGTGTTGCACCAACTTCGAGAAAAGAATACGATTATGAAAAGAACTAGATTAGAATGTAGCAATTATGCTAATTCTAATCGACTCCGAAAACTAAAAAGTACCACGAAAAGAATGCTTGATTGGTGGTTGCACCAAATCAAAGCTACCCCGCTCTGATACCAATTGTTGGATCGAGATCACGCTAGAGGGGGGGTCAATAGCGCTCGTGGCTTTCACGCGTTTCGGATTTGAAAAACTCGACGAGTAAGCAACGGAATAGAAAGAAATAACAAACACACACAAATACACCAAGGGTTTACTTGGTTCGGAGCCTAGGGCGACTCCTACTCCAAGGCCCTCGATCGTTGATCGCTTTTCGGTGGGCAACAACTATAAAATCGATAAGAGTACAATAAGTGTTTACAATTAAATGTACTGAAACGAAAACTTATACCAACAACTAGAGATGAAGAAAACAAAGCTTCGGGTTGTCGGGTACTTGCAACAGTACTTCTGGGTCATCTTGTTAGCAGCATACGAGAGAAGGTCACTTTAGAATTGATTGATTCAAGCTGCTGCTCGAACACCCCTTTTATACACTGCTAGAGGCGCCTCAAACCTCATCCAAGGAGCCTCCAAGCCTCCCGAGTCAGCCGCGTGGATCAGCACAGAAACCTTCATCGCTTATCCTGCATGAGGGGCCTCCATGGCTAGTCCAAGGCACCTCCAAGCCCTACTCCAAGGTGCCTCCAGCTCCATCCGAGGTGCCTTCATCTCCTCTTTGTAGCCAACTTCTATTTTGCACCCGAGGCACCTCCAAACTCCATGGAGGCACCTCGGACATTGTTCATCCGAGGCTTAGCTTGTTTCTTTTGTACCTGCAAGACACGTTAGTCCCAAAACAACAACATACCCTGCAAGACAAAGTTAGAACAGATATAAACATGATAAATCAAGTAATCGACAGACATCGAACTGTCCGATTCTAACTTCGGATTTTCGACTGGAAACCCTAGGTCGACCCGACGCCTACTGTTCCCTCTGTGGGGAACGCGTCCTCACCTACTCCCCTCAGGAGAGATTACCTGATGTCAGTCCGGTCCTCCAGACCGACTGGACTTTCTGCCTAGGGTTACCACCCCCTAAGACCTAGGGCTACCGCCCCCTAGGGTTTTACTCCACCTAGTGTTACCTCCCCCTAAGACCTAAGGTTACCCCCCCCCCCTTAGGATTTTCACCACCTAGGGTTACCACCCCCTAGGACCTGAGGTTGTCGCCCCTTAGGGTTTTCCTCCACCTAGGGTTACCACCCCCTAGGACATAAGGTTACCACCCCTTAGGATTTTCACCTTGCCTAATCGCAGCTAGGACTTTTGCCTAAAAATAGACATTCCTGCAATCTCCATTAGACATGTTAGATCACAAATAAGCTTAACTTTGATTCCTTTACCATTATCAAAATTTAGATTCGATCGTCGGATGTTTCCCGCACCAACATCAGAGTAGTATCACAGCAGTAGTATGACTTGTTCGAAGTAGTAGAAGAGTCGTATTAGCTTGATAATAAGTTTTGTAGCTTCTACTGGTCATACAACTCTTTTATTAGCGTTGAGGGCTCCTCCAACCTCATCCAAGGTGTCTCCAACCCCAAATATGATCCCTTGCACTTCGGTAGTGATAAGTAGAACGGACTGAGACCTCTATCAACTAGAAGGTGCCTTCCAGGCCCTCTGAGGCACCTTCGCACCACACTCTAGGGAACCTCAAACCACATGGGAGGCACCTCTACGCCCTTCACCAAGGGGTCTTCGGCGCTCAAGGGTGCCTTCACCCAACGTGCCCTTCACCCAACGTGAGAGGGCACCTTCAATCAGTCTAGGATGCCTCTAGCACTATTCATCCATGGCTAAAAATGCATTTCTCCCTTGCAAACAGTGTTTATCTAAATAACAAATTATACCTTGTAAAACAGAGTTAGCACAATTAAATATAAGAGATTATTAATTAGATTCTGTCTTTCTAAGGCAAGGATCTAGTCATGGTCTCAGTTTAAGCTTCCAAAATGGATTTGAATTTGACCAGCGCCTATGGTCCCAACTGGGACTTATCCTCACTAGATCACCCTCCTCCAGTGCTTACTTTCACTTACCTGCCAAACATATAGTCCTTTAGATATGTTTGGAATTTTTATAATTTTGCTTAATATCTGATCAATCTGATTTCCTAAGACTTATCTACAACACTGAGTTAGCACAATAGATATAAAATATTAAGGTAAAATAGTGTTAGCAGCTTTCAAGATTTGTTAGTTCAAGCGACTGCACGTGATTGACCAGAAACCAGTCAATCACACATGCTTGGAGTTTACTCCTCCAAGACTTTTCATTACTCAGGGTTACCTCCTCCGAGGGTTGCCTAGTTTCACTCACTAGAACTTCCATTGCCTGACTTCACTCACCAGGGCTTTCACCACCTAGCTTCACGCATAAGGGTCTAGCTTCACTCACTAGGACTTCCATTGTCTGACTTCACTCACTAGGACTTTCATCACCTAGCTTCACTCACCAGGGTTTGGCTTCACTTACAAGACTTCCACTATCTACCTTCACTCACTAGGGTTTGGCTTCAATCACCAAGACTTCCACTGTTGGATCGATACACATGTGAGAGGGGGGGTGGTGAATCATGTGGGTTTAAAAAACTTATTTTATCTTTTTAAAACCACGAGTACGCGCAACAGAAAATACACACGAAGTCGAAAGTAAAATGACACATAAAAACACAGGCAGTTTACTTGGTTCGGAGCCTTCGACGGCTCCTACTTAAGACCTTGGTCCTGCGGACCTATCAATGGATAATCTACTAAAATCCTCTTTCGGTACCTCCAGAAGAGGAAATCGACTACAGAAATACAGAACAAGTGCAACACACTGCACTTATTCTTTTGCAGTAATTAAGTACAAGTAAATAATTCCGTTATCAACACTTTTGATGTGAACGAGCTCATGTGTTGGTCTGTCGGCCACGATCTAAAATCCTCGGAGCAATAGTCGGGTGCAGCAGCTTCGTAGTAGAGTTGTAGCAGAAGCTCGGAGTAGTCGAAAAGCATTTTTGGATGCGTAGAAGCTCGTATTGTAATATACCAAAAATATAAATAAAGGTGAAAATAATTAAAAGGTGGCATAATTAAATTTTATTAAAAAATATAAATATGTTTTAATGGATAATTTATCAAAAAATAAGTTTATATGAATTTATGAAATTTACTGGATTTTTTTTTTCAGATTTTAAAGTAACCGTTTTAGGTTTTAAGGGATATAAATGGGTAAGAAAAAGCCTATTTAGGAATATCTATTTAAATTGGGAGTTGATGATATCAATTAACCTAAACTTAGATTACAAAACTAACTTCTCATCGTGAACAAGAGCAGTGGCTACTTTTCATCACTTCACGCGACACGCCGACGCGCGACGCGAACACGTTGCTCGCCGCCTGCGCACTGACCACCAGTGCCATTCCCTCCGCGTCACTCCTGCACCCACCCACTCATGGTGGTGTTCCGCCACACGCGCGATTGAAGCATCACTCCCTACACACGGACAGCCGGCGCCACCCTCCGCCGGAAGCTGACACCACTCCTTCGCCAATGTGACTGACCGACATTGGTGTCGCGTCCATGTCCCTTCCCGACCGCCAGGGCCACTCCTCTACCCATGCAATTCGCTGACGCGGTGCAATGACATTCCTCTCTTCTCCGCATAGTGCACGCAGTGTGTTTCCGTCGAGGATGATTACGCCACCCGGCATCTCTTCGCCCTGTCGACGTCGGTTGTAGCAAATTGTCGCCTAGTCGAAGCCAACCGAACATTGGTGCAGCTCTACCCACGCGCATGTAGTGTTTCTGCTACCAGAAAGATTAGCTCCACCCAACTACTGTCGCTATCCTGCCTGATCCCTCGCCGCCTCTACCGGTGAAACCACGTGTATGTCAACCATCTATTGCTGTCGCCGTTTCATACCACAACAACAACAATCCATCACCGGGAGTCACCGTCAGTGATGAAGACGATGAACAGTAAAGGACTTGAGTCGAGACAGACTTTGGACTTGAAGACGATTTGGACACTCTACATTAAAGGTGGGTAGATCCTGCTTATCTTCTTGATAGCTTTGATTATAGTGCATGATTGTTTACTGCCATGTTTTGATGAGGTCGCAGTTACTTGCTTATCCTAACTTTGTCCTATATCACTTTGAGTTTGATACCTTATTGTTTGTCCTTATATGTTGACCAATTGTTGATAGTTGTACAGTTATGTTTAATAATCATGATTATATTTATGGATATGCATGATATTACCATACCGTAGTGTAGGACATTGGATATTTTGGTAGACCCCTTAGTAGATAATTTGACTGTGTTTATTGTTAGAATGATCATTCTGTAGTATAGGATATTGAGCATCTTGCTAAACCTTTATTTATTATTTCATACTGTAGTGTAGGATAATTGAGTATCCTAATAGACCCTTGTTGTTATTTAGGCCTATTGCTTATGTTCATGAGTTTATGATATAGTATGGTTATATACTTAGGCTTGTGCCTATAGGCCATTGATATTATAAGTAGTATGGTTGTATATTGGTATGAGGGCATATATGTTAGTGAGATTATACTGACCAATGCTTGATGGAAATCACTCCCTAATAGAAGGGTAGTGTATTCCACTAGGCTTTCCCCTTTGAATCAACCCCTAGGATTATTTGATCTTGATTCCGTTATTTATTATATCTTAGATGATTCCATGAAATTAGTCGAGATATTAATGCTAGGTGACTAGTAACTTGGGGGCGCGATTGTTTATTTTCCGCCTATATACTAGTAGGATCATATCGTAATATAGGGTACCAAGTATCCTAGTAGACTCTTACTTGTTATATAGGCTCATGCCTATACATTAGTAGAATTATACTATGATTTGTATTTTGAAGATCTTGCTAGACCCTTGGTTGGTATATCCTGTCGACCATTGTCTCCCATTCGTGGTTGAGAGAGTCGTCAGCAACCGTTGGTATATCCTGTCAATCATTTTCTCCTATTCGTGGTTAAGAGAGTTGTCAGCAATCGTTAGTATATCCGGTCTCCCATGCATGGTTGAGAGAGTCGTTAGTGACCATTGGTATATACCCTGTCTGCTCACGGAACCATCCGTGGTAGAGCATTCTCCTGCAGACAGTGACTAGTTATTGACCCTGTTCACCCACAGGACCATCCGTGGTAGAGCATTCTCCCGCGGATAGTGATTAGTCATTTACCATGACTACCCACAGGACCATCCGTGGTAGAGTGTTCTCTCGTAGTTAGTGTTTGTTATATACTTGCTACATGTCAGTCATATATTTGTGTGTGCAGGTTTGGATATACTATATGTACTCCCAATTTATTGGTTATACTTGGTTAAGCAGGCTAGTGAAGTGCTATGCTATTGATTATACTTTTAGTTAGCTGGTGATTATGTTGGGACACCTACATTGGTTAGTAAGTATTTTACTTGAGACTGCATTGTTTGATCTCCTGTCAGTATATTATTCATGCATTATCTTCTTCTACCCACAGAGTGGTTGTACTCACCACCCTTTGCTTTTCCATTGACTTTTAGGTTAGCAGATAGAGGAGGTGTTGTGTCGCTCAGAGGTCTTAGTTTCTAGTCCCACTCAAGTTGGGTTTTTGTTGAGTTGCTTTATATTATTGCTCATGTTGTTTATAGTTGTAATTTCTTTCTGTATCGGATTTTAAGTATGTTCACACTTGCATGCATACATACATGGATTATCATTATTGCTATTTATGACTTGGTGTTATTATATTTCATTGATGTTTTATGTTGGCTTGAATTTGTTTGATATCATATTTCCTATATTGTCACTAGGGGGTACCGTCTGATTTGGTGGACGAGTATACCCTCGGGACGTAACATGTATGAGTATTGTTTTTGAAGCTTTGGGCGAGCATCCTTATAAAGGGCTTGGAGGGCGCCTTCCATAGTCATTGAAGGTGCCTCTAACCCGAGAAATCTGATCCTGATTGTCTTGGCTCTTATCCGTGATGAAGTCCAAAGTTCATCCCATGAAAGGCGCCATCCAAAGCCTTTGAAAGCGCTTTCCATGAATAGTGCAAAAGCGTCTTCCATCATCATTGAAGGCGCCTTCAGGTACTGTTCATCAAAAACCTTTTTGCTCCTTTGTCCTACAAAAATATGTTATTCCAAAAGTAAAACATCTACCTTGAAAAACAAAGTTAGCACAGTTATAATAATGAGTAGTAATTAGTTCATGTCCTCCTAGGATTAGGAACTAGTCAAGGTCTCAGATTAGGGATCCGAAATGTGTAGGATCGAGAAGCGCTAGAGGGGGGGGTGAATAACGCTTATGGCTATTTCGTTCGATAAAAAATGTTTTAAGAGTAAAGCAGTGGAAATAAGTAAAGCAACCACACAGAAGACACCAAGGGTTTACTTGGTTCGGAGCCTAGGGCGACTCCTACTCCAAGGTCCGCGATCGTTGATCGCTTTTTGTAGGCAACAACTATAATATCGCAAATCTTTTACAACTTTCGAGTACAAGAACTTAAATAAAGAATTTGCAATACCGATAATACAAATGTTGAAGGAAGCAGTCGTCAGATGTTGGAGTGGCAGAGTGTCGTTTAAGCGTTTGGAGCAATGTATAAGTGCGCAGGATGTTTTGTGTTAATTGATTCCTGAAGCTGCAGCTCGAAGCCCTTTTTATAGCCTTTATGGATCTGATCCAGATCCTTGAAGTTCGGGATTAGCTTTGACCCGAGGTGGATTGGTCGACCGATCCCCGCGTTCGGTTGACCGATCAAGCGATCTCCTCCTATCCGATCTACCCGATCCGCTCGTTCCGCTTCGATCTAGTCAAGTCTTATCCTGGGTTCAATCGACTGATCCCGTCGTTCGGTCGACCGATCTGCTTCTCTGACCCGATCAACCTGGCCTGATCCAATCGTCGCTGATCCTTGGTTCGGTCGACCGATCCTAGGGTTCGGTCAACCGATCCTCTGGTCGAGCCTGGTCCAATCTCTGAGATTCTGATCTGCTGGCTTGGGGGTTCGGTCGACCGATCCCAAGGTTCGGTCAACCGATCTAGGTCAGTTCTAGCCCTACACAAAACTGTTAGTTTCCTGTAAAACAGAGTTAGAACAAAATAGAATATATAAGAAGCTTAAGTTTGACAGTCTTCGGACTGTCCAGTTCTGACTTCGAATTTTCGACCGGAAACCCTAGGTCGAACTGACACCTACTGTTTTCTCTTCTGGGGGACGTGTTCTCACCTACTCCCCTCAGGAGAGATTACCTGATGCTAGTCCGGTCTTCCAAACCACCTGGACTTTTGCTTAGTGCTCGATGCTTCCGGACTTTCTGCTGGACGCCCGCTCCGTGACCCATTCAGTCTTCCACCTAGTTCGCGACACCAGGACTTTCCACCTAGGGTTACCACCTCCTAGGACTTTTTGCCTGAAGCTCTCGACTCGCCAAGACTTTCCACATACGGTTACCACCCTCTATGACCTAGGGTTACCACCCCCTAGGGTTTTCAACTTGCCTAGCCGTAGCTAGGGCTTTTGCCTAAGAACACTTAGGACTTTCCTGCAAGCTCATTCAAATTGTTAGATCACAACAAAACTTAACTTTGAACCCTTTGTCATTATCAAAATACGGGTTTGATCGTCGAATGCTTCCCGCACCAATAATCTCCCTCTTTTTGATTATGGCAACCGAAATTCAAAATTAAGTAAAAACAGACATAAGTAAACAGATGCATAAGTGATAATTTTTTAAAGTTTTAGTATAAGCAAGCATAAATAAACAATTTTAGACGCAAACAATTTTTAGACGCACAAAAAGCTTAAGCTAAAACTTTAAAGTGTAAGGCTCCCCCTTAATTAGAGCTTTCTTTTGAATTTTATGCTACTCTCCCCCTTTGGCATACATCAAAATATAAGGAGAGTAAAGAAACCATAGTACTTAGGTAGATTTGAAAAAGATTTTGAGAAAGGTTTAGTCATACCCTGAAAAAATACTTAGCTTTTTAGAAGAAATATTCTTGTAAGACTTTTAGCTAAGTCATAAATTGTTTTCTTTGTAAAAGTTTAATAAGCCTTTTGAAAGATAGCTTTAAAAATGTTATTAGTGAATATAACTAAAGTTGGAAAGTACTTAGCTTGATTTTGAACTGAAAAATATTGAATTAAATTTTAGTTGCAAAAAGGGAGGAGCTTAACTCGTAAAAAAATTTAATTGAGGTCATTCATTTAAATTCAAGTAATCCTAAAGTCCAAGCATGAGTAATTTTGAATTTTAACATAAATCATTTAATTCCTCGAGTCAAATGTCTAACCACTAGCTACTAACTGTTTACCTAGAGGGTAACAACTTTCACTTGGTTAGTCAAGTTAAGTTGAAAATCCAGTTAGATTTGACTAAGTCAGGATCACTTAACTTGATTACTGTATCTTTGGTATTTAACGCCTAAACTTATTGTGATGCACAAAAATAAGCATACTGAAGTCTAGGTTTTACCCTATGCATATCACGCCATTCTAAGTTTATTTCAAACACAAGCAAGTTAAGCCTAGGGTGTTTGTGAGATGCTCTGGCTGAAACTCGGGGAACATGATTTCTAGGGTTAGTGCCTAGGCTAAATCCAAATTTTTGAAAGTCTAGTAAATTTGGGATTTTGAAAACAACATTTTTCTTAGAATTTTACAAATACAAAAATCAAGCTGAAACCATTCTATTCTACTAAACACATTCCTATCTGTCTTCTAAGTGCACTGAACTCAAGTTTATGTAAGAGTTTTGTGAATATGTCGGCTAGGTTTGATTTGGACTCAACATAGTTAAGTACAATATCTCCCCTAGCTACGTGATCCCTTACAAAATGATGTTTTACATCTATGTATTTAGTCCTTGAATGGTGAATTGGGTTTTTGGTTAAATTGATTGAACTTATGTTGTCAATTGAGATTTTAGTATTTTGATATTCTAGTTGATAGTCTTTAAGGGTATGCATCATCCATAGCAACTGAGATGTGCATTCACCTAGGGATATATATTCAACTTCAGTGATTGATAAAGCAACACAGTGTTGCTTTCTGCTTGACCAATTTACTAGGCATTGTCCTAGAAATTGACAGCTACCACTTGTATTTTTTCTATCTAGCTTGCACCCGGCATAGTCTGAATAGAGTAGCTGGTTAGGTCAAGGGTGCAAGATCTAGGGTACCATAATCCTACATTTAGGGTTCTCTTAATATACCTAAGGATTCTTTTGACAAGGGTTAAGTGAGACTCTTTTGCACAAGATTGGTATCTTGCACACATACCTACTGGGAAAAAATGTCTGGTCAGCTCGCAGTAAGGTACAGTAGACTTCCTATCGCACTTCGATAGTATTTCAAGTCTACTGGTTTACCTTCTAAGTCTGAGTCAATTTTAGCATTAGTAGTCATTGGTGTATTAATAATTTTTTAGTTCTCCATTCCAAATTTTTTAATTAATTCCTTAGCATATTTAGTTTTATAAATATAAATTCCATCTTTGGTTTGCTTAATTTGTAAACCTAAGAAGAAATTAAGTTCACATACCAGACTCATTTCAAATTTATTTTCCATTAGTTTGGTGAATTCTTTTAGAAATTTAGAGTTGGTTGATCCAAAAATAATATCGTCTACGTAAATTTGGGCTATAAAAATATCTTTTTCTAAGGTTTTTACAAAAAGAGTTGGATCTATTTGACCTTGGTTGAATTCTTTTGATATTAGATAATTGGATAGATGTTCATACCAAGCCCTAGGTGCTTGTTTTAGTCCATATAGGGCATTTTTTAGTCTAAAGACATGGTTTGGTTGTTCTTGTTGGATCGAGAAGCGCTAGAGGGGTGGGGGTGAATAGCGCTCGTGGCTATTTCGTTTCAGAATTGTAAAACTCGAGTAATAAACGCAACGGAGATTAAAAAAACAATCACACACAAAGACACGAGGAGTTACTTGGTTCGGAGCCTGTGACGACTCCTACTCCAAGGTCCGCGATCGTTGATCGCTTCCGGTGGGTAACAATCATAAGCTCGAAAATTATTACAATCTAAGTACAGAGAGAAACAATAATTAAATTAATACCGACAATAGAATACTGAAAACTGAAGATCCGGGTTGTCAGGATGATGTTGCAGCACTTCGGGATCGTCTCGTTAGCAGCTTATAGCATAAGGATTGCTCAGAAGGTGTTCTACTGGGCTGCTGGTCGAGACTCCCTTATAAAGGGTGTTCAAGGCGCCTCCATCAAGCTCCAAGACGACTTAGAACCTAAGTTTTATCCCGCTTCGATCACTGTCGATCAAGCTTTGACCGCTGCTCATTATCCACCTGAAGGCGCCTTCAATGCCGCTCCAAGGTGCTTTCGAGCAGTGATCCAAGGCGCCTTCAGTCCCCATGAAGGTGCCTCCAGCTCCTCTGCACAGCTAGCTTCGTCTTGCACCCGAGGCGCCTATAAGCCCCATGGAGGCGCCTCGGACATTGTTCATCCGAGTTGAAAGTTTCTCCTTTGTTTCTGCAAAATGTATTAGTCCCAAACACATACACTGCAAAATAAAGTTAGCACACAATAGACATGGTAAACGAAATATTGATAGTCTCCGGACTATCCTGGGTCTGACTTCAGATTTCCAACCAGAAACCCTAGGTCGACCCGACGCCTACTGTTCCCTCTGCGAGGAACGCGTCCTCACCTACTCCTCTCAGGAGAGTTACCTGTTGCCAGTGTGATCTTCCAGATCGTCTGGACTTTTGCTCGGAGCTTGATGCTTCCGGACTTTCTGCTGGACGCCCGCTCCCCGACCCGTCCAGTCTTCCACCTAGTTCATGACACCAGGACTTTTCACCTAGGGTTACCACCCCCTAGGACTTTTGTCCGAAGCCTTCGACCCGCTAAGACTTTCCGCATAGAGTTACCACCCCTTATGACCTAGGGTTACCACCCCCTAGGATTTTCCACCTGCCTGACCTCAGTTAGGACTTTTACCTAAGCACACTTAGGACTTTCCTGCAAGCTCATTCAAACTTGTTAGATCACAACATAACCTTAACTTTAAATCCTTTGCTATTATCAAAACACTAGTTCGATTGTCGGATGCTTCCCGCACCAACAATCTCCCCCTTTTTATTATGGCAACTTAAATTCAAAGTTAAGTAAAACAAGCATAAATAAACGAATGTATCAATAAACATAATTAAGCTTTTTAAGTAAAAAAGTTCAAGTAAGAACGTAAGCAAGCTAAATGTATAAGGCTCCCCCTTAATAAGAGTTCTCTTTCTCTTATCCTTAACTTGAATTTTGAATAATTTGAATTTATCTTACTCTCCCCCTTTGTCATATATCAAAAACTTCTGTATGGAGAACAATAGTAAAAAGACAACATGAAAGGACTAAGTTTTATAACAACTTATATTTTTAGCTTAAAAAGTTATATTTTAAAACACTTTAAAGCAATATTTCTTGTAAGTGAAATTTGCTAAGGGAAAACTTGTCTTTGAAATAAACAAATTAAAGCTTAAGAAAGTTGGTTTTAAGAAAACTGAGTTTAGTTACTAATTTAGCTAAAAAGATTTTTCTTTAAACCGAAACATAGCTAAATTAAGATTACTGAACAACTCCTTTAACTTAGCAAAATTTTGTGCAAATTTAGGAAAAATTAAAACAAATTATTTTCGAAAGACAAGTTTTGAAAAATAATAAACTTAAGTTTTGCAATAAAAAATGACTTAGCTAGTTTTGTAAGGCTTTGTTGAAAAGTATTTCGTTAAAAAAATTTTGAAAGCCATTTTTTAAAAAAAAAAAACATTACTTTCGCAAAGCTTTTTCGAATAATTTTTAAAAGCTTAAAAAAATAAACTGAGACTTTTTGTAAAAAGCTTGAACAGAATATTTTTGAAAATTGTTAGTTAAGTTGGAGGAAAAAAAAATCTTTTGATTTGACTTAGTTAAAAGATGACTATGGAAGTCGTAATAAAGAATTTTAAATTAACGACAAAGGAGGAGCAATTAATTAAGAACCTAATGTCCAAGCATGAGTCAAGTTAAATGGATTTCAAATTAACCAATTTTCTTTAGTGAGGTATCAGAGCCCTAAAGTGCAAGCATGAGTCAACTTGAAATTTTAAGATCCTTAACCAACTGTCTAACCTTTAGTTATTGGCTAAATACTTAGAGGGCAACAGTTTTCATTTGGTTAGTCAAGTTAAGTTAGTAATCCAGTTAGATTTGACTATGGCTAGATCATTTAACTTGATTAATGTAAAGTTAGTTTTAACGCCCAAACTCACTATGATGCACAGAAATAAGTATTCTGGAGTCCAGGTTGTACCCTATGCATTTCACGCCGTTCTAAGTTTCTTTAAAAATACAAATAAGTTATGCCTAGTGTGTTTGTGAGATGCTCTGGGTGAAACTAGGGGAACATGATTTCTAGGGGGAAGATCTTAGGCTAAGTCCAAATTTTGAAAAACTAATAAGATTGAGATTTTGAAAACATTATTTTTCCTAGAATTTTAAAAGATAATTTTAAGGTTAAGCTATTTTGAAGATCAACAAAAAAAATTTAAAATTAGACGTAGGAAATTTGTTTGAAAATCAAGATCTATTCTACCCAACACATTCCTATTTGTCTTCTAAGTGTACTGAACTCAAGTTCAGGTAAGAGTTTTGTGAAAATGTCAGCTAGGTTTGATTTGGACTCAACATGGTTAAGTACAATTTCACCTCTAGCTACATGATCCCTTATAAAATGATGTTTTACCTCTATGTGTTTAGTCCTAGGGTGGTGAATTGGATTTTTAGTCAAATTAATTGAACTTATATTATCAATTAAAATTTTTGTATTTTTATATTCTAGTTGATAGTCTTTTAGTGTGTGCATCATCCATAAAAGTTGAGAAGTACATTCTCTTAGGGCTATGTATTCAGCTTCAGTAGTGGATAAGGCAACGTAGTGTTGCTTTCTGCTTGACCAACTTACTAGGCACTGACCTAGAATTTGGCAGCTTCCACTTGTGCTTTTTTATCTAGTTTGCACCTGCCATAGTCTGAATCAGAATAGCCAAAAAGGTCAAAGGTGTAGGTTTTAGGATACCAGAGTCATACATTTAGGGTGCCCTTAATGTACCTAAGTATTCTTTTAGCATATGTTAGATGTGACTCTTTTACACAGGATTGATATCTTGCGCACATACCTACTGCAAATAGTATATCGGGTCGACTTGCAGTTAGGTAGAGTAAGCTACCTATAACACTTCTATAGTGTTTTGGATCTACTGGTTTTCCTTCAGGGTCGGAATCAATGTTGATATTAGTTGTCATTGGTGTATTTATAATTTTTGAATTTTCCATGCCAAATTTTTTAATTAGTTCCTTAGTATATTTAGTTTGATAAATATAGATTTCATCTTTGGTTTGTTTAATTTGTAAGCCTAAGAAAAAATTGAGTTCTCTTACTAAACTCATTTCAAATTCATTTTCCATTAATTTAACAAATTCTTTTAAGAGTTTAGTGTTGGTTGAGCCAAAAATTATATCATCAACATATATTTGGGCTATGAAGATGTCTTTTTCTAAGGTTTTGACAAATAAGGTCTGATCTATTTGACCTTGGTTAAAGCCCTTGGATATTAGGTAATTAGATAACCATCCATACCATGCCCTAGGAGCTTGTTTTAGGCCATATAAGGCCTTTTTCAGTCTGAATACATGGTTTGGTTTGTCTACGTTCTCAAATCTGGGGGGTTGGCTTACATATACCTCTTCCTTAATGAACTCATTTAAGAAGGCTGACTTGACATCCATTTAGTATAACCTAAATCCTTTATATGCTGCATATGCCAACAACATCCTAATGGATTCAAGTATAGCTACTGGTGCATAGGTTTCGTCATAGTCTAAACTATCAACCTGACTAAACCCTTTGGCTACTAGTCTGGCCTTATTTCTTACTATATCACCCTGATCATTCAATTTGTTCCTAAATACCCATTTGGTGTCAATTATGGACTTATCTAAGGGTTTAGGTACCAGTTCCCAGACTTGGTTCCTATCAAATTGGGCTAACTCTTCCTGTATAACAATGATCCAGTCTGGGTCAGGTAGGGCTTCTTCTATAGTCTTAGGCTCAATTTTAGAGATCAGTGCAATTTGACTCAGGTTTCTATACGAAGCTCTAGTTCTAACTCCTAGGTTTGGGTCACCCAAAATTTGGTCAGGTGGGTGAGAGGTACTTATTCTGGTTGGTCTTATACTTGAGTCAGTAGTTGGTTCCTCTAGTCTAGTGTTAAGTTGAATTTCCTCATCTTCTATAATTCTTGGGTTAATGTCAACATTTTTCATTTATATTAGGTAGGTTATTTTCTTCATCAAAGATTACATTAGTTGTTTCTGTTGGGACCGAAATGCAGCTAGAGGGGGGGTGAATAGCTCTTCGCGATCTTGTGCTCTTCGTTGCTTTGTTTCTTTGACAATGTGCAGCAGAAAATACAAGAAACAACAACACAACGCTAACACAAGGGATTTACTTGGTATCCACCTCAAGAAGAGGTGACTAATCCAAGGATCCACACACTCACGCACCCTCCACTATGAAATCACTCCTTTATGGTAACTACCGAAGGCGGAGAAGCCTTACAACACTCTCAATACAAGAAGAAAGTAAGGGAAGACAAATACAAGAAATATCTTAGAAGATATGCAATGAAAACCCTAACCCTAGCTTCCTCTTCTTGTTGTAGATCTGCCTCTTGACTTGGAAATGCCTCCAATAACCTTCAAGATCTGGCGGTGAGAGCTCTGTGGAGAAGCTATAAAAATGCTTATGTCGCTCGTGAAGTGGAATCGAAGAAGTCCCGAAGAAACGCTCACCAACGGCTAATATCTGCGCCAACGATCGGATCCCAATCGATTGGATTGCTCCCAATTGATTGGAGAGGCTTTGGATCAATCGGTCGATCGATCCAGAGCACCTCTGTGCTCTCGGAAATTGCCTGGATCGATCGGTCGATCGATCCAGGGCTTATCACGCGAAATCGCAGCTCCCAATTGATCGGACGATCGATTGGAGGCTCTGAATTGATCCACCGATCGATCCAGAGTTATTCTGTGTGATTGTGAGCTTCTCCGAATCGATCCACCGATCGATTGGGAGGAGGCTTGTCACGGAGACTAACCCAATTGATCAGTCGATCGATTGGGCATGAGCCAATCGATCGGCTGATCGATCCAGCTCATGGTTTTTACCCAAAACCAAGTCCAAAGTCCTATAAACCAACATCCGGTCAACCATGACCTATTGGTACATCATGCCTAGCATCCGATCACCCTTGACCTGCTAGGACTCCCTCACCAAGTGTCCGGTCAATCCCTTTGACCCACTTGGGCTTTTCTCCTCGTGCCAAGTATCCGGTCAATCCCTTTGACCTACTTGGACTTTCACCAGATGTCTAGTCAACCTTGGCCCATCTGGATTTCCTCGTGCCTGGCTTCACTCATCGGGACTTTCCCCTGCCAGGCTTCACTCACCAGGATTTTCACTTACCTAGCTTCACTCACTAGGACTTTCACCTGGCTTCACTCACCAGGATTTTTCATACTGCCTAGCTTCACTCACTAGGACTTTCACTTGGCTTCACTCACCAGGATTTTCCATACCGCCTAGCTTCACTCACTAGGTCTTTCACCTGGCTTCACTCACCAGGATTTTCCCCTGCCTGGTTTCACTCACCAGGACTTTCACTTGCCTAACTTCACTCACTAGGATTCTCCACTCTGCCTAACCTCCCAGTTAGGACTTTCACCTGGCTTCACTCACCAGAATTTTCCAGTCAAGTATCCAGTCAACCTTGACCTTCTTGACTCTCCTTCACAATCTCCCCACAGGAACAATTACATCTACAATCTCCATGTATTGTCTACATGTATTGTCAAACATCGAAACTCAAACATCAAGACTCGAGCTTGAACCAATTCAAGATCAGTAAACCAGGTCAACCTTGACCTAGGGAATATTGCACCAACAATCTCCCCCTTTTTGATGTTTGACAATACCTCCTTTAAGTTAGGCTAATCTCATAGCCTCAACTTCCTTCATGCCAATATATGAATGAGGATTCCCTCCATTCTCCTCCTTTTCTAGAGGGCAAACTCCCTCTTAGGTAATGAAGGCCTAACTTAAACCCTACATTCTCCCCCTATTGACACACATCAAAAACTCTCCCCCTGAAGAGTTACCCAACGTTGTTTACACCTTCACTCATTGTTCACAACATAATAACGAATCTCCAGAACATACATCACATTGTTCAAAGTAAGGTCTTTGCCTGAGGTCATCTTCAGTACCACCTTTCCTTAGCCCATGATGTCCAAAGTTGCTGAGTTTCCCATGAACAGTTTATCTCCAATGACTTTTTTGAAGTTGTAGAGCAGCTCCTTATTGCAGCACACATGTCTGGTGACTCCAGTATCGATCCACCATTGCCGCGGGTTTGAACCGACCAGGTTCAGTTCTGAGACCATTGCGCAGAGGTCATCCATTTATGGTCCCTCGTTCAAGTTGGTCGCCTGCTTCTTCTTCAGCTTCCTGCACTCTGAAGATTTGTGACCTACTTTATCATAGTTGAAGCACTTCCCAAAGAACTTCTTCTTGTTGATGCCTCCTCTGGGTACCATCTTGGATGACTTGGGGTTCTTCCGTTTCAAGCTTTGACTGTGCTCGACCACGTTAGCTTTCACAGTAGCCTGAGAGAATAGTTTCCTCTCTAAACTCTTGTTATCTTCTTTGATACGAAGTCTAACAATGAGTTCCTCCACATTCATATCCTTTCGCTTGTGCTTCAGGTACCTCTTGAAATCCTTCCAACCGAGAGGTAACTTTTCAATGATAGCAGCCACTTGGAAGGTTTCACTCAGAACCATCCCTTCTAAGTGGATCTCGTGCAAGATCACCTGAAGCTCTTAGACTTGGATGATCACCATCTTAGAGTCAACCATCTTGTAATCCAGGAATCAGCCCATGATGAACTTCTTGGCCCCTGCATCCTTCGTCTTATACTTCTTGTCCAGGGACTCCCACAGCTCCTTAGTCGTTATCTTCATGCTATATACAACGTACAGCGAGTCGCCAAGACAGTTGAGGATGTAGTTTCGACAAAGGAACTCAGAATGAGTCCATGCCTCCATTTCACTGATGGTTTGTGCATCAACATCTTTAGCACTCTTAGGAGGGTCCTTGGTCAAGAACCGAGCCAGATTGAGCGTGGTCAGGTAGAAGAGCATCTTCTGCTGCCACCTCTTAAAGTTCAGTCCACTGAACTTCTCTAGTTTTTCCCCATGACTGATTAGCACAGTTCCAATCGGGGTGGAGGGGGCATGCACATGTTGAGTTTGTTGCACCTCAACATTCTTTTCTGTAGTCATCTCAACAGAATCGAATCTGTTTCAAAATTGTTGAGCAATCTATTGTCGGAGATATTGGGGAATTAACTGAATTAAAATTATATAAAATCAATTCTAACTTATTTATCGAGATAACCTGAGTTGATAATCTCAGGCTGTCAGCGGGGCTGGTTTTGCCAAGCTTTTGGTGGTCCGAGTCGGGGAGTCAATGCGGTGCATAGCAGAATCGGGAGTCGATCGTCGAGTCAAAAAGAGAATTCATCGAGTAAGATGCCAAGGCATTCGCTCAATGCAATTTCCTTGAAACAGATTCACCTCACCTCCAGCTGTGCTTCGAGGTTCTCTTGGGTCGTTTGTTTCGCAGGATACAATGGCAAAACCACGAACACAACCAAGCACTGGTTGTTCGTGGTGAACTGAGAATGCACCTGAGTGATATCACGAGTAGTTCAGCCAAGCAGATACACGACTGAGAGAGTGTTATGGAAGAATACCGGTGGACAGAGGTTTGCTCCTTGCTCTTCCTCTCGCTTTCTCTTTCGTTTATCTTTCTCTCTACTCTTTACTCAAGATCCAGCCTCCTTATATAGGAGCTCTCACCTTGCCTGTAATAAATGATCAAATTATGGCCATTTAATGTTGAGTTTAATATTTTCATTAATGGGTTTAATGTCTTCATTAATATCGAGACATTATAAAATCATTATTAATGGATTTAATGTCGTCATTAATACTGAGACGTTATGAAATCACCATTAATAAGCTTAATACCGCCATTAATATCGAGACATTACGGAATCACCATTAATTTCACATTAATGCTTCTGTTACACTCTTGAGCATGTAGCAAAAAGAGATTCATATGACAATATGTTGGTTCATTCTTTTGGGTAAATTTTACCTCAACCGGTCCGGCATTCGACATGCGTAGGTCGTACTCACACACGAGTCAACCTTGATTTAGTACAATCCGGGCCTTGGATTTGCATCCACCCCTGCGCACTCACGCATGAGAGAGTCTCTTCCCAAGCATATGTTTACAACATCAATGCATGTGTCATAATTTAAACCAACAATAAAGTCAAGAGGCTTCTAATGTGGAACTAAACACATGCACAATAGAGTCTCTTCGTCTCCACCTCTTTATTCCATTCACATTTTCAACATTATATTTATGTGAAGAGACTTGACAATGATTCACTTATATTCATGCTACTTTATGTTGATGATGTTGATTGTTGTGAAAAGTTTGACTAAGGTCATCAAGTTGAATAAGCTGATGAGTAAGGAACTTGACATGAAAGATTTGGGTGCTACCAAGGAATTCTTGGGATGGACATACATAGTGACCGAGTCTCTTGGAGATGATGGTTCTCTCAACGAAGTTATGTTGAGAATATAGTGGATAAATTCAACATGGGAAATATGAAGTCTTACACAATGGTCAAGGATAGATGAAGAGATCAAAAACATGTCAAAGGTTTTTATGTCAATACAGTTGGTTGTTTGATGTATGCTATAGTTTGCACAAGACTTGATTTGGCACAAATTGTTAATATGGTGAGCAAGTTTCTTTCAATTCTTGGTCGACAATATTGGGATATTGTCAAGTGGATTTTTAGATACTTGAGGAATACTATAGATTATAACATTGAATTCAGCAGACAACAGGGTAATTTTTCAATTACAGGATATATAGATGTAGACTATGCAATGGATATAGATGACAGAATGTTTACAGCAATGCATGTGTTTACTATTAAATCATAGTACATGGTACAACCTATAGTTGTATTGTCCACTATTGAATCATAGTATAAGGTAGTAGGTGAGGCAGCCAAGGAAGCATTGTGGCTTAAAGGATTGGTCAGAAAACTAGGTATTTAATAAGGTGGAGTCAACTTGTATTACGATAGCTAGTGTACTATCTATTTGATGAATAATCAGATATATCATGAGAGAAGTTCACACTTGATCTAGAGGGAGACGGCCCAGAGTCAATGTTCCAGGTGGATCTTCTTAGATGCTTATGGTTCTCCTAAGGGGTTGATACTTGACAATGTGAAGATTCTTGAAGATGGCTCGTATTTGGCCGACACAGGGCAGGTGGCGGCAAGAGGCACAATCTAGCTGTGTCAATGGCTATGGGCACAAGCATGACCTTGCCAGAAGGTACGACCTATCCGTATTAACCATTGTGGGTACCAACACGACCTAGTCGTTAGAGTTGTTAGACGAGCAAACCCATGGCGGGGCAGGTTGGTCTATGGCAAACCAGTCATTTGGCGGGGCGAGGCGGGTCGACCCGTCATCTTCGCGGATTGGAAAATCTCAAACTCAACCCAATCCAAAGCGAGTTATGGGTTAAGCGGGTCAACCCACGGGCTCATTAAATTTAAAAAAAAAAAATCATATCTTCAATATTTTACTTCGGAAAGGTTTCATTAATCAAATGTACCTGGAAACAGATATTTTAAATATAAATTGACACAAATAAATATTCATGTTTGCTAAATAGTATTATTTTTATTTCAAAATTATAACAAAGAAAGATAGTAAATTTACATAAAAGTTTATTTATATGTGTTTCTCAGCCCATGGGCCAACTCAAGTCATGTGGCCCGACCGATGCAGGTTGCGAGCCTAGGCGGGTTGGCGTGCAGTGGAGTTAGGTTGATAAAATTCTAACTCAACCTACTTAAATTGTTTAGCAGGATAGATTAACCTGATGGGTCTAACTTAAATTGACGACTCAACTAGTCATGTCAGTCGATGTGAGCACGAGCACAACCGTGCCAGGAGGCATGACCACTGTGGGCATTGAAACGACTGTCAGTCGTGTCAAGATGCATGACCTAATCGTGTCAGTTGCTGTGGACATGACTATGCCATCGAACAAGGCCTAGCCGTGTCTGAATCTAGAGGAGCGAGCAGACCCATAGCACAAGCGTGCCCAAGGACATGACTTGGCCGTGCCTTGTGCTGAAAGCGTCGAGAGTTGCACGACGTTGCCGTGCCTTGTGCTGAAAGCGTCAAGAGTTGCAGATTTTTAGGTTTATTTGATATTTTTTAATTCAAAATAAAATGTATAATTTGGACGGTACATATAACATCATTATAACTTTATATTTAATTTAATAGAGAGTTGTTAACTTTTGTGGAATAAGCACGTAGTCAAAAATCATGATACTTTCTTATCATCTTCTCTCCTCTCTTAATTTTTCTTACTCTACAATTTCTCTTAGGACGATTCTTGTCATTTATTACGACACAATCGCAACAGATTCCCTTACCTGGAATCTAATTTCCTCTCCGACTAATAACAAGCAAAAGATGTCGTCATTGATTGAATGCGGTATGGATTATGGATTCCTTCCCAGGAATACACTTTCATATCTTCTTCGCAGCCATAAGTCGAGCATATATCTTCAGAACTATCTTTACCACGTGCCCATCAACAGTTACAGTAATGGTCCCATATATATATATATATCCGCTGATTCGCATGTACGCACAGTAGGTTATCATTTCGGATTCTCTGTTTTTGTCTTCACGCAGAACCTCGAAAATGTATTTGCATGTCAAATAGAGCACTTAATGATTAATAAAGGATTCTTTGTTTTTGTCTTCGCATAACCTCAAAAAAATATATACTGAATTTGCAGGTCAAATAGAGCACATAATGCTTAATCAAAGCTTTTTATATTTACTGAATACATACTACATCAATTAAATAAATAAATTTAAATAATTCATTAAATTAAATAAATAAGTTTAAATCCAACTAGTTAATATTCATGAATAATATTTATAATCAATATTTATGAATAATATTAGTGAGTACTATATTTATTAATAAAATTCTTATAAACTTATTAAATAAATTAAAAATTTTAAATAAATAAATAAATTTAAATTATCAAATTAATAATCAACCAAACTTTGATAATATCTAAATGAATAAGTTCAAATCAAATTTGAATTGAGAGTTTGATAATATTTAAACGTATCAAAAATAAATCAAGTCAAATTTGAAACATTTTAAACTGTATTTGCTTTCAAAATTTAGTTTAACTTCACTTAATTTAGCTTAAATTGCCTTGATTACAGTCTGTACATATGTCTTAGCTATGCCTGTGTTAATTAACATTAGTGCAACTACATGCACTCGCTCTCGAGCTTTATCTATTCTATGATTTATCAACTACATGCTCCGCGCCTGAGGGGCACGGTCCCCGGCAGCCCTGTAGGGCTATAGATATATATATGTACACACACACTACGGGTACATCCTCCGCCCGCCGCAGCCGGACTCCCTCTGGCAGTTGAAGTAAACAGCGGCCACCGGCAGGCCGAGGTTGTACGTCTGGGCGAAGTCCTTGGTGGTGAAGTTTTGACGCCAGCCCGGCGCGTACACCGTCTCGCGACCCAGTTGCTGGAACAACACGAACACCATCCGATGGATCCCCATTGTTGGCCGTGGAGACTCGTAACACACCAACTCTCTTCCTAAATAAACAGTTAGTCAGAGGAGATCAGAAACCAAGATCTGATATATATTACTCACCAAAGGTTGCTCCTGTGGTGCCAGGGATGTCAGTTACCAGCCTGCATGATTAGATCACCATTATATATAGCTCGATCAGCATGTTAATTATAGTTTTAAAGAAGTTTGATTAATATTTACCAGTGGAGGTACTCCTTCAGGCGTGGATCGCTAGGGCTCGGAGCATCAGGGTCTACCATCACCTGCATGCATGCGTCTGTCTACCCTTAATTACTCTGTGTTATAATATATATGTAACAGACATATGAGTTAATTAATTACGAGTGTGTAAAAGGTTCTGAGGTCATCGCCACCGATGTCAATCCTTGGCTGATTGGCCACCTCGAACGGCTTGAATTCGCATCCGTTGGTGACCTCTTTCCTTCCGTAGTTCACCCGGAAAGTGACTCGCCTAATGAAGGGCTCAAGAACATCGCCGATCACCCTCCCTACCTCCAACGTGTTCCTCTCTCTGCTCATGCCTGCAGTACTGAACACTAATTGCTACAGACTGAATGCAAATAGGTCTGTGTGAAGATCTTGTTTGGTCATCAAGCACTATATATAGTAACACGATTCATGATACAATTAATGAATCGTGTTTGCTTTATGCAAAGGCTTAAAGTGATATATGAAGTGTGTGTGTTTGTATTTTGTTCTCCACCAAGTGTCCAAGTTGAAGCTGTCATGTGTCTCCTCTCTCATTCTTCTTTCTATCGCCTCACTCGATGCTCTACTTTGCACTCGGTCAACTTAGAAAACAAAAAGAAACAAAAAAAAAAAAAATTATGCTTTGCTTTATAGTTTAAGTGTTTAGTTTTTGGCTGATGATTAATTACATGAGTAATTAATTAGTTATCAACTAAGCCGATATAAGTTTGAGGCATGCATATATATGATACAAGAATATGATGGAGAATAGGTATACTTTTCTTTTTGGTGTACGACGGAGAGATGAAAGGAGAGTTGATGTTGCCAACAGAGGCTTTAAAGGAACGCGGCATATAAAGACTTTAAATGAGTGGCGCATGGAGACTGATAGGATTAGCACCTGCAAAAGTATTTTATATTGTAAACAAACATATTCATTATTTTCATGTTGCAGTGAAATTAGCAGAAATGGATAGATGTCTTTTACTGAAATAGTAAATTAAGGAAACTTTAGAGCTGATCAAGAGATAATCTAAGGTTTTGGAAAGGTCGGATTAATGGAAGGTCAGGCCACACACGCATGCAGAGGCTTTTGGCACAACCTTGGACACAAACAAAAGTAAAGTCGACGTTCAATTTTTTGTCGCCATGTCAGTGATGTAATCATCATGTTTTTTGGATTTGCTTATAGATTGATGATCAATTCACAATAACTGAATACCCGGTTTAAAAAAAAACTCAATGTTTTTTTTTAATCCAAAAGGTTAAAGGCCACGAAAGTCAACATTAATATGCTAATCAGATACTAAATCTTGTGTATATCTTTGTAAACTCCTAGATTTGTAAACTTCTTGACGTAATTAGAATAAGAATAATTCTTTTACGAAAAATCATTACATATCAAATCTTACATGCATCTTTATTCGTTAAGAATTAATAAATAAATATGTGAAAGCTGTTAGAAATTAAACTTGATTTTGGATTATGGATTAAAATAGATTGGATTAAACAAATAAGTTTATGATCTAGAATAGCCATTTGAAAGCCCCACGAGTTAGCATAGTTGGTATTTGCATGAGTAGTTTAATTTGGTCAATTCTCAGTGGATATAAAATGCTTTGTTGGTATCTGATCTCCCATACAAATGACCGTTGTGTTAAGATAAATACCCCATGATTTATCCCCTTTTAGAAAATGTCGAGCCGCCTTGGAGGAGATGTTAAAGTGAGGGGTTTGTAGGATAAATAATCTGTCGGAGATATTTGGAATTAACTGAATTTAAATACTCGAATTAAATTCATTAAGTGGTACCGTTCACCCAAAAATCCCTTCGGGGGTTTCTGATAAGGGGTCGTTTCGGCGGTGATGTCGGTCACTATAAAAAGTTTACCCATACAGTTTTTTTTTTGCCCGTGATTTACCTCCTCCGTGTTGACCCTGGGACGGGTTGGCGGGGGCGCTGGGGGCGAGCGTATTCGCCTTTTGCCACCAAGATGACCTGAGCTAATAATGTCTGACTGGCAGCAGGGGTTGATTTTTGCTAATTGCTGAGTGAACTCCGAGCCTCGAGTCTGAGCAGCAGAGTCCGAGCGGACTGAAGGGCCAAGCGGACAAGCAGTAGATTGGTCGACTGGACAGACAAGATGAGCGGACAGTTAGACCAGGTGGGTGAGTGACCAACCCCGCGTCTGAGTCGCACAGTAGAGAGGTCGATCGGGTAGTAAGGCCGAGCAAGTTCAACCAGACAGATAGTCGACCGGGCGAGAGGCTGGCCGAGCGAGAAGCCGGTCGCTGAACAGATAGGTCGAGCGAGCTGGGCCTGACCGAGTAAAGAGGTCGAGTGGGCGAGCGGATAGGCTGACCGGGAGGACGAAGAGGTCGACCGGGCGTACGAGAAGACTGATCGGGCAAGACAAGGAGACCGACCGGACGAGCGGGCGTAGAGGTCGAGCGAGCTGATCGAGCGTCCGAGCAAGTGGTCGGCTGAGTGAGCGAATGGTTGAATGGGTGAGCATCCGACCGGGCAGATTGAGAAAAGCAGTTCGTGGACAGTGTCGCCTGAGCGACAGAACAAGACGAGCAGGTGAAGAATCCGACCGGGCGAATAGATCGAGGCCTGTGAGGGTTGCAGTTTTCTCGAAACAGATTTGCCCACTTTAGGTTATGCTTCGAGGTTTACTCAGGTCGCATGTTTCCTATAATACAACTGTTAACTGTGATTTCAACCAAGCACTGATGGTCACGGCGAACTGAGTGACACCCGATTGCTACCACGGGCACTCCACCAAGCAAGAGTTGCATGACAGAGGAGGAGAGAATGAAGGTGGAGAGCTTTTGCTTGTGTTGTTGTGTGTTCTGACAGTACTCGCAGCCTCCTTATATAGGATCTCAGATCAACGACAACATCAATGATCGATTAATGAACATTACTTGTCAAGCTGTGAAATGCTAACGTTCCATTTGGTCGTTTTGATTCTGCATTAATCTTGGTTTAATGCATCTGTTACACAAGTAGCAAAAAGGTTTACGTGGCAAAATGTTGGTTATTCCGCTTGGGCAAATTTTTCCCTTACCAGTCCAGCATTCAGCGCGCGCAGGTCGTGCCCGCACATGAGCCAATATAGTTCAGTGCAATATAGGCCCTAGATTTACACCCCCTGTGCACCCACGCGTAAGAGAGAGTCTCTCCCCATGCATTTATTTACATCCTCAATGCATGTGAATCAATATAAACCAATCAACATATCATGAAACTCTCAATGTGAGACTAAAGTCTCATTCATAATGAAGTCTTTTTCCTTTTTCACCTTTTCTCTATTCACATCACTTATATCCAACACATTTTACCTTTTGTTCCAAAAGAATAGTCATTTGAGAGAATAGAGTAATATATTTTAGAATGATATCAAGAAATATCTATGGTAATGGATTGTAGGAGAATAGTTTAGAGAGTACTTGTAAACAGACTTTAATAGTTATTAGATTAAATATGTGTTGTAACAATCTTAACTATCGATTTGAAAGTGGAAATAGTATAAATTTAAATGGAGAGTTGCGGTGTTCAAGACAAGTAACTATGACAATTCAAGATGAAAAAAAATTCCTCATGATGATGATGATTTTTTTTTAAAAAAAAAATCAAGTACTATTTTGGCAAAGCAAACATGAGAAAAACTTCATGTGTGAAGGAGAGAAGTTGAAAAAACAAGTAACATTAAAAACTATCAAACAAACATGCAATGTGATCGTAAGATTTATGAGATGTTATACCTTTTAAATGTCAAAATCCTAGAATATAAAATTCATATAACTAAAACCTAAACCCTATAACTAAGCCATCGTTTTATTATTATAAAATAATTGTATACATAATTAAGAAGTTATTCAATAATGTAATATAATTTCTCAGAAATATATTCTTAATTATGTTTTTATCTAATAAAATTTTCAAAATAAAATAGATGGTACATGAGAATCAAACTATGATGATCTAAATATAATTCTTAATGATCGAATATGTGGAGACTCTAAAGCCACGTAAGAACAAAAATAATCAATCCTTTTGTAAAAAAAACCCTCACATCTCGCTTAATAGTTTTTGCAGTCGCAAATTGCCCTTCTAAATCATCATGATTCCTTTGAGAGACCTTCTCAATGTTCTTTATAGTGTTCTCTCTAATGATATGTTGAATAAGTGAATGAAGAAGAAATGGAAGAGGAAAGAGGTTCTATTGTGAATGAAACTTTAGTCCCACATTGAAAGTTTCAAGATATTTTTGTTGGTTTATATTGATTCACATACATTGAGGATGTGAATAAATGTATGGGAAGAGACTCTTTCTTACACATGAGTGCATAGGGGGGGGGGGTGCAAATCCAGGGTCCGGATTACATTGAACCAAGTTGACTCGAGCGCGACTTGCACACAAAAATGCATGGGAAGAGTTTCTCTCTCATGCGTGGATGTGTAGGGGGGGTGCAAATCTAGGGCTTGGATTGCACTGAACCAAGTTGACTCGAGCGCGACCTGCGCACACGAATGTCGAACCGATCGGGGAAAAAGCGTACCTCTACTCCATTTTGCCACATACATCTTTTGCTGCTGTGAAACAGATGCATTAAATTCGAGATTAATGATAATGAGTGAAACGGTGGTCGTTTCACTGCTCGGTTAATAATGACCATTAAGATCATTAACTCTGACCATTGATCCGAGCTCCTATATAAGGAGGCTCCGATCATAGGCAGAGAACACACAGCAAAGACTCCATTTTTCTTCCTCCTCCTCTGTCGTGCATCTCTTGCTCGGCGGAGTGTCCGTGGTAGCATTCGGGTACCACTCAGCTCGCTGTGACCACCAGTGCTTGGTCGGATTCATGGTCGGTCGCTGTATCCTAGGAAACAGACGACCCTTGTAAGCCTAGAAGCACAACCGGAGGTGGGCAAATATGTTTCAAGGAAACTGCGACTTGCAGGCCTTGGTCAGCTCACCCGATCGGTCTCTTTGTCAGACCAACAGACTTCTTTGCCCGCTCGGGATCTTCGCCCGGTCTGTCAGCTCGCCCGGTCGGCCAGTCTCTTTGATAGCCCGACCTGTCTGCTTCACTCGACCTGTCTGCTCGACCCGGTCGACCTCTTTGACAGCCCGACCTGTTTGCTTCGACCGGACTGTCTACTCGACCCAGCCGACCTCTCTGATAGCCCGACCTGTCTGCCACTCGGTCTGTCTGCTCGACCCGACCGACCTCTCTTACTCGGTCTGTCTACCTCGTCCGACCGACCTCTCCTGTTAAGCCTGTCTGCCTCATCCGACTGGCCTCTTTGCTCGGACACTCTGCTCACTCAGTCACTTGAGGTTGACACTTGGATAAAAACCAGCACCTGCTGGCAGTCTGAGATCATCTGCTCAGGTCAGCTCAATTGTAAGTTGAATTTAAATTTTATGTAATTTTTAAATTCAACTAAGTTCTCTAAAAATCTCCGACAATACATTGTTTGTATTCCAACATGATATTCTAGTTAAAGACTATGGATGACTGAGTCATCAAAGGATGTGTCAGGAACCGAGAGTTGACACTTGGATAAAAACTAGCACCTGCTGGCAGTCTGAGATCATCTGCTCAGGTCAGCTCAACTGTAAGTTGAATTTAAATTTTGTGTAATTTTAAAATTCAACTAAGTTCTCTAAAAATCTCCGGCAATAGATTGTTTGTATTCCAACATGATATTCTAGTTAAAGACTATGGATGACTGAGTCATCAAAGGATGTGTCAGGAACCGAGAGTTGATTCCGAGAGATCCGAGGAGAGAGACAATCGCTAGACCTGAAGAAGGAGAGGTTAGAATGGGGGCTCAAGCGTACCTCGACGCAGTCATTTCGACGCTCAACTTAGCACAAGGACAGTTAGACAGAAAACAATAGAGAATTAGAGTTCAGATCTGTATATGCATACATCTATGGCCATGAAAGCGAGCTTCCTTTCCTACCTTTCTAGGAAAGGGGCATGAACCCCACGTGCAAGTCTTGGGACTGCTATGTAAATCCATGTGGCCTTAATCGTTCCATGGTGGCAAAAGGCGAATACGCTCGCCTCCAGCGCCCTCGCCAACCCGTCCCAAAGCCAACACGGAGGAGGTAAATCACGGGCGGCTACTAACCTTTGGAATAGTGACTAGCACATAAGGGAAGCATTTACCTCGGCTTTGCCGAGATTCGAACCCCAAATCTCACGGGCGGCCCTAATCGTTCCATGAAGGTATTTAGAATGGATCAAGCTGGAAGGGTCGATCATGATCGAACTGAAAGGGTTGACATGGTCAAGTTGAAGGGGTCGACATGGGTGAGTTGAAGAGGTTGGACATGGTTGACTGAAGGGGTCGGGCATGGAGGATTTGAAGGGGTCGAACGTGGCCAAGCCAAGGAGGTCTACCATGGAGAAGCCAAAGGGGTCAGACGTGGTCTAATTGGAGGGGGTAGGACGAGGCTAAGATGAAGGGGTCAGACATGTCCAAGCTGAAGGGGGCGAGCATGTCCAAGTTGAAGGGGCAGACGTTACCGAGCAGAAAAGGTTGGAGGTGGCCGAGCTGAAGGGGTCAGACGTGGCCAAGTTGAAAGGGTTAGATCTAGCTAAGTTGAGGAGGTTGGCATAGAGGAGCTGAAGGGATCATATATGGCTGAGTTGAAGGGGTCAGATGTGGCCTAGCTGAAGGGGTTGGACGTGAGCGACCTAAAAGGTTTAGCATGGAGGAGACAAAGGGATCAGATGTGACTGAACTAAAGGGGTTTGGCGTAGCCAAGCTGAAGAGGTTTGGCATGGAGGAGTTGTAGGGGTCGGACATGGCCGGGTTGAAGAGGTTAGACGTGTCCAAGCTAAAAGGGTCCGGCGTGACCAAGCTAAGGAGGTCTAGCATGAAGGAGCCGAAGGAGTCAGACGTGTTTGTATTGAAGGGGTTTGCCGTAGTCGGGCTAAAAGGTTCTAGCATAGTCCAGCTAAAAGTGTCAGCCATGATCCACCGTCCCATTGAGGACTTAATGCCTTGTTGGATCCGATTTAGGTTTGTCTTGACTAAAGCTGATCTTATTGACTTACAACTCAGTTTCACTTTTGATCGATCTTGGTCTGAATGTGATCATCCTCCCTTCTTTTGTTTTGATTGACCGCTAAGCAGGACCGTAGCCTGCATAAGTCCATGTGGAGGCAAATAACGTTCGCCACATCAGATGTGATTCAAAAGCGAATAGAATGACTTATCCTTTTATTATTTTCTATTTTATCCCATTATAAAAATATAAATATTATTGTTCAATACATTAAAGTCTAAATATCTAAATCTTAATTGACCATTTTATTTAAATTTAACCTAATATGAACGTCTATAATACATAATTATTTCACATATAGAATCAACATTCAATCGAAGGTACGATAATAATGATTGCTCTTGGAGATATATTAGAATCTAATTTCTTCTCCAGCTCATTGCAACCACAAGCTAGTAACTTTTGATATTCCCTGTGATATCAATTCCTTATAAGGAATAAACTTTCTCATAAGTGTTTTTTTGGTCAACAATTTTTTCATACCATGTGGCATCCATGAGTGGGAATATATCTTCAAAATCTTTAATTTTAACATGTTCAAGTAAAGCAACAATATTATGTTATGACCGGTATGAATTAGAGGGGATAAATAGCTCCAATTATTTCATTTTTATCTTGTGGCTCGTCATTTGAATGCGTAGTAAAAACCTTATCTCAAATTTGATGTCGCATGCGTAACTCTAAGATTTACTTAGTATCTATTTTTTAAGGTGACTAATCCATGGCTTACTTCTATCGATCACCTTCCACTAGAATCTTTCACCTTCTCGAAAATATTCCAGAGATGTAGAAACCTCTTATAACCTTGTTCTTACAAGAACACAACAATATAGTAACAAAATAAAATATAAAAACAAATACAAGAATGTAAACAACTTTACATGTGTTTCGTTTTTTATTACTTTTAATTACTTAAGAATGTCTCTTTGTTGATCCGAAAATACACCAGCACTTCATCTAAGAAACTCCAAGAATCAATTGCTTCAAACCTCTTCGAAATCACCTTTTAAAGGCTATTGTTTGGGTTGTTTCTGCTTATCAGTCGATTGATTTAATAAATTTGATTATTCAAACCTACATAATGACTTTTTTTTTACTTGTTTAACCATATCAATCGTATGCTTTCCCAAATTAATTGAATTGATTTACTTTTGTTTATTTCTAGAACAAATCGATTCAATTGATTTTCCCAACCAATTGAATCAATTTACTTCTAGATCATTATCAATTGACTGATTTTTCAAACCAATTGAATCGATCCGAGATTCCAACTCAAATAGGAGCTCTTTTGAATATCAGTCGACTGATACTTCTATATCAATCGTTTAATCTCTAAATTTAGTTATTCTAAAGACCAAATTTGCCTAAACTTCTCTACCACCCTTGCATTTGACTTATAAAGACTTTCTCTTGCCTAGTATTCGGTTGATTTCAACCTACAAGGACTTCCTTTGCTCAGCATCTGGTCCATTGTAACTTGTCGGGACTTTTGTCATTACTAAGTGTTTGATTCTACATGACCCACATACACTTTCTATTTCATTCCAAGTGTCTGGCCCTCCAACCTTTCTTGGAGTTCTGCATGCTAAAACAAGCAAGGATCGTGTCTATATATGAAGCTTGAGATAGACACAACATTCTTTTCTTGCGATCCCTTATGACTTTGATCCCAAGAATGTGTGCACATTCTCCTAAGTCCTTCATATCAAATTGTTTGGACAACCATACCCTTACGTCTGATAATACTTTGACATTGTTGCCAATTAACAAAATATCATCTACGTATAGTATAAGAAATACCACCACGTTTCCGTTACACTTCTTGTATACATAAGACTCATTCGAACACTGAATAAATTCATATGACTGGATTACTTCATTAAACTGGATGTTCCAAGATCTTGAAGCTTGCTTTAGTCCATAAATGGACCAATTCCGCTTGCACACTAGATGCTCTTTGCCTTTTTCAATGAATCCCTCTGGTTGCTTCATATGGATGTTTTCTTCAAGATTTCCATTAAGGAAAGCTGTCTTGACATCCATTTGCCAAATCTCATAATTCATATGAGCGACAATGGATAAGAGTATTCGGATAGACTTAAGCATGGCTACCGACGAAAAAGTCTCCTCATAATCAATTCTCTCTTTCTGAGTGTATCCTTTCGCAACAAGCCTTGTTTTGAAGGTTTCTACCTTCCCATCTGTCCCTCTTTTCCTTTTGTAGATCCACTTGCATCTAATGGCTTTTACACCATCAGGTGGTTCTACAAGCTCCCAGACCTTATTAGAATACATAGATTCTATTTCTGAATTCATTGTCTTTTGCCAAGATACTGTATCTATATCTTGGAGTGCTTCGTCATATGTCCGGGGATCAGATTCATGTTTACCCGGGATCAAGTCCGAAGACTCTCCCAAAAACATGAATCTCTCAGGTTGCCTTACAACCCTCCCACTACGACGAGACACTGTTTCTGGTTGTGTATCATGTGTGACACGTGTTGCAGTTTCTTGTGATAATTCATCTTGTACTGTTGGTACTAAAGTAGACGTGTCCTCTCTTATTTTTTCTAGAATAATTTCGCTCATGGGCTTATGGTTCATTACATAATCTTCTTCTAAAAATCGAGCATTGGTGCTAATAATGATCTTCTGATTTTTATGATTATAAAACAAACCACCTTTCGTTCCCTTAGGATATCCCACAAACAGACAAACTTCTGTACGTGATTCCAACTTGTCAGTATCTCCCTTCAGCACATGTGCTGGACTACCCCATATTCGGATATGATTCAGACTAGGCTTACGCCCATTCCATAATTCCATGGGAGTAGAAGGAACTGTTTTAGAAGGTATCATATTCAGAATGTACACTGCTGTTTCCAGAGCATATCCCCAAAACGAATTTGGTAATTTTGAATAACTCATCATTGATCTAGCCATTTCCATAAGAGTCCTATTCCTTCATTCTGCCACACCATTCTGTTGGGGTATACCATATTCAGGATGTACACTGTTGTTTCCAGAGCATATCCCCAAAACGAATTTGGTAATTCTGAATAACTCATCATTGATCTAACCATTTCCATAAGAGTCCTATTCCTTCGTTCTGCCACACCATTCTGTTGGGGTATACCAGGTGCAGATAATTGGGATTGAATCCTGACTTCTGATAAGTAATTCCTAAACTCTCCAAAGAGGTATTAGCCACCACAGTCAGACCGTAGTGTCTTGATTTTTTTACCAAGACGTTTCTCCACATCAGCCCTATATTCTTTGAACTTATCAAAGCATTTAGACTTGTGGCGCATCAGGTAAATATATCCATATCTTGAATAATCATCTATAAAGGAGACGAAGTATTCATAACCACCTCTTGCCTGGATAGACATAGGACCACACAAATCAGAATGAACCAGTTCTAACGCATCTTTGGCTCTATACCCCTTGGCCTTAAAAGGTCTCTAGGTCATTTTACCTTCCAAGCAGGATTCACATGTTGGAAAGTTTTCCAACTCTAATGAACCCAAGAGTCCATCGGCTACAAGCCTTTGAATCCTACTTAAGTTAATATGACCAAGTCTTAGATGCCAAAGATACGTTTGATTCATTTCCGAAGGTTCTTCTCTCTTATTAGAGTTAGAAGATGTGTTATTAATTTTCATATTTTGCTTTGTAGGAGAAATTGAATTTAAAGTATATAAATTGCCAACCAATGCACCAGAACAGATAATCACCTTATTTCTCTTTATAACCACATTGTTACTAAAGGAAACAGAATATCCATCCAAATACAGTTTAGAAACTGAAATTAAATTCTTTCTAAAATGGGTACATAAAGACAATTTCTTAAAATCAAATTTCTATTCCTATCAAAAGATAAGTAGACGTCTCCCACTGCAACAGCCGCCACCTTAGTAGCATTGCCCATGTAGACGGTTATCTCTCCATCAATTAGTGTCGAGTTTCCTGGAACCCCTGTAAAGAATTACAGACATGATCAGTGGATCTCGTATCTACACACCAGGTGCTGGTAGATAACACCGCTAAACATGTTTCAACTACTAGAGCATGAGATATATCTTTATTGTTCTGATTCCTACGAGGGCAGTCCGCCTTCCAATGTCCTGACTGCTTGCAGATGAAGCACTTGCCCTTCGACTTCTTCATTCCAGCTTTTTGTCCCTGAGGTTTATTCACTCTCTTTGCTGAAAAGACCTGTTTCTTCTTCTTCTTGTCTTTCGGCTTAGAAGTAGAACCATTTTCAGCATAGTGAATCTGAGAACTTTGACGAAATATACCTTCTGCTTCCTGTAGTTCTGTCAGAAGTTCCGCCAACGTATACTCTCTTTTGTTCATGTTATAGTTCAGGTGGAACTGCTCAAAATTTCTGGGTAGCGTTTGGAGAATTATATCGACCTGGGTTTCCCCATCGATTTCTCCTCCAAGAACTTGTATTTTGTTCAGATAGGCCATCATTTTGAGGATATGATCCCTTACGGGTGTTCCCTCAGACATGATGGCTGTCATTAACTTTCTCATTGCCTCTTGCCTAGCAGTCCGACTCTGGTGCCCAAAGAGTTCTTTGAGATTGTTCATTATATCATAAGCTGTTGGTAAATCTTGATGCTGATGTTGCAATACATTTGACATTGATGCCAAAATGTAACACCGCGCCATCTTATATGCTTTTACCCATTTCTTATGATACTCAATCTCCTCTGGGGTAGAGTCACCGTCAGGTGCATCAGGGCAAGCCTCAGTTAGTACAAACTTATAGTTTTTAACAGTAAGAACAATGTCCAGGTTCCATTTCCAATCAATATAGTTGGGACCAATAAGTTTGTTCTCTTTCAGTATAATGGTCAGTGGGTTGAAAGTCATCCTAAGAATCACAAAAATAAACTTTGGTCAAGACTCTAAATTTAGAATAATATTGATTCCTCAAACAATACTATTTTAAATTAACCAACACCTCAAATTACCGTGAATATTGCATGTCACGTTAGTGTGGACGTATACAAATTCAACATTTGTAAGAGGAGGGTGTAACCCATTAATTTTATTATCTTGTCATCCTAACTTTATGACAAATAAAATTAATTGTTGGTTTTACTTTGGTCACGCAAAACAATAGCAGTGACTCCGTTGGGGAGGATACTATTGAATGTGTCTAAGTGTATACCATTACTTGATACTTAGTCCGTTAAATAGGATTGTACCCCTTCAGTTGGAGAATATCACACGCTCCTAAATAATTTCCTATAACCATCCATAAAGGAAGTTTGATCTAGTGATCCGCAACAAATCCATCCGTTGTGGAGGGAGGCACTCAGAGCCAACACGCAAGCTTGTTGCATCACTTACAAACCAGTAATGGAGACCGTGAAATTTATTAAAATCCCTCTCCCACTTAGTTATTTAAAAATGAGGATTTTAACCTATGCTAGCATACATCGCATGCACATAAACATCACAGTAAATAAAAGTAATAAATTTGAAAATTAATTTTTCAACTATTATGGTATTTCCCATCACTATCTTCAGTATGCTCCAACCCTAGCTGCTGCCATCTTTAGCCATCGTCATCGGGTCGAGTTGTCGCATCTATCTTACTTCTTATTCTGCTGCGCCTCTGGTCCTCCAATAGCAACACGCCTTGCAAAGATACGATCCGTGACAAATATAGAATTTTACATATATCGATCCTATATTCCATAAAGGAATGTACATGTATTCTAGATCGAACAAAAAATAAAATTCTAAAAATAATACAGCTCCTGTTGTATTTGATACATACAATCATGCACACAAAATAATGTCCTTGACATGTCCAAGGGTCCAATCACACACAATATCTAAATGTCATAATAGTTGGAGCCTGTAACCACAAAGTTAGCACATCCTACTATTATCTTGCCTAAATTATGTATGTCATGTGCATAATTAATTTAAAAACCAAAATACACAGAGGCAAACCCTAGTTCTGATACCAATTGTTGGTTAGTCCTAGGAAAACGTACTGGTTCCACTTTACAAAAATTTTTGTACAAGTGTCGAACCCTTCCTTAAATAACCTATTGTGTTCTTTAGAAGTTAAATTAGGAATCGCAGACGGAACTTAACATCATTGATTCCAAATTTAACTTATCTGTTCTTAATGGTTTAGATTTGAATCGCAAGCGGAACTTAACACTATTGATTCAAATCCACCTATGTTATTAATTCCATTAAATATTAATTTCTAAAATTAGCTTTCAGGACTGCATGGCGAGGCACATGACCTTCTTGGATATGGGAGCAAGCACCACCACCTAGACAAAACTTTTTAAGGAAAGCTAATATTTAACTTCCTTAAATAACTCTAGGTTAACCAAAAAGAACAATTGAATCACAAATTCGAAAATAAAGAAAACACAAATTCGAAAAACTAATTCGAAATACTAGATCTAATGCCTCTTGTGTTTGGAATTCTTACAAAAAGAAATAACTAGCATGATGTGGAAAATAATTGTTAATTATACTTTCTCTTTGTAAACTAATGACCTCGAGATCTTCTGTCGTATTCCTCGCCTCGCCTTGGACGTCATGTGGGCGACGATCCTCCAAGATGAACACCACCCAAAAACTTTTTTCCTCTTCCTCTAAAATCCGGCCACCACCACCACCAAGGAGAAGAGAGCAAAGGGAAAGGGAGAAGGAGAAGGGGCCGACCACACCAAGATCTCCAAGCAAGAGAATAAGAATTGTATCTCATGAAGCCTCCTCACCCCTTCTTTTATAATACTTACCCAAGGCAAATAAGGGAAGAATTTTTACAAAAAATAAAATCTTCCTCTAGTTTTTCCTTTTCCCTTTTTATTTTCCTTTTCTTTCCTCTTGATTGAATCAATCACCAAATCAATTTGGATGATGATTTATTTTTATTTTCTTTTTTTTTGGCCGGCCACCTTGCTTGGGCACCAAGCAAGGTTGGTCGGCCCCCATAAGAGGAAAGAAATATAATAATTTTTTATAAAATTTTACAAGAAGAAATCCTCTTATAAAATTTTACATGCTCTCTTCTAATTTCCTAAAGTAGGAGTTAAAAAAGGAAAGTTCTAAAAATTAAAATCATGTTTTAAAATTTAAAACTTCTCTTATAAAATTTCCTTTTTTAACATAGTGATAGAAAATTTAAATTTTAAAACTTATCTTCCTTTTTTTTCTTAAACCATGAGGATGGTTATAAAAGGAAAGTTTTAAAACCTTTTAAACTTTCTTTTAAAACATGTGACCTAATTCAAATAAGAAAAGTTTTAAAAAATTTAAAAACTCTCTTTTAAAACTTGTAATTTCCTACAAAGAGAAGATTTTAAAAATTCAAAACACCCCTCCTTGTTTGAATTATTGTGACCGACCCCTACATGCTTGGGTACCAAGCAAAGGGTCGGCCCCCATAGAAGAGGATGTGGTCGGCCCTTGCTTGGTCACCAAGCATTGGACTGGCCCCCTTCTTGGACACCAAGATGAGCTTATATTTGGATGAACTTGAGGCTATAATGAGGCTACTACAGGGACCTAGAGGAGAAATTGATTTTGGCCTTCCGATGAGCTTGAGTATCCCGTGTTCGCCCCGAACACACAACTCAAGTTCATCGATAATAACTCATTCCACTAGAGAGTTATTATCGCACTACCACACCAATCCCAAATTACATTATGGGCTCCTTTTTATCATGAGTGTGTTAGTCTCCCTGTATTTAAGATAATGAATGCCCACTAATTAAGTAAGTTACTGACAATTCACTTAATTAATATCTAGCTCGAAGAGTAGTACCACTCAACCTCATTGTCATGTCAGACTAAGTCCACCTACAAGGTTTAACATGACAATCCTTATGAGCTCCTCTTGGGGACATTCTCAACCTAGATAACTACGACACAGATTCCTTCTATAATCAACAACACACACTATAAGTAATATCATTTCTCAACTTGTCGGGCATATTGATTTATCGAGCTAAACCTCACCCTTTTATAAGTCAAAGAAATAAATATTAAATATATGTGCTTGTTATTATATTAGGATTAAGAGTACACACTTCCATAATAACTAAGGTCTAGTTCTTTTATTAAATCAGTACAAAAAGAACTTACCTAAATGGTCATACTCAATACACTTAGAGAGTGTACCAGTGTAATTTATTAATCAAGATAAACTAATACTTAATTACACTACGACTATTCCGATGGTTTGTTCCTTTCCATCTTAGTCGTGAGCAACTGTTTATAATTTATAAAGAACCGGCAACATGATCTTCTGAGTGTGACACTACACACCATATTATCTATTTATATAAATTAATTCAACAATTACATTTAACAAATAAATGTAGATATTGACCAATGTGATTCTTTTATTTCAAAAATAAATGTTTACAAAAGCTAGACTTTTAGTATACACTGCAACATACACAAGGTGATATGACTAAAACAACTCTCAAACATTAACATCTTCTAGAATTTTGTTATGGGTGTATATCACATCATGTGAATGTCACATACATTCTCCTCTTCTACTTATGAAGTATTAACTCTCATATTGGTTCATCTATATTTATATTAATATGACTTTTGCCCTATCGATGGAAATAATCATCCCTAGTGATGCTATTGACCACACTAAATGTTAAGTAGTAGGTTTCACAATATCCTAATTAATGTCTATATTACGTCCAAATGTAACCGACACTTTATAAATTGTACTACAATTGTGTACATATATACTTTATTTTGGTTAAATTGTACCTAATAAAATGGATTATGTGCCTTATACTATATTTGTACATGAATTTGGATATTTTATAGATTTATATGCACCTTATACTAATAAAGTGGATTTATACATGAATTTCTACATGAAATAAGTTGAATCCATATTATATGATCAAGTATGTGCACAAAGTGATATGGCCAAAATAACTCACAAACATTAATCTCTTCTAGAATTTGGTTATAGGTGTATATCACATCATGTGAATATTACATACATTTTCCTCTTCTACTATGAAGTATTGACTCTCATATTGGTTCATCTATATTTATGTTAATATGACTTTTGTCCTACTGAGGGAAATAATCATCCCTAGTGTTACTATTGACTACACTAAATACAAAGTAGTAGGTTCCACAATATCCTAATTAATGCCTATATTGCATCCAATTGTAACTGATATTTTACAAATTATACTACAATTGTGTATATATATACTTTATTTTGGTTAAATTGTACCAAATAAAGTGGATTATGTACCGTATACTATGTTTATACATGAATTTGAATATTTTATGGATTTATACATACCTTATACTAATAAAGTGAAGTTGTACATGAATTTCTACTAGAAATAAGTAGTATATAGTGCTCATTTTGATAAAAATGGGCTCTAACAAGTTTTGATAGTCTTATTGTAGATAGTTCTCATTTTAATAGGACTTATACTAGATTTAGTAAACATTATACTATATTTAGAGTGAAGTATACTTGATTTTAGACTTTTGTATCTATATTGTATCACATGGCTCTAACAAGTTTTGATAGTCCTATTGTAGATAGTGCTCATTTTGATAGGAATTATACTAGATTTAGTAAACATTGTACTTGATTTAGAGGGAAGTATGTGTTGGGGATCTTGTGGCCGGCTAGAAGAGGGGTTGAATAGACGTGCACCCCAAATGATTACTTCTTTCTACAATGTTAGTACGCAAGCGAAAATACAAACAAAGCAAATAGAAAGTTAAACTAAAGACAAGAATAAGAAAGCAAACCACTACACGCCGATTTACGTGGTTCGAAGATAAGGCTCCTACTCCACGGTTTGTCCTTGAGGTGGATGAACCCTTAATCCTTTGATAGATTAGTCCCTAGCAATCTTCGGCTAGAGCTTTCTCCTTTTCAGTGGAGCAAACCTCTCACAATGGTCTCTTCCCCTTTACAAGATGAAACTTAGGTTTAGAGAGGAAGAGAAGACTTGGAAGCTTTGGGCAAAGACTTAGGAGTTATTCAATAAGTATGAGTAACCTCCGTCATGCCCCAAAGCTTCCCTTAAATAGGAGGAGAGAGTTGATTACAATATCAACTCATCTCGGCACCAGTTGACTGTGTTGGCGCTACTCGGACTTCCGTTCTGTTTCCCCTGTACAAAAATTTGTACAAGCACAGAACTTTTCCTAGCAACCCATGTGCTTTTCAGAAGTTAAATTTGGATTGTAAATGAAACTTAACATTATTAATCCAAGTTCAAGCCATGTGTTCATCAGAAGTTAAACCATATTACATAAGTTGATTAAATATCTATTTCAAGGAATGTCTTCCAGGTCATTGGCGAGGCACTCGACCTTCTTGGGTATGGGATCATCCACCACTTCCTAGTCAAATCCTTTCAAAGAAATTGAATATTTAAACTCCTTACAGTAAACCCTAGGTTAAACTACAGAGACCTCAATCAAAGTACAAGATCGCTAACCTCTTGTGTTAGTACATCAGGATCCATACAAAGGAAAAATAAATTAGTACACAGCGGAAACCATAGTTTGCAAAATCGCGATCCGGATCGTAGGATCGTACGATTCTACGATTCGGAAACCCAAAATCGATCCAGGATCGTGCAGAATCGAGTTTTGCAGTAGAATCGCAGTAGGATCGGTAGGATCGGTAGGATCGGAACAGAATCGGTAGGATCGGAGCAGAATCGGAGCAGAATCGGAGCAGGATCGGTAGAAGCTTTGAGAGGTCATAACTTTTGACTCGGATTGAACCATGGGGCCTATAATATATCAAATCAAAGCTCGTTCAGAGATCTTTAATAAATTTCAAAGTTTATCCTTAACCACCCTATTTCAAAGCCAAAAAATATCATTTAAATCCTTTTCAGATGTCTAGGAGATTTTATCTTTTTTTTTATTATCTTTTTTTCATCTTATTAGGGGTTTAAATTATTTAAACATATGTTTAACTATTTTTAGTTAGTTTTTTATCAATAATATCCTGTCATTTATTTTCCTCAAAATAATGAGTTTTTGGATGCCTATTATCTAGTATTGTGTGACATCAACCAGTCTTTAGAAGATTATTTCCGGCGTTCATATTTGAATCAAAGGATTCAATAGCTTCTATTATATACGTTAGGTGGCCTGTAAATTGAATTATCTTATAAACTAAGAAAATATTTATTACATTGAATGTGTTATTATTATTGTATTAATAGAAATTTTATATTTTTATCATTTTATGATATGAAAATATAAATATTATTACTATAAGAGAATAATAGTTGAATTATAAATTAATTTAAATTTGTACATGTAGTAATATAATTTGAGGTGTTAGTGTAAATGATTGCATATATATACAAAATTAGTTATTTATTTATATGTAAATAAGATTTTTAGGTATTTTTTCTAATTATTAATCATGTATAATAAGATTTTAAGGGTTTTTGGTAGGATCGTACGATTCTACGATCCGATCCTGACCCTAAATCGATCCTGCGTAGGATCGCGATTCTACAAACTATGGCGGAAACAATTAACTAGTTATACCTTTCTTTGTAGATTAAAGACCTCTTGATCTTTTGTTGTATTCCTCTCGTCCTCTTGAATGTCATGTGGGCGACGATCTTCCAAGACAACACCACCCGAACCACTTCTTTGCCTCCAAGACTTTCGGCCACCAAGGGATGCTAGAATAGGGAGCCTCCTTCTCTTCCTCTTCTCCTTCAAGTAACCGGCCACAAGAAGATGGAGCCTCTTGATGCCGCCGGCCCTTGGTAAAGGAAACAAGGGGAGAATAGAAAGGGAAGAGGGTCGGCCAAAACAAGGATTAAAAGAAGAGACTTAGGTTGTGTTTTCCATAAGGCACCATCTACCTTTCTTTTATAATCCTTGGTGAATGCAAAAAATGAAAGATTTAAAATTAAAACCTTCCTTTTAATTCCTATTATGTGTGGTCGGCCCTTATTTGGGCAACAATTAAGGAAAAATTTTAAATTAAAATCTCTCTTTTAAATCATTGTGGATGGCTACAAAAAAAGAAAGATTTTAAAATTAAAATATCTCTTTTAAATCCCTTTATTGATGACTATAAAAGAAAAGTTTTTTTTTTAAAAAAAAATCTCTCTTTTAAATCCCTTGGAGGATGACTATAAAAGGAAAGATTTTAAAAAATTAAAACACTCTTTTAATTCCTTATGGGCGGCCCCTTGCTTGGGCACCAAGCAAGGTTTGGCCGGCCACCTCTTGGGCTCCAAGCAAAGCTTGGCCAACCCTTGCTTGGGCACCAAGCAAGGATGTGGTCGGCCCATTACTTGGGTAAAAAGTGGACTTGGTTGGATACGAGGCTTTATACATAGAGGCTATAACAGGGACTTAGAGGAGGAATTGACTTTGGCCTCCTGATGAGCTTGAGCTTCCTGTGTTCGACCCGAAGACCCAACTCAAGTTCATCAATAATAACTCATACCACTAAAGAGTTATTATTGAACTACCGCACCAATCCCATATTACATTATGAGCTCCTTCTTATCATGAGTTTGTTAATCTCCCCATGTTTAAGATATCGAATGTCTATTAATTAAATGAGTTACTGACAACTCACTTAATTAACATCTAGCTCCAAGAGTAGTACCACTCAACTTCATTGTCATGTCAGAACTAAATCCACCCGCAGGGTTTACATGATAATCCTTATGAGTTCCTCAAGGGGGCATCATCATCCTAATAAATAAGACATAGTTTCCTTCTATAATCAATAACACACCATATAAATAATATTATTTCCCAACTTATCGGGCCTATTGATTTAACGAATAAATCCCACCCTTTGATAAATTAAAAAAATAAATACTAAGTACATGTGCTTATTATTATATCAGGATTAAGAGTGCGCACACCCATAATAACAGAGGTTCTATTCTTTTATGCAGTTAGTATAAAAGGAACAACCTCAAATGGTCTTGCTCTATACACAAATAGTGTACTAGTGTAATTTTATAGTTAAACTAGTACCAAATTACACTACAACCATTCCAATAGTTTGTCCCAATCCATTTTGGTTGTGAGCTTCTATTTAAAATCTATAAGGAACTGATAACATGATCTTCTGTGTGACACCACACACTATGTTATTTATAATATAAATTAAATGGACAACTGCATTTAACTAAATGCAGACATTTGATCAATGTGATTCTCATTTCAAAATAAATGTTCATACAAAAAGCTAGGCTTTTAGTATACATTCTAACAGACTAGTCCAAACACCAGTAGACTGGTGTAACCGTTGGACATAACCAACGACATTCTGCAAAGGTTGCAATACTGCCAATAGTTATATACCAATCGACTGGTGTCAATACCGGTCAATTGGTCTTCGCAGCCGATGAGCACAAAACATTTCTGTGCTCTTCGTGAATTTGGACCAGTCGACTGGTCCAAGTAACAGTCGGCTGGTACCTTACATTCACTCACACTCATCCTTTCTGGAGTCACCCTTTAAGCCCTCTTCCTCGGCCTTCGTCCCTCTGATGCACCCAAGCCCACGGCTCCTCTCCGTGCCATCCTTCACATTGCCTTGAAGTTCATCTCCCTCAGCTCCACTCCATTGCTCCTCGTTCGGCGGTCCCTCAGATGTCTTCCACACCATCCTTCACCGACTCAAGGATCCGAGCCATTGGATGAGCTTCCCAAACTTGGATGTACCAAGTTTATCATGTGTTTCATCAAGTCCTGCAAGACTCAAACACATATCAGACAAATATGAAAACCTAAATTAAACTCTTTGACGCACACATCAAAACCATGATCGTACCGATCAAACCTAGGTCGATTGCACCAACAATCTCCCCATTTTTGATGTGTGGCAATATGTTTAAGTTAGGCACAAATAACAACTTGAAAATTATAAGCATAGTATAAGCATAAAGCATAAAACTCAAGCTCCCCCTTAACATATGCTCTATCACTCAATTTTTAAGTTTTGCACAAAATAGAGAAATAAAAGTTTCTAACTTAAACCTTCCCATTTCTCCCCCTTTAACACCATCAAAAATATTGTACTAAATAATTACACAATCATGGCATCAAATTTAGCCTAAGTTATCAAAGACCAGCTTCTGAAAGTGCTGGAAAACATGTACCAATCGATTGGTATCTGATGCAGTCGACTGGTACCCATTTAGTTCAAATTTTAGCATTTTGAAGTCAACTTCAGAAATACATAAAAAATTCTAGAAGATTCAAAAAATCATAAAATTTTGAAAACATATTTCTTTTAAGGTCCTCTATCAAGGAAAAATATATTTTCATAGAAAATCAAAGTTTTTTTTTGAAATTTTGATCAAATCTCAAAAATCTTGAAAACATGCAATTGTGTATCAATTTAAAACCTTGTTTTGAATTCATATGTTTCAAAATAACTAAACCACAGTAAATAAGACATAGAGTTATTTTCAAAACATTTGAAATATCCAACTATGATCGATGGGCAAGATATTCATTAATTAAACATTTACTTTCCCCATAGTTGGCCTATGATCACTATTTTGACACATTTCATAATTCATCAAAATGCCATAAGCATAAGTGAATTGTGAGTATCATCCTATCATCTCACATCTATGTTTAGAAATATGGTGTAAGTCCTTGTGAGATGAGATAAGGTAGCCTCTACTTAGCCCTCTTTATCATGAATTTCTATCAAGGCTAAGTGTTCTCTCGTTAGGTCTAAAGTCAACCATATAGAAAAAATTGGAATTATGACTTCCATGATTAACTTATCCTAAAATCCTCTAACCCTTAAGGATTGATTTTGGTACCCAATAGAAGTTCTTCCTAATTGGGTTAACCAAATACTCCTTGGGAATCTATTTCATATCTATGGTCTTTGTCTTGGATTGCCCCCTAGCAATTAAGTAATTATAGGACTTTTCATTATTGGATTCCTTAAACCCTAAACCCTTTTTGTTGAAGCTTGCCCTTTGGCTCCCAATAATTATGTTTAGAGTTTTAGAGCCAATTTCAAAATTTTCAAGGGCTCATGCTAAGGTATTCTATCTTTTCCCTTAAAGCTTTATTTTCTTCTTCTAAATATGATGTATTTGAAATAGTAGAAGAAGCGTGCATATTATTATTCTTAGAACACATGGATTCTAATTTTTCTTCAAGATAAATAATATCATTTTTTAAAGGCTTATTTTTCCTTTTAGCCTTAAACAAATCTTTATTTGTACTTTTAATAATTTTAATTAAAATATGAGAAGGAAGATTGTATACCTCACTTACCGAGACGTCCGAATTTGATGTTTGCCCTCTCCCTTCACTTGAGCTCCCTCCTTCATCTTCACTTGAGCTCCTTCCTTCTTTTTTTTTTGGATGAGGTGGAGGCTATGTCATCAACTCCCATTAATGCAAAATGGGAGACATGGTGTTCTTCTTCCTCCGATGATGATGGATCATCCCATGTTCTGAATAGACTTTTAACCTTCTTTCCTTTTTCTTTTGTCTTCTCTTCCTTCTTCTTTTCTTCCTTTTCTTCAAAAGAGGACATGTATCTCTCATGTGTCCTTCTTCTTGACAATTATAGCAAATGATCTTCCTTGTTCTACTTTTGCTTCTTGAACTTTTCCTAGCATAAGATTTGTTAGATGAAAATTTTTTAAATGCTCTTCTCATTTTTCTTACCATATATGCCTCTTGATCGCTATCCATTGAGGTGCTTGATTCTTCAGAGTAGGAGGATGATGGGGATGAAGACTTCTTCTTCTTACCCTTTCCCTTGTTTGCCACAAGGGGTACTCCTCTTGATCTATGTGCTTCTCCATCCAACCCTTCAACTCTAGTTTCATAAGTTCCATTGTTGAGAAAAATTCATCTAGAGAAGATTTCTTTAGATCCCTTGAGATGTAGAATGAATCTACAATTGAGATCCAAGTTGTGGTTCTTGGGAAAGCATTGATGGCTTTCATCATTATGTCATGGTTGGAGAGACTCTCACCTACACTTGTTAGTCCATTCAAAATTTCCTTAATTTTAGAATGAAGTGTAGATACCTTATCTCCTTTTTCAAGTTTCACATTGTTGAGTTGAGTTCGGAGGAGATCTCTTCTTTCCAACTTTGTTTCTGATGTGCCTTCATGAAGTTCTACTAGTTTTTCCCACAAATCCTTGGCATTTATGTAGTTTCCAATCCTTGTTATTTCTTGTTGAGGAAGAACATTTAGTAGATGATGCAAGGCCTTTGAATTTCCTAAGTGCTCTTCCTTTTGCTTCTTGCTCCATCTTGCTTTGTTGATTATCATGTTGTTTTCATCCCTAGGTATCTCGAAACTATTTTCCATAATTAGCATAATATCAAAATCGGTGTCGAAAAATACCTCCATTCTTTTTTCCACCAAGAGAATTCTCCTTCAAATTCGGGTGGATGGATGCTTGAATCGGCCATTTTAATCAAGTGCTCTTCTCGGCGATTAGTCTGTTGAAGGACATCCTCACTCTAATACCACTTGTTGGGGATCTTGTGACCAACTAGAAGGGGGTTGAATAAACGTGCACCCCAAATGATTGCTGTTGGTGCAATATTCCCTAGGTCAAGGTTGACCAAGTTGACTTAGCTTGAACTGAGTCAAGCTCGAGTCATGATGTTTGGGTTTCGATGTTTGACAATACATGTAAACAACACATGAAGATTGCAGGTGCAATTGTTCATGAGTGAAGTTTGACTGGAAAGTCCTGGTGAGTGAAGCCAGGCAGATGAAAATCCTAGTGAGTGAAGCTAGGTGAAAGTCCTGGTGAGTGAAGCCAGGTAGATGAAAATCCTAGTGAGTGAAGCTAGGTGAAAATCCTAGTGAGTGAAGCCAGGCAGATGAAAATCCTAGTGAGTGAAGCTAGGTGAAAGTTCTGGTGAGTGAAGCCAGGTAGATTGGAAGTCCTGGTGAGTGAAGTCAGGTAATTGAGATAAGTCCAAGTAGGCTAAAGGGATTGACTGGATACTTGGCATGAGGAGGAAAATTCTAAGTAGGTCAAGGATTGACCGGATACTTGGCACGAGGAAATCCAGGTGGATCAAGGTTGATCGGAATTGGTGGTGAAAGTCCAAGTAGGTCAAAGGGATTGACTAGATACTGAGTTCTAGCAGGTCAAGGGTGACCAGATGCTAGGCATGAGGTACCAATAGGTCATGGTTGACCGGATGTTGGTTTAGGGGACTTTGGACTTGATTTTGGGCAAAATCAAGGAGATGGATCGATCAGCCGATCGATCGGCTCATGCCCAATCGATCGACCGATCGATTGGGTGAGTCCCTGCGACAAGCCTTCTCCCAATCGATTGGTGGATCGATTGGGAGAGGTTCGCGATCACACAGAACACCTCTGGATCAATCGGCCGATTGATCCAGAACCCCCAATCGATCAGGAGATCGATTGGGAGGTCTGTATTCATGTGATAAGCCCTGGATCGATCGATCGATCCAGGCCATTCCCGAGAGCTCAAAGGTGCTCTGGATCGATCGGTCGATCGATCCAAAGCCTCCCCAATAGATTGGGAGCAATCCAATCGATTAAGATTCGACCGTTGGCGTCGTATTTAGTTGGTGGCGTGCGATTTCCACAAGATGTCACGACCAAATCTTGCACTGTTCATCTCAGATCATCTCAGTGCTTCCACAACATCTCTACAAGTTCACACTACAAGAAGAAAGGGAAAGAGAACAAAATACAAGCAAAAGCTTACAAGTTTGCACAAGAAAACCCCTAACCCTAGCTTTCTTCTTCGCCTCTTGAGTTGGACGTGCCTCCAAGATCCTTCAAGAACTGGCGGTGAGAACTTTGTGGAGATACTGTGGAAGCACTGAGATGAACAGTGCAAGCTTTGGTCGTGATATCTTGTGGAAATCGCACGCCACCAGCTAAATACGACGCCAATGGTAGAATCCCAATCAATTGGATTGCTCCCAATCGATTGGGGAGGCTTTGGATCGATCCGTCGATCGATCCAGAGCGCCTCTGAGCTCTCGGGAATGGCCTGGATCGATCGATCGATCGATCCAGGGTTTTTGCGTGAATACAGACCTCCCAATCAATCGCCTGATCGATTGGGGGCTCTGGATCGATCGACCGATCGATCCAGAGGTGTTCTGTGCGATCGTGAGCCTCTCCCAATCGATCCACCAATCGATTGGGAGAAGGCTTGTCGTGGTGACTCACCCAATCGATCAGCCGATCGATTGGGCATGAGCCGATCGATCGGCTGATCGATCCAACTCCTTGATTTTGCCCAAAATCAAGTCCAAAGTCCCCTAAATCAACATCCGATCAACCATGACATGTTGGTACCTCATGCCTAGCATCTGGTCACCCTTGACCTGCTAGAACTCACTCACCAAGTGTCCGGTCAATCCCTTTGACCCACTTGGACTTTTCCTTCTCGTGCCAAGTATCCTGTCAATCCCTTTGACCTATTTGGACTTTCACCACCAGGTGTCCGATCAACCTTGATCCACCTGGATTTCCTCGTGCCAAGTATCCGGTCAATCCTTGACCTACTTGGACTTTTCCTCATCATGCCAAGTATCCAGTCAATCCCTTTGGCCTACTTGGACTTATCTCAATTACCTGGCTTCACTCACCATGACTTCCAATTTACCTGGCTTCACTCACCAGGACTTTCACCTAGCTTCACTCACTAGGATTTTCATCTGCCTGGCTTCACTCACCAGGACTTTCACCTAGCTTCACTCACTAGGATTTTCATCTGTCTGGCTTCACTCACCAAGACTTTCACCTAGCTTCACTCACTAGGATTTTCATCTGCCTGGCTTCACTCACCAGGACTTTCCAGTCAAGCTTCACTCATAAATAATTGCACCTGCAATCTTCATGTGTTGTTTACATGTATTGTCAAACATCGAAACTCAAACATCATGACTCGAGCTTGACTCAGTTCAAGCTCAGTCAACTTGGTCAACCTTGACCTAGGGAATATTGCACCAACAATCTCCCCCTTTTTGATGTTTGACAATACCTTCTTTAAGTTAGGCTAATCTCATAGCCTCAACCTCCTTCATGCCACTAGGTAATGAAGACGTAAATTAAACCCTACATTCTCCCCCTAAGAGGGAAGGCCTAACTTAAACCCTTCATTCTCCCCCTATTGACACACGTCAAAAACAATAAACTCTCCAGGGGGAGAGTTACTCATCGTTGTTCACAATTCCACTTGTTGTGATCAACACGATTATGAAGGTCCCATACCCTTCATAATCAACAATGCTCACCCTTGAGCATATACCACTTAAGCCAATGAAGGTCTCATACCCTTCATTGTCATCAATTGCTCATCCGTGAGCAAACACCACTTGAATAATGAAGATATCCACTCTCCATTATATTCAAATGCCCAACCTTGAGCATTTTCACGAAAGAAGGTTAACCACCTTCCAAGGTGTATGAAAAAAAATAATTTTCATGTCCTTAAAGAGTAACTCCCCCTAAAGACATGCACATAACTTTTGTCTTTGCATCAACAATGAATTTGAAACCCTAAACCTTTAGGAAACCCAAAATTAGAAGTTTTGAGGTTCATAAGTTCAATAATGAAACCAACCCTCAACCTAAACCTCTACTTAGTCTTTCTCAACCAGTCCATCCTTGTTTTCATCATGAAAACTCCCCCTAAATGTATACAAATATATTTTTGAGGGGTTAGGAATGGTTTCCTAGACTAGAAATGGTTCAAAATGCTGAAATCATGCTTTACCAGCCAAAATCAGCATTTCCAATCGATTGGAGTCGGGTCTCAATCGATTGAACTTGCTTGAATCGATCCACTGATCAATTCAGGAGGGCTGGATCGATCAGTGGATCGATCCAGGAAGCTTCTGTTCATGAGAAGCTTGCTCTCAATCGATCACCCGATCGATTGAGACCCTTCAATCGATCGGGTGATCGATTGAAGTTCTGAAAAGGCTGAAATTCCATTTCAGTCAATTTCAGAAACCCCTAGAAAAATCTATAAAATTTCAAAAATCATAAAAATTTGTGTAGACATTGTTTAGGGCATATATTATAATGGAAAAATAGTTTTCTAAGAAAATACTTCATATTTTCCAAGATTGACACAAACTTGAAAACTTATAAAAATTTTAGTGTTTTCTTCAAGTTTGTGCTCAACTATTCAATGATGATTACTATCAAGAGATAGCCTTCACCAAGGTTTTCCAAAGGCATTTTGAAATCATTTTCAAAACCTATATCCAACCATGTTCCTTGGGCTCAATGCACATGACTTGTACATTAGCTTTCCCAATGATTGGAAAACACATAACTATGTGTTTTGATGAACCTAAAACTCAAAAGAATGCACTAAATCAACATCTTGAGTTTTATTCATCATCCTAACATCTCATTTGTATTTAATGTGTACGAAACCACATACAAGTCGCCTTATAGTTCTTTGTGAGATGTAAATTTTTGGTTTTACCCTAATCTAGGGATCATGCATATCTATCTAAGCATTTTTGAGGTTATGAACATCCACCAAGGATGTTACTTGTTAATTAATGTCATTGATCCTTAAATTTCAAGAAATTAAACATAATTCATGATGATGTTATGGCATACATCAAACATAAATAATTTTCAAAATAAAATTTCCTATGACTACATGATGTATGTATGATATGACATGGTATTTTTGTGCTTTTCATAATAGAGCATGAATGCAAAATATGATGTCATGGCATATAAAAAGGCAAACAATCATGGCAAATTTTAGCATAAATAAAATATACCTAGATTACCTATCTAAGTATCCTTAAATCTTAGCTAAACTTAAAGTTTAAACCTAGATTGCTTACTCTTTCTCAAGAAAATGCTGAAATTCAATTTTGACATTTCCTTTGCTTTTCCTAATTTGTGCCAATTTAAATTAAACATATTCCTCAAATTTTGGCACAATCTACTTTTTTTTAAAGAGCAGCAAATTGAGTTAAGGCTTAGATTGCCTTTAATCCTTTAAGAAGATACCAAAATCCCAACTTGGTAGTTCTTTACATTCTCCCACTTGTGCCAATTTAATTTAAATCAATTTTCTCAAATTATGGCACATTTTACTCATATCAAGAGTAAACCATTTATCCTTTTCATTTTCAAAAGTTAATAATAACCTTGAAAATACCCTCCAAGTGTCAACTTCATCATGATTAGGTTAACTACCCTTTCTTGTGCAAACTTGTAAGCTTTTGCTTGTATTTACCATAAAGGAGTGTTTTTATTAGTGGAGGGTACGTGAGTGTGTGGATCCTTGGAATAGTCACCTCTTCTTGAGGTGGATACCAAGTAAATCCTTAGTGTTAGCGTTGTGTTTGTTTTCTTTGTATTTTCCACTGCATATCTTTGAAGAAACAAGCAACGAAGAGCATGACGAGCGCACCGAACTATTCACCCCCCCTCTAGCTACATATTTGGTCCTAACAATTGCTTATTTCTACAATGTTAGTGCGCAAGCAAAAATACAAACAAAGCAAATAGAAAGTTAAACTAAAGACAAGAATAAGAAATCAAACCACTACACGCCGATTTACATGGTTCGAAGATAAGGCTCCTACTCCATGGCTTGTCCTTGAGGTGGATGAACCCTTAATCCTTCGGTGGATTAGTCTCCGATAATCTCCGGCTAGAGTTTTCTCCTTCTTGGTAGAGCAAACGTCTCACAATGGTCTCTTCCTCTTTACAAGATGAAACTTAGGTTTGGAGAGGAAGAGAAGACTTGGAAGCTTTGGGCAAAGACTTAGGAGTTATTCAACAAGCATGAGTAACCTCCTTCATGCCCAAAGCTTCCCTTAAATAGGAGGAGAGAATTGATTACAATATCAACTCATCTCGGCACCAGTCGACTGGTCCAAGCACCAGTCGACTAGTGTAGTCATTGGACACAGCCAACGGTATTATGCAAAGGCTGCGATCTTGCCAACAGTCATATACTAGTCGACTGGTCTTTGTAGCGGATGAGCATAGAACCTTTCTGTGCTCTTCGTGAATTTGGATCAGTCGACTGGTCCAAGTATCAGTAGCCTAGTACCTTACATTCACTCACACTCATCTTTTCCGGAGTCACCCTTGAAGCCCTCTTCCTCTGCCTTCATCCCTTAGATGCACCCGAGCTCGCGGCTCCTCTCTGTGCCATCCTTCACGTTGCCTTGAAATCCACTTCCCTTAGCTCCACTCTATTGCTCCTCGTTCAGTGGTCCCTCAGATGTCTTCCACACCATCCTTCACTGACTCAAGGATCCGAGCCCTTGGATGAGCTTCCCAAACTTGGTCACACCAAGTTCCTCATGTGTTTCACCAAGTCCTGTAAGACTTAAGCACATATCAAACCAATATGAAAGCCTAACTTAAACTCTTTAACACGCATATCAAAACCATCATCGTACCGATCAAACTTAGGTCGATTGCACTAACAATATGCCTAATTTTGGGTGTTTTGTACTTATATTTTGTCACATGGATCTAATAAGTTTTGATAGCCCTATTATATATAGTGCTTATTTTGATAGAATTATACTAGATTTAGTAAATATTGTGCTAGATTTAGAGGGAAGTATACCTGATTTTGGACTTTTTGTACCTATATTTTGTCATATGACTCTAACAAGTTTTGATAGTCCTATTATAGATAGTGCTCATTTTGATAGAAATTATACTAGATTTAATTATAATTGTGCTAAATTTAGAAGAAAGTATACCTTATATTGGGTTTGTACCGATATTTAGTACCTAATTAATAGTACCATTATGATCAATGATGTCTCTTAAAAATATTTTAAGCAATAGTGCCCCAGGTTATTGATCGACCTATTGTAGATAGTGCTCAATTGGCTATAAAATATACTATATTTTAGTATAAATTATCTTGAATTGTGGAGGAGGTATACCTAATTTTTGACCTTTTATACCTATAAATTGTGCACTCAGGTTGTCATCACTTAATAGAATTTCTACAGAATAAAAACCATATGTCTTTCATTATTACAATATAAAACCCAACAGTACAATAAAAATTAGTCATCGCATATGTTTTTCCATAAACAACCCAAAGGACGAGAAAAATTAGCCAAATATTTTTTTCAACAATCTATTATCATCTAATAATATAGTTGATGCAACATGTACTCGATAATTGTTCATCTTCATGTCATTGGCAAACCTCCAGAAATCATCAATGTCTCAGGGTATACACTCAACCCATATGCAGGCATAGATACCACAATCAAGAGTGACACCTTAATGACGGCAATCTACTTTGATCACCTCCTGACTGCCTAAAAGGTGAGCAATGCAACCAGCTAAAAACTGTGCCTAAAAAATAGAGACTGCTTTAATACTCAATTTTAAGACTTATTGAAGTAGAATATTATCAAGTTCACATATACTCTAACTGTCCCAGCTGAAAAGGAATCATGGTTTGAATTCCATAGTTTGAATTTTCCTTCAGATACTTCAAAAACCAACAGATATCAATGCCACCTGTCATTAATAGGGAAAATTATATATCTGCATCATGTAAATATATCCTCATTTAGATCCTACAGTCTTCCCCTGGTGGTCGATGTCAACCTGGCAAGAAAAGGTTCGTATTTCATGTTTTGTAACTGTCTGTATTTGCCATATACCTCCAAATGCAGCAACACTTCTTGCTAGATATTTAAAACAAGAGTACAAATGTTATCTTAATCCATCTTAATCTAATAAGAAGTACGATCAAATATCAACTGTTCTACTAACCTGTATAATAGTGTCCACACTATTGGTACTCGTGGTAGTTTTGGTATGATCAACCAAGTTAAGTTAGGTCTTGTGTTTGTTTAATGTCTTGTGCCTAAGTGTGTAGGAACTTAGGAGCACAGGAAGTCGAGCGAAAGACGCAACTAGCGAGAAGGACAGCTCGGGAGAGAGTCAAGGGCTCGGTGCATCCGAGGGATGAGGTGCTGTGGAAGACTACACTGGTGGACGAGAAGGAAGCGCGACATTCTTCGAGGTATGAGAAGCCGGAACGAAAGCTTGCTCGAGGAGAAGGCCGAAAAATGAGTTTGAGTGAACTATATTCCGAATGTTCGAAATCATTCCAGCATATAGAGCCGGAACAAAGGAGAATTGGACAGTCAACAAGATGTTGACTATCCGGGCGCCTGGACCAAGTCCAGGCACCCAGACCCGCTGGGCACAGCCTAAGGCGCCTCCTCGACGCACATTGTTTAGTGACTGGTCAACATAGCCTGAGCGCCCGGAGCTGTTCCAAGCGCCCATACTACTTAAGTTTTATCTGTTACGCACCGTTGCATTGTGGATAAAGTTTTATCCATGCTCAGGCACCCGGATCCATTCCAGGCACCTAGAGTTGCCACATCAGCAAATGGTCAGATCCGACCAGCAGGATATAAATAGAGCTCTAGTCTCAGTAGTTCAACACAACACTTGAAAACGATCTTCTTTTTATTCGATTTTGTAATCTAGTGCTTAAAATGTTGTAAGATGCTTCTCCATTAGAAGGAGATTTGATAGTGAGCTTTCAACATCTTGGACTAGCAATCTTCTGATTGCAAACTAAGTAAAAAGATCTGTCTCTTCTTTCTTTCTTTGTTAATTAATTTCTTATTTAACAAGTGTTTCTTAACTAAGTTTGAAAAGTGGAGGAAGAGTTGATTTTTATTTTTAGGACAATTCACCTCCTCTTGTCAGCCGACAAGGGACTAACACATACAGTATATCTCAAATCAATATACCAAACTCTATTTTTTTTCATAATCCTCATGTAAACATTTATGATTTGACTATCAACAGACTTACAAAAAAAGGACAGAATACAAGTCTAGTCAAGCTCAGGAAGTCACCTTGCCAAATGACAACACTAGATGAAGAGAAAAATTATTTCCATTACAAATATTGAGAAAGAAGTGTTAAGACAAAATTTAACATATTTAATTTAAACTTACTCCAATTCATCCCTAGATAGAAATTCTGTCAACACCTTTCTCTCTTCTTCTGATCCTTCTTCATGGCCACAGAAATCACCTCTCCCTTTATATACATCCAATTTATTCTTGGCAGGACTCTTGCCATCCTTCTCAGCATCTACAATGGATTTTATCTACGTGACAACATATTTAGTAATATAAGTTAAAATCTATACATGTTTAGCAATAATATATAATAACATACAAAAACTATTAGACTTCAAAATAATCATTCTAGGTTATGCTCCATCTACCTATTTTATTCCCTTCCTCCTGTGTTTTGGTGTTGAGCTAGGGGGAGTCACAAACATTGACATCTTTCTTTTTGCCATAGGATCAGCCCTATTCCTCATAGTATCAATAATAGAAGATTGAAAAAGACCGATCATCTCTGTTTTTGAAGTAGCAACGTCACTACTAGAAACATGCTCTTCACTTGAACCACTATTCTTTTTTTACTTCCAATCCATCACCATCAGATCCTACCAATCCAGTATTTTCTTTATTCAATTGAGAAATAACATCTTTTGCCATTAAATCAACATTATCATCCAAGTTAGGAGTTAGATCTTCATTCACTTTATTAGAGCCCAATTTTGCGAGTCAATTTGGGTATTTTCATATTTATACAAATTTTCGTTGATTTTTATGTTTCGGAATTCTGATATAGTCTTTGACGAGGTAATATTTGGGGACTTGACAGCGACGGAACATCTCCAGACAACAAATAGGTATGATGATTAATTTTATAATTTTGGTACTTGTAGTATTACCTGTGTAATAATTTAACATATATGAATAAATCTACACGTGTTCTCGCTCCGAAACGTGGTGCAGGACGTCCACGTAGGAGGACAATGGAATCCCTAGCGATGGAGTTACCAAAGATGTCTGCTGGGGTCGAGCCTGTCGGTCAAGGATAGACTCCACATGGTACTGCGGGTGTGTCGGACTCTCAGACTCTGATGGTTTTAGAGGTACCTACCTCGATCGTACCCGTCGTGTCCACTTCTACAGTATTCACAGTACCCCCAGCAATAGTTTGTAGAATCGCGATCCTACGCAGGATCGATTTAGGGTCAGGATCGGATCGGTCAGGATCGGATCGTAGAATCGTACGATCCTACCAAAAACCCTTAAAATTTTATCATACACGATTAATAATTAGAAAAAATACCTAAAAAACTCATTTACATATAAATAAATAACTAATTTTGTATATATATGCAATTATTTACACTCAACACATCAAATTACATTACTACATGTACAAATTTAAATTAACTTGTAATTCAACTATCATTCTCGCATAGTAATAATATCTATATTTTCATATCATAAAATGAAAGAATATAAAATATCTATTAACACAATAATAATAACACATACAATGTCAAAAATATTTCCTTGATTTATAAGATAATTCAATTTAAATGTCAACAAAGCATCTAACGTATATAACAGAAGCTATTGAATCCTTTGATTCAAATATGAATGTTGGAAATAATCTTGTAAAGACTGGTTGATGCCACACAATACTAGACAATAGACATCCAAAAACTTATTATTTTGAGAAAAATAAATGACAGAATATTATTGATAAAAAACTAACTCAAAAATAATTAAACATATATTTAAATAATTTAAAACTCTAATAAGATGAAAAAAAGATAATGGTTAAGGATAAACTTTGAAATTTATTAAAGATCTCTGAACGAACTTTAATTTGATATATTATAGGCCTCGTGGTTCAATCCGAGTCAAAAGTTATGACCTCTCAAAGCTTCCACCGATCCTACTCCGATTCTGCTCCGATCCTGCTCCGATTCTACCGATTCTGCTCCGATCCTACTGATCCTACCAATCCTGCTACGATCCTACTGCAAAAACGATTCTGCACGATCCTGGATCGATTTTGGGTTTCCGGATCGTAGGATTGTACGATCCTACGATCCGGATCGCGATTTTGCAAACTATGCCCCCAGCGGTACCACCTGCGATATATCCAACACCTCCTCCAGTCGCTCCTACCTATGTTTTGCCTGCAGTGCCACCAGTAGTACCTACCCTAGCTTATGCAGCAACACCAGGGGTACTTTCCCCGGCCTATCCAGCGGTACCACTTATAGTACCAGCTCTAGTGGTTCCGCTAGTTCCCGCGGTGATTTCTACCCACCATACTGACTTAATTGCGGCATGAGCTCGGATTCCAACTTTGACAGAGTCGATGAAAAGCCGGTTCACACTATTCCATGGAGAGACTGACCCGAGCATGGCTCAGCCCTGGATAGAGACTATGGAGCGGACCTTCTTCTATATGACTTACTCCGAGTGGGAGAAGGCAGAGCTGGCTGCCTTTTATTTACGGGAAAAGGCCGATATCTGGTGGGACATGCATCACTCGATTATAGGCGAGCAGCACATCACCTGGGCGAGATTTAGAGAGGCTTTTGAGAGCCGGTACTTTCCAAGGTCATATTATATGACACGCTGTCAAGATTTTCTGAGTCTTCGACAAAACAACTGCATAGTGACGGAATACAATGCTGAATTTAATCGGTTGGCCAGATTTTGTCTAGAGTTAGTTGCTGAGGACAGGTCTCGTATGCTTCAGTTTGTCCAGGGATTGTATGGACATCTGCAAGTAAAGATTGTCGGTTTTGGTAATTCGTCTTACATAGAGGCATTGGACAGAGCCCTTATGATTGAGTCGACTCAATAGAGAGCGTATTCGAACAAGAAAAGGAAGCAAACAGACGGGCTTCAGGACAGACCCAACAACCATATGCTACCGGACCGCAGCAGAGTAGTCACAGTCAGGTGGATCATGGTACTTCTTGTAGGACCATGATCGTTCAATAGAGGGGGTGAATATCGATTCAAAAACTCGAGTGTAAAAGTACGCAGCGGAAAAGTAAATAAACACAATTGATTTTACTTCGTTCGGAGCCTGTGACGACTCCTACTCGAAGGCCCGTGGTCCTTGACCACTTTCGTTGGGCAATCACTATCAATTCGAATATTACAAAGTTAAGTACAAGAATTGACAGATAAAGAAAATACCGACAATAGAATTAAAACAAAACCAGCACTGAGTCGGAGAGCTTTTCGTGGCGTCGCAAGAGCACAGAGCAACAGATCTTGGATTCTAAGTTCATTTCGAAGCTCTACCCTTGCCCCTTCTTTTATATGAAGCTCAGGGCGCCCCGGATCCCTTCCAGGTGCCCTGGTGAGACGTGGCAGGTCTAACCAGTGAGCTCCACGTGGCGACGCGCAATCGGGATAAAACTTGCCTCCCGGGCGCCCGGATCCCCTCCGGGCGCCCGGACCACCTTTCTCCAGAACAGGTCCTTCTCCTGCAAGACAAGGTTAGTCCGAGGCAAGTATAATAAATTTCCTGCAAAACAAAGTGTTAGCACAGTTCATGAGTTTGACATGAAAAAGTATGACTTAGATTCCGTCTTTCCGAGACCGGAATCTAGTCACGATCTCGACTTAGATATCCAAAATGGATCTAAGCTGGATCGACGCCTAATGTTCCCTTCCCGGGAACGCGTCCTCACAGTCACTCCCTTCCAGTGACTTACCTTTACTCACCTACCAGACGTCCGGTCAGCCCTTCGACCCGTCTGGACTTCTCGCCAGCTATCCGGTCAGCCCATCGACCTAGCTGGACTTCTCGCCAAGCGTCCGGTCAGCCCGTCGACCCGCTTGGACTTCTCGCCAGCTATCCGGTCAGCCCGTCGACCTAGCTGGACTTCTCGCCAAGCGTCCGGTCAACCCGTCGACCCGCTTGAACTTCTCGCCAGCTATCCGGTCAGCCCGTCGACCTAGCTGGGCATCGTGCCAGACATCCGGTCAGCCCGTCGACCTGTCTGGACTTCTCCTGCACACTCGATCAGAGTGTTAGACAACAACAGACTAACTTAACCTGATTTGTCATTCATCAAAACCTGGGTTAAATCGTTAGTGCTAACCGCACCAACACTTCTTGTTGAACTCCGTGGTTGTTTTGATGTGATCAACCAAGTTAGGTTAGATTCTGCTTGTTATGTTATCCATGTGTCTAAGTGTGCAGAAACTTAGGAGCGCAGGAAGTCGAGCGGAAGACGTAGCTAGCGAGAAGGACGACATGGGAAGGGAGCCGACAGACTCGGTGCGTCCGAAGGACGAGAGAGCTACGGAAGAGTACTCCGGTGGACGAGAAGAACGTGCGCGGCGTTCGAGGGACAAGAAGCTGGGATGGAAGCCTGCTCGAGGAAAAGACCGGAAGATGGGTTTGGGTGAGCCCTATTCCGGATAGCGGAGATCACCCAAGCAAATAGAGCCGGAGTGGAAAAGACCCGGACCGAGGCGTGCTGAAAACGGAGAAAAAGGCTCAGACCAAAAGTCAAACCTGAGTTGACTTTCATGTCTGGGTGCCCGGATCAATCCCGGGCGCCCGGAACAGGCCGGGCCGCCCAAAGTTGGATTTTGACCAGATCGAGTCAAAACTTGATCTGAATGTTAGGGGATAAAATTTTATCCCCCCAGGGTGCCCGAAACCCTATAGGGCGCCCCAACCAAGGCTATAAATAAAGCCTTGGTCCAGATCTTTTTAATTCAAGCAATCAACTCTGTATTCATTTCTAGCAATAGTTTTGAGCTTTTAGTGTGTAAAAGGCTTCTCCGCCTTCAGAGAATGAGATCGTTAGTGCGCTTTTCATCGTCTTGGATTAACAACCATCTTGGTTATAACAAAGTCAACTTCTGGTCTTCTCTGATTCTTTTCGTCTTATTATTTTATTATTATTGCTATTTATTTTGAGTTGAAAGTCTTGAGGAGGATATCTTTAATTTGGCAGGCAATTCACCCCCCTCTTGCCGGCCCCCACTGCGCCAACAAGTTGTATCAAAGCCCGACGGCCTCAAAAGAACTAACCGCCGACTGAAGCACAAAGATCAGGATGATAGCCAGCGCGAACATTCATCCCCCGAAATTCGACGGAGACTTCGCTACTTAGAAGCGAAAAATGGAGGTATTTTTTAAGACCGAATTTGATATCCTTTTAATAATGAAATATAGATATACAGCGCCAAAAGACAAAGAAGAATACAACTGGATGAAGAAGGAGCAGGCCGATTTCGTGGCCAACGGAAAAGCGGAATTTCACCTGCTCAGCGTTATGTCGCCCCAGGGGGTAAGTCGGATTGGAAACTACGATTCCGCTAAAGACCTCTGGGACAAATTCCTGGAGCTCCACGAAAGCACCTCAGAAGCAAAGCTAGCGAGGTGCGACATCCTTCGGACCCAGTTAACAAACCTCCGGATGAACAATGGTGAGAAGGTAGCGCAACTCCAGGCAAGAATTAAGGAGTTGATAACTCAACTGACCAACCTCAGAGAACCGGTAATGAACCGAGACTCTATCCGGTATGCGCTCAATGCCTTCCCAAGAACTCTAGAGTGGGCGTCCTTAGTAGATGCTTACTACATCTCTAAGGACCTTGAGGTAAGTAGTTTAGAAAATTTATTCTCTACATTTGAACTTCACGAGTCTCAAATCGTAGATCCTAAACAAATGGAGAAGAGAAACCTCAATATTGCCCTACAAGACGAAAAGGATGATCCCAATTATGAAGCATCGATCGACGAAACTGAAGCGACTCTTCTGGTAAGAAAATTAAATAAATTTATTAAAATTAACAAATTTAGATCGTAGTCGAAAAAGCATCAACGCTATAAAAAGACAGTTTGTACAATTGCAACAAGGAAGGACACATCAAAGATGACTGCCCCAAATTAAAGAAAAAGGACAAGTCTCAGAGACTGATATCCACTAAATGCAAAAGTCTGAAGGCCACTTGGGATGATTCTTCATCATCCGAATCAGAAATCGAAGCCTTCTCAGGAGCAGCACTGATGGCCAACCATCTCTTTGAAGATGACTCTAACTCAGAGATGAGCATAGATGAAGGGGGAGAATCCTCAGAAGACGAAGAAAGCTGCGACGAAGGGGGGAGCATCACCAAGAGAGGTAAGTAAGGTACGTGATCTCACCCCTACTCAGTCCTTTAAATTTATCAAAGTGCTTATGAAAGATCTAGCAAAATTAGAAAAATAAAATGCTGAATTGAAATTGAACTTAACAAAAGCATGCCCACTAGAAATGTATGATAATTTAAAATTAGAAAATGAAAGATTAAAAATTGAAATTGAGAAGTTGAAAAATAATCATGCATGCTTAAATAAATTTTCAAAATCAAAACTAAGAACTTTTGGAAAATTAAATTGGTATATTAGAAACATCAGGGACAACTTAGGAAAGTTCCAAGAAACTATATATTGTTGGTGCGGGAAGCATCCGACGATCGAACCCAAGTTTTGATAATGACAAAGGGTTCAAAGTTAAGTCTTGTTGTGATTTAACATGTCTGCTTGAGTATTTCAGGAAAGTCCTAACTGCGGTTAGGTAGGTGAAAACCCTAGGGGGTGGTAACCCTAGGTCCTAGGGGGTGGTAACCCTAGGTGGAGAAAAGTCCTAGCTGCGGTTAGGCAAAGGGAAAACCCTAGGGGGTGGTAACCCTAGGTCATAGGGGGTGGTAACCCTATGCGGAAAGTCTCGGCAGGTCGATGGCTTCAGGCAAAAGTCCTAGGGGTGGTAACCCTAGGTGGAAAGTCCTGGTGTCGCGAACCAGGTGAAAGACTGGACTAGCCGGGAAGCGGATGTCCAGCAGAAAGTCCAGAAGCGTCGAGTGCTGAGCAAAAGTTCAGTCGATCTGGATGATCGCACTGGCAACAGGTAAATCTCCTGAGTGGAGTAGGTGAGGACGCGTTCCTCGTAGAGGGAACAGTAGGCGTCGGGTCGACCTAGGGTTTCCGGATGGAAATCCGAAGTCAGACTCGGATAGTCTGATGACTATCGATTATTATTGTATTTATTGTTCTATGTGCTAACTTTGTGTTGCAGGATATTGTTTGGGACTAACATGTCTTGCAGGTACAAAATAGTGAAGTTTTCCCTCGGATGAATAGTGTCCGAGGCGCCTCCATGGAGCTTGGAGGCGCTTCGGGTGCAAGGCTGGATCTGGCTGCGAAGCATCCATGGAGGTGCCTTGAAGGGAGTATAAGGCGCCTTGGAAGGCGCCTTGGGTAGGGTATAAGGTGCCTTAAGCAGATGAATTTCGACCAGTTCAAGCTTGATCCACGCGGGAGACTCGGCAGCATGGAGGCGCCTTGAATAGCCTTCAAGGCGCCTTGAACACCCTTTATAAGGGGGTTTCGACCAGCACTTCAGATCAACAATTTCCAAGTCTTCTGTCTCTAACGTGCTGCTCTGAAAGACACCCGAAAGTGCTGCTACAAGTCTACGACGACCTGAAGCTCCAAGATTCTATTCTTGTCGTCGGTATAATTAGTTTTTGCATTTACTTGTACTTCATCTTGTAATCCTTTTAACGAGCTTATAGTTGTTGCCCACGCAAAGCGATCAAGGATCGCGGGCCTTCGAGTAGGAGTTAATCTAGGCTCCGAACGAAGTAAAAATCTCTTGCGTCTTTGTATGTTTGTTTTTATTCCGCTGCATTAACTCTTACGCTTTTTACGATTCCAATAAATGATCAAAATAGCTGCGAGCGCTATTCACCCCCCCTCTAGCGCGTCTCGATCCAACAATTGGTATCAGAGCAGGGTCGCTTTGAACTGGTGCAACCACTATTCAAGCATTTTTCGTGGCTTTGTCGTGTGTATAGGTTAAAAATAAAAGCTTACGCCTTTCATTTTTTCCCTCCAAAACTGTTTTTGAAAAATTAATTTCCATCTTTTCACCATTGGTTGGAATTAACGAAATATTGCATTTTCAAAAATTTGTGGTAATATTTTTTAATAATATTTTATTATTTTTTTTCGAAATTCCTGAATTACTATTGATCCTGTCCGAACGCTGAATCAACGGACGCTGGGCACGTGGCGCTCTCCGCGTTGCTGACGTAGATCCCCGACCGGTCGTACGGACCTCCGGCGAACCTGCAAAGAAATCAGGCCGGGAAGGGGTTCCCGGCGACGATCCTCTGACGCTCAAGTCAGGCAAGTGGACAGCAAAGAGGTGGCTCCGAATATCAAAGAACGTGTACCTTTGGTGAAGTGCAAAGCTTCTTATATAGAGCTGGGGAGGAGCTCAGGCACACATACCTAGGCAAACACGTGTCCTCAGCCCATACCCCAGTAAGGGCCTATCAGCAAGCTTACCTGACACCATACTGCTACAGTCCAAGCATGTCTTCGATGGGACAGCGGAACCCCTTGTCGTCAGATTTGGAGTATGGCTGGATTATAAAGCATGCCCGCTGTCAGAATATGTCCTTTGTCCTTTTCTCCTTACTCCCTGTCGGGCATCCGGCCGGCCAGCACTTGCCTTACATCCGGCCGGCCATATACAGTGATCTACTTGGGGGATACTCGGTAATGTGCTTTGTGGAGACTGTTAGCAGTATGCTACCTTATGTCTTCGGCCGAGCGTGCTATCCACTCAGCCTTACGGCCCTGTTCAAAGAGCGTCGGAACCCCGACTCCCGCCGGGGCGCCTTTTGCCCTCAATTGGACATCGGTCGGCCGACCGGGCGGTCGGTCCCCCATTCTCCGGTCGGCATAGCGATCCCACCTTTTCTAAGTCGTCCAGTCGGCCACCTGGCCCTTTGACTTCCACGTGGCGTTAACTCCCCAAGACGGGGGTCCCCTGTTCTTACCTCCGGATCACTTGCCTCCCCTTCAAGTCTAGTCAAAGGAGGCGATTAGTCCGACTGACTGGACCATTGGTCTGGCCGAGCGGAGCCATGCAACCACCATCCGCTCGGTCACCGAGGGGGTAACCGAAACGCCAGTCAACACCCAACATTTTTTAGCGTCTCTTCGAGTTTTCCGCCAATCTCCCTCATTAAGGTCGAGCACGCGCACATTAAATGTGTCCCAGTGGCTGAATGCCACGTGGCAGTGCTGTCGTAATCGTACGACGGCAGCGTGGTGTTGTGATGGGATCGAGGCGGTTCGAAATGGACGGCGTGATACGCGCTATGATTCTCGTGACCTGGATCCAATGGTGGAGGCTACTCGGCCTCCACCCTATAAATTCTTCGCCCTCCCGTCTTCACCGCATTTGCATTGGCGATTTCGACCCCTGTTCCTGGTGTTTTGGTGCTCCGGCAATCCTGCTCCTGCTCTCCGACGATCTCCGGCGTCCCTTCCTTGATCCTTTTCCTCGTCGTAAGACTCTCCTTCTTTCTCCTTTTAGTTCTTGTGCTTTCTTTGCACTTCTTTCTTCAGCTTCCGTACTCGGGTTACTGTTCCGGCGCAATCTTCTTGCTTTTGCCCTCTGTTTTCGTTGTTTTTGGTTTTATCCGATCGGACAATGGCCCAATCTTCCCAACCCGAAGACGAAACTTTCGGCCCATGGTATACCACCATGGAGTCGCGCTTCGATCGGCGCGACGCCGATATTTTGATTAACAGCTTCGACATTCCCTCCAACCTTGAAATCATCCTACCCTCAGACTCCTCTCGGCCAAACAAACCTCCGCGCGGAGCTTTTTGTGTTTTTCGTGACCAATTTATAGCCGGTCTGCGCTTTCCCATTCATCCCTTCTTTGCCGAAGTATGCAACTTTTTTGGCATTTCGCTCGGAAGCCTAGTCCCCAATACTTTTCGCCTTTTATGTGGTGTAGTCATCCTCTTCAAAATCCACAACATTCCCCTCCGGTCGGAGGTCTTCTATTACTTCTATTACCCCAAACAATCCGAGCTGGGCACCTACATGTTCCAAGCTCGGCCCGGCTTGGTCTTCTTCAATAAATTGCCTTCCTCCAATAAGAATTGGAAGGAATTTTTCTTTTATATCCGCCTTCCTGGACGGCCTACTTTCCGAACCCAGTGGCAGGTCGGCCTTCCTCTCTCCCCAGAGCTCAAAAGGTTCAAGACCCGACCAGATTATCTCCACGCCGCCAACATGCTATCCGGTCTGCGGCTTGACATCACTAAATTCCTTCCAGAAGGGGTTATGTACATCTTCGGCTTGAGTCCGATCAGAGCCCCACTACCGAACGACTTCGGTAAGAATTTAACTTGGTAAATTTATTTTAATTGCTAACTGATTTTCTCTGTTTTCCTTTGCAGCGAACACCGTCATGGAGTCAGTGATGGCTGGCATTCTGAAGAAAAAGGCGGCGGCGCTCGAAGCCGCAGCGGCCAAAGAAATGGAGGCTCTCGGCATCCAGCCGGTCGGCTCAAACGAAGAAGAGAGCGGGACACATGCTGTGGAGTCGGCCGCTCAGACTTCTCTCCCCGAGCCAGCGGCGGGAGCAATTGTTAGCCGAGAGCCTTCCGCTCGGGATGAAGGCTCAGCTCCGGAAGAAGAGCGGCCTCTACAAAAAAGGCGGCGAGCGGAGACTCCCATCCGATAAGCCACGTCTGCGGTTCAACCGTCCGCCCGAGCTACTGCACGTGCTCGCGGCAAGGCTCCAGAGGTCGAAGCTATTTCGTCCGACCGGACGCCCTCTGAATGGGACGAGCCGGTAGCCCCTATTGAGGCTATTCTGGTCAGCACCCTTCCGCCCGCTCCTCAACCAGTCCAACGTTCAACCATCCAATCTCAGTTTTCGGCGCTGACCTCTGATCCTCTTCCGACCGCCGGCCGGATGACCCCCGGTCATGGCCGCACTGTACGGGTCACTCTTCATCTCCCGATTGAAGAGCTGCTGCCAGAGGCCGAACGCCCAACCGCGCCCGAGCATACCATCACCTTGAAGGGGCCCCTAGCTGAGATGTGGGCCGACGCTCGGGCGCGTGTCGCGCTGATCCCCCTCCGAAATTTGGCCAATAGCCACATGCAGGAGACCACGGGGGTAAGTTTGTTTTCTTCGAAGTTTGGTATGCATTATCTCTGCTCGGCCACTAACAACTTCTAATTTTCTCACCAGAGATGGGTGGAGGAGATAGCTGTCTCCAACCGCCTGGCGATGGTGGACGAGGAATTAAGACAACTGAAGGCGGCAGGCGGTCCGTCCGGCTCTCAAGGCCCTTCGTATGCCGAGCTGCAAAAGGAGCTGAAGAAAGCTCAAGATATGTTGGCGGTCGAGCAGAAGAAGACGGCCGATCAGGCCCACGCCTTGGCCGAGTCCGAGCGACAAGTCAAGTCGCTCGACCAGAAAATAACCCTGGCCACCACTCGAAAAAACACGGCCATCTCCGATCTGGAGAAAAAGAATGTGGAGGCTGGGGCCTAGAGCAGAAAGTAAAGGGGCTAATGGACCAGCTCGATGGCGAGAAAGCAGGCCGCTCGGCTGACGCACTGAAGCATATAGACGAGCTGAAAACTCTGCAGGAGTCCCTCGACACTTCTCAATTGGCCTTCAAAGAATACCAAGAGGTTGAGCCGAGCCAGGTCACTGCCCTGAGATAGAATTACATCCGCTCGTCCGAATTTTCAGAGAAGGTTTGCGAGCGGATGTATACTGCCTTTGACCTCACCATGACCGCCACCACCAAATATTTGAATTCCAAGGGGCAACTTCCCGAGTCCTTCGCCATCCCGGCGGCAGATCAAGTGGCGCTCCTTGACAATATCCCCAAGGATCTTTATGATTATTTAGAGTAGCAGCTTAAATGTAATCTAGCCGTTCGGCTATAAACTACCCCTTTTTGTAATTTGGCTGCTCGGCCTTATTTTCTTTAATGTAATCTGCTTTTGCTTGCTGTTTCTTTGATACGATATCTCGAATGGAAGTTTATCTGTGCGCCGACCGCTCGCCTTTTATCACACTTAGATGCTGATCGTTCACTAAAATATGTAACGTTCCCCTTAGATAGCAGAGATCGTTGGCTAGATACCAATGAAGTACCTTTGGGTACAGAGCCGAGCGGATCGGATACAGGAGCGGTCGAACGACATTGACGCTTTGATAGCAGAATTCCTTGGACACTTGCCGTCCTTATCGACAGTCTTCCGCTCGGAGGGTTTATAGACGCCAGCTCGTCTCTCGATTTTTAACGTCGGAGCTCGACGGTCTTCCGCTCGGAGGGTTTATAGACGCCGGCTCGTCTCTCAATTTTTAACGTCGAAGCTCGACGGTCTTCCGCTCGGAGGGTTTATAGATGCCGGCTGGAGATGATTCGCGCTCCATGGTCGATCCAGCTGCCGCCCGTCTTCATCCTCCAAATAATAAGCGCCCGAGCGGAGCTTTTCGATGATTTTGAAGGGGCCTGCCCAGGGAGCCTCCAGTTTGCCGACGTCGCCGACCGGCTTTACTTTCTTCCAGACAAGGTCACCAACCTGGAATGATCTGGGGATTACACGCCGATTGTAGTTTTGCTTCATCCGTTGCCGGTACGCCATCAGCCGGATGGATGCCTTGGCTCGCTCCTCGTCGACCAAATCCAGCTCCATGTTCCTCCGTTCGGCATTGCCATCATCATAGTTCTGGATCCGGACGGACTCGACACCGACTTCAACAGGAATCACCGCTTCGTCGTCGTACACCAGATGGAAAGGCGTGACACCCATTCCTTCCTTTGGGGTTGTGCGGATGGCCCATAAGATGCCAGACACTTCATCCACCCAGCTTCCTCCCAAATGGTCGAGCCGAGCGCGCGGAATGTGAAGAATTTCCCGGTTGGCTACTTCGGCTTGACCATTGCTTTGGGGATACGCCACAGACGTGAAGTGTTGCTCGATGCCGTAGCTTTTGCACCAATCTTCGAGTAACTTTCCCGCGAACTGTTGCCCGTTATCGGAAACAAGTCGACGAGGGATGCCGAACCGACAGATGATGTGTTTCCATATAAACTTTTTGACCATCTGCTCGGTGATCTTGGCTAGCGGCTCGGCCTCCACCCACTTGGAAAAATAATCGATTGCCACCAGTAGAAATTTTCGCTGCCCGGTCGCCATAGGAAACGGACCCACAATATCCATTCCCCATTGGTCGAACGGACAGGACAAAGTAGCTGCTTTCATTTCCTCCGCCGGTCGGTGTGAGAAGTTATGATACTTTTGGCAAGAAAGGAACGTCGATACGGTCCGAGCGACGTCTTCTTGTAAGGTTGGCCAGAAGTATCCGGCCAGCAGGATCTTCTTAGCCAGCGATTGTCCGCCCGGATGCCCCCCGCACGATCCTTGATGCACCTCTTGGAGGATGTACGCCGCGTCTTCCGAGCTCACGCATTTCAACAGTGGGCGGGAGAAAGCCTTCTTGTATAGTTGGTCTCCAATGAGCGTGAACCGACCGACTCTCCTTCTTAGTAGCTGGGCCTCATCCCGATCGGACGGTGTAGCACCCGAGCGGAGAAACTCCATGATAGGTGTTCGCCAGTCGCTGAGAAACGAGAGGCCCTCCATCCGATCGACGTGCGCCACCAAAGATACTTGTTCAATTGGCTGCTGGATGGCGATCGGCGTTATTGAGCTTGCGAGTTTGGCTAACTCATCGGCCGCCTGGTTCTCCGCTCAGGGTATCTTCTGGATAATAACCTCTCTGAAGTCGGCCTTGAGTTTCTCGAAGGCTTGAGCGTAAAGCTTGAGCCGAGCGTTGTTGATCTCAAAAGAACCTGAGAGTTGTTGAGCGGCCAATTGGGAGTCTGAATGCAGCATCACCCGTCCGGCCCCTACATGCCGAGCAGCCTGTAAGCCGGCTATAAGGGCTTCATACTCTGCTTCATTATTCGTAGCTCTATAATCAAGCCGGACGGATAGATGCATCTTTTCTTCTTGGGGAGAAAGCAATAATATATCAATACCGCTCCCGAGTCGAGTGGACGATCCGTCCACAAATATCTTCCACATGGCTTCGGGTTCTGGCCTTTGTACTTCGGTGACAAAATCCGCCAAGGACTGCGCCTTTATCGCCGACCGGGGCTGGTATTGAATGTCAAATTCGCTTAACTCCGTTGTCCATTTGATGAGCCGCCCGGACGCTTCGGGATTCAACAACACTCTTCCCAGTGGGATGTTCGTCCGGACGATGATAGTGTGAGCCAAGAAATAGGGACGGAGGCGCCGAGCGGCGAGGATCAAAGCGAAAGCCAGCTTCTCGAGTCCGGTGTAGCGAGATTCAGCATCTTTTAAAATATGGCTCAAAAAATATACAGGCTCTTCTCCGCTCACCCTTACTAGCGCCGAGCCGACTGCTTGCTCGGTTGAAGATAAGTAGATACAAAGTGGCTCACCCGCAGCTGGCTTGGCTAGTACCGGGAGGGAGTTCAAATATGTCTTCAGATCTTCGAACGCCCGATCGCATTCTTCGTCCCAGTGAAACTTAGTGGCTTTTCGCAAGATTTTGAAAAAAGACAGGCTCCTGTCGGCGGTCTTTGAGATGAATCTGGATAATGCTGTTATCCGACCAGTCAAGCGCTGCACTTCCCTTAGACTTCTTGGGGGCGGCATATCTTGTAACACTTTCACTTTACCGGGATTGGCCTCGATGCCTCGCTCGGTCACTATATATCCCAAGAAACGCTCACCTTTTGCTATGAACAGACACTTCTGAGGGTTTAGCTTAACTCCATATTTCCGCAACGTTTGGAAAGTCTCCTCCATGTCTTCAAAGAGATCGGCCGCTCGGACGGACTTGATGAGAATATCATCCACGTATACCTCCAGGTTTCGCCCGATCTTCTCTTTGAATACTTTGTTCATCAAGCGTTGATAAGTGGCTCCAGCGTTCTTCAATCCGAACGGCATTACATTATAGCAATAGGTGTCGTCGGCTGTAATGAAGCTGACTTTTTCTTGATCTTCTGGGGCGAGCGGCACTTGATGGTAGCCTTGATACGCGTCGAGCATGCATATCAACTCGCAGCTGGCCGTAGAGTCCACCAGTTGATCGATCCGGGGCAAGGGATAAAAATCCTTCGGGCACGCCTTGTTAAGGTCCCGGAAATCGATGCACACTCTCCACTTGTTGCCTGGCTTGGAGACTAGCACTACGTTCACCAACCAGCTCGGGAACTGGACCTCTCATATGTGGCCGGCCTCCAGGAGTTTCTCGACCTCTGCTCGGATGATGACATTTTGTTCGGCGCTGAAGTCCCTCTTTCTCTGCTTCACTGGCCGAGCGTCCGGTCGGACGTGGAGCTCATATTGCGCTATACTCGGTGAAATTCCGGGCAGCTCATGCGTCGACTAGACGAAGACGTCACGATTTCTCTGGAGGCATTTGATCACTTCCTTTTTCTGGTTGGCCTCCAGATCGGACGCAATGAATGTCGTGGCCTCCGATCGGGTCGGGTGAATCTGCACTTCCTCTTTTTCTTCATAAATCAAAGAGGGAGGTTTTTCAGTTATAGGGTTCACCTCGATCCGTGGCGTCTTCCGAGCGGAATTGGCTTCTGATCGGACCATCTCGACATAGCATCGCTGAGCCGCTAGTTGATCTCCTCGTACTTCTCCCACTTTGTCTTCAACTGGGAACTTGATTTTTTGGTGGAAGGTGGAGACGGCCGCTCGGAACTCGCTGAGCGCCGGTCGTCCCAAAATGACGTTGTATGACGAGGGAGAGTCGACCACCACGAAGTTTGCTGTCCGCGTCCTCCTGAGCAGCTCCTCTCCTAGCGAGATAGCCAATCGGATTTGTCCGACCGGCTGAACTTCATTGCCCGTAAACCCGTAGAGGGGGGTTGTCATGGGCAGCAGCTCGGCTCGATCAATTTGCAGTTGATCGAAGGCCTTTTTGAATATGATATTGACCGAGCTTCCTGTGTCAATAAAATGCGGTGAATAGTGTAATTGGCTATTACCGCTTTGATGAGCAGGGCATCATCGTGGGGCACTTCAACTCCTTCCAAGTCCCTGGGCCCGAAACTGATTTCGGGTCCGCTCGCCCGTTCCTGGCTGCAGCCGACTGCATGGATCTGGAGCTGTCGGACGCCCGCCTTCCTTGCTCGGTTAGAGTCACCTCCGGTCGGGCCGCCAGCTATAATGTTGATCTCGCCTCGGGAAGTATTGCTTCTATTTTCTTCTTCCCGAGCGGATGGTCGTGTTAGAATGTATACTAAAAGCCTAGCTTTTGGTATAAAATATTTATCTAGAAATAAGAATCACATTGGTCAAATGTCTACATTTGTGATAAATGTAGTTGTTCAATTAATTTATATTGTAGATAACATGGTGTGTGGTGTCACACACAGAAGATCATGTTATCAGTACCTTATAAATTATAAACAGTAGCTCACGACCATGATGGAAAGGAACAAACCATTGGAAGGTCGTAGTGTAATTAAGTGTTAGTTTATCTTAACTATATAATTACACTAGTACACTAAGAGTGTATTGAGTAGGACCATTAGAGGTCGTTTCTTTTATACAGACTTTATAAAGGAACAAAGACCTCAGTTATTATGGAAGTATGTGCTCTTAATCCTAATATAATAACAAGCACATATATTTGATATTTATTTCTTTAATTTATCAATGGGTGAGATTTAGTTCGATGAATCAATAAGCCCGATAAGTTGGGAAATGATATCACTTATAGTGTGTGTTGTTGATTATAGAAGGAAAATGTGTCCTAGTAATCTAGGTTGAGAATGTCCCCAAGAGGAGCTCATAAGGATTGTCATGTTAAACCCTGCAGGTGGACTTAGTCCGACATGATGATGAAGTTGAGTGGTACTACTCTTGGAGCTAGATATTAATTAAGTGAGTTGTCAGTAACTTACTTAATTAGTGGACATTTGTTATCTTAAACACAGGGAGACTAACACACTCATGATAAGAAGGAGCCCAAAATGTAATTTGGGATTGGTGCGGTAGTTCAATAATAGTTCTCTAGTGGAATGAATTATTATTGATAAAATTAAGTTGTGTGTTCAGGGCAAACACGGGATGCTTAATTTTATCGGGAGACCAAAACCAATTCCTCCTCTCGGTCCCTACCGTAGCCTCTTGTATATAGAGATTTATACCCACCACATACCCACCTTCTTACCCATCCAATGGGGCCGGCCAAGCTAGCTTGGAACCCAAGCTAGGGGCAAGACCAAGTGGATGAGCCATGTAGGTGGCCGGCCAAAGCTTGGGTCCCAAGCTTAGGTGGCCGGCCACTAGAATATTAAAAAGGATTTTTATTAAAATTATTTCTTATGTGGATATCATGATTTTAAAAGAGAGTTTAAAAATTAAAAATTTCCTTTTATAGCTTTCTACAAAAGATTAAGAGAAGAGATTAATCTCTTTCCTTATTTGTAGTTTAAAAGGATGGTTTTAATTTTTCGTAAAAACTTTCCTAATTTGTAAATCATCTACATGTTTAAAAGAGAGTTTAAAATTTGAAAGTATTTCCTTATTTGTTGATTAAAGGAGGATTTTAAATTTTAAGAAAACTTTCCTTTTTAACCATGTTCATGATTTAAAAGAGAGTTTAAAATTAAATATTCTCTTTTATAAGTTTCTACAAAAGATTAAGAAAAGATTTGATATCTTTCCTTATTTGTAGATTAAAAGAGTTTTTAATTTATAGAGATAACTTTCTTTTTATCCACATGTTTAAAAGAAAGATTTTAATTTATTAAATTTCCTTTTTATAAACCAATCATGAAGGGATAAAAATTATTGGACAAATTTTTATAAATTTCTGGAAGCCAATAAGGAAGTTTTAATTTTTGTTTAAAATTTTATTTGCTTGGAGAATTTATGTGGTGGCCGACCATTACAAATTGAAAAGAAAAATTGTTTTTAATTAAATAAATTTTCCTTTTCAATGGAAAAAGAATTAAGGAAGTTTTTATTAATTTTTCCTTATTTGCCAAGACCAAGGATTATAAAAGAGGGGGTAGAGGAGGCTTCAAGGCTAAGGACTCTATTCTATTTTTCTCCCTCTTTTCCTTGGTGTGGTGGCCGACCCTTCCCTTTCTCTTCTCTCCTCTTGTTGTGGCCGAAATCTATCATCTCTTGGAGCTTGGAGGATGTGGCCGGATCAAGGAAGGAGAAGAAGGAGAGAAAGCATGCATCCCTTGGAGCTTGGTTGGTGGAAAATTCTTCATCCTTTGAAAGTTCTTGTGCTTGGCCGAAACTTGAAGGAAGAAGGTGCCTAGGTGGTTCTCATCTCGGAAGATCGTTGCCCACACAACGTCCGAGGTTAGAAGAGGAATACGGTAGAAGATCAAGAGGTTTTTCTAAAAGGTATAACTAGTAATTTTTCTTTCCGCATCATACTAGTTATTTTTGGAAATAATACTAAATACAAGAGGCATACGATTCTAGTGTTTCGAATTTGTTTCCGATATAGTGTTCTTTTGTTTTTCTTTTCCTTGTGATTTGATTGTTCTTTTCGGTTGACCTAAAGTTATTTTAGGAAATTAATTATTAGCTTTCCTTAAAAGGTTTTGTCTAGTCGGTGGTGGTTGCTCCCATATCCAAGAAGGCCATGTGCCTCGCCACGTCAGTACTGGGAATCAATTTTGGAAATTAATATTTAATGGAATTAATAACTTAGGTGATTTGGATCAAACGTGTTAAGTTCCACAGGAGATCCAAGTCAAAACCTAAAAGAACAAATAGATTAAATTTTGGATCAAACGTGTTAAGTTCCACAGGCGATTCAAAATTTAATTTAAAAGAACACATGGTAGCTAGGAAAAGATTCAGACCTTTGTACAAAATTTTTGTACAGTGGAACCTCTAGGTTTTCCGAGTAGCAACCAACAATTGGTATCAGAGTTAGGGTTTTACCTCTGTGTATTTGGTATTTGTTTAATTATGCACATGTCATACATAATTTAGGCAGGATAATAGTAGGATGTGCTAACTTTGTGGATGCAGGATCCAACTATTATGGCTTATAGTTATTATGTGTGTGATTGGACCCTTAGACATGTCAAGGGCATTTATTGTATGTGCATGATTGTATTATAAAATACAGCAGGAGCTGTATTTAGTTTTATTAGGATTTTATTTTTTGATCTAGTTTACATGTACATTCCTTCGAGGAATATAGGATCGAAAAATGTAAAATTCTATTTATGTCGCGGATCGAATCTTGCGAGGCGTAGAACCTTTTTGAGGACCAGAGGCGCAGCGGAACAAGGAGCAAGATGGATGCGACAACTAGACCCGGTGGCGGTGGCCAAAGATGGCAGCAGCTAGGGTTGGCGACACACGGAGGACAGCAATAGATAAAAGCCATAATAGTTGAAAATTAGTTTTTCTATTTATTGCTTTTATGCTGTGTTGTCTGTGCTTGTTAGTATACATGTTAGGTAGACTAGCATAGTCAAAATTTCTCATTTTAAATAACTAAGTGGGAGAGGGATTTATTTTAAATAAATTCCATGGTCTCCATTACTGGTTTATAAGTGATGTAACAAGTTTGCGCGTTGGCTCTGAGTGCCTTCCTCCATATCGGATGAGCTTGTTTGCAGATCACTAGATTAAACTTCCATTTTGGATGACTATAGGAAGTTAATTAAGAGCGTGTGATCTTCCCCATCGGAAGGGGCATAATCTTATTAATGGACTTAGTGTCAAGTAATGGTATACACTTAGGCACGTCTAATAGTATCCTCCCCATCGGAGTCACTGCTATTATTTGTGTGACCGAAGAAAACCAACTATTAATTTGTCAAATAAATAGGTTGACAAGATAATAAAATTAAAAACCCCTCTTACGAATGTTTGATTTTGTATACGTCCACACTATCGTGGCATACAAAATTCACGGTGTTTGAGGTAATTTTATTTGTCATAAAGATTTATTGACAAGGTAATTAATGGGTAAACCCCTCCTCTTACAAATGTTTAATTTTGTATACGTCCACACTATCGTGGCATGCAAAATTCACGGTGTTTGAGGTGTTGGTGAATTTAAATAATATTGTTTGAGGAATCAATGTTATTTTAAATTCAAAAAGTTTTGACCAAATATTTGATCAAAGACAGATCAACTATTAATTTTATTCGTCATAAAGTAAAGTTGACGAGATAATAAAATTAATGAATAAAATCTCCTCTTCGATTTTGTATACGTTCACACTATCGTGGCATACAAAATTCATGGGGATTTTAAGGAGTTGATCTTGACCAAATATTTTTGTGATTCTTAGGATTTAAAATGTTTGTCAATCCCCTAGTAGTCATACTATAGAAAAGACTTAGTAGTCCCAATTGTAATGATTGGAAATAGGACTTGGACATTAAGGTAGACTGTCTTCTTAGAATTAAGAACAATATAGGTGTATTTAATTCATTAGTTGAAACATGTTTAGTGGTGTTATCTACCAGAACCTGGAGTGTAGATACATATGCCATTAATCATGTCCGCAATTCATTGCAGGGTCAGCAACTAAATGAAAATTAAAACACCGTCCACATGGGCATTACTGTAAAAATGGTAGTTGTTGCAGTGGGAGATGTTTATCTTTTGATAAGAATAAAACATGGATTTTTGAGTAATTGTCTTTACGCACCAAGTTTAGAAAGAACTAGTTTTCAGTTTCTAAACTATTCAAAGAACTTGATATTCTGTCTCTTTTAATAACAAAGTTGTTATTAAGAAAAAGAGGGAAGTTATCTGTTCTGGTACGTTGGTTGGCAATTTATAAATCCAATAACTCTCATGATGCAACAAATGGAAATTAGTAACACATCTTCTAACTTTAAGAGAAAGTAACCTTCGGAAATGAACCAATTATATCTTTGGCATCTAAGGCTAGGTTATATTAACTTGAGTAGGATTCATTGGTAGCTGATGAACTTTTGGGTTCATTAGTAGTGGAAATCTTTCCAACCTACGAGTCTTACTTGGAAGGAAAAATAACCAAGAAGCTTTTAAGTCTAAGGGGTATGGAGTCAAAGATATGTTGAAATTGGTTCATTCTGATTTGTGTGATCCTATGACTATCCAGACAAGAGGTAGTATTGAATATTTCATCTATTTTATAGACAACTATTCAAGATACAAATAAATTTACTTAATGTACCGCAAGACTAAGTACTTTGATTAGTTCAAAGAGTACAAGGCTGATGCGGAGAAATGTTAAAGTAAAAGTCACTATGGTAAGATCGTAGTGGCAAGTACCTCTTGGGAGAATTTAGGAGTCACTTATCAGAAGTAGGGATTCAATCCCAACTAACTGCACCTGGTACACCCCAACAGAATGGTGTAGATAAAGGAAGGTATAGGACTCTTATGAAAATAAGTAGATTGATGAGTTATTTAGAATATTACCAAAATCATTTTAAGGATATACTCTGGGAACGAAAGTGAATATAGTACCTTCCAAAGACAGAACTCTCTACTCATATAGAATTGTTGAATAGGCGTAAGCCTATTTCGAAGCATATTCGGATTTGGGTAGTCCAGCACATATGCAGAAGAGAGACAATGATAAGTTGGACAGGAATTCACTTGTTTGTGGGTTATCCTAGAGAAATGAAAGTAGGTTTATAGTCTTAAAAATCAGAAGGTCATTGGTAGCATCAATGACTGATTTTTAGAAAAGGACTATGTAATAAACCATGTGCCCATAAGAAAATTTATTCTTAAGGAAATAATAAAAGACATGTCTAAACTAGTACCAACTGTACAAGATGAGATACCACAAGAAAACTGCAACACGTATCACAAATGATACACAATTGCAGAAAGTGCCTTGTCGTAGTGGGAGGGTTGTTAGGCAACCTAAAAGGATTCATGTTTTGGGAGAGTTTTTGGACTCGATCCCTGGAGGACATGAACCTGATCTCCGGACATATGACGAAGCACTCCAAGATAAAGATGCAACATCTTGGCAAAGAGTAATGAATAACAGAATTAGAATATATGTATTCTAATAAAATCTGGAAGCTTGTAGAAACACCAAATGGTGTAAAACCCTTTGGGTGTAAAAAGGTCTATAATAGGAAAAGAGAGATAGACAGGAAGGTAGAAACTTACAAAAGCAAGGCTAGATGAAAAAGGAAACTTTTTCACTGGTAGTCATGTTTAAGTCTATCCGGATTCTTTTATCTATTTGGCAAGTGGATGTCAAGACAGCATTCCTTAATGGAAGTCTTGAAGAAAGCATCCATATAAAGCAACCAGAAGGGTTCATTGTAAAGGGCTAAGAGCATCTTGTGTGCAAGTTCAATCAGTCTATGGACTGAGGCAAAGTTTCAAGGTCTTGGAACATCCAGTTTATCAAAGTAATCCAAACCTATAGATTTATTGAGTAAACGGATAAGTCTTGTGTATACAAAAGGTGTGATGGAAACGTGGTGGTGTTTCTTGTACTATACGTAAATAACATTTTTGGTAGTTGAAAACAATATTAAAGTGTTGTCAGAAGTAAGGGTATAGTTGTCCAAATAATTCGATATAAAGGACTGGGGAGAATGTATATATTTTTGAGATCAAAGTAATAAGGGATCGCAAGAAAAAAATATATATTACTTATCCCAAGCTTAATACATCGGAAAAATCCTTGCTCATTTTTAGCATGCAAAACTCCTAGAAAGGTTTCTTACCTTTTAAGCATGGAGTGTCTTTATCTAAAGAGATGTCTCCGATCACATCAAAGGAGATTGAGGACATGTAGGCAGTTCTTTATGCTTCGGCAGTTAGACAACCTAATGTATGCTATGCACGAGATCAGAAATCTGTTTTGCCAAGGGCATAGTTAGCAGATATCAAAGTAACCCTAGACAAGGACATTGGACTGCAGTAAAGCATATATTAAAAGTACCTTAGAGGCACTAGAGATTATATGCTAGCTTACAAGGCAGTTAATTTGGTTCCTGTAGGTTGCACGGATTTTGACTTTCAATCGGATAGGGATAATAATAAGTCGACCTCGGGGTTTTGTGTTTACTTTAGGAGGAAAAGTCATAACTATGGAAGAGTGATAAGCATAGGTGTTTTTCTGGACTCCACCATAGAAGCTGAGTATATGGCAAGCCTCTGAGGTAGCCATAAAAGTTGAATGACTTAAATAACCTTAAGATAGACTTAGATATGATTTCTAGTTTGTCCAAAGATTATTACAATTTATTGTAATAATAATGGTGCAGTAGCAAACTCGAAGAAACCATGAGTCTATAAGGCAAGTAAACACAATAGAGCGCAAGTACTACCCAATACAAGAAATTGTATAACGAGGAGAAGTTGTTGCCGCCTAGATTGCATCAGATGATAACCTAAGGTCCTTAAGGCAAGAGTTTTTTGAAAGGCATGGGAATCAGATGTATGGTAGTAGATATGGCAGCTTAGTCTTTTAGTATAAGTGGGAGATTGTTAGAATGTATACTAAAAGCCTAGCTTTTGGTATAAAACATTTATCTAGAAATAAGAATCACATTGGTCAAATGTCTACATTTGTGATAAATGTAGTTGTTCAATTAATTTATATTGTAGATAACATGTTGTGTGGTGTCACACACAGAAGATCATGTTATCAGTACCTTATAAATTATAAACAGTAGCTCACGACCATGATGGAAAGGAACAAACCATTGGAAGGTCGTAGTGTAATTAGGTGTTAGTTTATCTTAACTATATAATTACACTAGTACACTAAGAGTGTATTGAGTAGGACCATTAGAGGTCGTTTCTTTTATACTAACTTTATAAAGGAACAAAGACCTCAGTTATTATGGAAATGTGTGCTCTTAATCCTAATATAATAACAAGCACATATATTTGATATTTATTTCTTTAATTTATCAATGGGTGAGATTTAGTTCGATGAATCAATAAGCCCGATAAGTTGGGAAATGATATCACTTATAGTGTGTGTTGTTGATTATAGAAGGAAAATGTGTCCTAGTAATCTAGGTTGAAAATGTCCCCAAGAGGAGCTCATAAGGATTGTCATGTTAAACCCTGTAGGTGGACTTAGTCCGACATGATGATGAAGTTGAGTGGTACTACTCTTGGAGTTAGATATTAATTAAGTGAGTTGTCAGTAACTTACTTAATTAGTGGACATTTGTTATCTTAAACACAGGGAGACTAACACACTCATGATAAGAAGGAGCCCAAAATGTAATTTGGGATTGGTGCGGTAGTTCAATAATAGTTCTCTAGTGGAATGAATTATTATTGATAAAATTAAGTTGTGTGTTCGGGGCGAGCACGGGATGCTTAATTTTATCGGGAGACCAAAACCAATTCCTCCTCTCGGTCACTATCGTAGCCTCTAGTATATAGAGATTTATACCCACCGCATACCCACCTTCTTACCCATCCAATGGGGCCGGCCAAGCTAGCTTGGAACCCAAGCTAGGGCCGGCCAAGACCAAGTGGATGAGCCATGTAGGTGGCCGGCCAAAGCTTGGTCCCAAGCTTAAGTGGCCGGCCACTAGAATATTAAAAAAGATTTTTATTAAAATTATTTCTTATGTGGATATCATGATTTTAAAAGAGAGCTTAAAAAATAAAATTTTTTTTTTATAGCTTTCTACAAAAGATTAAGAGAAGAGATTAATCTCTTTCCTTATTTGTAGTTTAAAAGGATGGTTTTAATTTTTGATAAAAACTTTCCTAATTTGTAAATCATCTACATGTTTAAAAGAGAGTTTAAAATTTGAAAATATTTCCTTATTTGTTGATTAAAGGAGGATTTTAAATTTTAAGAAAACTTTCCTTTTTAACCATGTTCATGATTTAAAAGAGAGTTTAAAATTAAATATTCTCTTTTATAAGTTTCTACAAAAGATTAAGAAAAGATTTGATATCTTTCCTTATTTGTAGATTAAAAGAATTTTTAATTTATAGAGATAACTTTCTTTTTATCCACATGTTTAAAAGAAAGATTTTAATTTATTAAATTTCCTTTTTATAAACCAATCATGAAGGGATAAAAATTATTGGACAAATTTTTATAAATTTCCGGAAGCAAATAAGGAAGTTTTAATTTTTGTTTAAAATTTTATTTGCTTGGAGAATTTATGTGGTGGCCGACCATTACAAATTGAAAAGAAAAATTGTTTTTAATTAAATAAATTTTCCTTTTCAATGGCAAAAGAATTAAGGAAGTTTTTATTAAATTTTCCTTATTTGCCAAGACCAAGGATTATAAAAGAGGGGGTAGAGGAGGCTTCAAGGCTAAGGACTCTATTCTATTTTTCTCCCTCTTTTCCTTGGTGTGGTGGCCGACCCTTCCCTTTCTCTTCTCTCCTCTTGTTGTGGCCGAAATCTATCATCTCTTGGAGCTTGGAGGATGTGGCCGGATCAAGGAAGGAGAAGAAGGAGAGAAAGCATGCATCCCTTGGAGCTTGGTTGGTGGAAAATTCTTCATCCTTTGAAAGTTCTTGTGCTTGGCCGAAACTTGAAGGAAGAAGGAAGAAGGTGCCTAGGTGGTTCTCATCTCGGAAGATCGTTGCCCACACAACGTCCGAGGTTAGAAGAGGAATACGGTAGAAGATCAAGAGGTTTTTCTAAAAGGTATAACTAGTAATTTTTCTTTCCGCATCATACTAGTTATTTTTGGAAATAATACTAAATACAAGAGGCATACGATTCTAGTGTTTCGAATTTGTTTTCGATATAGTGTTCTTTTGTTTTTCTTTTCCTTGTGATTTGATTGTTCTTTTCGGTTGACCTAAAGTTATTTTAGGAAATTAAATATTAGCTTTCCTTAAAAGGTTTTGTCTAGTCGGTGGTGGTTGCTCCCATATCCAAGAAGGCCATGTGCCTCGCCACGTCAGTACTGGGAACCAATTTTTGAAATTAATATTTAATGGAATTAATAACTTAGGTGATTTGGATCAAACGTGTTAAGTTCCGCAGGAGATCCAAGTCAAAACCTAAAAGAACAAATAGATTAAGTTTTGGATCAAACGTGTTAAGTTCCGCAGGCGATTCAAAATTTAATTTAAAAGAACACATGGTAGCTAGGAAAAGGTTCAGACCTTTGTACAAAATTTTTGTACAGTGGAACCTCTAGGTTTTCCGAGTAGCAACCAACAGGTCGGGGTCGCTCCCTAGACATTCGAGGATTCTCCCGCCTTGGAGTGTGATGTCGCTCGGGAGTCGGTTGTTGTCGCCTGTCGACTATCGTCCGATCGGCTTCACGAGGCCTCTTTCGCCTGTCGGCTGATGGCGATCGATGGCCGCCACTCTGGGGAATGGGGTGGGCGATTAGAGGAAGACTCCGACAATCTCTGGTGTTATGTGTGTCCGTCCGGTGGAAGGAGCAGAACATAGGGGTCTATACCTTCCTCTTTGGTTTGGGCCGCTCGGCAACTACCTCTTGTACATGGGACCTAGCCTGGGGGGAGCGGATCGCTTCGGCCCTTGGTCCTCTGGGCGGCTGATGAGCAGTGTGTGGCTTCTGTTCGGCATGGGGAGCTCGTTCGGTGGGAGTTTCCTTCCTTCGGGCTGCTTGGGCTTCCTCCACGTTGATGTATTCGTTGGCCCGGTGTAGCATATGGTCGTAGTCTTGGGGCGGTTTTCGAATGAGCGATCGGAAGAAGTCGCCATCCACCAAGCCTTGTGTGAAGGCATTCATCATGGTTTCCGAGGTGGCCGTTGGAATATCCATAGCCACCCTGTTGAACCGCTGGATATAAGCTCGGAGCGATTCGCGGGCTTCTTGTTTGATGGCAAACAGACTGACACTAGTCTTCTGATAGTGCCGACTGCTTGCGAAGTGGTGGAGGAAAGCCGTTCGGAAGTCTTTGAAACTTGAGATAGATCCGTCCGGCAGTCTCCGAAACCACCGTTGAGTCAATCCAGAGAGGGTGGTGAGGAAAACCCAACACTTTACCCCATCTGTGTGTTGATGAAGGGTAGCTGTGTTATCAAACTTACCCAAATGATCATCCAGGTCGGTGGTTCCATTGTATTCACCGATCGCTGGAGGCACATAATGCTTGGGCAGAGGGTCTCGTAGAATAGCCTCTGAAAATTTACGGTTGATCCGCTCGGGCGAGGCGTCCACTCGGGGGGCTTTCCCTTTTTTGTTATCTCGTCTTGGCACTTCATCTGAAGAAGATCCTCGATCACGATTAGTTGCTGCGGCTTCAGGAGGAGTGCGGAATAGGGCCCGATGGAATGCAGTTGTGGCCTGCGGTGCTTCCGCTAGGCCGCCTGATGCTGATGTTTCCTGCTGCTCAGGCCGCTCGACTTGTGCCTTCTGTTTTTGTTCCACAAGCTTAGCGACCCTCGACTCGATCAGAGCGTCGAGCTCCTCCGTGGAAAGCGTCACCGTGTGTTGTTGTCCAGCTTCGTCCATTGCTTCCGATCGGATGCAGGAGCGTTCCCACAGACGGCGCCAAATTGATCCTGTCTGAACGCTGAATCAACGGACGCTGGGCACGTGGCGCTCTCCGCGTTGCTGACGTAGATCCCCGACCGGTCATACGGACCTCCGGCGAACCTACAAAGAAATCGGGCCGGGAAAGGGTTCCCGGCGACGATCCTCCGACGCTCAAGTCAGGCAAGTGGACAGCAAAGAGGTGGCTCCGAATATCAAAGAACGCGTACCTCTGGTGAAGTGCAAAGCTCCTTATATAGAGCTGGGGAGGAGCTCAGGCACACATACCTAGGCAAACACGTGTCCTCAGCCCATACCCCAGTAAGGGCCTGTTAGCAAGCTTACCTGACATCATACTGCTACAGTCCAAGCATGTCTTCGATGGGACAGCAGAACCCCTTGTCGTCAGATTTGGAGTATGGTTGGATTATAAAGCATGCCCGCTGTCAGAATATGTCCTTTGTCCTTTTCTCCTTACTCCCTGTCGGGCATCCGGCCGGCCAGCACTTGCCTTACATCCGGCCGGCCATATACAGTGATCTACTTGGGGGATACTCGGTAATGTGCTTTGTGGAGACTGTTAGCAGTATGCTACCTTATGTCTTCGGCCGAGCGTGCCATCCGCTCAGCCTTACGGCCCTGTTCAAAGAGCGTCGAAACCCCGACTCCCGCCGGGGTGCCTTTTGCCCTCAATTGGACATCGGTCGGCCGGCCGGGCGGTCGGCCCCCCATTCTCCGGTCGGCATAGCGATCCCACCTTTTCTAAGTCGTCCAGTCGGCCACCTGGCCCTTTGACTTTCACGTGGCGTTGACTCCCCAAGACGGGGGTCCCCTGTTCTTACCTCCGGATCAACTATCTTTATTTCTCTCCCGTACTACTAATCCAAGACTAAGTCTTGGAACAAATTTTATTGTGTTTATTTTGCGAGATTGTCTTTCTAAAATGGCCCATCAAGAAGGCTACAACACTGCTCGCCCACCGCTCTTCTCCGGAGATGATTTCGGAGGTTGGAAGGGTCGGATGGAGGCGTATCTCCAGACTCACTTTGAAGTCTGGATGATCGTCAAAACCGGGCTTCAACTGCCAACTGACAGCGTCAGCAAGCCACTACCGTACGAGAACTGGGACGCGAACCTTATCAAAAAGGTAGAAGCAAACGCAAAAGCAACATATACACTTCAGTGTGGCTTAACGAATAAGGAGCTAAATCGCGCCGGCCCATTCTCAAGCGCCAAGGAGCTGTGGGAGAATCTGATTGAGCTACACGAAGGTATTCTTGATACGAAAATAGGTAAGCATGTTTTAATAAACAAATTATTTGAGCAGACTAATGTTATTTCGACCGAGGAAGGTGTTGCGTTATTTGCAGGAACAAGCAAGATGAAGAAAGCACTGAAGGCAACTTGGTCCGAGTCATCAGATGAATCCGAATCGGACGAAGAAGAGCAAGCGAGCCTTCTCGCTCTACCAGTACTAGCACATGTTGTTGAAACCGAGTCCGAGTTCGAGCCCGATTCAGAAACCGAGAGTGAATCAGACACCGAGTCCGAGCGAAGCCACAGATCCGTATCCATTTCTGAAGGACCCAAAACCACTGTAAGTGCTCTAATTTCTAGTATTAGCTTAGATGATTCAGAAAATTTAATTCCTTACTTATTAAAGAAGTTGGCTAAATCCAACGTCCGGATTAAGTCGCTCCAAAAAGAGGTAACAACCCTTAAGGAAGCGACTGACTTGAGTCCTTTAACTGAGCCAGTTCAAATTGGAAGTTCGACTCAAGTCCAACAACTTGAGGAAGAAAATTCTAATTTGAAAACTCAGATTAAAGAACTCAAAGACACGTTGGAACGGTTCACCTTGGGTTCCAAGAATTTGGATCTAATTCTTGGAAAATAGCAAGCCATTTACAACAAATTCGGACTTGGATTTAAGACTAAAACAAAATATAAATCATATCTGTCTCTAGTTAATAGAAACAATAGAAACATAATTTAAGCATGGGTTCCCAAGTCCAAATTGATTAATCAAGTTGGACTTGGTCAATATTGGATCCCGAAGGATCAAATATACTACCTCGATAGCCCATATCGAGGCTATGATCCAGGGGGAGTTAACAAAAAAACCATTAAAATTAAACGAAATTAAATTAAATTAAGAATTTGAAATGAAATTAAAATTCAAAATTAAATTCAAAATTCAAAATTAAAAATTTGAACTTAAATCAAAATTCAAAAATTCAATTTAAATCAAATAAAAAATTTTAGAAGGAGGATCCTGAATAGCTGGAACCCCTAACTAAACTACATGACTGGGTAACTGAACTTAATCTACCCGAAATGGGTAAAACAAGAGTAGATTACCCGGCAGGGTAATTAAGGTTAGATTAAAACGGGTTAGGTTTAACTTGACCCTCAGTACTGGTGAAGTTTTTGGATGATAGTACGTTAGGGAAGCTTGGGCATCGCATGTCTAGGAAGATATGGCTTCGACCTGGTGCATTTGGCCAAGTGGAACTGACCGAAGCTACCCTTAAATGGATCATAACTAGTTAGACCAAGGTTTAGTATTAAGTTCAATGGGTAGGACTATTTGGAAAACCTCGAAGGCATGGTTACTTTAATGAGTTCCTTGTGACTCACCATAGCCCAGAAGTTTATCCAAAGAATGCTTACTTGTTGAACCCAAAGCTAAACCTGAATCTAACACAAAGTTAAACCAAACCCTTAAATTGAACCTCAATTCATCTCACTAAAATTATAGGATTCCCTGATTGAAAATTTAGATCGGGTAAAATGACTAAGTAATTAAAATCAAACTGATAATTAATTCAAATTCAACTTAATTTCAAAATAATTTTAAAACTTAATTTCTCTTTTCAAAATCAATTTCAAAATTATTTAAAGATCTTTTCAAAATTAATTTCAAAATTATTTAAAAATATTTTCAAAATTAATTTCAAAATTATTTAAAAATCTTTTCAAAATCAATTTCTCTTTTCAAAATCAATTTCAAAATTATTTAAAAATCTTTTCAAAATCAATTTCAAAATTATTTAAAAATCTTTTCAAATCATTTTAAAATCTTTCAAAACTTAATTTCAAAATTATTTGAAAAATCATTTCAAAATCATTTTAAAATCTTTCAAATTAATTTCAAAATTATTTGAAAAATTATTTCAAAATCATTTTAAAATCTTTTCAAAACTTAATGTCAAAATCATTTTAAAATCTTTTAAAAAAAATATTTTAAAAATCTTTAAAAAAATTTATTTGAAATTCAAAACTTATGTTTTATATCAACTGCAAAGACAACTCCATCTCACACTCACTCATATGCTAAACATGCTTATTAATCTAGAATGAGTGAGATGGAAAGATAGGAAAATAATTTTTTTTAACCTCTCATGCTTGGACTCCTGAACTCAAAGAATTTATTAAAAGGCATTAATTAAGGGGGTGTGATTTTGAGTTGGTTTTAAAATTAGTTTTTCTTTAAAATAAATTTTTGACTTGACCTCAAAATTAAAAACTATTTTTACTTATCTTCAAAAATTCAGGTTATTTTTAACTTAACTTTAAAATTAAAATTATTTATGACCTGGCTTTTAAATTACAACTCTTCTAGAATGTTTTCAAAGCTAAGCCTTTATGTAAAACCTCATTAAGCTAAGTACTTAATCAAGTCTTCTTTAACTAAGCTTAGTTAGACTATACTCTAAACTTAGCTATTTGGCAAGAAGTTCTCTCAAGGCAATCAATTTTAAACTGAATATTTAACTAAGTATTTTCAAATCTAGCTAAGTACTTTTTAAAGTTTTCAAAAAAAAAAAAAAAGGAAATTTAGCTAAGTGTCTCTCAAAGCAATTGTTTTCAAATGCTAAGTTTTTTCCAAAGTATTCTCAAAATTTCATCAAAACAATTTTTTTAAAACTAAGTCTTTTTAAGATTAAATACTTAACAAAACTATTATCTTCATAAGTATTTTAATCTTAGCTAAACTCCCTCTTTAAAAACTAAGAATCTAAAGTGTTGTGATATCACTTAGTTACTTGTTAAAGACAAAAATAACCTTATCTTAGCTAAAAGTATCTCTCAAACTAAAGGAAATGAAAATATTAAGATTAAGATTACTTGTACTTTAGGGCTCTGATACCTGATCAATACCAATTAGACATGCTTGGACTTAAGGACCAACTAAATAAGTAACCTAAATTAAAATATTAGCTACTCTCTCTCTTCAACCTAAAAATTAACAAGTTCTTTTTCAAAAATAAGTATTATTTTATTCAAAATTAAGCTAAGTCCCTTTTCACTTAAGCTATATTTTAAAAATTCAATGTTTGCAAAAGGCTTAGCTAAGTGATTCATAGAGCAACTTTCAAACTTTTTTCAAACTTAGCCAACCTTGAAACCTAACTTTATAAATTCTTGCTAAGATATTTTCTAAGTTACCTTTCAGATAGGCTTGCAAAATTTTAACTCAGTGCTTTCAAAATTTTAGGTGAACATTTATTTTTCAACTTAGCACTTATCCCATTCTTTTTCCTAGCCTAATTTACTTTTCAAAAAGAAAAATTGAAAATTGTTTTCAACTGGCCTATTTTTTTGATAAATGGCAAAGGGGGAGAGTAGGAAATTCAAAAGTAAAAAAGTAAAAATTCAAAAAGGAAACCCTGTATTAAGGGGGAGCTTCACAAAAGTTTAAGTGTTAGCTTAAGTTAGGCGTTCATTTGAATTTACATACTTAAGCTTGCTCACTTAAAACTTTTTAATATACTTATGCATTTGTTTTACTTAACTTTGAATTTGGGTTGCCATAATCAAAAAGGGGGAGATTGTTGGTGCGGGAAGTATTCGACGATCGAACCCAAGTTTTGATAATGGCAAAGGTTTCAAAGTTAAGTCTTGTTGTGATTTAACATGTCTGCTTGAGTATTTCAGGAAAGTCCTAACTGCGGTTAGGCAGGTGAAAACCCTAGGGGGTGGTAACCCTAGGTCCTAGGGGGTGGTAACCCTAGGTGGAGAAAAGTCCTAGCTGCGGTTAGGCAAAGGGAAAACCCTAGGGGGTGGTAACCCTAGGTCATAGGGGGTGGTAACCCTATGCGGAAAGTCTCGGCAGGTCGATGGCTTCAGGCAAAAGTCCTAGGGGGTGGTAACCCTAGGTGGAAAGTCTTGGTGTCGCGAACCAGGTGAAAGACTGGACTAGCTGGGAAGCGGATGTCTAGTAGAAAATCTGGAAGCGTCGAGTGCTGAGCAAAAGTCCAGTCGATCTGGAGGATCGCACTGGCAACAGGTAAATCTCCTGATTGGAGTAGGTGAGGACGCGTTCCCCGTAGAGGGAACAGTAGGCGTCGGGTCGACCTAGAATTTCCGGACGGAAATCCGAAGTCAGACTCGGATAGTCTGATGACTATCGATTATTATTGTATTTATTGTTCTATGTGCTAACTTTATGTTGCAGGATATTGTTTGGGACTAACATGTCTTACAGGTACAAAATAGTAAAGTTTTCCCTCGGATGAACAGTGTCCGAGGCGCCTCCATGGAGCTTGGAGGTGCCTCGGGTGCAAGGCTAGAGCTGGCTATGAAGCATCCATGGAGGCGCCTTGAAGGGAGTATAAGGCGCCTTGGAAGGCGCCTTGGGTAGGGTATAAGGCGCCTTAAGCAGATGAATTTTGACCAGTTCAAGCTTGATCCACGCGGGAGACTCGGCAGCATAGAGGCGCCTTGAATAGCCTTCAAGGCGCCTTGAACACCCTTTATAAGGGGGTTTCGACCAGCACTTCAGATCAACAATTTCCAAGTCTTCTGTCTCCAACGTGCTGCTCTGAAAGACGCCCGAAAGTGCTGCTACAAGTCTACGACGACGCGAAGCTCCGAGATTCTATTCTTGTCGTCGGTATAATTAGTTTTTGCATTTACTTGTACTTCATCTTGTAATCCTTTTAACGAGCTTATAGTTGTTGCCCACACAAAGCGATCAAGGATCGCGGGCCTTCGAGTAGGTGTCGATCTAGGCTCCGAACGAAGTAAAAATCTCTTGCGTCTTTGTATGTTTGTTTTTATTCCGCTGCATTAACTCTTACGCTTTTTACGATTCCGATAAACGATCAAAATAGCCGCGAGCGCTATTCACCCCCCCTCTAGCGCGTCTCGATCCAACATATACCCCCTAAGTTTCTGATTAATCCAGTAGGAAGGAACCTTTACTGGGTTCCAAAACCATTGCTAGATTAAATTTAAAAAGTTAAAGGCTTTCAATGAGAAAATTAAATAGTGAATTTCCTTATGAGGCTTTGACTAGAAAGTGGTTGTTGTTCCAATAACCAAGAAGACATAGTGCCTCGCCATTGCCTGGAAGCCAAATATAGAAATGAAATGTTTAATTAACTTTCTTGAAAAATATTAAAATTAGAATTAAATTAATGCTTGTAAAAGTTCTTCAAACATTTTTTTCTTCAAAAATATTTTTTGAGAAAATGTTTTTGTTTAAGTTATTTTTTTAAAAAAAAAATCTATACTTAGAGAAATTTTCCTACGAAATTTTTTAAACTTAAATTTTTTTAAAAAATCTTTAAAACTATTTTTGCCTAAGTTAAAAAGTCCTCTAAAAGTTAGAATTTTTTTTACTTAAAATCTTGGATTAACTTAGAATTTTTGTGATATCTTAAGGAATATCTATATTTTCAAAATCATCTCTGAAAAAATTTCATTTAAAAAACCCCTTACCTTATACTTTTTTACCCCATTCTTTTTGTTGTGATCAAAGGGGGAGAAGTAGGTATACAAGTTTAGGGGGAGTTAGGAAAATTGACAAATTAAAATTCTTTTTGCAATTTTTATGCTTAAACTATTAGTTAGTAATTTCTTTCAAATTACTATTTGTTTTTATACCATAACTTGAACTTGGGTTGATACACATCAAAAAGGGGGAGATTGTTGAACCCCGTGGTTGTTTTGATGTGATCAATCATGTTAGGTTAGGTCCTGCTTGTTATGTGATCCCTGTGTCTAAGTGTGTAGGAACTTAGGAGCGCAGGAAGTCGAACGGAAGACGCAGCTAGCGAGAAGGACGGCACGGGAAGGGAGCCGACGGGCTCGGTGCATCCGAAGGACAAGAGAGCTACGAAAGAGTACTCCGGTGGACGAGAAGAACGTGCGTGGCGTTCGAGAGACGAGAAGTCGGGATGGAAGCTTGCTCGAGGAAAAGACCGGAAGATGGGTTCGGGTGAGCCCTATTTCGGATAGCGAAAATCACCCAAGCAAACGGAGCCGGAGCGGAAAAGACCTGGACCGAGGCTAGCTGAAAATGGAGCAAAAGGCTCGGACCAAAAGTCAAACCTGATTTGACTTTCATGTCCGGGCGCCTGGACCTCCGAGCGCCCAGAACAGCCCAGGGTGCCCGGAGTTGGATTTTGATCAGATCGAGTCAAAACTCGATCTGAATGTTGGGGGATAAAATTTTATCCCCCCAGGGTGCCCGAAACCCTTCAAGGCACCCCGAGCGAGGCTATAAATAAAGTCTTGGTCCAGATCTTTTTAATTCAAGCAATCAACTCTGTATTCATTTCTAGCAATAGTTCTGAGCTTTTAGTGTGTAAAAGGCTTCTCCGCCTTCAGAGAAGGAGATCGTTAGTGTGCTTTTCATCGTCTTGGATTAACACCCATCTTGGTTGTAACCAAGTCAACTTCTGGTCTTCTCTGATTCTTTTCGTCTTATTACTTTATTATTATTGCTATTTATTTTAAGTTGAAAGTCTTGAGGAGGGTATCTTTAATTTGGCAGGCAATTCACCCCCCTCTTGCCGACCCTCGATGCGCTAACACTTCTAGGGCATCTGGTCAGCCTTAGAAGTCAAGGCGGACTTCATTAGCACATTCTCGATCTTCTCATCAGAACCGGAAATAGTCCGCCAATGACATGTACTGCACCCGATGTGGGTCCAGAGATCACATCACATCAGCCTGCTCCTTGGGATAGTCAGTTTGCTATTATTGTAAACTGCCTAGGCACATGAGCAAAGATTGTTCGCTGAAGGCTCAGCATGTTGTTCGTTGGTCCTAGGAAGATCGTACCGGTTCCACTATACAAAAATTTTGTACAAGTGTCGAACCTTTCCTAAACAACCTATTGTGGTCTTTAGAAGTTAAATTAGAAATCGCAAACGGAACTTAACATTATTGATTTCAAATTTAACTTATCTGTTCTTAATGGTTTAGATTTGAATCGCAAGCAAAACTTAACACTATTGATCCAAATCAACCTATGTTATAAAGTTAATTAAATATTTATTTCTAAAATCGGCTCCCATGTCAAACATGGCGAGGCACTAGGCCTTCTTAGGTATGGGATCATCCACCACTGCCTCGACAAAGCCTTTAATAGAAATTCAATATTTAATTTCCTAAAATAACATTAGGTTTAACCGAAAAGAACAATCGAATCACAAATTCGAAAAACAAAGAAAAACACAAACTTGAATTACAATTCGAAAAAAACTAGAATCTAATGCCTCTTGTGTTTGGAATTCATATAAAAGAAAAAAAACTAGTATGATGCGGAAAATAATTACTAGATATATCTTCCTTTGTATGCAACGACCTCTTGATCTTCTATCATATTCCTCTTCTTATCCCGGACGTTGTGTGGGCAACAATCTACTGAGATGAGAACCACCCAAAGCCTTCTTCTTCTTGCAAGGTTCGGCCACCACAAGTACTCCAAGAATAGATAAGGTTCGGCGTTCACCACCAAGCTCCAAGGGATGCTTCCTTTCTCTCCTTCTTCTCCAAGCTAGAATCCGGTCACTTTCAAGCTCTAAGAGATGATGAGGTTCGGCCAATGAAGAAGAAAGAAAAGGAAGAGGGAAAAGCAATAGGGTCGGCTACTACCAAGGAGGAAAAGAGAGGAAGAAATAGAATAGAGTCATTACCCATGAAGGCACCTCTATCCCCTCTTTTATAATCCTTGGTCTTGGCAAATAAGAAAATTTAAATAAAAACTTCCTTAATTCCTTTGCCATGAAAAGATAAATTTATTTAATTAAAAAACAATTTCCTTTTCACACAATAATTAAAACTTCCTAATTTATTTCCGGAAATTTATTAAAAAATTTCTCTAATAATTTTTCCCTTCATGGTTGGTTATAAAAGGAAATTTTATAAATTAAAATCTTTCTTTTAAACATGTGGATGATTTCCAAAAAGGAAAGTTTTCTCTAAAATTAAAATCTCCTTTCAATCTACAAATAAGGAAAGATATCAAATCTTTTCTTAATCTTTTGTAGAAACTTATAAAAGGAAATATTTAATTTTAAAACTCTCTTTTTAAATCATGATCATAGTTACAAAAAAGAAAAATTTTATCAAAATTAAAATCTTCCTTTCAATCTACAAATAAGGAAAGATATCAAATCTTTTCTTAATCTTTTGTAGAAATTTATAAAAGGAAAGATTTTAAATTTTAAACTCCCTTTTAAAACCTTGGAATCCACATAAGAAAATTTTAAAATAAAAATCCTTTTAATTTCCTTAGGGCTGGCCACACCATGCTTGGACTCCAAGCATTGGCCGGCCCCAAACTTGGCTCAATCTTTGAGTCTTGGCCGGCCCTAGCTTGAGCTCCAAGCTAGCTTGGCCGACCACCAAAGAGTGGGTAAGAAAGTGGGTATAGGTGAGTATAATTCTCTATATACAAGAGGCTACGATAGGGACCGAGAGGAGGAATTAGTTTTGGTCTCCAGATGAAATTAAGCTTCTCGTGTTCGCCCCGAACACTCAACTTAATTTCATCAATAATAATTCATACCACTAAAGAATTATTATTGAACTACCGCACCAATCCCAAATTACGTTTTGGGTTCCTTCTTATTATGAGTGGGTTAGTCTCCCTGTGTTTAAGATGTCGAATGTCCACTAATTAAATGAGTTACTGACAACTCACTTAATTAATATCTTAGTCCAAGAGTAGTACGACTCAACCTCATCGTCATGACGGACTAAGTCCACCTGCAGGGTTTAACATGACAATCCTTATGAGCTCCTTTTGAGGACATTCTCAACCTAGATTACTAGGACACAATTTCCTTCTATAATCAACAACACACACTATAAGTAATATCATTTCCCAACTTATCGGGCCTTTTGATTTATCGAGCTAAATCACACCCTTTGATAAATCAAAGAAATAAATACTAAATATATGTGCTTGTTATTATATTAGGATTAAGAGTACACGCTTCCATAATAACTAAAATCTTTGTTCTTTTATTAAGTCAGTATAAAAAGAACTTATCTTAAATGGTCCTACTCAATACACTTAGAGTGTACTAGTGTAATTTATTAGTCAAGATAAACTAATACCTAATTACACTACGACTATTCCAACAGTTTGTTCCTTTCCATTTTAGTCATGAGCAACTGTTTATAATTTATAAAGAGCTGATAACATGATCTTCTGTGTGTGACACCACACACTATGTTTATCTACAATATAAATTAATTGAACAACTACACTTAGCAAATAAATGTAGACTTTTGACCAATGTGATTCTTTATTTCAAAATAAATGTTTACAAAAAACTAGGCTTTTAGTATACACTCTAACACATGTGACTTCCGGAGTTTCTATTTAGGGAGGATAGTACAGTCAGATAGGGACTCAACGAGGGGGGCAGAAAGCCCAATCTTCGTATCGTCAGCAGAGGACAGCTTCCCCTGCAGTAGCTGCATATGGCATGCACGGACAGTAGCACTCTAGTGCTTTTACGGTTTCACAGAGTCCGGTCTTGGGACCTCAGTATCTGATGCAGGGGCAGTATCAATTGCAGCCTCAGCCGCTAGTGCAGTATCATCTGTAGCCCCAAGCACTAGTTCAGTACCAATCGTAGCCTCAGCCACTAGTTCAGTACCAGCCGCATCCCCAGCCATAGGTTTGGTATCAGTCGCAGCCCTCCTATCCATCTCTGGCTCAGTATCCGATACTACCTCAATGGCAGGCTCAGGCTTAGGCACAGCAGCTTTTGGCAGCGCTACCACCTCCACCCCCGCCTGAGACTGGACAAATTCACGTGGTTACCAGAGAGGATGCACAACGGGCCAACGGATTCATTTTCTGCGGTACAGTTTTACTTTATGCATTTTTCGTTGATATGCTAATTGATACTGGTAGTTCGCATTCCTTTATTTCTCGAGCATTTATGAGGGAGATTGGTAGACTACCTATCCTTAGACCGCGGTGACTGACCGTCACCCTACAGTCTGGTGATGCATTAGATGTCACTCAGGAGGTCAGAGGATGCCCATTGGATTTCGACAACCATATACTCATTGTAGATTTATTAGTACTAGAAATGGTCGAGTTCAACATTATCCTTGGCATGGATTGGCTGTCAGGATATCATGCCATAGTTGATTGCTAGACGAGGGTGGTCACATTCTGACATCTGAACCAACCCTCGTGGGATTTCACTGCATCAGGGATGATGGTATATCGACTATTTCTGCTATTCAGACTCAGAAGTTGTTGTCGTATGGCTAGCAGAGATTTCTTTTGTTGTTAATTAATGCTGACGACAGCAGTAGTTCACAGCTCTCAAACATTCCAGCGGCCCGAGAGTATCTGGATGTATTCCCAGATGAGCTACTAGGCTTGCCTCCCTGAAGGCAAGTGGAGTTTGCTATTGATCTAATTCCGGGGACCGTGCCGGCATCGAAAGCTCCTTACCGTATGACACCGAAAGAGTTGGACGAGCTAAAAGTCCAACTCCAGGAGTTATTGGACAAGGGATTTATTCACCCTAGGATATCTCTGTGGGGTTCTTCGGTATTGTTCGTCAAGAAAAAGGGCGGTACTCTGAGGTTGTGCATCAATTATAAACAGTTGAACGTAGTGACCATCAGAAATAAGTACCCCTTATCACAGATCAAGGATTTGTTTGATTAGCTCAGAGGTACATCAGTGTATTCTAAGATTGATCTGCAGTCTAGATATCATCAGTTGAGAGTCAAAGATTCTGATATTCAGAAGACAGCATTCCACACCAAATACAGACATTATGAGATTCTAGTAATGCCATTTGGGCTTACCAATGCTCCAGCGACGTTTATGGATTTGATGAACCACATCTTCCGGATTGTCTAGCTCAGTTCGTTATCATTTTTATCGACGACATTTTGATCTACTCATGTTTCGAGGAGGAACATGCACAGCATCTTCGCATAGTCTTGGAGACTCTTCGACAACATCGTCTATATGCAAAGTTTAGCAAGTGTGCTTTCTAACTATCCTCAGTTGATTTTCTGGGACACGTGGTTTCTAGCCGAGGTATTTGGTAGACCCTCAGAAGATAGAGGTTATCACTAGCTGGGAGCAACCGAAATCAGTTCAGGAGATTCACAGTTTCTTGGGATTAGTCGGATATTACAGACGGTTCATTGAGGGTTTCTCTCGCATTGCTATGTCGCTGACACACTTGACAAGGAAAGGCATGAAGTTCACATGGTCAGAAGCTTGCGAGACCAACTTCCAGGAGCTGAAGCGAAGACTAGTGTCGGCACCAGTACTGGTTTTGCCTTCTGGAGATGATGGATTCGTGCTCTACACTGACGCTTCTCTACAGAGTTTGGGTGTTGTTTTGATGCAGCACGGCAGGATAGTCTCCTATGTTTCTCGTCAATTGAAGGAGCATGAGAAGAACTACCCAGTATATGATTTGGAGCTAGTCGCTATTATCTTTGCTTTGAAGATTTGGCGACATCATCTGTATGGTATTACATTTGAGATTCTCACTGATTATAAGAGTCTTAAATATCTTTTCACTTAGAAGGAACTCAATCTCCGACAGAGAATATGGATGGAGTTCCTGAAGGATTATGATTGTACCATTAGCTACCACCCGAGGAAAGTTAATGTGGTTGCCGATGCACTTAGCCCGAAGTCTAGAGGGATTTTAGCATGTCACCGAGTTTTAGTCACGGACTTGATTCAGGGTTTCTCCAAGTTGGGCCTTGAGGAGCAAGGACAGATAGAGCAGAGTATTCTCGTTACCATGGTTGTTCAGTCATCGATCAGGATGAGGATCCGAGAGGCCCAGGCCGGTGATCAGTGCTTACAGTCCATTGGCAGCCAGTTACCTTCCAGGCAGCAGACGGAGTTCACCCGAGATGACGAGGGTGTTATTTATTTCCAAGGTAGATTATGCATATCGCAATGTCACCCGGTTATAGAGCGGTTACTTCAAGAGGCTCATCGCTCTCGATTTTCTATCCACCTCGGCGGAACACGTATGTATCGAGATTTGAGGCGTTCCTATTGGTGGAATGACATGAAGAAAGACATCGTGGAGTTTGTAGCTAGATGTCTAGTCTGTCAGCAGGTGAAGGCTGAACACCAGAGACCTGTCGGATTACTTCAGAGGATTCCAATTCCAGAGTGAAAATGGGAGTACATCACTATGAATTTTGTGGTAGGACTGCCTAAGACATGACGAGGCCATGACGCAATTTGGGTAATCGTTGACCGATTAACCAAATCGCACACTTCTTGGCGATTCAGAAGACCAATTCTCTGGATCGATTGGCAGAGCTGTATTGTCGAGAGATCATCAAATTGCATGGTGTTCCCTTGAGCATTATATCGGATAGAGATCTACGGTTCACGTCCCGGTTCTAGCAGAGTCTGCAGCAGGCCTTGGCCACACAACTCTGTTTCAGTATAGCTTTCCATCCGCAGACAGATGGGCAGTCAGAGCAGACCATCCAGACATTAGAGGATTTGCTAAGGTCTTGCGTTATGGATTTTGGAGGCAGTTGGAGGACCACTTGCCATTAGTAGAGTTTGCCTACAACAACAGCTATCATTTGGCTATCCAGATGACACCGTTTGAAGCGTTGTATGGTAGGCATTGTCGGACACCCACCCTCTAGGAGGAGGTTGGGGAGGCTCAGCTCCTAGGACCTCAGAGAGCTCAGTAGGAGGCAGAGTTGGTCTGCACTATCAGACGGAGGATGTCAGAGGCGCAGGACCACCAGAAGAGTTATGCTGATCGGAGATAGAGACCCCTGGAGTTCTCTATAGGTGGCTATGTATTTTTGAGAGTCTCACCCACGAAAGGGATGAAGAGATTTGGTCTCTGAGGTAAACTAACTCCATGATACATTGGGCCTTTCCAGATCTTGGAGAGGATTGGAGCGGTAGGTTACCGTCTGGCGCTACCTTCTGCTCTGGAAGGCATTCACAATGTATTTCATGTGTCTATGCTGAGGAGATAAGTACCCGACCCAACACATATTCTGTCAGATATATCAGTTCCCATTTAGCCTAATGTTACCTACGAAGAGGTTCCGATACGAATTCTGGACCATAAAGAGCGTCAGATGCGGAACAAGACTATTCGACTGGTTAAAATCAGATGACAGTATTATTCTGACGAGGAGGCTACTTGGGAGCTCGAGGATACGATTCAAGCTTGATACTCCCATCTTTTTACTTGAGGTATGTGAGTTAAATTCTGTTCAACATTTATTTGGTTGGTTATTGCTAGTATTTATTGAGGGTAATAACGAAAATTTGGGGATCAAATTTTTATTAGTGGGGGAGAATGTAAAATACTGAATAAATAATAATTAAATAATAAGGTTATTTGAGGAAATAATCTTATTGGAATTTTTAGAAATTTTTTTGAGATTTTTCGAAGCTCTTGTGGCGTATGTTAAGGGGATGCATTTATAGACTTAGGGAAAGCCTATTTGGAATACCCAAATGTGGGAGTTGATTGAGTTAATAAAACCTAAGTTTCAATTAAAACCTAGGTTTTTGTTTTTATTTTTATTTCTTTTTTTTCTTCTCCTTTTATCTTCTCCTCCCGATTCCTAAATCGCGCTGTTTCTTTCTCCTCTTCCCCGAGCTCCTCATCTTCCCCCAACTGACGCCGCCCTCTCAACGCCTCTTCTCCCACGCTTACAAAGCCCTTCGGTCAAGGGAAAGCCTCGCCCTTTGTCTTCTCCACGCGTCATCTTTCCCTCCCCTGTCGTCGCCTCCTCATCGCGGAGATCCTGATCGCCACGAGATCATCATCGGCAGCGGTCTTCCCCTCCACGTGCCTCACCAACGCCAAGCACTCTTGGCTACCAGGCGGACTTTCTTCTTCCTTTCCTCCTCACATCTCTGACCTAGAGCGATCGTCGCTGCCCCTCTGCCCTAGTTCACCGCCGCCTTGTTCCTCATGCGACAAACCTATGGCCGACACTGTACACCCTTCTTCTTAATTTGATGGTGCCCTAACCAGGTTGGTTAGTCATCGTTTCTTCCTCCTTTCTTTGCCACAGAACGCCACACTCCACCTTGCCGACACTATGGATTCCATGGCACCTGAGAGGATTTGATTTGGAGGGATTGACAACAACACTAGTTTGCTTCGGCCACTATATTTCCGACAGCAAGGGGTTTCCCGCCAGTGGGTTGATACAAGAGCAAACAAATTTAGGTAAGGTTGGTTCGTTCATTTCCCTATCATGTTTGGTGATGGATTATTGATAAATGAGAATGTAGTGATGGTGAATAGGATATTGGCTCCATGCTAGGTGTTGATTTAGGGACATCTGGTTTACTGAACAGCAGCTTTACCTAGCTTTGACCACCATCTTACGACTATGAACCCCTCCGGTCGAGAGCCCTATTAGCTACCACGGATTTGGTGAGTTTTTGGAGCATGATCATGCTTAATCTAGGCCTATATGATGATGTTAATTGGTGTAATCTGATTGTGATGCTTGGGGATATCCAAATCCAATATAATGGTTATTGTGTATAGAGGAATTGATAAATGAGTATGATGGATCCAATCTGGGTTAGCTAATTTGGTTGGATTGTTTAGGACAATCCAAATTGAGGTTCCTAATGATATTAGGATTTAGTTTAGCTGGTTATATTTATAATTAGCTAAAATTTGTATATCATGTATTACAAGACTTTGATTCGAGACGGCGTCTCAACGTGGGATCTATTTGATACGATCTTCATTTTGAGGCGAGTATCTTTGATTTATCTCTTTTGATATTGTCATTTTGATATGCATAGTAGGTTATAGCTAGTACTAATGGTTATGTTTGCATCTGCTTTAGTATGCCACTACTTAGTACTTGTAGTATGCCTTTATTGTTATCTGTTATGCATTCATGCTTATATACTCTTGATTGTTGTCATGTGTACTCTTGTTCATAGAAATAGTAACATACATTGCCCTATTATGGAATAGACTAGTTATTTGGCATATCTTATTTGTGTACCTAGATTAATGATACCTAGATCATTGTATGGATTTATTTCCTTTTTAGTACATATTATATGGAGGTGTATACTGTCAGGATCTAGATGCTTAGTGTCATGCACCATCTTGCATGATTGCATGCTGAGCGATTGTCAGCTCCATTATTGTTGAGCACATAATTAGTTACATGATCTGCACACACAATCACTCATGGGTTAGTGGTACATCAGGCAAGGTGTGTGCAGTTTGCTCTGTCAAGGCTCCGCTGGTCCGCTCATAGCTAGCGATGACTGTAGCGTGTAGCGGGCAGGGATCCCTCCCCTTGACTATGATACAAGGAGATGAGAGCTTAGGCTCCCCCACTATGTTTGGGGTAGGAGGATAGGTGTACCCCGACAGCATCTTGTCCACTCGGTCACTCAGGAGTAGTGATGGCAGAGTGCACAGTTGTCATAACCTTACCCACTCGGTCACACCATCGTGTGTGAGATGGCTGACTGACGTTAGGGGTGACCATGTCATTTGCATCATATGCATGAATTACATTTATTGCTTGTGATTGTTGCATATTGGATGCTACATTTCTGTGGTTGCATATGATTGACATGCATACAGGAGACATGATGGGTTTGGTTTGACGACCTTTATGTCAGGATAGGAGGCCCAGGTGAGTACAACTCCTTTGTTTGTTCAGTCTTCGCATTTTCTATTTTTGATCAGGAAACTATACTCTGTGATTATTACTGTTAGATATATCTTACTATGCATGTCAGCTTGATACCTGCTGAGTTGTTGAACTCACACCATTGCTTTATTTTCCTATTTCAGGTTGAAGCAGTCAGGAGGTTCCAGTCGCTAGTCCCCACTAGGAGTCGAGATGGTTATCTATTTTCAGACTTGTGTTTCCTTGTTAGTGAACTACATACTTGTGATGTGTGTGTTTTGCACTCTTGGATTTTATATCGTGATTCGGGTATGCTGCCCATGTTTTCCGTTGTGAATGTTTTTTGTTGTAGTGGTGTAGGTTTTTATTAAACTGCGTGGTTGTGATTGTCAGCCAAAGGTTGTACTATATAAACTGCGTGGATGTTTGTTTATTTTATTGTATATGTTCCGACCATGTTAGCTGAGAATTGAGGGGCTCTGAGGGCTTGTAGATAAGTTTCAGATTGTTACCCGTACAGGGGAGATGCTGCCAGAAATTTCACTGGTAGGAACTCCCCCGGGGCATGACACACTTCCACATTCAACTTAAATAACCCAACAAGTTCAGTCTCACCATCGACTTTGACTTTAACATTCTTATTTCACTTCAAAATTAAATTTTCTTTCTCACCACCTATTTTTTCATTAAATGGTTCTGCCTCCACATCATCATTATTCTTTTCTTCACTGCTTGGTTCAGTCATCATCTTCTTATTAGCTAATCTATGACATCTCACATAATATTTTTACCATCAAAATAAGAGTAATGTAGTCAAAAAAAAAATATATTACCATCATTATTTAACATAAATAATGTCATTATTTCTATATTCACCAAAGAACTTCCTTGTTTGTCGCTTAACAGAATCTCCTCATCCGAAAATGGTACTATATCCAACGCCTTTTCATAATTATAAACAAAACATCACTTCTACAATCATATTTAAAAAAAACATATTAAAAACATAGCAACTTTTCCTACTGAAATCAATGTCGATAAATAATCTCTCGGCAGTATCACGTTGGATGGAAATCTTACTCTTTTCCTAATGAAACAACAGGGGAAAACATCATAAAGACCATGCATGTTCAAATGAAGGTATCCTTTCATATAACTAGGTCTGAATACATAAAGATATTATTACAATAATATGAAATATATCACAATGACACTTTAAAAATAAAAAACTCACTATTAGGCTAACAGTTCAACAATCTACATACTTTTTGTTTCCTTCCAGCCTATTTACATTACCGGTGGTATGTAAAATAAGTTGGTGACATACAAATCTGTATTCTGCATCTCCCCACGAGTAATCAAAGAACCTTGTCAGGTTATCAATGTAGGACATAATAAATCGAGGAGTGGAATAGTTACCAATAGGAAAAATAATATAGTTAAATAGAAGTCAAATAAACAGTCTAACAAAATCATCCACTTCAGAATCCTTCTCTAATCCAGCTAATACAAGTATTTTATCATGAATTATAGTCTTATTTACATTGTGACTTTTCCTCCAAATAACCGAGCCACAAATTTGGACTATATGCTGCCATCTAAATTAATAGGTTGCCCCACATGGGTCAAACCAAGGATGATGCAAAACTCGATCGATGTAAATGGAACTACAATGTTGTCACCAAAAAAGAAAGAATGCGAAGATTGTTGGAATTAGTTTAATACTAAATATATTCTGGTACTACTAATTGATATCTTAAGAATCTCGATCCATAGAGCAAGTGGAGTGCTTTTGATCCTCTCTTTTTTTTATTACCCAAATTGGGTAACACTTCATCCAATACAACTTTGAAATATATTGGTGAACAACGCGAACATGATTGTTTGCTGCTTTTGCTCTTGCTCTTTTCCACATATTTCTCCTTAATCTCCTTTAATTTTATAACTCTAGTTTTCTTTCCCATTTATGCATAAAAATAAATTACTTAACAATTTATGCCATAAACTATAATCCATGTAAAATATGCGCATCAAAGTGCTTAAATTGAGTATATTATTCAGTTTATTGATAATCATTACACAACAACCACATATTTCATTCAATCATTCAGTTGAAGAAGATAAAACATAAATACATTCATAAAACATGTTACAATTAGAACAATCAAGACCCCATTTTTATTCAAATTAACAAAATCAACCACACTTAAACAACAAGAATAATTTATAATTCATACCATAAAGTACAAGTCATAAAAAATATGAGTATCAAAGCGCTTAAATTGAATATATTATTCGATTTTTTACTAATCAATACACAAAATTAACATATATCTTTTAATTCTTCAATCGAAGAAGATAAAATACAAATACAATCATAAAATTGTAATTCAAACATTAAAACTAATTTTATTCTAGCTAGCAAATTAGACAATATCAAAAATTTAAACTATTTACCCATTCATACCCTAAAGTATAAACTGTTGGTCTCGGCACGGCTGGCGAGAGGGGGGTGAATTACCTAAAAAAAAAATTAACTCTTTCCCAATCTTTCAACTCATATTAGTAGCACAATTATAATAAATTAAATGAAGAACTAATAAAATAAAAAGAGGTAAAAAATTACTTGGTTACAACCTAAGTGGTTGTGAATCCAAGGGAAATAAAATCACTAAAAAGTCTCTTTTGTTGAAGGTGGAGAAACCTCTTACACTCATTGAATGCTCAGAAATATGCTAGAAAATGAATACAAGAGTTGTTGAATATTTTCTACATTCAGGGGTCTTTTTATAACCCTTGGAAGATCCTATCTATGGGTGGAAGACACCTTTAAAAGGATTCAAGGCGCCTTCAAGTGGATAAAATTTTATCTATAACTCAACAGCAATAAACGGTCATTTAAGGCTGGTACTATTCACTGAAGACGCCTTCCAAGCCATTGAAAGTGCCTCAACACTGTTCATGGAAGGTACTTTTGCTACTGTTTATGAAAGACACCTTCTAAGCCTTTGAAGGCGCATTCGACACTGTTCATCTGAAAATAGTTAACTTCCCTTTTTAACCATTTTTCGCTCCACTCGCTTGAATGATGCTCTGACAGTCAGGAATCGAGCTCACCCGAATCCAACTCCGGCCTTCTCCTGGAGCAACCTTCCTCCCTGGCTTTTTGTCTCTCGGACCACCACGGGCGTCCTTCTCATCCGCCGGTGTACTCTTCCACAACACCTTATTTTTCAGATGTGCTGAGCTCGTCAACTCTCTTCCCATGCCATCCTTCTTGGTAGCTATCACTTTCACTCGATTTTTTGTGTTCCTAAATTCCTGCACATTTAGACATAAGGATCAAATACACACAAAACCTAACTTAACTCGGTTGGCCACATCAAAATTACCTCGGGGTACTTACACAAATCCTAAACATTTTGGGCATCAAAGCACTTAAATTAAGTATATTATTCAATTTATTGATAATCAATGCCCAAAACTAACCTATATCTTTCAATTCTTCAATTGAAGAAGATAAACACAAACACACTCATAAAATACAATTCAAACATCAAGACTAATTTTATTCGAGCCAGCAGAATGCATGGACAATACCAATAGTTTAACAATTTACCCATCATATCCTAGAGTACAACACTATAGATTTTGGATATCAAAGTGCTTAAATTTAGTACATTACTCAGTTTATTGATAATCACTATAAAATTTGCACATATCTTACATTCTTTGAATTGAAGAAGATGCAATACAAACTCATTCATAAAATTACAATGCAAACACCTAAACCTAATTTCATTGAATTTCAACCTTATAAAATTGAAAATACCCATGAACTAAAATCCCCATGAACTAAAGCTTCGATTTTTCACAGAAGAATAACAAATTAGTCGAAATCTGGGGCATACAAATTTTACTTAAGGATGATTCAGGGTTTAAGATGGTTTTGTCGGATTCTGCCGCTTCTCTGATTTTTGCCTTCAACGTTGATGGAGATGGTTTAGGGACGAAGATGGGGAGTGCATCATCAATGGTTTGGAGTCGTGGAGGCGGAGTGCATCACTGAGTTTTGGAGTCGCGGAGGAGGAGTGCGTCACCGAGGTTTGGAGTCGCGAAATGATGCGTTGGACGTTGGGAGAAAAAGGAACAATTGTGCGTTTTAAAACCAAATGAGGGTAATATGGTAATTTGACAGGGTTAGGGAGTTGAAATAAATAAATTAGTTTGGTCAGGTATCGAAAACAAATTTATATTGACATGAGGACTGAGTGCAAATGTTTAAATTTGTATGAAGATTTAAAGACAATTTCCTATTAAAATAAATGATCATATTTTTTTCTCAACTTTTTTAATTTTTTTCTCTATCATCTAACACTAAAATCAGATCATATCAAATTTACATTTTTTTTTTATTTTTAGAAAAATCCTACTATCTTTATGTTCAGGATGGAGGATTCGGTCAAAATAAAATCAACTGAATCAAATAGATCAAAAATTAAATAAATCAAAAATTTTTGATACCAACTAAATCGATCAAATTTTCCTATAAAAATTGAACCAATACAATATTGACTAATTCGGTTTGTTATCTAATTAATCAAATTAATTGAAATTTTAAAGCCTTATTCTATTTTAACTAAAAAAAATCAAGATTTTATTTAATTAATTCTATTTTTAAATAAAAATAATTAAATTAATATTTATATTTGATTTATTCAATTTAAAATCGAAATTGAATCGAATTATTTGAAAATCGAACCTTTTTTAAAAAACTAAAAATTAAAATAATTAAACTAAATTTCTAAATTTAGTTTAAGTTAATTCTATTTTATCGGATTTTTCTCACACCTATTTATGTTTAATTTTTTCCTTTAACTTGGAATGAATTATTTTTAATTGAAAAATGTATTTTTGAAGTTAAAATTATGATTTGTTTTAATATAAAAAAATTAACAAATTTTTGTTTTTTGAAACCAAATATAATAAATCTAAAAATGTAGAAAAATACAGTAGAAAAAAATCCCATGATTTAACGTAATCACCCCTACAAGGCTTGTTATTTAATAAATGTCCTCAAATTATTTTAAATACGATTAAGTTAAATTTGACCTAGGTTAGGCGTTTAGGGGTTTTAGGGTTTTTGTTTACGTTCTTCGCCGTCTTCCGTTTTTCGCTTACAAAGCTGACGGACGTTGCCTCTGCGGCTGGCTCAATAAAGGGATGACAATTTCACCCGAACCCGATGGAGGATCCGACATCCGACCCGAATGGAGGAGGGCATGGAGGGACTATCAATACCCGATACCCGACCCGAATACCCGATTAAATAATATATATACATATATTAAAGAAAATTTTCTTTTTCTAAAATCAATTTACTATTTTTTGTTGATATTAGTAGGCCTATATAGATGTTTAATCTATTTTTTATAATTATATATAAATTTTTTAATAGGATGTTAATTTTAATATATTTTTTTGAATGATAATAGCTCGATAGAAAGAAGAAAAATTACACGTATAAAATATATGCGGTCCTTTAATGGGTATGAGTATACCCATTGGATATCCTATACCCGATGGGTATGAGTACGGAGGATATAGAATCCGACCCGAATCCGACCCATTGCCATCCCTATAGCTCATCGTTCATTTTCATTTTACTCTCTGCATTGCACAAGCGGTGGAAGTGAGAGATATTGAAGTGGAACACAAAGCTGAAGATGAAATACCTTTACAAAAAGAGTTTGGAAAGGAATAAGAGCATCCACATCAATTACCCTAAATTTAATTTTTACCCTAAATTTTATATTTTGCATTAAAAAAACATCCACATCAGCTACCCTACCCATTCCCTAAATATACATTTCATGAATAGTAGTTCTTTAAATTTAGGGAATGGATTCCATTCCCTAAACATTAAAATACTATTTCTCTCTCCTCCCTTTAATAATAAAAAATTTCTCTCTCCTTCATCTATCCTCCATCTAATAATAAAGAATAGGGAGGAAAGAGAAAAAATAATAAAAAAATAATTATATGGTAAATTATAGGGAAGCTGATGTATTATGTAGTAAAAAATGGATATCTAAATTTAATAAAGTAGTTTTTTTACCTTAAATTTTAGATTTTATATGAGGATACTGATGTAGATGCTCTAAGTGCAAATACTACGGGAAGAAGGGAAGATCTGATTATATGACTCTTTAAATTATTGGAATTTATCTTTATTATATTATCATTCATATGTAATTAATTTTTATTTTATTTATTATTATTATTATTATTAATTCTTTTTATTTTTTTTATTATATTTATTATAACTATTAGTGATGTCGGCTGTGACAATTACAACAAGAAAATATGTAAATAGTGTGAAATAAATGATCAGAATTTTTTCCCTAACTTTTTTTTGTTTTTTTTCTGTCATCAAAAACTAAATAGCATCGTATCAAATTTGTATTTTTTTAAAGTAAAATCTTACCGTCTTTATATTTAGGATTAAATATTCGATGACTGAATTAAATAGACTAAAAATTAAACAAATCAATATTTTTTATGAAAATTAAACCCAGAAATTATTAATTAATTCGATTTTTCAATCGAATTAATTAAAATTTTATTCAATTTTAATTTAAAAAAATCTAGATTTTATTTATTTATTTATATTTTTTAAAATAATTAAATTAATATTTATATTCCCTTTAGTCAGTTTAAAACTGAAATTAAATCTAATTAACTGGAAATCAAATTAAATTAAAAAAATATTAAAAACTAAATTAATTGAACTGCATTTTTAAATTTAATCATTCGGTTGGGTTCATTAAGTTCGGATAATTTCATTTTACCGAATTTTGAAATCCGTTTGACTTTTCCTTTAATTTTAAATGAATTATTCTTAAATGAAAAATATATTTTTTTAGCTAAAATTATAATTTGTTTTAATATAAAGAAATTGACAAATTTTTGTTTTTGGCGAAACCAAATATAATAAATCTAAAAATATAGAAAAATACAATGTGATTTAACCTAATCAGCTAGGCGTTTAGGTTTTTAGGGGTTTTGTTCTTCGCCGCCTAACGCTGCCGCCTTCGCCGACGAACGCCGCCTCCGCCGCCTCACGCCGACGAACGCCGCTGGCTCATCGTTCATTTTCACTTTACTGTGAGAGATGTTGAAGCGAAACACAAGGCTGAGGATGGAGTACCTCTACAGAAAGAGCTTGGAAGGGAAGGAACGCGAGTACTACGAGAAGAAGCGGAAGATCCGAGAAGCCCTCGAAGGTTTCTGTATTTATCCTTCCTCGTAGAATTTAAATAAGCCCTCGAAGGTTTTTTTTTAATCCGGAGGATTTTGTTCCATGACAGAGGGGAAGCCTATTCCTACCGAGCTGAGGAATGAAGAGGCTGCGCTCCGCCAAGAGATCGACCTCGAGGATGAATACACTGCAGGTTCTGCTCTTCCGGTGTCTATCGATATTGTCTTGGTCAGAATCACTAAGTTTATGGTAATTGAAAGCTCTCGCTTTTCTTTTTCTTTTTCTTTTTTTTCCTTGTAGTTCAAAAAACACATATAGACGATGAGTATGCCACCGCATCAGAAAAGGATCCAAAGATTTTGTTGACTACATCTCGTGAGCCAAGCCAGCGTCTTGGTCAGTTTGTTAAAGTGTGTTTCTGTACCCTCCCAATAGTCATATTTCACCTGGTGCTGTTTCGTAGAAGCATCAAACCTCTGCCCTTAAGTTTGACGTGATTATGTTATTCATTTAGGAATTAAAATTGGTGTTTCCCAACGCAGCGAGAATGAACCGTGGTAGTCAGGTATGTTCCTCAATTCTTCTGTAAGTATAAAACTGAGGCATTCACTTATAAGTGTCATTGTATTTAGTTATTGCTTTTTACAAATTAACTCATTTATTTTGCCATACTTGTTGACATTTTGTTTGTGGGATGAAATTTATTAACCCTAAGGATATGGGAATCCATTGCATAGCATGGTCATCCTCATTTTTATGATTTGAACCTTGTTTAAAAAATAAACTTCATAGTGCCATTTTTTTTAAAAAAAAAATCTATATTGTTAGAGATTGATATTTATTTGTTGGATGTTTTTATAAATATTTTCTTGTTGTCAATTGACACAGTTATACATTGTTCTGTAGGTGATCTCAGAAATTATTGAGTTTTGCCGAGCGCATGAATATACAGATGTTATTTTTGTGCATGAACATCGTGGTGAGCCTGATAATTTGGTCATTTGCCACTTGCCCTTTGGTCCAACTGCATTCTTTGAGTTGCTGAATGTGGTATGTAGAAGTAAATTTTGTATCTTGCACAGTTTGTACATTTTTGAAACATCTGTACATTTCCTTGTCTGTAGGTGACCAGGCATGATATCAAAGACAAAAAAGCAATGGGGACAATGTCTGAGGCTTATCCTCACCTGATTCTGGACAATTTTTCAAGCAAAGTATGCCCTTAATCTATCTTCTTTCTTTTTTTTGGAAGGTCGAATTTTATTGGCTAATTTTATCCTTATTGCTAGTATAGATTATATTGGTTTATAAAGCTACCCTGAAGATGAAACTGTCATTGAAATAGAAAAACCTCAAACCATTCGGCAATTGACATGCTAACCTTGCGTGCTCATATTGTTAGCAGTGATTTGTGCTTTTAGATGATTTAGACTTCATACAAATTCATTTTAGTAGCATTAGTTTGAAGAGTGGGAAAGGATGAGCCTTGGACATATTGGGAGAGCTATTAGTGAAAAGACTGTTCATTAATATCTTGTTTCATTGAAAATTTTGCGGAGATGGATATTTTGTGCAGTGCACATTTGTGTTGCTTTATCTTTCTTTAACTTTCTGCATTGGCATAAATACTCTTTTTTTCTTAGACTTGTTTTGCTTCATTGTGAATAACTACAGCTTGGTCAAAGGACTGCAAACATCCTTAAACATCTCTTTCCTGTGCCTAAACCTGAAACTAAACGAATAATCACATTTGCCAACAAGTCTGATTACATCTCGTTCAGGTACTCCTTGGCCTTCACAATTTATTCTTTGATTTTCATTATCTGACTCTGGTTTAGGCATTTTACTCGTACCCTACTTTCTGATGTTTAGACATAAAACATTTATGTGTAGATAAAGGGGTATCTATCATGCAGTGGTTTTCGAGTGAACTCTACAATCTGTATAAATCTACAGTTGAACAGTAATTCTTTCTCTTTTTGATGTATTTAATGAATGGATTTCACATAGTGTGTTAGAATTGTTACTCCAAGAGTTGATAAAATAATAGCAATTAGTTGTAGCTCCTATACATTCTTGTCAAAATTGGTATTGGAATTGAATGAAAAAAAACTTTAAAGTAGGTTATTTCAAATTGGTAGGATTGATGAAATTAGAATCATTTAGAAATAACAAAATAATAGTTTCATATGTTAGATACTAAACTATATATATATAAAAGTTTTTTTATCCTGGGCGCCCAACATAGGCGATGCTTATAGCATTGTTCACGGTGATTTTTATTATTTTTAAGCTCTCGGTTATGCTAATAAGATTTTACTTTTAGGATTTAGGGGTTGAGTTATAGTATTAAGCAAAAAAAAATCAAATAAGGAAAAAATTTTAGGTGCTCGTGGGGTGTGGAAGGAGAGATATGCAGCATAACATTTTTTTTTCTCTCTCTTATATATATATATATATATATATATATATATATATTACCATACGCCGTGAGTTTGTCCACGCCACAGGCGCTTAGATTCATTTTTTTTTTAAAATCAATATTTCCTTAAAGATGAACACTATACCCCGTGAGCATCTAAACCATACGCCGTGAGTTTGTCCGCACCACAGGCGCCTGGATTCAATTTTTTTTTAAAACCAACATTTCCTTAAAGATGAACACTATATCCCGTGAGCATCTAAAATTTTTTTATCTTGAACACTATTATCCAATTGGAAAGTCTGAACCCTAGAGGGAAAATCTTATTAGAATTTACCCTGAATTCTAAAATCCTAAAATCTTAAACCCTATATACATATAATATACCCTCTAAGCATCTAGAATTTTTAATTTTGAACACTATAACCCAAGAGGGAAGCCTGAACTCTAGAGAGAAAATTGTATCGGCCCAAATCCTTTATAACCCAATTCTTAAATCCTAAAATTGTGAACCCTAAATACATATAATATATCCCAAAACAAAAAAAAACTTATTGAATGAATCTAGGTGCCTTGACCATGTCACGCACGGACGCCTGGATCAATTCCAGGCACCCCGAGTAAAGTCCGAACGAATCCGCAGCAAAAGGTCCACAGCATATCAAATCTCTCTCTCTCTCTCTCTCTCTCTCTCTATATATATATATATATATGCCTGTGCGCGCGCACGCAAATATTATTGTTCGATTAGTAATACAAAAATATATTATGACAATATAGTAATGGTATATGATATCATTTTCAAGTTAATAATATTATATTATTGTTTGTTAATAAAAGCATAGGTTAGAAATATTAGGTAATAATAGATCATTAATATAAATGCAATGTTTAGTAATTAATAAATCATATCTATTAATATCAAATCAATCAATATTAAAAATGTATTATAACAAAAGTACAATAAAAATGTGTTAATAGCAATCATTAAAATCATATTTGATATTGTTTGATTATTATTAAATATTTCATTTTATAGAGATTTAGATGTGATGTAAATCACATCTGAATCAAAATTTGTTCAAATCAACATTAATTTCTCTCAATCAACTGTGTGTGAGGGAGAGACAAGACTCTCAGTCTAGATTACAATATTGTAATATTGTAACAATCTTGAGTGGACACAAGCTTGAAAATTTTAAGTTAGAATTTAAGACACTTGAGTAGACACAATCTCTGTGTTTGCTAGAATTCATGATGGGTCAGCAAACTATTTGCTAAATCCTTGAATTTTCTGTTGATTCAACCAAATTTTAATCTATTTCATCTTTTTTGGATTTCAATTTGGCCAAATTTTAATTCTTTACATCCATTTTCTTATGGAATCTAAAACTCATTTTGGGTATTTTCCATGAAGCTTGAGTTTTGGTCTAGTACATGGTAAAATAGGCAAAGGCATTGATGTGGAAGGCATAAGGTGTATTTCAACGACTAAAGAAAATATTAGTTAAATGCAATAAAAAATTCTTTAATATATTCCAAAAATACTTGTAATATAGTCTTCCATAGAGCTTTATGGAAGGATAAAGTTTGGACAATTACAGTTTGATGATGAATATTGTTTTGAATGATAACTCCATAGCCAATCTCAGTATTTTCTATGGTTAAAAATAAAGATTTTTTATAAAAATATATGGCATTCCTCCTTTTTTCAATTGCCACTAGTATAGCTTTGTATACAGTTCAAAGGATTCAGGTAGCTGATCTGAAATACTTGATTGTTCTGAATTATAACGCTGGCAGTCCCAGTTATTCGATGTTTAAAACTACACAATTTTGATCAAATATGAGATTCCTCTTATTTCAATTACAATATGTGTTATGGGATTTTTCTTTCTTTTGGGATATAGGTTTGTGAAATACTTATCTGCGAATCACACACTATCTGATCCGCATGTTTGGATATCTGCCTTATAATTTCTGTCCTGTATTCTTAAACTCGATACACTTCAGGTAGTGATTGAGTTGCTCGATCAACTTCTAATATGTATATACATTCTTTTCGTTCAGCCTGTTGTTTCATTAATTACCATTTGATATTTTGAAGTCAATTGAGCAAAGATGTTTCATTGATCAACAACCTATGCCATTTAAAGGAGATGTATATGTTTCTGCTAGAGTCCCGATCTGCACTATCGGATGATTGACTGTTTCTTTTTCTGAACCAGGCATCATGTGTATGAGAAACACGGTGGCCCTAAATCGGTCGAACTAAAGGAGGTGGGCCCTCGATTTGAATTACGGCTTTATCAGGTAGTATTTTCCCCCCTCGGTTCAATCTTGTTCAGGTCTCCTATTTCCAAAGCATAATGTTAGTTCAATGAGTTCCTTGGCCGCCAACTGATGATGCTCTTTTTTTTTTTTTTTTATAAAACTACTTCCCTACAGATAATTCTTGGGACGGTCGATCAACAAAATGAAGCTCAGAAAGAATGGGTCCTCAGGCCGTATATGAACACTGCTAAGAAGCAAAATGTTCTTGGAGCTTAAGTCATAACACTGAAATCTACGTATCCTGTTTCATTTCATCTTCTTCAAACAACACCAGAGCTTCATTAACTGTTATAACCTGAATCCATCAGTATAGTATCTCAGTGTATTATCAGTTCCATTTTACTTTTCTAATTTTATATTTTTAGTATGCAGGCCGTGGATGACACGTTACATTTGGAAAAGAAATGACGAACTAAAATCTACGATCATTTTTTTTAATAATCCGGTTCTTGTGATCCTGATTAATTTTGAAGGAGATCAATTTAGTTTTATTAAAGTTTTCACTAATCATCAAGATCTTGATTGACAAGGGCTAGTGATTATTTATTCGGAGTGGTTAGCGTTTTTAGGTTTGTAGAGGAATATATTTGCTTGTGGATCGTATATGGGATTTGAATCTTAAATGCTAGATAACAGTTTGAGTGTCAGATAATTTTTTTTTTGTAATTCTATGGATTTTTTTTTATTTTTTTATTGGTCATCAAGATAAATTGAAAAGTGTTTATGAATGTCTATTCAGATGGTTAATGTTTTCAGATTTGCTTTCTAAGGAGGGAAAATGTCTTGAAATGTATAGTAGTTGAGATTTTAATTTTAGATTTTTTGATTATTTGTTAGAGGATTTAATTATTGTCTCACTTATAAATGTTGTTTCATTGTTAGGGGTGTAATTGAATCGAGTCAATTTGAACTTTAAGAGGTTTGAGTTCGGGCTTGGTTCATTATCCTTAAGTTCAAGTTTGATTCAAACTTTAATTCTTAAGTTCGAGCTTGATTCGTAATAAAATTAAATAGTTAGAATTTGGCTTAAAATTTTTTAATTATTCGTTAGAGTATTTAATCATTGTCTCACTTATAAAGGTTGCTTTATTGTTAGGAGTATAATTGAACTGAGCTAAGTTGAACAATAAGAGGCTCAAGTTTGGGCTCAGTTTGTTATCCTTAGGTTCAAGCTCAACTTGAGCGGAGCTTTAGTTCTTAAGTTTGTGCTTGGTTCATAATAAAATTAAATAGTTCGAGCTAGGTTTGAAAAAAGTTTATTTAAAAATTAAAGTTTAGTTCGAGTTTGTATATATATAATAAGGTAAATGAATCTCTTAATGAACATATTCGTAAGCCTATTATTGAATACGTTCGTGAACTTCTTAATGAACATGTTCGTGAACTGACGAATCAAATACGGTTAAGTTTGAGTTCAACTCAATAATATTTTCGAATTTGAAATTAGGTTCAAAATCAGCTCGTTAATTAGGTTCATACTCGACTTATTAATTTAATCGGACTTATTAATTTAATGGAACGAATTATTTTTTCAATCAATATCTGAATGGTTCGTAAGTGACTTAGCTACTTTACACACTGAATCATTGTTTGTCGAGTCTTAATTTGTATGGGATGTTTCATGTTGCACGACCGGATGATTCAGCCCATCTACATTTAAATCTTTTCACTTGTTTTTTTTAAACAAACGGTGGGTTAGCGAAACATTAGTCAAATCAAAATAATCTATCCAATCAAATTAATTTAGAAATTTAATTTTATTTATTTGAAAGATTGAGTTTTTTTTATAAAAACATTAGTTATTTTGGTTAAATTAGTTTGGTTGTTGATTTTAAATTTTGTAAATCCATTCAATTGTTTTTTATAAAATAATAAAAATATTAAAAGTATTTATTTTATTTTATTTTAAAAAAAATCAATTTAGTTTATCGAATTAATTGATTTTAATAATAAAAATTTGATTGATCTATTAAGTTTTAATGAGTCGTTTGGTGCTAGCCGATTGAATATGGTATCATCCACGCTAACAAGTGGTTAGATATTGATTGAGACAAACTAATTAAATAGTGTAACACCCACTGAAATAAACGCACTTGTTATCTCCATAAACATTGCCCATAAGAAAACACAAACGGGAACCATGTTCACTTTCATTGACCTAACACTTTCACAAACTTAAACTTTATCAAAAGAAAGATGAGATAAAGATTGTTTTTTTAAAGAAAAGGTGTGTTGTTGTCAAGAGAATAATATCCGGTGGATAGGGAATTAAACTTGTTCTAGGACACGAAAACATATCCAATTTGCCAAACTTCTTTTTTTTATACCCTAAATATGCAAATAATTGAGAGCAATCAATAGAGTATATGTTCTTATATTTTTAACGGATCAAATTCATCTTCACAAGATGTGTTTTTTCAAAAAACGCTTGATGCGCATTTTTAATTTTAAGGCCCACAAAGAGGCCCATTTGAGCCATGATCCGGGAGCGGAGAACCGCTACTTGGTCTGTGTCCGTGGAGCGAAGCGGAAGCGCTATATCCTCTATATTATGCTCATATTTCCTTCTCGTCCGCATCGATCCGATTCCTCTCCGCTCTCGTCTCCACTATCTCTCTCTCTCTCTCATCACCATGGTGGTGTTCACGGTGACACGAAAAGAAACCACCCCTTTCGACGGACAAAAGCCCGGCACTTCCGGCCTCAGGAAGAAGGTGTGTAGTCGATCGATCTTCTTTTCGTTCCTCCTCTGCAGATCTGGTTCTGGTGGTTGTTATCGCACAGAACTGCGATTAGCTTGTTTCTATATGCATGTTCTTGGATTGCTTTTTTTTTTTCCTTCATATTTTTTTAGCTTGTAGTGGTCTAGATTTTGGATTGTTCGTGCAGTTTGCGACTTCGTTGGATCGTGGTGATCTTGTTTTGATGGCGATAGTGAGAATTTTCCTTTTTGATTCAGGTTCTAGTTAGCATCTGAGCTGTTGATTTGTGTGGTTTCGTCTTTGGTCTCTAATTCACCGTAGCTTTGATGATCTAAAGTGATAGATCGCTTGGCTTGTTCGTTGAATTTTTTTTTCTTCTCCTTTTCCGTTATTGCGAGTGGGTTACGTAGCTTCTGATTATGTTCAGGTCAATGTCGTAGGCTCGTGATATGGTTTTGGTTTCTGATTCAGATCAATGCCATAGACTCTTGTATATGCTATTATTTGTACTTGGATCTACCTGTTCTTGGATTTGCTATGCCTATTTTGACTAGATGAACTTTCAGCATATTCGTATTATATAAGTTTCTCCAGATCGTGGCAGATCTTGTTCGGCTTTGGTTTCCGAATATGACGTGGATAAATGGCGAGACCATGGATTTTGCATCGATCTTATTGTTCTTGGATTCTCTCTCCCCCCGCCCCCCCCCCCCCCCCCCCCTTTGTCTTTTTGGTTTCTTTTCTTCTTTCGTGAGTTATATTGCACAGTCGTTTTGTGTGTGTTACGCACTGATCAATCTAGTAGCTCTTATTGTCTGGTCGGAGTTTGGAGAGTGTTTGAGAAAGGATACTATTTTGCAGTTGCTGTGTAAGGTTGTTATGGAGATCAGTACTAATTACTTTCTATAAAGTGTGATTTCATGCCTAACTTATCTTCCAGCATTTGCAACTCTCTTTCCATTTTTTTCCTACATTAAGAAAAAACTAGAAGTTGAAGTCACTCTATAATCATAGCATAACAACTGTCTTATTTATCATACAAATATATGCTTATAATTCTGATCGTCATGTTAGATGCCATTGAATTGTCCAATGTGGTTGTTATTTTTTTTTTTCCTGCATCTGCTATATTTTTTAGCTCAAAGGTTGATGATCCTTGTGCTTTGGAGCTCTGGTCTTGATCATTTACTAGGCAGATATATAGTTAACACAAAGTGTGTTTTCTGTAAAAGTCTGTAAAAGTGGCATAACAGCTTTCTAGGATAGCAAAAAAGGAACATTATGTTATAATGACAAACTAAATTTAAAAAAAAAAATCAAAGTTATTATACAAAATTTGAGTGAGTTCAATATTGTTAAAATTCATAATTCTTTGAGCAGAATGTCAGGGATATGAGTGCTATTGGTCTCCATAAATTGTCTCCTGTTTGTCCAATAAATGAGACCATTAGGATTTCTGATGGAACATGATATACTTTCTGAAGTAAATTATTCTTAACCTGTATACTCTGACTCGCTTACAGGTGACAGTTTTTAAGCAGCCACATTACCTTCACAACTTTGTTCAATCGACTTTTAATGCTCTTCCTGCAGATAAAGTCAAGGGTACATTTTTTTTACTTATATCTTGCTTAATTGTTGCTCCAGTAGTAAGTCCTGAACAATTTTAATGTAATTTGTAGTGTAAGATGGTGCTAGTTTGCATACTTTATTCATTTACACCCCCTTTAGATTCTAGCTTTAGTTCAAAATTGCTATTCTGGATGTTTACTCTCTATCATTTATATTGTACTAAAAGAATGTAAGAAAGCTGACTATTCAGATTTGGGTTTACACAAAGCTTAATGGATGGAAAAGATCCATGTAGCTAACCCTTGGCCATTGGAATTCAAAGCTTGTTATTGTTGTAACATGAAATTGAGTATTGACTGATAATTTCATATTGGACAGATAATCTAAACTGTTTTCCTTGGGTTAATTTGGACTTTTCAATACAAATTAACATACAAAATAAATTTAAAGGTGGAGTCCTGGATGAGAGCCATAATAACATGGACAAAAATTATAATATTAACAGCTCACTTCAGTATCATGCTCTACTACATTATGCAACAATTTGCACAGATTAATTGTGGCTTTCTGAGGAGGTAGCGTCATTTTCTCCTTCCCATAAACATAATTCATTGAAACTGCTTGTAGGGTGTGCGTGGTTTACAACAGATCTACATGGTACAATATGGCCAGTAAATACACTTTTTGCTTTGGGGCATGAAAGAAACCTCTTAGCATTAGTCTATGCCTCCATGACAATAAAGTGATTTACTTAATTTCCAAGATAATCTTCCACATGCACTGATATTACATTGATGAATATTGCTTTAATTGACCAGAGATTTCCAAAAAGTTCCTCAAACGCAGACTTGGATACATTGATTTTGACTGTTTAATTAAACCTGAAGAGCCATAAACCAACCCAACTTATGTTAGGAAATGGATAAATACATGTTTAGCAATGGAAAAAATAACTTGATCCCCAAAAAATATGAATCTAACTCTGAGTATTTTTATCTATTTGGTATACCCAAAACATGAGACTAATTCAACAAAAAAAATTTAAGATTTGTTGAGATCCTTAGCCAAGTCTATCCAAGTTGGGCCTCATGTTTAAAATGTATGACTCAGTTCAATGGATTGAATTGGGTTACTTGTTGATACCCTTGTATATAACCCTAAGCTTCAGCAGGAGTATTATTAGCTTTTGTCTGCTTAATATAATAAAAACTGATTATCTCTCCACCTTTCTCTAAAATGAAATTGAAATTATGCCCGGGAGACACTAAAGAAAAGCTTCCAAGTGTTTCTGTGGACTCTGTTCCTATCTCATCCTTTTTGGATGTTCCATTTAGTCATTACTTTTAAACAACAATTACTTAAGCTTGAAAATTATATAGTGAATAATTCTTTCTGTATTATAGTTTAACGTACTATGTTGGTGCAGGGGCTACTATTGTTGTTTCAGGGGATGGCCGTTATTTCTCAAAGGATGCTGTTCAGGTACTCTTTAATACATAAATACATTTTCTTGCACGTAGCATGTTTCATAAATTTTTACTCTGTTCTTTGATATATGTTTTGTAGTTGCTAAATACATTTTAAAATTGAACAACTAATCAACTTTTATAGTATGGATTTCATATCTTTTGATAATTCTGATGGGCTGTTTCAATTAGGAAAATTGGAGTTATTGAGGTTGTTATTTGCAAATGATTTCATGGTAGTTACCAATGTACTATAACTACTATTTGTCCTAACTCCTACAAATTGTATAGCAAGGCTTGTGAGAGAAGATTGCAGTTTTGATGTGACGGTGGTGAGAACAGTATTTGGCAGCGACTAACTTAGGAGCCAATTTCATGTTTGGATGATATTTCCAACGTTAATTCATGAAACATGTTTTTATCATCTTGATTTAGTTTAGATTTATGGGGGTATACTCTTAAGTACTAAGGGTGCGTTTGGTTCAAGTCATTATGTATAATTTTGGTTATGTGATTACTAGGTAATCACATAACCAAAGTTATAGGGAATAAAACATAACCAAATGTTGTTTGGTTCAACTTAGGTAATGCAACAAAAACTTGTTTGTTTGAAGGTTTTAATGAATACCCTAATTTAATATTTTACCGTATTATCCTAAGTTACAAAACCAACTATACATAATATTATTATTATTATTATTATTATGTATTATTATTATTTATTTATTTTTTAATATTTTTTTACTTTTCTTTTTCCGGTATATTTTTTTACTTTTTATGTGTTTTTTTATTTTTTAATGTTTTTATATTTTTATATTATTTATATTTATATTTTTTTACATTTTTTAAATTTTAAATTTTATTTTTTTATTTTATTTTAAATTTTATTTTTATTTTTAAAATTTTTATATTTTTTAAAATTTTTATAAATTTTTTTAAAATTTTTTAAAACTTTTTAAATTTTTTAAAATTTTTATTTTTTATTTTTATTTTTATTTTTTTAAATTATTTATTTTAAAAAAAAACTAATTTTTAAATTTTTTAAAACATTTTTTTTTATTTTTTTTACATTTTTTAATATTTTTTTACAATTTTTTCTCTTTTTTCATGTTTTTTCTTATCGGAGAGTATTTTTGGTAAAAAAAATTCGTTAACCCCGGAATCAACAAAAACCTTAGTTTTTTGAGGATTTCCGATTTCCGGCTACATGACCCTTTTGTTGACGTGTCGGGCATGGAACATTACTTGGGAATCATCGAATACCTAAACCAAACAAGGTTTTTGTTTATAACTTTGGATGGATAACCAAGGTTATCAAGAATAACCCCGAACCAAACGCATCCTAAGGGTGTGTTTGGTTCAAGTTATCATGTATAACCTTGGTTATGTGATTACCAGATAATCATATAACTAAGGTTATAGGGAATAAAACATAATCTAATGTTGTTTGGTTTAACTTAGGTAATGCAACAAAAACTTGTTTGTTTGGAGGTTTTAATATATAACCTAGTTTAATATTTTACTTTATTACCCTCGGTTACAAAACCAATAATACATATTATTATTATTATTATTTATTTTTTTTAACTTCTTTTTGTATTTTTTAAAACTTTCCCCCCTCTCTCTCTCTCTCTCTATATATATATATATTTTTATTTTTTTTTTAAAAAATACAACTTTATTTTTTAATAAAATATCATATTTTTATTTTTTTTATTTAGTTTTTATAATTTAAAATAAAATTTTCATTATAAAAATTTTAGGGGTATTTTTATCCCAAAGTTTAAATATCAGAGGATATTTTTGGCAAAAAAATTTTGTTGACTCTAGAATCGAGAAAAATCATACTTTTAAAAGGTTTTCTGATTCTGGGTTACATGCCCCTTTTGCCTATGTGTCGGGAAAGAATCATTACTCGGGAATTACCAATTACCTAAATCAAATAGAGTTTTCGTTGATAACTTTGAATGGATAAGGTTATCAAGGATAACCTTCAACCAAACACATCCTAAAAGTTTAAATATGACAATAATTTTTTTAAATGATAGAATAGTTAACTCTCCATCTCAATCCCTTAAGGAAGAGGCCATGGATTGCACAACCTCCTTATGTTCCAAAAAATTATGAAACCCCTTATGTAATAAAGATTCTACATAATCTTCTTCGAATCTGTTGGAGTTATATTGATTTTCTTTAATTCTCCTTCCTATATTAACTCCTACTTAGGATCCATTTGTTTGCAAACAAATAATTTATTTGTGGAAAATATTTTTCTAGGAGAACTTTTCTATGAAAATGGATTATTTTTTTTGTTATACAACGTGCCACTAAAACCTAAAATCTGTAAATATATATTTTCCTGTGTTTGGTTCTCACTAAAAAATCCTTATCCAGGTTTAGTTGGCAGTTTGGTTCAACCAACAGTTAGACTTGGCAACATGTCTGGCCTACTGAGACCATTTGAACGGGCCAACTCACCTAAACCAACTTACCCACACAAATTGATCAATTATCCAAATAAACTGACTCAATCGACTCGACCAACTTGACCCATCAGACTAATCAATTAGACCAATCTGACTCGACTACCCTCCTGCCCCCTCCCCCTGAATCAACTAGCCCTTTTATTCCACTCGCTTTTCTAGCCTACTCAGATTGTCCAACCACTAATACTACCTAGCCCAGTCGGATTTCTGGCCCACTTGGAGTTATTGAACTACCCATCCTTCTCGGCTTGTCAAGATGAATCAGCCTTCTCAAATCGATCAGAGCACATAAACAAGATAAAATTTGGAGAACAAGGAGTTTATTAATAAAGCAAATTGATTGATTTCCATTGTTTCTAAGGGCATTCATCCTCCTTTAAAGAATGCCCATCATTAAAAAAAAATCTGTTTTCTTTCACAAAATCTAGCCCAGATTATTAAGGGCAACATGATGCATGAAGCTTTTGCCAATGCGGGGTCCTAGGAAAGGTTTATTGAATGCAATTTTATCCTGGTAAGAGGTTGTTAAAATAAAATATCCATTAACCATAATTTTCTATTGCGCCAATGACCAAACATTGGAAAACATGAAAAATATTTTCAGTGAAACAGATAGAGCCTTAGTCTCCCTCCTAATATTAACTCCAGAGCCTTACTCCCTCCTAATATTAACTCCTTATCTCAGGTGTTGATGTTGGAACCATAATCAATCAATTTGATTTTGCAACTTCTCATAAGTTTCATCACAACCTTGCAAACCTAGAAATAAAATTTCTTCTGTGAAGGAAACTTTATCAAGATCTCCACCAATTTCATCTTTTGAAGATTTCTCTCCTGAAGATGTTATCAAGTTCAATGCAACCTTTGATCCAGAGCACTGTCATCAAGCTTCTCAACTTTTATTCTAATAGCGTCTTTATCTTCATTGTTATCAAATGTCTAATTCAGTTTGTTTTTTTTCTTTTTTTTTTATTTAATTAGTTGTACATAAATAGTATCTATCTCCTGCTTGAGCAAAAAATACAGTTTTTAGCTCCATTATTTCTATGTGATGGGTTGGTCCCACATTAGGTAATTGAGTTATATAGAGTACCCTGTAGAGTGCGACAAATTTGATGTAATGATTTTTTTTAATAATAAAATAGTACTTTATACATCTCAACTAAGTCATACTCATTCCATTTAATTACTGTTAAACTGCTTCAAGTATTTATTCAATATGACAAATGGTCGTTATTGGTTTTCAAAAATATAATTGGATTTTGTACATAGTGTAGCATAGAGCTAGATGTTTTATGGAACTACAGTTGGTGGCAGATGAGTTTGCTTGATTGGTTCAAGTTGCTTTTGACAGTCGATATTTGCTTTAAACATTGATCTTGAACTTTATCAATGAGTATTTTAGGAAATATAGACATTTTAGAAAAGTCTGCAGAGTGAAGGGAGGAGAAACAATGAGTATATAAGATTCTTATCATTCTATTGCAAACACATTTCATCCAATTATTTGCTAGACTAATTAAATTAATGTTCATCACGTGTACTATCAGATCATTGCTAAGATGGCTGCTGCAAATGGAGTTAGACGTGTTTGGATTGGAAAAGATAGTCTTCTCTCAACACCAGCAGTTTCTGCAGTCATACGTGAAAGAGTTGGTGCTGATGTTAGTGCCTCTCTACTGTTTATAAATCACATCTATTTTATGGTGGTTTTAGACGAGTTATTGCCTTTTCTCCTGCTAAAATAAAAAATGCATTAATTCCCTGGTTTTTGATTCTCTTACTTCAGGGATCAAAGGCCACTGGAGCTTTTATCTTGACCGCAAGTCACAACCCAGGAGGTCCACATGAGGTATATTTCTTTTCATATTGCCTTTTCACCATATGTAAACATTCTATTTGGTCTCGCCTTTTAGTTAACTAGTGGCAGCATTGCTTTCTTAATGGGGTATGCAGAGTGCTGCTACATTTTTTTCTTCCAGTTGTAAGATATGGATGGATATGTAATATGTCTTGAACTGTGGCTTGTTTATTCTTCTTGTAAAGTTAATCGAGAACCAATTTGCTATGGCTTGCAATGAAAGTACAGTCCATCATTAGCTTTTAAAATCTACATAATATCTTTTGAACTAGCTGGACCTGGACCTGGACTTAGGAACTTTCTATGTACTATCTTTTGGATTAGTTTGAGACTTGTTCGCCAAATATTTTAGGCAGGGCTTCCTAGACATCATAAGTACACAATTGAAAGATCTAGGATGGATGCCTTCCTAGACATCATAAATCATAATACAATATTGAAAGATGAGAAGTCTTAGCTGGTCCTCTTTTTAGATGTAAAAGTAGTCATGTTTAGTCTTTATATTTTTCATTAATTAGTCACAAATCTACATTCTACCATTAAATTACTTCTCAACTAACTCCTAATGGTTGGATTTCTTTCTATTATATTATTTTCTTTTATGTTTTCTTTACCTATATGTTATCACTTTATCCATAATGCTTTATCAAGTTCAATCTATTTAAAACTTCAAATCATAAGATTTAGTATTAAGGGTAATTAAAAAGGTAATGCACCTGCAATTCCCAACTATTGGATGACTTGTGATTCATGCAACTTCTGATATTGATATATTTACAATCTTTTTGTTTATCTTTCTTTTGACACTGATGTTTAATCTGTTCAATTAACAATTGGACTTTGGTTTTACTAGGATTTTGGAATAAAGTACAACATGGAAAATGGTGGGCCTGCTCCTGAAGCTATCACTGACAAGATCTATGCCAATACTACAACAATAAAGGAATATTTCATTGCAGAAGATCTTCCTGATGTATGTTCTATGTTATACGGTTCTCTTTTTGGTATCTTTGATTGCAAAATTGATAAAAGTTTGATGACGAGTAAACTATTTTGCAGATTGATATTTCTGTTACAAGTGTAAGCAGCTTCTCTGGACCTGAAGGTCCATTTGATGTGGATGTCTTTGACTCCACCACTGACTATGTTAAACTTATGAAGTAAGTTTTTGTCTTGTTACTGTGGGTACGGTAATATATATGCTAGGGTTTTTTTATTGTAGCAATACTTTGAACTTTGTTTCATGATGTTTCTTTAATTTTTTAATGATGATCAATGTATACCATAGTGGAGCAAGGATGCTATAGTGCACAGAATGTTGCTCTGGAATGGGAATATCTTTAAATAATTTGAAATATTTTATTTTCCATATATTACATTCATGTATTATCTTCAGGTCCATTTTTGACTTCCAGTCTATTCAAAAGCTGCTTGTGAGTCCAAAGTTCACATTCTGGTATGTACTTTAACTTCTTTGCTGGTATCTTTGATTTTGCACTGCTTATCTTACTTTGGTTATCTACTGTTTTCAGCTATGATGCACTCCATGGTGTCGCTGGGATTTATGCAAAACGTATTTTCATTGATGAACTTGGTGCAAATGAATCTTCACTTTTAAATTGCACGCCTAAGGTTTCTTGATTTCTCTTTAGTGATATCTCTTACTTTATAATCTGATATTATGCACTTATATTCTATTAAGCATTGATCATTGTTAAATAGGAAGACTTTGGAGGTGGCCATCCAGATCCTAACTTGACCTATGCAAAAGAATTGGTTGAAAGAATGGGATTGGGAAAATCAAGCTCTAAAGATGAACCACCTGAGTTTGGTGCAGCTGCTGATGGTGATGCTGATAGAAACATGGTCCTTGGTAAAAGGTATTTTGAGTTTCAATAGATAAGATTGGCAAACCTACTATGGGGATGATCCAGAGTTCTTATCCTGCATCACTAGGTTTTTTGTCACTCCATCAGACTCTGTTGCTATAATTGCTGCCAATGCAGTCGATGCTATACCATACTTTACCTCTGGTTTGAAAGGGGTGGCCAGGTAATGAAGTTCTTTTCATGTGCAATAATCAGCTGCGGTATCTGTCTTTTGCTATTTTATTCTGATGCTGAAAGTATGATTACTGCAAGCTGAGACAGCTGAGTAAAATATTGATATTTTATATTACTGAATTAAAATGCAACACCAAAATTCTTTTTGGCCACGATATCCTGTGATGTATTGATCACATATGATACACACAATTTCACATATTTAGCAACTTTTTCGAGAGTCCTTAGTCTTCACTGCTAACTTTGCTCATCTGGTCATCAGGAGTATGCCTACATCTGCTGCTCTTGATGTAGTGGCACAGAATCTGAAACTCAGATTTTTTGAGGTGGGTATTTCATGGAAATCAAAGTTTTTGTGAAAAAGAGTTAAAACATAAGCTGGCATATTTCAGGTACCTACTGGATGGAAATTTTTTGGCAACTTGATGGATGCTGGAATGTGTTCAATTTGTGGTGAAGAGAGCTTTGGGACAGGTTTGTTAAATCCTTTTATTCCCTCTATGCATTTTGGTTGTAAAATGTAGGCTGTCTTTCCATTATTCTTGTAATAAAAAACTGCTAGCTAGCTTTCAAACACAACATATTGTTATCATGTATATCATGTTTATTGGGGCAAACTTGGTACATCTTCAAGGGGGGATCAGTGGTCATTTCTTTGAGTGGATTTTTATTGAGAAATGCTGATCAATCATTGTCCTTGTTCACACTCCAATGCATAATTATGCATCCATCTGGAGATCGAACTCAAACTGGAGTTTACATGCCTATGTTACTCAAATTTGGATATATGTACTTGACATGGGTGTGGAGTTTAACTTGGATTGTCATCATGCGACATAGATATGGAGGGGTAAGATGCAGAGTCCAACATATTAGAGAAAATGACTATGGGTTCAATTAGTTGAATTGGTCAGACCCTGTTGGCTTTAAAACTGACATCTTAAATATGATTTGTTTTTGACACAACATATTTTATATAAATTTAGCAAAATATTAAAATAAAGATAAACCTACTTGAAGATATGAAAACTTATGTTCAATAAAATAATATCTTAACAAGATTTCCATTTGTTCTAGTATATCATCATAAAATACAAATATATTATGATGGCCTAAACAAGATTATTTTTTAACATGCAGTAGTAAATATTCAATCTTGATTTTAAAAAATTATACATCACAAGTAAACCTATCATATTTTGGTTCAAATTAGATTTGAATAGAAGTGGTTTTCCTGGTTATTGTTTTTTTTAACCTGGTTTTTCCCTTTAAAAAAGAAAATTAACTCCATGGTCTGGACTGGGTTTACAAACACTGTTTTTGATGGCCTTTGCTGGCAGGCTCTGATCATATTCGTGAGAAGGATGGAATTTGGGCTGTTTTAGCTTGGCTTTCAATTCTTGCTTTTAAAAACAAGGACAATCTAGATGGGAAAAAGCTGATAACTGTTGAGGATATAGTTCGTGGGCATTGGGCCACTTATGGACGTCATTATTATACTCGTTACGACTATGAGGTACGGGCTGTTTCAAGCAAAACTTGGTACTATGGAGAATCAAATATTGCCAAATTCTTTTTCGGTGACGGATTGCCCTTGTTTAATGTTGTTTTTTGGTAAAGAATGTTGATGCTGGAGGAGCTAAGGCACTTATGGCACATTTGGTGAACCTTCAAGCATCACTTCCTAATCTTAACAAGTAATGCTACTTTATTTTTTCTGCAGCATTCAGATATCATGCTATTTCCTATCATTGTTTTCTTGAATGCAAACCTAATGACATTTTATTTTGCTATGGACCTATGCCTAGATCTTGGTATTGTCTAAATTATATCTTCTTTCTTCCTTTCTGAAATTTTAATTGGAAGTTTCAGAGTCAGGAGGATTCTAACCTGTTTTCTTGTATTTTCACCCATATGAGAACAAACAAGAGTTCTATTTTCAGTTCATCTGGGTTTTTTTTTTTTTTTTTGTTATCTAATTTGTGCTCAATGTATGTAGCGAACACTTGCCAATTATATCTCATGTCCAATGAAGGAGAAAAGTTTTGGATGATGATTTGCCTGAGACTTTTGAACCGTTGATGAAATCGATTAACATAAGGTGCACTGACTTCTAACTAGAATGATCACCCAAAAAAGAGAAACCTAGTTTTAAGTTAGCCAAAACAATTGTCTGCAAGGTAGTTAGGAATCAAAACCCTCATACTCTTTTAAATTTGCCGCTCTCTTATTTGTTCTTCTCTGTTTTTCAGAAGCCCTTTTCAGAAGTAACTGGAATGTGGTTTAGCAGAGTAGTACTGGTTATCAATAGTTCATTTTGGACGGTTCTAAAGGAAGCAATCATGTGCGCTTAATTTCGTTAAGCATGTGTTTCTTATTTTGTTTAGGGTAATAAAGGAGATAAGATCAGATGTTTCAGATGCTGCTCAAGCTGATGAGTTTGAATACAAAGATCCTGTCGATGGCTCCATCTCAAAACATCAAGGCATCCGATTCCTCTTTGCTGACGGTTCACGTCTGGTATGTTAAAACACCTACCATATGAGTGCTTTTATATTCTGACCCAGGCCTTAAAGAGCTCCTCGCATAGAATGTTCTCATTTTTCTTTGTTATAATTTTACTAAATTTCATCGACTCTGTAGAATAGAAGTGCAAGGCCTTTTGTTGTATGGCACAATTAAAATTGAAAGTGTGTTGTCTTTCTCAATGGTACGAGTTAACCGTATCATCTTTTTGCATCTGACGTGAATTGTAGGTATACCGGCTATCAGGGACTGGTTCTGTGGGTGCTACTATCCGAGTCTACATCGAGCAGTACGAGAATGATTCAACAAAAACAGGAAGGGACTCTCAAGAAGCACTATCTCCACTAGTGAGTAAAGTGCTGCAGTTTTTTCCTTTTCCTAATTCATTCGTGGAACTTAAGCAAATAGTGAGTCGGACGCTGTTGGTGTTGCAGGTAGAGGTGGCCATTAAACTATCAAAGATGGAAGAATTCACTGGGCGATCTGCTCCTACCGTGATAACATAGAACAAGTGTAGTGGACCAAGCCACTAATAACGTTCGAGTATTTGGCGATTTATCTCTTCCTTTCTTTCTGCAACGACTGTTGTGTTCGGCGCTAGAAAGCATGGCTTTCTATATGTTTTTTAAATAATTTTTGAGAGCTCAATACCAAACTCGGTGCTCATGGAAGATACACAGCAACATTCATGATGCACTCATGGTAGTGACGAAAAGTCAAACCCCTTTAATTAGTCCTTGTGTTCGAAACGTTTTTCATGGCATTGGTACGTCTTTATGCCCATAGATGGATCACCTACAATTAAGAATTATCATGAAGGACGCTAAATCACCTCGATCCAAGGAATTTTGATCCATGGTGGATTGGAGTCATCTCTGGTATTATATAATTTATATTGCAGAGTTCCATTATAGATGCGAAGTCATTTCTAGAAGCAATAGCATGTGATGCTTATGGATGACAATTGTTTAAGTAGGGTAGCAGCAGTGGGTTGTGCCCCTAACAATTTGACGCCACTTGATCGTGCCAGTCCTGCCACAAATGCAGACGAGCTCTAACTGGGCATGCCTAACAGTCCGAATTTAATTGTAACAATATAGAAAATAATTATAAAATTAAAATAGGGTGAAATGATAACTAATTACAAATTTTAAATTAATTAATAAAATTATTTATTTTTAAAAAAATTGTGAACTAATTTTAACGTGTGGGTAGATTCATGTGTTGTCCTTGACTCAACTTTATGTTGAGTAGGGCATAACTCGCTGGCAGGAAACTCATTACCAGCAGAAGCCTGTGGACTTATTGGGTCGGATATGACATGGTTTGAACCGTGCCTAATTGTGGATTACCCGATTGACATTTCTATGGAAAATGTGTCACAATTTAATTTGAACAAATTTAAATTAGACAAGCATGGTTATCACATTGAGCATGAGTCTTCACCATGTTTGCTGGAATTGTAGAGTTTGTCACAACTTAGAAGCATCCCATGAGGGTAAGCTGGTTAGCAACAGAACTCAACAATTTGGCATTCTCAATTAATTTTTTTTGTAACCTTTCAACATTTTCTACACCAAACACCACACCAATTCAACAAATTATAACACAAGCTCTGTGACATTTAAAATTCGTTCGATCCTACTTGTAAGGGCAGTGTTTGATTTTTTTTTTTGTACTCACACGTATATCATTTAAGATTTTATCATAAGGTTTAGAGGTTGAGTTAGTATTAAATATAAACATTTTTTCTAAACTAAAAAAAATGTTCACAAGAACGACATAGCTCTGTCGAATCCGTTATCTAACATACCTAGTGAGTACCTATTTTTTTATTTTAATTTTTTTTTACTTAATACTAGAAGTCAACCCTTAAATTATAAGATAATCCTAAATAATATACCCGTAAACTAAAAAAATAAATAATAAACAAAAATCAAACGCTGCCCTTACGGGCACCCGGTGGAACGAACCTGGAAACGGATGATTCCTGCAAATGTTTGTGACTTGACAGGAAACTGCACTAGATTTGTACAACTTGCAGCAACCAAAATAATGCAAGTAGAGGCAATGTCATACAAATTGATGGTGAATACATGTTCATTTGCACAAAAGACAAATCAGTTGCTGTAGGGAAAAGGTTATTAAGCTCGTTCTAGACGTTAGAGATTATACGAAAGAATATAAATCATAGGATTAATTTATAGTCATTGTCAAATTGACTACATGAGAGAGAGACAATTCAGTTAATGGTAAAAAAAAAGGTGATTCGTTCGTCCTCAACGTCTCTGTCAGCTTACCCCAGGACTAACACGAAGGAGGTAAATCATGGTAATTGGAGAAGTTAGTGCGCAGTGGGAAGAGATACACAAGGACCAAAGAATTACGCTCTGACTACCCCGAGGTTTGAACCCACGCTCTCAAGTGATAAACTTCTACGCACTAACCACTCCAGCTAACATTGTGCGAATTGTTAGGCACAACGTTCAAGTCTACAATAATTACAATATTTAGCGTGATCTCAAATGATACACGTGAAGTAAAAGTTAGGTTGTCCACTTCGCGTACTTGCTGCTTCATCTTGACTAGATCTTCAAATGAGTTGAGTTGCTATTGACACAATCAGGCTTGAATGGCCTAAAAGGTGCTCGTCTCAGGCCCACTTTCTAGAGGGGCCCAAAATTTTAAAATTTATTATGTCATTTTATATTAAAATTTTAATATGAATAAAATAGAGTTAGTGAAGTACAAATCCTCATCATCCTAATTTTGTCGTGAGCTCCTCTTCAAGGGTGCTTCCGTGCTTGTCTGCTACACCGCTGGTGATAGCAACCTCTCTGATTCATCTTATATTTGATATGTTTTTATTTGATCTATCAAGCTTTTGTATTGGTATCGCTTCCTTCCAATTTCACCTAGAAACTAGGGTTTTCTTTTGTTCCCTCTTTGATGGATTGAATGACTGCTCATGAATGTTTCTTTGTTTCTAATTAGATATGCTTTTGATTGATCAGATCCCTCGCAAAGTTGCCTCTACCTCACACTACAAATTGAGCTTTTTCGATTTGGATGAATTTTTTTACAAACGCTTATTGTCCTTATATTATTTGGAACCTACAATGGAAGTGAAGTGAACCAATCTAATGCAGTCGAGGACGCACAGTTTTTTCCCAAATTACACATGACAACGAAAATCCTCAAGTAATTCTCTTTTTTTTTTTTTATCCTGAATGTGTTTTTTTTGTTTCTTATCTTTCTTTAGCTTTCTTTTCTTTTGCTTTTTATCCTTTAAACGATTTCTCTTTTCGCTTTTTATTATTTATTTATTTATTTATTATAATATATTCTTATTTCTTAGTTTGAACATATTTTTTTTAATATTTTTTTAGGTATTATATATAATCATGCTTAGGTATTATATATAATCATGTCTCTAAAATAGAGAAGAGGCTACTCATTCAAAGTAATAAATACTTTACTATCAAAACGGAAGATAGAAAAAAGAAAATAATGATAATATTTTTGATGTTCAACCTAAAATTATAGACAAAGAGATCCCTTCACGTTTGAATATTGATGATCTTACAAAATGGGGAAAAAATGATCAAGATTTAAGAGATTATTTAGTGGCAAAGGGGTCCAACTAAAATTAATGATATCTTGTTTCCTAAAGATAAAGCTATTAGACATTTAATACATTGCATTATGAACGGATACTATAAAAGAGGAAAAAAGATAGAAAATGACTAGTTTATTCATCTTCATTAGATATAATATTTTGCTTTCGTTGTAAGTTGGTCATAAATCACAACAACATGAATACAATTAGTCATTCAATGCTACAAGAATTGGCATAATTTGACTCAATGTCTTACAAAAGGATTGGCTACCAAGATTAGCTACTGAATGCAATAAGAATTGACTATAATTAGTCAGATACAGTGACATCTAGGAAATGGGCTTTTCCAAATTGGAGTTGATTAAAATATATTTTTGATCAACCATTTTACAAGAAAGGTTAAATAGATTGGTGATATTGTCTATTGAAAAGAAAATAGTTGAACATCTTGATTAGACAAGCTTAATTGATATTTTTACAGCCAAAAAAACAAAACATGTTGTGTTCAAATGATTATTAGTAATATTTATCTTTTTATTTGATTATATTTTTATAATATTAAATGTTATTTAACTCCATATTTTACTTTACATGTTACATATTCACTAAAAACAATAACAATATGTATTGTACTTTTATAACTAAAACGAAAATAGGACATATTGTATTAAATAATTACGGTAACATCTAATTTATATTTTAAAATATTTATGTTATTTAACTTTTTATTTTACTGTACATTTTGTAGGCTCACTAAAAAAATTTTGATTGCACGTTGAAAAAAGGATCATATTTTGAAGTGGGGATGATTTTTAAGTAAAAATAACAATAAATATTGTAAGGGGCCCTTTTTATTGAAGCTTGACTTAGGCCATTAAAATCTCAGGTATGGCATTGGACAACACTGTTGGTGCAGTTTACACTAACGGTCTAACTCAGGTTTTGATGAATGACAAGTAAGTTAAGTTAGGTTTTGTTGTGATCTAACTACTTGATTAAGTGTGTAGGAAATCCAGCTAGGTCAACGAGCCGACCGGATAGCTGGTACGAAGTCCAGCTAGCTCAACGGGTTGACCGGATAGCTGGTACTAAGTCCAGCTAGGTCAACGGGCAGATCGAATATCTGGCAAGAAGTCCAGTTAGGTCAACGGGTCAACCGGACAACTGGCATGAAGTCCAAACATGTCGACGGACTGACCGGATGTCTGGCAAACTGATAAATTAAGGTAAGTCACTAGAGGAAAGTGACCAAGTAACGACGCACCCCGGTTGAAGGGACAGTAGGCGTCAATCCAGTTTAAGTCTATTTGGGATCCCTAAACTGAGACCTTGACTAGTTCCTAGTCCTGAGAGGACAGGAACTAATTAATACTATTCATTATTATTGTACTAACATTTGTCTTGCATGTTCTTATTTTGTTTATTGGACTAACGTCAATTTGCAGGACAAAGGAGCGCATTTTTCCCTCGGATGAATAATATCCGAATGCGCCTTCAAGCTTGATGGAAGGTGTCTTCCTACTATTCATAGAAGGCGCCTTCCGCAGGATAAATTTTAACCGAAGTCGTGGATAAGTGTCAAATTATTCGGGATTGAACTTGCCTCATTGGAGGCGCCTTCCATGCCTTTTATAAGGCTATCCCGAGAAGGCATTGGAACACAACACCTATACGAGCTACTGCACATCCGATTGAACTTCTGACTGCTCCAGGCTTCTGCTACAATTTTGTTGTGAAGCTGCTGCACCCGACAACTGTTTCGAGAACTTCTAATCACGGCAGACAGTCTAACACCTACACACGAGTGGCCCTACTTCTATTGCTAAAGTAAGTAACTTTTTACTTGTATACTTGATTGCTACAAAAGGACAAGTGCAGTGTGTTGCGCTTGTTCTAACTTCCTTTGTACTCAATTTCCTCTTCCGGAGGTACCGGAAGAGGCCTTTAGTGAATTACCCATCGATAGATCCACGGGACCTGGGTCTTGGAGTAGGAGTCACTGAAGGTTCTGAACCAAGTAAACCGCTCGTGTCTTCTGGTGTTGGTTTTTGTCTTTAACTTTCCGATGCGTACTTTACTTTGATTCAAAACCGAAAAGACGAGTTTTAAAAAACCACGTGATTCACCCCACCCCCCTCTCACGTGCGATCGATCCAACAAGTGGTATCAGAGCAGGTTTTGCTCTGATTTGGTGCAACCGCCAATCAAGCCGGGGGAATCGTTTTTAGATTTCTTTGTTTTTTTGCATTCCATTTGAATTGGTAAAACTTTACCTATTCAGATAATATTTTTTTCGGTTTTAATTTGAGATTGGCGCAATACCACTCAAATTTTTTTATATTTTATATATATCTCAAACTTTGCTAATTCAAGACAAAGTCTTAGTACCTTCTTTAGTTTTTTTTAGTACTCAAATGACACAACTTGAAGGGTACAACACCGTACGCCCCCCACTCTTCCATGGAGACTGTTGGATCGTAAAGAATTTAGATATCTCCACAATTGCATGATATTGTCCACTTTGGGCCTAAACCTTCATGGTTTTGCTCTTGGGCTCTACCCAAAATGCCTCATGTCAATGGAGATATCTTTCTCTTATAAACCCATGATCTTTCCCATGTGTTTTCAATGTGGGACTATGTTTGCAACCTTACAACCTCAATAGAGACGACTTCCCATATTGGAAGAAGTGGATGGAAGTCTACCTTAAAACTGACTATGACCAATGGTTCAGCATCACCAGAGGCTACAAAGCTCCCGTCGACAATGCCGGAATTCCAATGGACCCAGAACATTAGAATTCGGAAATGAAGAAAAAAACTCAGATCGACTTCAAGGCTCTCAACACACTCCAGTGCGAGCTAACGAAGGAAGAACTGAACTGTGTCAGCCCACACGAAAATGCGAAGGAGCTATGGAATAAACTCATCGAATTGCACGAGGGAACCAACGATGTTAAGGTAGCAAAAAGGGAGCTTTATTTAAATAAACTATTTAACATAAAAATACAGGAAGAAGAATCTGCAAGTCAACTTCATGCAAGAATAAAGGGCATTCTCAATGGACTCCACACCATCGACCACCAGATGGAGAACTGCGACCTGATAAGGTATGCCCTAAACACGTTTCCTCGAAATACACTGTGGGCATCCATCGTAGATGCCTATAAAATTTTGAAGAACCTATCTAAATTAAAATTAGATGAATTATTTTATAAACTTGAACTCCATGAATAGACTAACTCAAAGCAGGCCGAGAAAGGTGTTGCTCTTTTTGTCAAAAGGAAAGTCTAGAACCAAACCTGAACCTGAAGTTGAGTCTGACCCAGACTCAGATGATGAAGAACACCTGATGAACTTAGTAAGAAAAATGTTCACCAGGAGAAAGAAGAAGTTCACCAACAAGGACTTGCAGAAGATCAACTCCAGCTCCAACCCTAACAACAAGAATGTGACATATTTTGAATGTAGCAAAAAGGGGCACTACAAGATCGACTGCCTGAATCTAAAAAAGAAAAAGTCTCTTAAAGAAACGTGGGATGAATCGTCAGGGGAAGATTCAGACAGCGAAGAACTGAAGCACTCCAACTACCTTGCACTGATGGCGTACAAACCAAAATCAGGAAGTGAATCGGAAGACGGGTCCAAACCCAAATCGAGCCACGAGTCTGCACTCGTTTCTGAAGGTTCCGATGAGATATATTTTAGTTTAAATAAAAAGTTCTTTAAAATCATTGCTTGCTTAAATAGGAAATTAACTACTTATGAAAATCAAATAAGCAATCTAAGTAAAGAAAATAAATCACTTAATGAACAACTAAACTCAACAACTGAACCAATTCAAACTGAAATTCCAACTCAAGTTGCAAAACTTGAGGAGGATAATTTCATACTGAAAAATAAAATAGTTAAACTAAAAGAATTACTTGAAAAATTCATAACTAGATCCAAGTACCTTGACGTGATACTTAGATCACAAAGAGCTATGTACAACAAGTCCGAACTCGGATATAAGCTCAGCTCAACCAACAAATCCTTTATATCTTTAGTTAACTAAAATAAAAAATAAAGTAAAGCTTGGGTTCCGAAAGTGTGTCTAATCACGTAAGTAGGACTCAATCAATATTATATACCTAAAGATAAAATTTATTATATAAATCAAAATAAATCAAAAGACTCTTCCTTAAACTCTAAAGTTAAATCTTTAAAAATAAATACAAAAGAAAAGAAAAACCTTAAATCATTTAAACCTAACTTAAATGAATACAATATAAACACAAGCTACAACTGAGTATACTACAACTATAAAATTAATTGATGTAAACCCAAAACTTAACCCAAAAGATTTAATAATTCAGGGGGAGACTCCAAATTAGTTGGCACCTCCAAGATAATAATTTACCCGATTGGCTAATTAGGACTAGCTAAAATAGGGACAACAGTTTAACTTGATCAACAATACTGGTGAAGTTTTGGATGATACTAAGTTAAGGAAACTCTGTCTATACATGTCTAGGAAGATATAACTTCGACTTGATGCATTTGGCTTAGTAAAACTAACTGAAGCTACCCCTTTTGGATCCTAACTAGTTACACCAAGGTTTTGTACTAAGTTCAGTGGATAAGACTATTTGAAAAGCCTCGACAGCGTGGTTACTCTAATGATATCCAGGTGACTCACCATAGTCCAGAAGTTTATCCAAAGAATGCTTGTTTGTTGAACCCAAAGCTAAACCTGAATCTAACATAAAGTTAAATCACCTCCTGAAATTAAACTTAACTCATCTTACAAAATTATAGGATTCCTTGATTAAAAACGTAGATTGGGTGATATGACTAAGGATTTTAAAATAAAATTTAAAAATTTAAATTTAAATTTAAAATTAAACATTAAACTTAAAACTTAAAAATTAAAATTAAAACTAAAATTTAAAATTAAAACATTAAACTTAAAACTTAACATTAAAATTAAAATTAAAAATTAAATTAAAAATTAAAATTAATTTAAAAGTTAAAACTTAAAGTTAAACTTAGGTTTTCCACCCTAATCGAATCTCAAATCAAATTTAATTTGGTTGTAGGAAACCAAATGGATTGGACAATGGTTGTGTTGGACCCCGTGGTTGTTTTGATATGATCAATCAAGTTAGGTTAGGTCCTGTTTGGTTTTTGATCCCTATATCTAAGTGTGCATGATCTTAGGAGCACAGGAAGTTGAGCGAAAGACGCAACTAGCGAGAAGGATGGCGCGAGAAGGGAGATGACGGGCTCGGTGCATCCAAGGGACGAAAGGGCTGCGGAAGAGTACACCGGTGGATGAGAAGAACGTATGCGATGTTTGAGGGACGAGAAGTTGGAGCGGAAGCCTACTCAAGGAGAAGGTCGGAAATTGGGTTCAGGTGAGCCCTATTTCATTTGACCACAATCACCCAAGCAAACGGAGCAGTGGAAGATCCAAAGGAAAGTTGGAGCTATTTAGACGTTACAGGTAGAGGGCACCCTCTATGATATAGAGGGCGCCCTCCATGATGTATAGAGGGTGGCCTCCATGATATAGAGGGCACCCTCCATGATATAGAGGGTGCCCTCTATGATGTATAGAGGGCACCCTCCATGATGGATAGAGGGCGCCCTCCATGCTATTGAGGGTGCCCTCGACCCAGTGTTTGTAACCATTTAGTAGCGGATAAAGCTTTATCCGCTGTCTCACTGGAGGTACCCTCCAAGCCCCTTGGAGGCGTCCTCAAGCCATAGGTAAGATTTTTCAGAGGCTATAAAAGGACCCCTGGACCTAGGAAAGATACAATAACTTGAGAACAACTACTGTAATGATTTCCTAGAGATTTTCTGAGTTTTTCAAAGAGTGTAAGAGGCTTCTCCGCCTATAGAGAAGGAGATATTTCTAGTAGAGCTTTGCAACCACCTTGGATTAACAACTACCTAGGTTGTAACCAAGTCAAATCTGTTTGTCTCTTTTCTTTTTAATTAGTTGTTTATTTTAGTCTATTTTAATTGTGATATTGTTACTAATCTTGGTTGGAAAGAAAGGAAAGGTTTTACTTTTTATAAACGTTGCACCCTCTCACTAGCCCCGCCGCTGCACCAACAAGTGGTATCAGAGCCCAACCGCCTCATATGGACTAACTACCGACTGAAGCATCAAGATCAAGACGATGGCCGGTACAAGCATTCATCCACCAAAGTTCGAGGGAGACTTCACACAATGGAAACACCCAAATGGAGGTATTCTTTAAAACATATTTCGAAATTCTTTTAACAATGAAATATAATATTACAGTTCCAAAAGACAAAGAAGAATATCAGTGGACGAAAAAAGAGCAAGCCGACTTCGTGGTGAATGGTAAAGTAGAATATCGGTGGCTAAAGATGGCAACAGCTAGGGTTGGAGCATACTGAAGATAGTGATGGAAAAGGCCATAATAGTTGGAAAATTAATTTCCAAATTTATTGCTTTTATTTACTGTGATGTTTATATGCATGTGATGAATGCTAGCATAGGTTAAAATCCTCATTTCTAAATAACTAAGTGAGAGAGGGATTTTAATAAATCTCATTGTCTCCATTACTGGTTTGTAAGTGATGCAACAAGCTTGCGTGTTGGCTCTGAGTGCCTCCCTCCACAACGGATGGGTTTGTTGCGGATCACTAGATCAAACTTCCTTTTATGGATGGTTAAAGGAAATTATTTAGGAGCGTGTGATCTTCTCCAACTGAAGGGGCACAATCCTATTTAATGGACTTAGTATCAAGTAATGGTATACACTTAGACGCATTCAATAGTATCCTCCCCAACGGAGTCACTGCTATTGTCTTGTGTGACCAAAGTGAAACCAACTATTAATTTTATTTGTCATAAAGTTAGGATGACAAGATAATAAAATTAATGGGTCACACCCTCCTCTTACAAATGATGAATTTGTATACGTCCACACTAACGTGGCATGCAATATTCACGGTGATTTGAGGTGTTGGTTAATTTAAAATAGTATTGTTTGAGGAATCAATATTATTCTAAATTTAGAGTCTTGACCAAAGTTACTTTTGTGATTCTTAAGATGACTTTCAACCCACTAGCCATTATACTGAAAGAGAACAAACTTACTGGTTCCAACTATATTGATTGGAAAAGAAACCTGGACATTGGAAGGCGGACTGTCCTCGTAGAACTAGAACAATAAAGGTATATATCATACTCTAGTAGTTGAAACATGTTTAGCGGTGTTATCTACCAGCACCTGGTGTGTAGATACGGGAGTCATTGATCATGTATGCAATTCTTTGCAGGGGTTCCAGGAAACCCGACGACTATTTGATGGAGAGATAACTGTCTACATGGGCAATGCTACTAAGGTGGCGGTTGTTGCAGTGGGAGACGTCTACTTATCTTTTGATAGGAATAGAAATTTGATTTTAAGAAATTGTCTTTATGTACCCAGTTTTAGAAAGAATTTAATTTCAGTTTCTAAACTGTATTTGGATGGATATTCAGTCTCTTTTAGTAACAATGTCGTTATAAAGAGAAATAAGGTGATTATCTGTTCTGGTGCATTAGTTGACAATTTATACACTTTAAATCTAATTTCTCCCACAAAGCAAAATATGGAAATTAATAACACATCTTCTAACTCTAATAAGAGAAAAGAACCTTCGGAAATGAACCAAACATATCTTTGGCATCTAAGGCTTGGACATATTAATTTAAGTAGGATTCAAAGGCTTGTAGCCGATGGACTATTGAGTTCATTAGAGTTGGAAAAATTTCCAACATGTGAATCCTGCTTGGAAGGTAAAATGACCAAGAGACCTTTTAAGGCCAAGGGGTATAGAGCCAAAGATGCGTTAGAACTGGTTCATTCTGATTTGTGTGGTCCTATGTCTATCCAGGCAAGAGGTGGTTATGAATACTTCGTCTCCTTTATAGACGATTATTCAAGATACGGATATATTTACCTGATGCGTAGCAAGTCTGAATGCTTTGACAAGTTCAAAGAATATAGGGCTGATGTGGAGAAACGTCTGAACCAAACATATCTTTGGCATCTAAGGCTTGGACATATTAATTTAAGTAGGATTCAAAGGCTTGTAGCCGATGGACTATTGGGTTCATTAGAGTTGGAAAACTTTCCAACATGTGAATCTTGCTTGGAAGGTAAAATGACCAAGAGACCTTTTAAGGCCAAGGGGTATAGAGCCAAAGATGCGTTAGAACTGGTTCATTCTGATTTGTGTAGTCCTATGTCTATCCAGGCAAGAGGTGGTTATGAATACTTCGTCTCCTTTATAGACGATTATTCAAGATACGGATATATTTACTTGATGCGCCGCAAGTCTGAATGCTTTGACAAGTTCAAAGAATATAGGGCTGATGTGGAGAAACGTCTTGGTAAAAGTATCAAGACACTACGGTCTGATCGTGGTGGCGAATACCTCTTTGGAGAGTTTAGGAATTACTTATCAGAAGTCGAGATTCAATCCCAATTGTCAGCACCTGGTACACCCCAGCAGAATGGTGTGGCAGAACGAAGGAATAAGACTCTTATGGAAATGGTTAGATCAATGATGAGTTATTCAGAATTACCGAATTCGTTTTGGGGATATGCTTTAGAAACAGCAGTGTACATTCTGAATATGGTACCTTCTAAAACAGTTCATTCTACTCCCATGGAATTATGGAATGGGCGCAAGCCTAGTCTGAATCATATCCGGATATGGGGTAGTCCAGCACATGTGCTGAAGGGAGATACTGACAAGTTGGAATCACGTACAGAAGTTTGTCTATTTGTTGGATATCCTAAGGGAACGAAAGGTGGTTTGTTTTATAATCCTAAAAATCAGAAGATCATTGTTAGCACCAATGCTCGATTTTTAGAAGAAGATTATGTAATGAACCATAAGCACATGAGTGAAATAGTTCTAGAAGAAATTAGAGAGGACACGACCACTTTAGTACCAACAGTACAAGATGAAGTACCACAAGAGACTGCAACACGTGTTGCACATGATACACAACCACAGACGGTGCCTCGTCGTAGTGGGAGGGTTGTAAGGCAACCTGAGAGATTCATGTTTTTGGGAGAGTCTTCGGACTTGATCCCGGGTAAACATGAACCTGATCCTCGGACATATGATGAAGCACTCCAAGATATAGATGCAGTATCTTGGCAAAAGGCAATGAATTCTAAAATAGATTCTATGTACTCTAATAAGGTCTGGGAGCTTGTAGAACTACCTGATGGTGTAAAAGCCGTTGGATGCAAGTGGATCTACAAAAGGAAAAGAGGGACAGATGAGAAGGTAGAAACCTTCAAAGCAAGGCTTGTTGCAAAAGGATATACTCAGAAAGAGGGAATCGACTATGAGGAGACTTTTTCGCCGGTAGTCATGCTTAAGTCTATCCGGATACTCTTATCCATTGCTGCTCATATGGATTATGAGATTTGGCAAATGGATGTCAAGACAGCTTTCCTTAACGGAAGTCTTGAAGAAAACATCCATATGAAGCAACCAGAAGGCTTCATTGAAAAAGGCAAAGAGCATCTAGTGTGCAAGCTTAATCGGTCCATTTACGGATTGAAGCAAGCTTCAAGATCTTGGAACATCCGGTTTAACGAAGTAATCCAGTCATATGGATTTATCCAGTGTCCGGATGAGTCTTGTGTATACAAGAAGTGTAACAGAAACGTGGTGGTATTTCTTGTACTATACGTAGATGATATTTTGTTAATTGGCAACAATGTCAAGGTATTATCAGACGTAAGGGTATGGTTGTCTAAACAATTTGATATGAAGGACTTAGGAGAATGTGCACACATTCTTGGGATCAAAGTTATAAGGGATCGCAAGAAAAGAATGTTGTGTCTATCCCAAGCTTCATATATAGATACAGTCCTTGCTCGTTTTAGCATACAGAACTCCAAGAAAGGTTTCTTACCTTTTAGGCATGGAGTAGCCTTATCTAAAGAGATGTCTCCGAAGACATCAAAGGAGATGGAGGAAATGAAGGCAGCTCCTTATGCTTCGGCTGTAGGAAGTCTTATGTATGCAATGTTATGTACGAGACCTGATATCTGTTTTGTCGTGGGCATGGTCAGCAAATATCAGAGTAACCCTGGATAAGGACATTGGACTGCGGTAAAGCATATATTGAAGTATCTGAGAAGGACTAGAGATTATATGCTAGTTTACCAAGCAGACGAGTTACTCCCTGTGGGTTACACGGATTCAGACTTTCAATCAGATAGGGACAATAGTAAGTCAACATCAGGATATGTGTTTACTCTAGGAGGTGGAGCCATTGCATGGAGGAGTGTTAAGCAGAAATGCGTCTCGGACTCAACCATGGAAGCTGAGTATGTGGCAGCCTCTGAGGCAGCCAAAGAAGCTGTATGGCTCAGGAACTTTCTAATGGACTTAGATGTGATTCCTGGTTTGCCCAAGATCATCACAATTTATTGTGATAATAGTGGTGCAGTTGCAAACTCGAAGGAACCACGAGCTCATAAGGCAAGTAAACATATTGAGCGCAAGTACCACCTGATACGAGACATCGTCAAGCGAGGAGAAGTTGTCGTTGCCAAGATTGCATCAGAAGATAACCTAGCAGATCCTTTCACAAAGGCCCTTCCGGTGAAAGCTTTTGATCGGCATATGGAGGGGATGAGAATCAGATGTAAGGCAACAGATATGGTAGCTTAGTCTTTTAGTATAAGTGGGAGATTATTGGAGTGTATACTAAAAGCCTAGCTTTTGTAAACATTTATTTGTTAAAAGAATCACATTGGTCAATATCTACATTTATTAAATGTAATTGTTCAATTAATTTATATAGTAGACAACATGGAGTGTGGTGTCACACTCAGAAGATCATGTTGTCGGTTCTCTATAAATTATAAACAGTTGCTCGCGACTAAGATAGAAAGGAACAAACTATCAGTATAGTCGTAGTGTAATTAAGTATTAGTTTATCTTGACTAATAAATTACACTAATACACTTTAAGTGTATTGAGTATGATCATTTAGATATGTTCTTTTTGTACTGACTTAGTAAAAGAACTAAACCTTAGTTATTATGGAAGTGTGTGCTCTTAATCCTAATATAATAACAAGCACATATATTTAATATTTATTTCTTTGATTTATCAAAGGGTGAGGTTTAGCTCGATAAATCAATATGCCCGATAAGTTGGGAAATGATATTACTTATAGTGTGTGTTGTTGATTATAGAAGGAATCTGTGTCCTAGTTATCTAGGTTGAGAATGTCCCCAAGAGGAGCTCATAAGGATTGTCATGTTAAACCCTGCAGGTGGACCTAGTCCGACATGACAATAAAGTTGAGTGACACTACTCTTGGAGCTAGATATTAATTAAGTGAGTTGTCAGTAACTTACTTAATTAGTGGACATTCATAATCTTAAACACAGGGAGACTAACACACTCATGATAAGAAGGAGCCCATAATGTAATTTGGGATTGGTGCGGTAGTGCGGTAATAACTCTCTAATGGAATGAGTTATTATCGATGAACTTGAGTTGTGTGTTCGGGGCGAACACGGGATACTCAAGCTCATCGGAAGGCCAAAACCAATTTCTCCTCTAGGTCCCTGTCGTAGTCTCATTATAGCCTCAAATCCATCCAAATGTAAGGCTCTTCTTGGTGTCCAAGAAGGGGGTCGGACCATTGCTTGATGACCAAGCAATGGCCGGCCACATCCTCTTGAAAGGGGCCGACCCTATAGCTTGGTGACCAAGCTTGTAGGGGCCGACCATAATAATTCAAAAAGGGAGGGTTGTTTTGAATTTTTAAAATCTTCTCTTTGTAGAAAACTATAAGTTTTAAAAGAGAGATTTTATTTTAAAATTTTCCTTATTTGAATTAGGCCACATGTTTAAATAGAGAGTTTAAAAGATTTTAAAACTTTCCTTTTTTAACCATCCTCATGGTTTAAGAAAAAAAAGGAAAAGAAGTTTTAAAATATAAATTTTCTATCACCATGTTAAAAAAAGGAAATTTTATAAGAGAGTTTTTAAATTTTAAAACATGGTTTTAATTTTTAGAAACTTTCCTTTTTTAACTCATACTTTAGGAAAGAGAGCTTGTAAATTTTATAAGAGGATTTCTTCTTGTAATTTTTTTTTTTAAAAAAATTATTTTTCCTTTCCTTTTAATTGTGGCCGGCCACCTTGCTTGGTGCCCAATCAAGGGCCGGCCAATAGGATTAAACCAAATTCAATCCTAAACCAAATAGGATTGATCTCAACCATTGATTGATGATTGATTCAATCAAGAGGAAAGAAAAGGAAAAATAAAAAGGGAAAAGGAAAAACTCTTGGATGATTTTATTTTTTGTAAAAGGTTTTTCCTTATTTGCTTTGGGAAAGTAATATAAAAGAAGGGGTGAGGGGGCTTCATGAGACACAACTCTTATTCTTTTGCTTGGGTGATCTCTTGGTGGTCAGTCCTCTCCCTTCTTCCTCTCCCTTTGCTCTCTTCTCCTTGGTGGTGGTGGTGGCCGGATTTTAGAAGAAGAAGGAGGAAGCTTTTGGGTGGTGTTCATCTTGGAGGATCGTCGCCCACACGACGTCCAAGGCGAGGCGAGGAATACGGCAGAAGATCTCGAAGTCGTTAGCTTACAAAGAGAAGGTATAACTAGTAGTTTTCTTCCGCATCATACTAGTTATTTTTCTTTGTGTGAATTCTAAATACAAGAGGCAATTAGATCTAGTTTATCGAATTTATTTTTCTATTTTATGTTTTCTTCTTTTTCGAATTTGTGATTCGATTGTTCCTATTGGTTAACCTAGAGTTATTTAAAGAAATAAATATTAGCTTTCCTTAAAAGGCTTTGCCTAGGCGGTGGTGGTTGCTCCCATATCCAAGAAGGCCATGTGCCTCGCCATGCAGTCCTGGAAGCCAATTTTGGAAATTAATATTTATGGAATTAATAACCTAGGTAGATTTGAATCAATAGTGTTAAGTTCCGCTTGCGATTCAAATCTAAACCATTAAGAGTAGATAAGTTAAATTTGGAATCAATGATGTTAAGTTCCGTCTGCGATTCCTTATTTAACTTCTAAAGAACACAATAGGTTATTTAAGGAAAGGTTCGACACTTGTACAAAAAATTTTGTACAGTGGAACCGGTACGTTTTCCTAGGATTAACCAACAGAAGGAACCTATATTGGGTTCCAAAGTCTTACTTAAATTAAACCACTAAGACTTTCAGAAAAGATTAAATGTTTAAATTCTTTAAAAGGATTTGTCTAGAAGTGGTTGATGATTCAATAACCAAGAAGGTCTAGTGCCTCGCCATAGCCTGAAAGTCGATTATTGAATTAGATATTTAATTGACAAACTGATAAACTTGTGAAATTAAGATAATTGCTTTCAATGTTTGTCAATTTTTGGAAAACTCCATAAACTAGAAATTATTTAAAATTTTATTTACTTATTTTTTTTAAAAAAAAAAAGGGGTTTTTTTTAAAAAAAAAAACTTAAATTCCCATATTTTTACCTTATTTTTTGATGTGATCAAAGGGGGAGAAATAGATACAAGTTTAGGGGAAGTAGGGGGAGTTAGGATTTTTTTATCAAAAATATGAATTTTGATGAATTTTTTCTAACTCTATCTTTTAGGTCTGAACTTTGATAAATCATAATTAGTGTTACAATTTCTTTTATTGCAAACTTTATACTTAAAATGTTTTACTTGCAATTACTACTTGTCTGTTATTACCCTAACTTGAACTTGGGTTGATACACATCAAATAGGGGAAAATTGTTGGACCCTGTGGTTATTTTGATGTGATCAACTAAGTTAGGTTAGGTCCTGTTTGGTTTTTGATCCCTGTGTCTAAGTGTGCAGGAGCTTAGGAGTACAAGAAGTTGAGCAGAAGACGCAGCTAGCGAGAAGGATGGCACAGGAAGGGAGTCGACGGGCTCAGTGCATCCGAGGGGCAAAAGGACTGTGGAAGAGTACACCGGTCTCCATTACTGGTTTGTAAGTGATGCAACAAACTTGTGTGTTGCTCTGAGTGCCTCCCTCCACAACGGATGAGTTTGTTTGCAGATCACTAGATCAAACTTCCTTTATGGATGGTTATAGGAAATTATTTAGGAGCGTGTGATCTTCTCCAACTAAAGGGGCACAATCCTATTTAATGGACTAAGTATCAAGTAATAGTATACACTTAGGCACATTTAATAGTATCCTCCCCAACGGAGTCACTGCTGTTATTTGTGTGACCAAAGGAATACCAACTATTAATTTTATTGGTCATAAAGTTAGGATGGCAAGATAATAAAATTAATGGGTAAGACCCTCCTTTTACAAATGTTTGATTTTGTATACGTCCATACTAACGTGGCATACAAAATTCACGGTGTTTTGAGGTGTTGGTAAATTTAAATAATATTGTTTGAGGAATCAATATTATTCTAAATTTAGAGTCTTGACCAAAAGTTTTTTTGTGATTCTTAGGATGACTTTCAACCCACTGGCTATTATACTGAAAGAAAACAAACTTACTGGTCCCAATTACATAGATTGGAAAAGAAACCTGGACATTGTCCTAACTGCTGAAGGCTATAAGTTTATACTATTAGAGGTCTGTCCTAATATGCCTAACGACGATTCTAGTGAAGAGGAGATTGAGGATCATAGGAAATGGGTCAAGGCAGATGAGATGACGCGGTGTTACATTTTGGCTTCAATGTCAAATGTACTGCAACATCAGCATCAGGACTTGCCAACTGCCTATGACATGATGAACAATTTCAAGGAACTCTTCGGACACCAGAATCAGGTTGCTAGGCAAGAGGCAATGAGAAAATTAATGACAACCACCATGTCAGAGGGGACACCCGTAAGGGATCATATCCTAAAGATGATGGCTTATTTGAACAAAATCCAGATCCTTGGAGCTGAAATCGATGGGGAAATCCAGATCGATATTATTCTCCAAACACGGCCCAGAAGTTTTGAGCAGTTCCGCCTGAACTATAACATGAACAAAAGGGCTTATATGTTGGCGGAACTTCTGACAGAACTTTAGGCAGCAGAAGGTATATTTCGTCATAGTTCTCAGATTCACTTTGCTGAAAATGTTTCTACTTCTAAGTCAAAAGGCAAGAAGAAGAAGAAACAGGCTGCCGCAGCAAAGAAGGTGAAAAGATCTCTAGGTACTGAACCTAAAGCTGGAGTGAAGAAGCCAAAGGGCAAGTGCTTCATCTGCAAGCAGACTGGACATTGGAAGGCGAACTGTCCTCGTAGGAGAGAGAACAATAAAGGTATATCTTATTCTCTAGTAGTTGAAACATGTTTAACGGTGTTATCTACCAGTACCTGGTGTGTAGATACAGGAGCCACTGATCATGTCTGCAATACATTGCAGGGGTTCCAGGAAACTCGACAACTATTTGAGGGAGAGATAACCATCTACCTGGGCAATACTACGAAAGTGGCGGTTGTTACAGTGGGAGACGTCTACTTATCATTTGATAGGAATAGAAGTTTGGTTTTGAGAAATTGTCTTTATGTACCAACTTTTAGAAAGAATTTAATTTCAGTTTCTAAACTGTTTGTGGATGGATATTCTATTTCTTTTGATGACAAAATTGTTATCAAGAAGAATATGGTTATTATCTGTTCTGGTACATTAGTAGGCAATTTATATACTCTAAATCCAATAACTCCCATAAAGCAACAAATGGAAATTAATAGCAAATCTTCTAATTCTAATAAGAGAAAGGAACCTTCGCAAATGAACCAAACATATCTTTGACATCTAAGACTTGGTTATATTAACTTGAGTAGGATTCAAAGGCTTATAGCCGATAGACTCTTGAGTTAATTAGTGTTGGAAAACTTTCCAACTTGCGAATCTTGCTTGGAAGGTAAAATGACCAAGATACCTTTTAAGGCTAAGGGGTATTAAGCCAAAGATATGTTGGAACTGGTTCATTCTAATTTGTGTGGTCCTATGTCTATCCAGGCAAGAGGTGGTTTCGAATATTTTGTCTCTTTTATAGATGATTATTCGAGATATGTGTACATTTACTTGATGCGTCGTAAGTCTGAATGCTTTGATAAGTTCAAAGAGTACAAGGCTGATGTGGAGAAACGTCATGGTAAAAGTATCAAGACACTACGGTCTGATCGTGGTGGCGAATACCTCTTTGGAGAGTTTAGGAATTACTTATCAGAGGCTGGGATTCAATCCCAATTGTCTATACCTGGTACACCCCAACAGAATGGTGTAGCAGAACGAAAGAATAGGACTCTTATGGAAATGGTTAGATCAATGATGAGTTATTCAGAATTACCAAATTCATTTTGGGGAAATGCTCTGGAAACAGTAGTGTACATTCTAAATATGGTACCTTCTAAATCAGTACCCTTTACTCCCATGGAATTGTGGAATGAGTGTAAGCCTAGTCTAAGTCATTTTCGAATATGGGGTGGTCCAGCACATGTGCTGAAGGGAGATATATACTGACAAGCTGGAACCATGTACAGAAGTTTGTCTGTTTGTAGGATATCCTAAAGGAACGAAAGGTGGTTTGTTTTATAATTCTAAAAATCAGAAGATCAGTGTTAGCACTGTTGGTTAGTCCTAGGAAAACGTACCAGTTCCACTATACAAAATTTTTTGTACAAGTGTCGAACCTTTTCTTAAATAACCTATTGTGTTCTTTAGAAGTTAAATTAGGAATCGCAGATAGAACTTAACATCATTGATTCCAAATTTAACTTATCTGTTCTTAATGGTTTAGGTTTGAATCGCAAGGGGAACTTAACACTATTGATTCAAATCTACCTAAGTTATTAATTCCATAAATATTAATTTTCAAAATTGGCTTCCAGGACTGCATGGCGAGGCACATGGCCTTCTTGAATATGTGAGCAACCACCACCGCCTAGGCAAATCCTCTTAAGGAAAGCTAATATTTATTTCCTTAAATAACTCTAGGTTAACCAAAAAGAACAATCGGATCACAAATTCGAAAAAGAAGAAAACACAAACTCGAAAAACTATTTCAAAAAACTATTTCGAAAAACTAGATCTAATTGCCTCTTGTATTTAGAATTCATACAAAGAAAAATAACTAGTATGATGCGGAAGAAAAATACTAGTTATACCTTCTCTTTGTAAGCTAATAACCTCGAGATCTTCTGCCGTATTCCTCGCCTCACCTTGGACGTCGTGTGGGCGACGATCCTCCAAGATGAACACCACCCAAAAGCCTCCTTCCTCTTCTTGTAAAATCCGGCCACCACCACCACCACAAGGAGAAGAGAGCAAAAGGGAAAAGAGAGAAGAAAGGGAGAGGGTCGACCACACCAAGGTCTCCAAACAAGAGAATAAGAATTGTTGTAACATAAGGCCTCCTCACCCCTTCTTTTATATTACTTGCCCAAGGCAAATAAGGGAAGAATTTTTACAAAAATTAAAATCTTCCTCTAATTTTTCCTTTTCCCTTTTATTTTTCCTTTTCTTTCCTCTTGATTGAATCAATCACCAAAATTAATTGGATGATGATTTTATTATTTTAATATGGCCGGCCACCTTGCTTGGGCACCAAGCAAGGTTGGCCGACCCCCACAAGAGAAAGAAATAAATATTTTGTATATAAAATTTTACAAGAAAAATTCTTATAAAATTTTACAAGCTCTCTTTCCTAAAGTAGGAGTTAAAAAAGGAAAGTTTCTAAAAATTAAAACCATGTTTTAAATTTAAAAACTCTCTTATAAAATTTCCTTTTTTAACATGATGATAGAACATTTTAATTTTAAAACTTATCTCCCTTTTTCCTTAAACCATGAGGATGGTTAAAAAAGAAAAGTTTTAAAACTTTTAAAACTCTCTATTAAAACATGTGGCCTAATTCAAATAAGGAAAGTTTTAAAAATTAAAATCTCTCTTTTAAAACTTATAGTTTTCTACAAGGAGAAGATTTTTAAAAATTCAAAACACCCCTCCTATTTGAATTAATCTTGGCTGACCCCTACAAACTTGGTCACCAAGCAATAGGGCCGACCCCTATAAGAGGATGTGGCCGGCCATTGCTTGGTCACCAAGCAATGGTCCGACACCCTTCTTGGACACCAAGAAGAGCCTTACATTTGGATTGACTTGAGGCTATAATGAGGCTACGACAGGGACCTAGAGGAGAAATTGGTTTTGGCCTTCCGATGACCTTGAGTATCCCGTGCTCGCCCCGAACACACAACTCAAGTTCATCGATAATAACTCATTCCACTAGAGAGTTATTATCGCACTACCGCACCAATCTCAAATTACATTATGAGCTCCTTCTTATCATGAGTGTGTTAATCTCCCTATATTTAAGATTACGAATGTCCACTAATTAAGTAAGTTACTGACAACTCACTTAATTAATATCTAGCTCCAAGAGTAGTACCACTCAACTTTATTGTCATGTCGGACTAGGTCCACCTGCAGGGTTTAACATGACAATCCTTATGAGCTCCTCTTGGGGGCATTCTCAACCTAGATAACTAGGACACAGATTCCTTCTATAATCAACAACACACACTATAAGTAATATCATTTCTCAACTTATCGGGCATATTGATTTATCGAGCTAAACCTCACCCTTTGATAAGTCAAAGAAATAAATATTAAATATATGTGCTTGTTATTATATTAGGATTAAGAGCACACACTTCCATAATAACTAAGGTTTAGTTCTTTTACTAAGTCAGTACAAAAAGAACATATCTAAATGGTCCTACTCAATACACTTAAAGTGTATCAGTGCAATTTATTAGTCAAGATAAACTAATACTTAATTACACTACGACTATTCTGATAGTTTGTTCCTTTCTATCTTAGTCGCGAGCAACTGTTTATAATTTATAGAGAACTGACAACATGATCTTCTGAGTGTGACACCACACTCCATGTTATCTACTATATAAATTAATTGAATAAGTACATTTAATAAATGCAGATATTGACCAATGTGATTCTTTTATTTCAACAAATAAATGTTTACAAAAGCTAGGCTTTTAGTATACACTCTAACAAGCACCAATGCTCGATTTTTAGAGGAAGATTATGTAATGAACCATAAGCCCATGAGTGAAATTGTTCTAGAAGAAATGTGAGAGAACACGCCTACTTTAGTACCAACAGTGCAAGATGAAATATCACAAGAAACTGCAACACGTATCACAAATGATACACAGCAATAGACAGTGCCTCGTCGTAGTAGGAGGGTTGTTAGGCAACCTGAAAGATTCATGTTTTTGGGAGAGTTGTCGAACTTGATCCCAGGTAAACATGAACCTGATCCTCGGATATATGACGAAGCACTCCAAGATAAAGATGCAGTATCTTGGCAAAGAGCGATGAACTCTGAAATAGAATCTATGTATTCTAACAAGGTCTGGGAGCGTGTAGAACCACCAAATGGTGTAAAAGTCGTTGGATGTAAGTGAATCTACAAAAGAAAAAGAGGGATAGATGGGAAGGTGGAAACCTTCAATGCAAGGCTTGTTGTGAAGGGGTATATTCAAAAAGAGGGAATCGATTATGAGGAAACATTTTCACCGCTTAAGTCTATCCGGATACTCTTATCTATTGTTGCTCATATGGATTATGAGGTTTGACAAATGGATGTGAAGACAACTTTCCTTAACGGAAGTCTTGAAGAAAACATCCATATGAAGCAACTAGAGGGGTTCATTGAAAAAGGCAAAGAGCATCTAGTGTGCAAGCTAAATCGGTCTATTTATGGACTGAAGCAAAGCTTCAAGGTTTTGGAACATCCGGTTTAATAAAGTAATCCAGACCTATGGATTTATTAAGTGTCCGGATGAGTCTTGTGTATACAAGAAGTGTGATGGAAATGTGGTGGTATTTCTTGTTGTTAGAGTGTATACTAAAAGCCTAGCTTTTGGTATAAACATTTATCTAGAAATAAGAATCACATTGGTCAAATGTCTACATTTATGATAAATGTAGTTGTTCAATTAATTTATATTGTAGATAACATGGTGTGTGATGTCACACACAGAGGATCATGTTATCAGTACCTTATAAATTATAAACAGTAGCTCACGACCATAATGGAAAGGAACAAACCATTGGAAGGTCGTAGTGTAATTAGGTGTTAGTTTATCTTAACTATATAATTACACTAGTACACTTAGAGTGTATTGAGTAGGACCATTTGAGGTCGTTCCTTTTATACTGACTTTATAAAGGAACAAAGACCTCAGTTATTATGGAAGTGTGTGCTCTTAATCCTAATATAATAACAAGCACATATATTTGATATTTATTTCTTTAATTTATCAATGGGTGAGATTTAGTTCGATGAATCAATAAGCCCGATAAGTTGGGAAATGATATCACTTATAGTGTGTGTTGTTGATTATAGAAGGAAACTGTGTCCTAGTAATCTAGGTTGAGAATGTCCCCAAGAGAAGCTCATAAGGATTGTCATGTTAAACCCTGCAGGTGGACTTAGTCCGACATGACGATGAAGTTGAGTGGTACTACTCTTGGAGCTAGATATTAATTTAGTGAGTTGTCAGTAACTTACTAAATTAGTGGACATTTGTTATCTTAAACACAGGGAGACTAACACACTCATAATAAGAAGGAGCTCAAAATGTAATTTGGGATTGGTGCGATAGTTCAATAATAGTTCTTTAGTGGAATGAATTATTATTGATGAAATTAAGTTGTGTGTTCGGGGCGAACACGGGATGCTTAATTTCATCGGGAGACCAAAACCAATTCCTCCTCTCGGTCCCTATCGTAGCCTCTAGTATATAGAGATTTATACCCACTGCATACCCACCTTCTTACCCATCCAATGGGGGCGGCCAAGCTAGCTTGGAACCCAAGCTAAAGCCGGCCAAGACCAAGTGGATGAGCCATGTAGGTGCCGGCCATAGCATGGGTCCCAAGCTTAGGTGGCCGACCACTAGAATATTAAAAAGGATTTTAATTAAAATTATTTCTTATGTGGATATCATGATTTTAAAAGAGAGTTTAAAAATTAAAAATTTCCTTTTATAGCTTTCTACAAAAGATTAAGAGAAGAGATTAATCTCTTTCCTTATTTGTAGTTTAAAAGGATGGTTTTAATTTTTGGTAAAAACTTTCCTTATTTGTAAATCATCTACATGTTTAAAAGAGAGTTTAAAATTTGAAATCTTTCCTTATTTGTTGTTTAAAGGAGGATTTTAAATTTTAAGAAAACTTTCCTTTTTAATCATGTTCATGATTTAAAAGAGAGTTTAAAATTAAATATTCTCTTTCATAAGTTTCTACAAAAGATTAAGAAAAGATTTGATATCTTTCTTTATTTGTAGATTAAAAGAGATTTTAATTTTTAGAGATAACTTTCTTTTTATCCACATGTTAAAAGAAAGATTTTAATTTATTAAATTTCCTTTTTATAAACCAATCATGAAGGGATAAAATTATTGGAGAAATTTTATAAATTTCCGGAAGCAAATAAGGAAGTTTTAATTGATGTTTAAAATTTTATTTGCTTGGAAGTTTATTGTTGTGGCCGGCCATTGAAATTTGAAAAGAAAAAATTGTTTTAATTAAATAAATTTTCCTTTTCATTGGCAAAAGAATTAAGGAAGTTTTTATTAAATTTTCCTTATTTACCAAGACCAAGGATTATAAAAGAGGGGGTAGAGGAGGCTTCAAGGTGAACGACTCTATTATTTTCTCCCTCTTTTCTTCCTTGGGTGTGGCCGACCCTTTCTTTCCTCTCCTCTCCTTTGTGTGGCCGAAACCTTCTCATGGTGGAGATAGCTTTGGTGGCCGGATCTAAGAAGGAGAAGAAGGAGAGAAAAGAAGCCTCTTTTCTAGCATCCCTTGGAGCATGGTGGTGGTGGCCGAACCTCTTCATCCTAGGAGAAGTTTTGATGGCCGAAACTTGCAAGGAAGAAGAAGGTGCTTGGTGGTTCTCATCTCGGAAGATCGTTGCCCACACAAGGTCCGAGGTTAGAAGAGGAATACGGTAGAAGATCAAGAGGTCTTTCTAAAAGGTGTAACTAGTAATTTTTCTTTCCGCATCATACTAGTTATTTTTGGAAATAATACCAAATACAAGAGGCATACGATTCTAGAGTTTCGAATTTGTTTTCGATATAGTGTTCTTTTGTTTTTCTTTTCCTTGTGATTTGATTGTTCTTTTCGGTTAACCTAAAGTTATTTTAGGAAATTAAATATTATCTTTCCATAAAAGGTTTTGTCTAGTCGGTGGTGGTTGCTCCCATATCCAAGAAGGTCGTGTGCCTCGCCACGTCAGTACTGGGAACCAATTATGGAAATTAATATTTAATGGAATTAATAACTTAAGGTGATTTGGGTCGAACGTGTTAAGTTCCGCAGGAGACCCAAGTCAAAACCTAAAAGAACGAATAGATTAAGTTTTGGATCAAACGTGTTAAGTTCCGCAGGCGATCCAAAATTTAATTTAAAAGAACACATGGTAGCTAGGAAAAGGTTCAGACCTTTGTACAAAATTTTTGTACAGTGGAACCTCTAGGTTTTCCGAGTAGCAACCAACACTTGTACTATACGTAGATGACATTTTTGATAGTTGGAAACAATATCAAAGTGTTGTCGAAAGTAAGGGTATGGTTATCCAAGCAATATGATATGAAGGACTTGGGAAAATGTGCACATATTCTCGGGATCAAAGAAATAAGGGATCGCAAGAAAAGAATATTGTGCTTATTCCAAGCTTCATATATTGATACGATCCTAGCTCGTTTTAGCATACAAGACTCCAAGAAAGGTTTTCTACCTTTTAGGCATGGAGTAACTTTATCTAAAGAGATGTCTCAGAAGACATCAAAGGAGATAGAGGACATGAAGGCAGTTCGTTATGCTTCGGCTGTCGGAAGCCTAATGTATGTTATGTTGTGCACGAGACCGGATATCTGTTTTACCGTGGGCATGGTTAGCATATATCAAAGTAACCCTGGACAAGGGCATTGGACTGCTGTAAAGCATATATTGAAGTACCTAAGAAGGACTAAAGATTATATGCTGGTTTACCAAGTAGATGATTTGCTCCCTGTGGGCTACATGGATTCTGACTTCCAATCATATCGGGACAATAGTAAGTCTACATCAGGCTATGTGTTTACTTTAGGAGATGGAGTCATTGCATGGAGGAGTGTTAAGCAGAAATGTGTTTCAGACTCAACTATGGAAGCTGAATATGTGGCGGCCTCTAAGGCAGCCAAAGAAGCTGTATGGCTTAGGAACTTTCTAATGGACTTAGATGTGATTCCTAGTTTGCCCAAAATCATCACAATTTATTGTGATAATAGTGGTGCAGTAGCAAACTCGAAGGAACCACGAGCCCATAAGGCGAGTAAACACATAGAGCGCAAGTACCACCTGATACGAGACATCGTAAAGTGAGGAGAAGTTGTTGTCGCCAAGATTGCATCAGCAGATAACCTGGCAGATCCTTTCACTAATGCCCTTCTGGCGAAAGCTTTTGATCGGCATGTTGAAGGAATGGGAATCAAATGTATGGCAACATTTATGACAACAAAGTCTTTTAGTATAAATGGGAGATTGTTAGAGTGTATACTAAAAGTCTAGTTTTTTGTAAACATTTATTTTGAAATAAAGAATCACATTGGTTAAATGTCTACATTTATATGCTAAGTGTAGCTGTTCAATTAATTTATATTATCGACAACATGGTGTGTGGTGTCACACACAGAAGATCATGTTATCAGTTCCTTATAAATTATAAACAGTAGCTCACGACTAAGATGGATAGGAACAAACCATTAGAATAGTCGTAGTGTAATTTGGTATTAGTTTATCTTGACTATAAAATTACACTAGTACACTCTAAGTGTATTGAGCAAGACCATTTAAGGTAAGTTCTTTTTATACTGACTGCATAAAAGAACAAGACCTTTATTATTATAGAAGTATGTGCTCTTAATCATGATATAATAGCAAACACATATGCTCAATATTCATTTCTTTAATTTATCAAAGGGTGTGATTTAGTTCGATAAATCAATAGGCATGATAAGTTGGGAAATGGTATTATTTATATGGTGTGTTGTTGATTATAGAATGAAACTGTATCCTAGTAATTTAGGTTGATGATGTCCCCAAGAGGAGCTCATAAGGATTATCATGTAAACTCTGCAGGTGGACTTAGTCCGACATGACGATGAGGTTGAGTGGTACTACTCTTGGAGCTAGATATTAATTAAGTGAGTTGTTAGTAACTCATTTAATTAGTGAACATTCTATATCTTAAATACAGGGAGATTAACACACTCATGATATGAAGGAGCCCATATAGTAATATAGTATTGGTGTGGTAGTTCAATAATAACTCTTTAGTGGTATGAGTTATTATTGATGAATTCGAGTTGGGTGTTCGGGGTGAACACGGGAAGCTCAAGTTCATCGGGAGACCAAAACCAATTCCTCCTCTCGGTCTCTGTCGTAGCCTTTTAATTATAAAGTGTTATACCCATCCATACCCACCTTAAGGTAGTCAGCCAAGCTTAGCTTGGAGCCCAAGCTAGGGCAGGCCAAACCAAGGTTAGATGGGTCAAGTAGGTGGTCGGCCCTAGCTTGAACCCAAGCTTAGGTGATCGGCCACAATTATACTAAAAAAAATTAATTTTTAAAATCTTTCCTTATGTGGAAACAATGGTTTTAAAAGAGAGTTTAAAATTTAAATATTTTCTTTTATAGCTTTCTACAAAAGATTAAGAGAAAGGTTTGATATCTTTCCTTATTTGTAGTTAAAAGGAAGATTTAAATTTTTGATAAAACTTTTCTTTTTTGTAACCATCCTCATGATTTAAAAGAGAGTTTTAAAATTAAGTCTTTCATTTTATAGTTTCTACAAAAGATTAAGAAAAAGGTTTGATATCTTTCTGTATTTGTAGATTGAAAGGAAGATTTTAATTTTGGATAAAACTTTCCTTATTGAAATCATCCACATGTCTTAATAGAGAGATTTTAATTTATAAAAGTTTCCTTTAATAACCAACCATGAAGGGAATTTTTAAAGAGAAATTTTTATTCTAAAAAATTCCGAAAACAAATTAGGAAGTTTTAATTTTGTATTTAAAACTTTCCTTATTTGGAGGATTTGATGTGGCCGGCCAATAGAAACAAGAAAAGGAAATTTTAATTAAATTTTCCTTTCATTGGCAAGGAAATTAAGGAAGTTTTAATTAAAACTTTCCTTATTTGCCAACACCAAGGAATATAAAAGAGAGGGTAGAGGTGCCTCACCTCATAACATATCTTCTATTATTCCTCTCTTCCTTGGTGGTGGTCGACCCTCTTTTCTTCCTCTTCCCCTATTCTTCTTCTTAAGTGGCCGGCGACATTATCTTCTTAGAGAGATCTTGGTGGTTGGATTTTGCTTGGAGGAGAAGAAGAGATAGGAGCCATTGTTTCCTAGCATCCCTTAGAGCTTGGTTGGTGGCAAAAGTTCTTCATCTCTAGAAGACTCTTAGTGGCCGAAACTTGCAAGAAGAAGAAGGAAGCTTGGGTGGATTCTCGTATTGGTAGATCGTCGCCCACACAACGTCTGAGATAAGAAGAGGAATACGACAGAAGATCGTGAGGTCTATAAGCTATAAAAAGTATAACTAGTTATTAGTTTCTGCATCATAACTAGTTCATCCTTTTATTTAGATCTTGAAATGCCAAACACAAGAGGCTAATGAATCTAGGTTATCGAATTTTTGTTTTCAATTTTGTGTTTCTTTTTTTTCGAACTTGTGATTCGATTGTTCTTTTTGGTTGAACCTAGGGTTACTATAAGGAAATTAAATATTGAATTTCATTGAAAGGCTTTGTCTAGGAAGTGGTGGATGCTCCCATACCCAAGAAGACCAATGCCTCACCATGTTTAACCTGGAAGTCAATCTCTGAAATTAATATTTAATAGAATTTGTAACATGGGTGGATTTGGATCAATAATGTTAAGCATCGTTTGCAATCCAAGTCTAAACCACTAAGAACAGATAAATTGAATTTGGAATCAATAATGTTAAGTTCTGTTTGTGATTACAAATTTAATTTCTAAAGAACACAATGGGTTGTTAGGAAAGGTTCAAGACTTGCACAAAATTTTTATACAGGGGAACCGGTACGATATTCCGAGTAGCAACCAACAGGATTAACAACTACCTAGGTTGTAACCAAGTCAAATCTGTTTGTCTCTTTTCTTTTTAATTAGTTGTTCATTTCAGTCTATTTTAATTATGATATTGATACTAATCTTGGTTGGAAAGAAAGGAAAGGTTTTACTTTTTACAGACGTTGCGCCCTCTCACCGGCCCCGTTGCTGCGCCAACAGGTTGTTCCAAACACATGTCTGGGGATCACACCAAATTCACTCAATTAACATACAAAAGCTTAAGAACAATTACCTTTGGAAATAATGACAAACTCAAGGTAATTGGGATAGGTAATATTGAACTCAAAACTGATTTTATTATTAAGAAAGTATTACTTGTTGAAAATCTCAAGTACAAACCTTCTTAGCATTAGTCAATTGTGTGATTCTGGATATAAGGTTAAGTTCCTATCCTCTGAATGCTTAGTTCAGCACATAGATAACCCTACCATAAAACTAAAAAGGTTTAGGAAGGACAACATCTATGCAATCAACCTAACTTCTTCCTCACTTGAGTGTCACTTGACACAAAAAGAAGAAACCTTGTTATGGCATAGAAGAATGTCACACACAAACTTTAGAAATCAAAGTAAATTAAATAGATTAGTTAGAGGCTTACCAAAGTTATCCAACTTAGACTCAACAATTTGTAATGCTTGTCAATAAGGAAAATAAACAAAGTCAACTCACAAATCAACTAATCAACTTCAAACAAATTCTATACTAGAACTATTGCACTTGGACCTATTTGACTCCCATGGAATCAAATCGATAAATGGGAGCCTTTACTGCCTAGTAATAATAGATGATTATTCTAGATTTACCTAGGTAAAATTCTTGAAAAGTAAGGATGAAACATTTGAAGTCTTTAATAATTTTTCAAATAAATTGAAAATGAAAAAGATAGAAAAATTAAAAGAACCAGAAGTGATAACGAAGGAGAATTTAGAAATCATTGTTGGTGCAAACTGCACCAGAATCAAACCTGAGTTTTGATGTTGTCAAAGGTTCAAGTTAAGTCTTGTTATGATCTAATAAGTTGACTGAGTGTGCAGGATGTTTACTCAACTGGGAAAGTCCTAGCTGGAGGCTAGGCAGAGAAATCTTAGTAGATCGTGGAACCCAAGTGCAAGTCCAAGTGGGTTGAGGGGATCCGAAGCTTGGCAGAGTGATCGAGAGGTCTGGAGGACCAAAGATCGAAGGAAAAGTCTTGGGGAGCCGATCAAGGCTGAGTGAAAAGTCCAAACTAGATCTGGAGGATCAAAGTTTGGCAGGTAGGTTGAGGTAAACAAACTGGAAGAGCGACAGTGATGTCGGGTTCCCAAAGGGAACAACCTTAGGTCGCTGATCCAACTGAAGAAACCGGGAAGGTTTCCAAGTTGAGATCAAGAACAGTTCTACTGTTCTTTTATTTCTCATTATTATACTATTGTGCTAACATCTGTGTTGCAGGTTATTTTTAACACTGTCTTGCAGGTTAAGTTGGATCGATCGACCGAACCAGAGGATCGGTCGACCGAACCAAGTAAGATCATCACATAAGTCAGTCTAGATCAGAACTGAGCCAGAATCGGATCAAAGCCTGATCGGTCGACCGAACAGTAAGATCGATCGACCGAACCTAGTGACTCAGCAAAGCCAGCTTGTCAGCACCGATCAGCAAGGGAAGGAAAGAAGGGTTGATCGGTCGACCGAACCCAGATATCGGTCGACCGATCCAATCAACATTAAAACTGCATTAAATCAAGATCACAACAGATTCTGACGAACAAGGAAAAAGCTTGTTCGGTCGACCGAAAAAGGGGTTCGGTCGACCGAAACATTAAAGACTAGTAAATGCAAAAGATCGAGCTAGCTTCGAACTTCAGCCAGGAAGGAAGGGAGCGGGTTCGGTCGACCGAACAATGGGATTGGTCGACCGAACCTCCAGTATAGCTATAAAAGGTGCTCAAAGTCAGAAGCTCGAGAATAACTTTTCTGATCAAAATTCCTGCTCTGCAATCGTCTCGTCTTCATCTGTGCAGCAAGCTACATCATCCGGAAGTGCCGACCTAAGCTACATCTCCATTTTATTTGTCGGTAAAATTTATTTTAAGATTGCATTTGTAATTCATTTAAGCAAGATAGTAGGGTGTTACTATCTTACTCCATTGTACGATCTGCTTCTTTCCGAAAAATTTCGGAAAGAAGAGTTATAGTGGTTTGCTCACCAGTGCGGTCAAGGACCGCGAGCCTTTGAGTAGGAGTCGAGCTAGACTCCGAACGAAGTAAACAATCTGTCTCTTTTTACTTTCCGCTGTACACGACTTTGATATAAAAGAAAAGAATAGTTTTAAAAAGCGCGATATTCATCCCTCCTCTATCGCTTCAAACGATCTATCAATCATAACTTTAATCAATTCTGCCTTGAAAATAGATATCATCACGAATTCTCATGCCCTAAAACACCCCAACAAAATGGAATAGTAGAAAGAAAGAATAAAACGCTAATTGAAGCCTCTAGGGCAATGTTAAATGAATATAAACTACCAAAATATTTTTGGGCAGAAGCGGTTAACACAGCCTTTAACTGACCTTTTCATTAACTGGTAGTGGAAAATCAAGTCCTCATCTTTAACTCTTACTGGTCAGAAACTGACAATAGAAACTCATTACCCATACAAATCAAAAACATTTAGTGGAAAATCAACTGAGGATGACTTGGTATATCTTCAGTTATGTCATAGAAACTGGCACGTAATTGACCGAGTTGATATTTATATTTCAAAAATGATATTTGCTGTAAATGAGTTGCAGTTTCTACAAATTTTTTCTGATTCACAATTTAGCTTCAAAACTTCACTGTTAAACTTCCATTTCCATATCATTCTACTGGCTATATTATCTTAGAATAAGTATTGCACTAATATGATTTAAGAAATATGATTTAGCATATCTTTTGAAGCTTAAATTCCAGAAGAATCAAGGTTTAAGTTGTGCTATACAAATTCTGTATTTCTTGTCATTTCAGTGTTATAGTTCTAAAACCAGCAATTCAAATCTATTTCTACAACTCAGTGTATTTCTGGACAACCTCTGACTACTAGCACTACAGTGAAGCTATGTAGTTTCAAAATCTGTCAATTAAGGTAGTGTCAACTTATATCTTGGAGAATTCTTGATCTATGAAACAACTACAATGCTAATCAAGATTAAGATCAACAATTGGCACAAAACATATCCCAGCAACCACACCATCTTAGAATGATTCAAGCACTAAAATGAATTAGTCAATTTCAGAAATCACTTTCAAGCACTTTGATTTCCTCACTTATCAGAATCTGTAGCTTAGTATTTAGTTCCTTGTAAAAGAGATATAGCCATTTGAAAATGTATAACTAGAAACCATATTTTTCTGTTGCTATTGTGAGATAATTGTAGATGTTTCTCCACTGAAAAATCATTCATAAAAGTCTCTTCTATAAGTGCAGCTGGATAACATGATACAAGTTCTGAAATTCCATAGTAAAAGTGTAGGGAGCTCTTCTTAAAGTGTTGTCATCAAAGATTGCAGCTCTTCACTGATTTATGCATTCCTATAGAATTTCAGATTAAAATCTCTGATTTCAGGGACCAAATACACCCTGCTCAGGTTGGTTTCAGCAACCTTGTACAATAATTCGGGTTGATACATTCAGTCCTACAATTCCAGTTCAGCACTCAGCTTCCATGAATCATAACAGTCGTGAAAAGAAGTCAATGCCAAATGACACCAAGAAATAAGTGTTGTGCTTAAACTTCCTACTGATAAGGAACTTGCATCCATAATTTTGCACACAACATTTTAAATTAATGCTCAAATCAAACCTTCTCAGAAAAAAAATGTCAGATTGCTGGTATTTAGTTTCAGAAATCGTATTCCTAGTTCTGTCAGGTTTTAATCACAGACACTAGTCCAACATATAATTATATTCCCATTTCTAAATGAACACTCTTTAAAGTGCTCGATATACTTCTTGCTCAAATTTTTCTTAACCTCAGAATTCCTGTAGTCTTATCAGGTTCTGAAAATTACAGGTTTCATACTAATTTTGATCATGACATTTACACTTCATTACCTTCTTTACTTGATGCTTACTTCAATTGTAAAATTATTCCCATTGGTTGCACACCTTAACCGGATTGTCTATTGTTGCAAATCATGTAGCTGTACAGATTTGAATTAGAATGTATCGTCTAGTAGCAGAGTATCAGATTCAGTTTCGATTTCTTGTTCCGATTTCTTATTCTTATTCCAATTCAGGATCTCTCTTACAATTTGCTGCAGCCCAGAACTCACTTCTTACATAAGAATAAGGAGTCAAAAATGGCTATGTCATGGCTCAGATCTCCTTAATAGCAACATCAACTCAGCAATTCAACTTTTAACCACCAAGGACTCAACTTAGCAACTTCTGATTTCTAGCACTTAAGTTACAGAAATGATTCCGTTATCTTCCTCATATACTTCATTGGAAAGATGATCATTACTCATGTTAGGCTTTCACACTATCATTTCCATTGCTTCTGTATCAATAGAATCAGAACAAAATCTGTTTGCAGAGTATTATTTCTTATTTTCAGCAACCCTCTGAAACTTGTTAGCAATAAGTCCTAGTATCAGTTCACCTGGTCCAATGCTTCATATTCAAGTCATAAAAATGCATTCTTGTTGATCTAGTATTTCCTATTGAGAGAAGGCCTCTTTCTTATTCCAGATTTTAGGAACTCACACTAATCATTTAAGATCTCTTTCAACTTCATTATCAGCAAAGTAATTCTAGCTTGGCTAGTGCAGAAGAAGTAAGGATCAGTTCTGAGTTAAACAGGTTTCGGAACATATAAGAAAACCTGTAAATATCACATCTCAATTTCTTCTTATCTAGTTGTTGAGTTCATAAAATGCAGTCTTCTCCCTTACTTGATGTTATTTCTGAATTTTTGATACTCCATTCATTCCAAATTATCTAAATTTGCACAGCTTCAAATTTTTCAAGAAACTATTTTCAGAATTATGAATTTGATTTTTGGACTTCAGTTTCAACAAATTTCCAAAGAGCAGATTTAGTTTTTTTTTCACAACAGAATTCTGCCTTAAAACAATTCAGAAATCAAAGTTAACGAAATTTAAATGAGTTTCAGCTGCCCACGGTTTCAAAATTACAGAAATCAGTTTCTTTGGATATTAGTTTCAGAAATCTAATTTTAAAGCAACTTGGCACACAATGTCTTAAGGTTGATACTGTTAGGATCGATGATCGCGGCTAGAGAGGGGGGTGTGAATAGCCGCCCCAAATTACTCGTTTCTTTCTACAAATCAAAGTTAGCGCAGCGGAAAATACAACAAAGAAACGAAAGAGAAGAAAACCAAACCTTAACACAAGGATGTAACGACGTTCGGAGATTAGGGCTCCTACTCCTCGGCGTGTCTGTAAGGTGGACGAGTCCAGTCAATCCGTCGGTGGATGAGCCCCCGTAAAACCGGCTAATATGAACTCCTTTTGGGTGGAGAAACCTCGCCACAAAACTTGCAACAACAAGAAGGAGTACAAGAAATACAAGTAGAAAGACAAGAACAATGAACAAACACTAACTCGCCTTCTCGTCGACTGCTTGTGAAGCAACAACTTCTCGGACAACAGCAGCAGCTGACCGTCGACTGGAAGCTCACACGAAGCTTACTGGGGAGAGCTCAAACAAAGCTCAGATCGCAAGCAGCAGCAAGCTAGAAGAAGGAGAGGAAGAGGTAAACAGTAGCTCCTCAACCCCTTTTATAACCTGCGAAGAAGACACAACAGAAACTAGCCGTTGCTACGCAACGGCTAGGATGTGGACCGATCAGGCTTCATCCTGATCGGTCCATAGAGCTCCTGATCGGTCATGGGGACCGATCAGGCTAAGCCCTCCTAGACTTAAGCTGTGGACCGATCAGGCATGCTCCTGATCGGTCCAGCTTCATCCTGATCGGTCCTGGGGACCGATCAGATCTTTCTCTGATCGGTCCAGGGACCGATCCCCTTCCTTTTCTCCGAGCTTCTTGCCTTCTGATCGTTGTTTCCTGATCGGTCTGCAGACCGATCAGATAACACTGAGTAGGCTACTGTTTGGTTACTGATCGGTCACCAGACCGATCCAGATACCCAGTGTATCACTGGATCGATCCACTGATCGATCCAGAACTTGGTTTTTGCCCAAACCAAGTCCCAAGCCTTCCAAACCCATATCCGGTCAACCTTAACCTATTGGTACATCATGCTTAGCCTCCGGTCACTCCCTTGACCTGCTAAGACTCCCCACCAAGTGTCCGGTCAATCCCTTTGACCCACTTGGGCTTTTCTCTTCGTGTCAAGTATCCGGTCACTCCCTTGACCTACTTGACCTTCTCAACACCAGATGTCCGATCACCCTTGATCCATCTGGATTTTCCCTTGCCCGGCTTCACTCACCAGGACTTTCACCTAGCTTCACTCACTAGGGTTTTTCACCTGGCTTCACTCACCAGGATTTCCAATCTGCCCGGCTTCACTCACCAAGACTTTCCAACTGCCTGGCTTCACTCACCAGGACTTCCCAACTGCCTAGCTTCACTCACTAGGACTTTCCGACTGCCTGGCTTCACTCACCAGGACTTCCACCTAGCTTCACTCACTAGGATTTTTACCTGGCTTCACTCACCAGGATTTCCCAACTGCCTGGCTTCACTCACCAGGACTTTTCCACATCCGGTCCAGAGAACGAGCTACCGAGCCCTCTCTGACCACAGTTCGGAGAACGAGCTACCGAGCCCTCTCCGACTACCATCCGGTCCAGAGAACGAGCTCCCGAGCCCTCTCTGACCACAGTCCGGAGAACGAGCTACCGAGCCCTCTCCGACTTCCCATGTGCCAAGCTTCCATACTTGGACTTTTCCCGTGCCAAGCTCCCTGCTTGGACTTTTCCGAGTCATGTCAACTCACCTCGGGTCAACCAGGTCAACCTTGACCACAGGTTGCACCCACAATCTCCCAAGCTTGTATCCTTGTCAAACATCAAGATACAACCATTGTCAAACATAACTCGTCAAACATCAAAACACAACTCGAGTCCAGTCAACTCGAGTCTAGTCAACCAGGTCAACCTTGACCTAAGGTTGCACCAACAATCTCCCCCTTTTTGATGTTTGACAAAACCCATTGACAAAATCCATAATCAAACCCATAATCAAGTTAGGTTAACTCGATAACCTAACTTAGGTTTTCCAATGTTCTTCCTTGAACATTCTCTAGACATTCTCCATTCTCCCCCTTGGGACATCTCTCCCCCTTTTTGACACACATCAAAAAGAGGGAATCAAGGTCAAGAGTTTCTTCCCAATGAAGTCCCATACCTTTCATTGAAACCCTTAATTTCCCCCTTGATACTAAACTCAACACTCAACTTAGTGACAATTCCATATCACTAATCCTCAAAAGTCTTAAGGAGTAAAAACTCCCCCTTGACTAATAGGTAAAACTCTCCCTAAAGGCCAACTCCCCCTTGACCATTGCACCAACAATGTCTTGGAGAGTTTCAATCCTTTAGAGATCTGAAACTCAACTCCCAAAAACTTGAAATTTCAGACACCTGCTGAAAATCAGAAATTCGGCACGCACTGATCGGTCCCCAGACCGATCAGGAACCCCTTGGATCGATTCCCAAATCGATCCTCGCTTTCTGGATCGTCACTGATCGGTCACTAGACCGATCATGACATCTCTGGATAGGTCCGGTGACCGATCCAGCCTCTGAAATCAGAGATTTCTGATTTTCTCCCCGGGAGAAATTCAGAAACTCACAGAAAATTACAGAAAATTCTAAAAATCGTAAAATTTTGAGGATACATTCCTCATACCATATACTATCATGGAAAAATAATTTTAGATGAAAATAACTTCCATTTTCAAATCTTGATACAAAGTTCAAAAACTTTTGAAATAGTTCAAAGTTTGACTCATCTTTGTATCATCTTGCTCAATGATGAATGCTATCACTAGAAAAGCTTCATCAAGGTTTTTCAAATCAATTTTAAAATGATTTTAAACCCTTTAATTTAGGACCATAATCTTAGGACTATATGTACATGACTTGTACACAAGTTTTCCCTAAGATCCTCCAATCTCTTGAATTAGGCACATCTAGGTACAAGAACTATGTACCTTGATCCTAACTCATGATCCTAAAATCTCACACACATCTAAAGTGTAACAAACACATCCAAGTCAATTTTGATGTGAGATATGGGTTTAGGTTATCTTAGGCTAAGTTCTCATGCATTTTCTAAACACCAATTTGATCTCAATATCAAATTGTGTTTTTATCCTTAAATCAATTTCATTGATTATTAATGCAAGAGATGATGACATGGCATAAAATGATGTCATAAATAGAAGCATGTTCCAATTTCATGATGTCATGGCATAAAGTATAAAACTTAAAATAAGCATGACATATAATTAGCCTAAGCATTATCATGACATTTCGAATGATAATAAGTTAAACATGATGTCATGGCATGGTATATGGCAAACAACCGTGGTAAGTTAGCACAAATAAAAAACCTAGATTACCTATCTAAGTATCCTTAACACCTTAGCTAACTTAAAATCTAAACCTAGATTGCTCAAAGTGCTTCAAGAAAATGCCCAAACCTAAGTTGGCATTCCTATTTTTCTTGATTAATTTATGCCACTTAACATTAAGTATATCCTCAAATATTGGCATATTTCATATTTCCTCAAGAATAGCACCTTTTTAATTAAGGCCTAGATTGTCTTAAATTCCTAAGAGAGTACCAAGACCCCAACTTGGTATTTCTCTAGGTTTTCCTAACTTGTGCCAATAAAGATTAAAGTCGATATAATTTTTTTTTCAAATATGGCACAATTTACTCTTCAAGGAGTAAATGATAAATCCATTTCATTTTCAAGGATTCACAAAACCTTGAAAATGTTCCTTGAGTGTCAATTTCCTCAAAGTTGGGTTAACTACCCTTCTAATCGGAGTTGACACTCTCTAACCCATCTATGGGGTAGAGAAGATGCTCCTAGGAACCCAATACCTATTAGAGCTCATTGGGTTCACTAAATATTCACTAGGGATAACTTCCCTAGCAACCCTCCTAATGACCCTCTTAGGCTTTAAAGCCTTGGCCATTTGGGACTCATCAAGATCAACTCTAGGGGTGACTCCCCTTGTGACCTTGGTGTTGGTCTTCCTAGCCCTAGGTTTTGTTCCATAATCGAATGGAACATTATGATAGGTGGGCTTGACCATTTGGGACTTAGGTTTGTGATCCAAACCTTTCTTGTCCTTGGGCTTTGAAATTTGACCCTTAGACCCTAGAGTTGACTTCTCTAAATTCTTTAGGGCCTTTTCTAGAGTGTCAAGTCTTGACCTCAAGACTTGATTTTCTTTCTCTAAAACCTCAAGTTTTAATTTATCATTCTTTCTTGAGGTGTTCCTAGGCATATGTCTAGTTGTCTTGGGGTTTCTACCTAGGTTCTCCTTAGCCTTAGATGAGTTAATCCTAGGGTTGACATTTCTAGTATTATCCTTATCTAAGCTAACATGTTTAGCACCTAAGCACACATATGGTTTTCTATTGTTAACATGCTCATCATTATTTGCAATAGCAATAAAACTACTAGCATGTTTCTTATTTGAATTGCAATAGTGTGCCTTAAAAGGTACCTTAGGGTTTGCCTTAGCTCCCCCTATCGATGTGCATCCCTTGTCCTTGTGAGGTTGCCTCCCCCTTGGACATTGACTCCGATAATGTCCCCTTCGCTTGCATTGGAAGCATACCACGTGCTCCTTGCCTTTGCGTGTCGGGACTCCGGCTCCCTTGACCTTTGGTGCCGGTGGAGTCTTCCTAACCCTCCTTGGACACTTACTCTTGTAGTGCCCAAATTCCCTACATTCAAAGCATATTATATGTAACTTATTTGAAATTACAATGCTTGAGTTACCTAGGGTTGAGGATGGATGAAGGCTCTCTTCCTCATCCCTTCCGGAGGTAGATGCTTCTTCTTGCTCCGATCTTGAAGAAGAGACCTCCTCCTCTTCTTCCTTAGACGTTGAGTGACTCTCAACTTCTAATTTGCTCCCTCCATGATGTGAGCTACTTGGCTCACTTGACTCCTCTTCATGGCTTGAAGTGGAGCTCTCCTCGTGAAACTTGGCCAAGTTATTCCACAACTCCTTGGCGTTGTTGTAACCACCTATTCTACACAAAATGTCATTAGGTAAAGAAAATTCAATGATTTTCGTTACCTCATCATTGATGGTTGATTGGTGGATTTGCTCCTTGGTCCACTCCTTCTTCTCTAGGGTTTCTCCTTTCTTGTCCATCGGAGACTTGAAACCTAATTGAACACAACTCCAATTTTCAAGGTTAGTCATAAGAAAATACCTCATTCTTACCTTCCAATACGCGAAGTCGCAGCACTCGTAGAATGGTGGAAACGTGATGTCTTCTCCGAGTCGATCCATTCTCTAGCTTGTGCTCCCCCGGGTGTTAATCCGACGAAGAGCAACCTTGCTCTGATACCACTTGTTAGGATCGATGATCGCGGCTAGAGAGGGGGGTGTGAATAGCCGCCCCAAATTACTCGTTTCTTTCTACAAATCAAAGTTAGCGCAGCGGAAAATACAACAAAGAAACGAAAGAGAAGAAAACCAAACCTTAACACAAGGATGTAACGAGGTTCGGAGATTAGGGCTCCTACTCCTCGGCGTGTCCGTAAGGTGGACGAGTCCAGTCAATCCGTCGGTGGATGAGCCCCCGTAAAACCGGCTAATATGAACTCCTTCTGGGTGGAGAAACCTCGCCACAAAACTTGCAACAACAAGAAGGAGTACAAGAAATACAAGTAGAAAGACAAGAACAATGTACAAACACTAACTCGCCTTCTCGTCGACTGCCTGTGAAGCAACAACTTCTCGGACAACAGCAGCGGCTGACCGTCGACTGGAAGTTCACACGAAGCTTACTGGGGAGAGCTCAAACAAAGCTCAGATCGCAAGCAGCAGCAAGCTAGAAGAAGGAGAGGAAGAGGTAAACAGTAGCTCCTCAACCCCTTTTATAACCTTCGAAGAAGACACAACAGAAACTAGCCGTTGCTACGCAACGGCTAGGATGTGGACCGATCAGGCTTCATCCTGATCGGTCCACAGAGCTCCTGATCGGTCATGGGGACCGATCAGGCTAAGCCCTCCTGGACTTAAGCTGTGGACCGATCAGGCATGCTCCTGATCGGTCCAGCTTCATCTTGATCGGTCCTGGGGACCGATCAGATCTTTCTCTGATCGGTCCAGGGACCTATCCCCTTCCTTTTCTCCGAGCTTCTTGCCTTCTGATCGTTGTTTCCTGATCGGTCTGCAGACCGATCAGATAACACTCAGTAGGCTACTGTTTGGTTACTGATCGGTCACCAGACCGATCCAGATACCCAGTGTATCACTGGATCGATCCACTGATCGATCCAGAGCTTGGTTTTTGCCAAAACCAAGTCCCAAGCCTTCCAAACCAATATCCGTTCAACCTTGACCTATTGGTACATCATGCTTAGCCTCCGGTCACTCCCTTGACCTGCTAAGACTCCCCACCAAGTGTCCGGTCAATCCCTTTGACCCACTTGGACTTTTCTCTTCGTGTCAAGTATCCGGTCACTCCCTTGACCTACTTGACCTTCTCAACACCAGATGTCCGATCACCCTTGATCCATCTGGATTTTCCCTTGCCCAGCTTCACTCACCAGGACTTTCACCTAGCTTCACTCACTAGGGTTTTTCACCTGGGTTCACTCACCAAGATTTCCAATCTGCCCGGCTTCACTCACCAGGACTTTCCAACTGCCTGGCTTCACTCACTAGGACTTCCCAACTGCCTAGCTTCACTCACTAGGACTTTCCGACTGCCTGGCTTCACTCACCAGGACTTCCACCTAGCTTCACTCACTAGGATTTTTACCTGGCTTCACTCACCAGGATTTCCCAACTGCCTGGCTTCACTCACCAGGACTTTTCCACATCCGGTCCAGAGAACGAGCTACCGAGCCCTCTCTGACCACAGTTCGGAGAATGAGCTACCGATCCCTCTCCGACTACCATCCGGTCCAGAGAACGAGCTCCCGAGCCCTCTCTGACCACAGTCCGGAGAACGAGCTACCGAGCCCTCTCCGACTTCCCATGTGCCAAGCTTCTATACTTGGACTTTTCCCGTGCCAAGCTCCCTGCTTGGACTTTTCCGAGTCAGGTCAACTCACCTCGGGTCAACCAGGTCAACCTTGACCACAGGTTGCACCCACAATCTCCCAAGCTTGTATCCTTGTCAAACATCAAGATACAACCATTGTCAAACATAACTCATCAAACATCAAAACACAACTCGAGTCCAGTCAACTCGAGTCTAGTCAACCAGGTCAACCTTGACCTAAGGTTGCACCAACAGATACATCAATTCACAGCTTCATCAAATTAGCCCTGGAACTAGAGTTTCATCAGTTATGATTTCTTTCTCTGTACTGTATAAGTGGACTCCTTGAAGGCAATCACTTATCTCAAATAAGCAATAAGAATTGTTAGAAAGCAGCATACTTTCTAGAATCAGCATACCTCATTTCCAAATTCATTCCTGTTGATTTTTTTTTTCCATTTCTGATACACAGAATTGGCACTAAATAGTGCAGTGCAATTGGACAATTTCAGGTTCTACATCTTTGGAAAAACTTCTCTTGAAGTTGTTTCTGAATAAAATCTGCAATTGACCTGACACAAAGCAGTTTAGAACAAAGGCTTCTCTTAAAAGAAAACCTCATTTTTCACTGAAATGATTGAGGTTAATCTTCATGTTGCTACTGGTTAGCATGCACTTTTGGCACAAAATCTATTACTGCTTAATCTGTAAGCACAGTTTTTTTTCTTTGAAATCAATTCCTATCTTTCCAATTTCAGATACTTAATTGCTTCACTTAGACTTTTTACTATTTAGCAACTTGCAACAAATACTTGGCACAAAAAGTTCAATCTAATGCATTTTCAGCAACACTTTTCAGATTTCAATAAAACTGAAGGAAGAAATGAAATTTTTTTCCAAAACTATTCAGCATCCTTAGACTTAAACAATGTATCCATCAACTTGGATTCTCAACTTCAGAATTTCCAAACCATTTGAAGTAAGAAAACTCATGAACCTTAAGCATATACAATTCTCTCCCACACTTCAATCTTTGTCCATCTAACCAATCAAACTCATCAAGAATTCAACCAAAAATCCCAATGAAATGAAAATGACAAGCAAAGAGATTCAAGAATTAGAATGTTAGATAAAAATGTTTCAAGAAAATTGTGGAGAAAGAAATGGAAAAATATGATGGAACAAAAATGACAAATATCTTTTATTTTCTTGCATACATATGTCATTGTGACTTTGAAAAGAAGCAAAGCAAGTTTTAGAGTTTCAATTGTTGTAAGTGCATGCCACACAAGAGAAAATAATGAAGTATAGGCTTAAAGTGGTCCTCTCTAGGTAATTTTCATGCAATCATGCTCAATTGATCAAAATGGAATCCACCACCACACTAACCAATATCATGTAAGTAAAGCATCCAATCATGTCAAATGACCTAAAATTGATGATCAAATTTAAGAAACTCTTACCATCTTAAAAATATTACTTAGAAAATTCCCATGAAGACTTTTATTCGAAATGACATGCTATATACTAAACAAAATGCAAAGTATAAAAGCAAAGTGCAAATGCAAAGTATGAAACTAAGAAACATATAAAGAATTTATTAACAAAGCATGAATTAAAAATGCAAAAGAAAGTGAAATTGGAACTAACTCCCCTTTAATTCTCGGTGGTTGAAGAAGATTTAAAAGAAGAAGCCACCCCGGTAGTGGAGTAATCGTGGTTCCAATCAAATCCTTTTTATTCATCATTTTTCCATTGCAAATTCTTTCTAGGGGATGGAGGCGGTTCAGATCAAGTAACCATTTCAAAATCCTATGGCTACCTACAAGATCAAAGAAATATACCTCCCGTGCACTTACATGATTAGGAGAAAATAAAATGCAATTAGTGTCTAAACCAAATGGATAAAAATGAGTATCATATGCTATAAAGTCAAAAATAGGTACCTTAAAGAAGTTTCCTGAAAAATCACAAGAAATACTAATCTTATCATGTCGAAAGGTACCTAGAGTGGTGTTTGTTACCTCTTTCTCATCAAGTAATGGCTCAGGTTCTGGTTCAAGAGAACGTACAATCAAAGGTAATGATTCTTGGGTACTTGGCTCCATAGCACAAGTCCCTACACTCTCTTCATCATCATCATCAAATCCAGGTGATTCTTGAGGTAATGCTTCCAATAAGCATTCTCATACACTTAAATTATCTTCAACATCAGTATTTGCATAATTCACATCATCTAAAGCAACAACATTAGTAAAATCAGAAATTTGAACAACTACATCATCATCAAAAATTAAACTAGAGAAATTTTACGAAGAAATAGAAGTAGGGTCAGGCCTGACAGAATCTCTACTTTCCATCTCCCCACTGGAGTTTTGTTTTTGTAACTAATTGATGGATGATGCAATTTGATCTAATTGAATTTATATGTTCTGTATCCTCGCAAGTTGTTGCTCTTGACACTCACTCATTTGTTGCATAATTTCATTGAATTTCCATGTTGACTCTGCAAATTGTACTTGTGCATCTTCATACCTAAAATGTGAAAAATCCACCCTATTAGAATTATAAGTATTGGCAATGACTCATACCTATTCTGCTGCTCTATAGGTGGGTAGTACTGATATTCAGGCTGATAAAACTCTGACTGAGGATGATAATAATAACTCTCTATCCGATCTCCAAAATGTGGATAATATGGATCCATGGTCAAATAGATTTCCTGTTCTTACACTGACAATTAGCAAATAAAATCAGAAGACTCAGGTGTTAGGATCGACGGTCGAGGCTAGAGAGGGGGGTGTGAATAGCCGACCCCAAATTCGTGTTTCTTCCTAGAATTTTAGTTAGCGCAGCGGAAATACAATGTAGAAATGAAACAAAGAATAACAAACCTTAAACTCGACGATGTAACGAGGTTCGGAGATGAAACTCCTACTCCTCGGTGTGTCCGTAAGGTGGACGAAGCCTATCAATCCGTCGGTGGATGAGACCCTGGAAAAACGGCTAATAGAAACTCCTTCTGGGTGGAGAAACCTCGCCACAAACTTCTTGCAACAGCAAGATAGGAGTACAAAGATACAGCACAATACAAAGGCAGTAAGAATGTAAAAACACAGCTTGCCTTCTCGTCGACTGGATGAAGCAGCAACTTCACGAAACACCTACAACAGCAGGAACCAGCCGAAGGAAGCTTCCACGAAGCTTCAGGAAAATGAGAGCTCAGCAAAGCTCTGATTGCAGTAAGATCAGAAAGAAAAGACAGGCAGCCAGAGCGCCGAACCCTTCCCTGTAGAAACCCTCTTATATGAACCTGCGAAGAAGACAAAGAAGACACAGAGAGAAATCTAGCCGTTGTGTCTCAACGGCTAGACTTGGACATCCCTGATCGGTCTGTGGACCGATCAGGCCCTAGTCTGATCGGTCCCCAGACCGATCCCACCTCTGTGTGAAGAGAGGTTGTCGATCCCTGATCGGTCTGTGGACCGATCAGGCCCTAGGCTGATCGGTCCCCAGACCGGTCAGCCACATCTCTCTGTGAGGCTTTAAAGCCTGATCGGTCTGTGGACCGATCAGGCAACGATCAGTAGCTTACTGATCATTTTCTGATCGGTCTGTGGACCGATCAGATAACCTACAGCGAACCACTGTTTGGTTACAGATCGGTCACCAGACCGATCAGATAAACCTGAGTATCACTGGATCGGTCACCAGACTGATCCAATGCCTTAGAGCTTCCCAGCCCTAAATCCTAAAGCCTTCCCGGTCTAGAGAACGAGCTACCGAGCCCTCTCTGATCTAGTCTGGAGAAACGAGCTACCGAGCCCTCTCCGACTTCCATGTCCGGTCCAGAGAACGAGCTACCGAGCCCTCTCTGACCTAGTCCGGAGAACGAGCTACCGAGCCCTCTCCGACTTCCACGTCCGGTCTAGAGAACGAGCTACCGAGCCCTCTCTGGCCTAGTCCGGAGAACGAGCTGCCGAGCCCTCTCCGACTTCCCATGCCAAGCTTCCATACTTGGACTTCTCCCGTGCCAAGCTCCCTGCTTGGACTTTTCCGTGCCAAGTCTCCATACTTGGACTTTTCCCGTGCCAAGCTCCCTGCTTGGACTTTCCCGTGCCAAGTCTCCATAATTGGACTTTTCCCGTGCCAAGTCTCCATACTTGGACTTTACCGTGCCAAGTCTCCATGCTTGGACTTTTCCGAATCAAGTCAACTCAAGTCGGGTCAACCAGGTCAACCTTGACCGAAGGTTGCACCCACAATCTCCCAAGTTTGTATTCTTGTCAAACATCAAGATACAACTTTTCTATTCTCGTCAAACATCAAAATACAACTCGAGTCAGGTCAACTCGAGTCGGGTCAACCAGGTCAACCTTGACCTAAGGTTGCACCAACAATCTCCCCCTTTTTGATGTTTGACAAAAACCATAATCAAGTTAGGTTAACCCGATAACCTAACTTGGGTTTTCTAATAGTTCTCCAATCAATGTTCTTCCCTGAACATTCTCCCCAAACTCCAATGTTCTTCCTTGAACATTTTCTAAACATTCTCCCCCTTTTTGACACACGTCAAAAAGAGTGAATCAAGGTCAAAAGTTTCTTCCTAATGAAAGTCCCATACCTTTCATTGAAACTCTTAATTTCCCCCTTGATACTAAGGTCAACAATCAACTTAGTGATAATCCCATATCACTCAAACTTTGGCGAGTAAAAACTCCCCCTAAAGGTCAACTCCCCCTTGACCATTGCACCAACAATGTCTTAGAGAGTTTTAACCCTTTAGAAATCACCAATCTAATCAGCTGAAATTTTAGACAGCACATTTCAGAAATTTCAGACAGAATTTGGCACGCCCGATCGGTCACCAGACCGATCAGGAGCTCCCTGGATCGGTCCAGTGACCGATCCAACATCCCCTGGACCGATCAGGGAACCTCCTGATCAGTCACACATGTCTGATTTCTGATTTCTGAATTTCTTCCTCCCGAAATTCAGAAACCCCTACAAAATTATAGAAAATTCCAAAAATTATAAAATTTTGAGGATACATTCCTCATAACATATGCTATCATGGAAAAATAGTTTTCTATGAAAATAACTTCCATTTTTAAATCTTGATACAAAGTTTAAAAACTTTGAAATAGTTCAAGTTTACCTCAACTTTGTATCAACTTGCTCAATGATGAATGCTATCACTAGAAAAGCTTCATCAAAGTTTTTCAAATCAATTTTGAAATGATTTTAAACCATTCAATTTAGAACCATAATCTTAGGGCTAAATGTACATGACTTGTACACAAGCTTTCCCTATGATCCTCCATTTTGAATTTAGGCTCATCTAGGTACAAGAACTATGCACCTTGATCCTAACTCATGATCCTAATATCTCACACACATCTAAGGTGTATCAAACACATCCAAGTCAATTTTGATGTGAGATATGGTTTAGGTCATCTTAATCTAAGTTCTCATGCATTTTCTAAACAACAATTTGATTTCCATATCAAATTGTGTTTTTGTCCTTAAATCAAATTAATTGATTATAAATGCAAAAGATGATGACATGGCATATGACAAACAATACATGGCAAATAATATATAAAGGTATAGAAAATACCTAATTCTAGCCTTAGTTGCCATTTTTGATAATTTTGATCATTTTACCATAAATTCCATATTCCTAAGTGTAATAGACCTAAAATCATATACTAAAGATTTTTAGATCACTATGTGCCAATTAGATTGACCCTAGAGAATTCCTCGAATATGGTTGGCACATGCTAATCACCTTAGGAATAATTTCTTAATCTCATTTTCAAGGCTTGATTACACCTTGAACATTCCTAAAGTGCCACCTTTTTCCATGATTAGGTTAACTACCTATTCAATTAAGGTTGGCACACCCTAATTCATCTAGCGTGATGGAATCACGCTCCTAGGAACCCAATACCTATTTGAGCTCATTGGGTTCACTAAATATTCACTAGGGATGACTTCCCTAGCAACCCTCCTAATGACCCTCCTAGGCCTTAAAGCCTTGGTCATTTGAGACTCATCAAGATCAACTCTAGGGGTGACTCCCCTTATGACCTTGGTGATGGTCTTCCTAGCCCTAGGTCTTGTTCCATAATCGAATGGAACATCATGATAAGTGGGCTTGACTACTTGAGACTTAGGTTTGTGACACAAACCTCTCATGTCCTTGGGCTTTGGTTTTTGACCCTTAGACCCTAGAGTTGACTTCTCTAAATTCTTAAGGGCCTTTTCTAAATTGTCAAGTCTTGACCTCAAGACTTGATTTTCCTTTTCTAATACCTCAAGTTTTAATTTGTCATTTATCTTTGAGGTATTTCTAGGCATATGTCTAGTTGTTTTGGGATTTCTACCTAGATTCTCCTTAGCCTTAGATGAGTTAATTCTAGGGTTAGCATTTCTAGAATTATCCTTACCTAGGCTAACATGTTTGGCACCTAAGCACATGTATTGATTTCTATTGTTATCATGCCTATCTTTATTGACAATTGCAATAAAACTACTATTAACATGTGTCTTATTCAAATTGCAAGAATGTGCCTTAAAGGTTACCTTAGGGTTTGCCTTAGCTCCCCCTATCGATGTGCTCGGTCTCTTGTCCTTGTGAGGTTGCCTCCCCCTCGGACACTGGCTCCTATAGTGTCCCCTTTGCTTGCATTGGAAACACACCACGTGCTCCTTGCCCTTGAGTATCGGGACTCCGGCTTCCTTGACCTTTGGCGCCGGTGGAGTCTTCCTAATCCTCTTTGGACATTTACTCTTGTAATGCCCAAATTCCCTACACTCAAAGCACATTATATGTAATTTACTTGAAAGTAAATTGCTTGAGTTACCTAGGGTTGAGGATGGTTGTATGCTTTCTTCTTCATCCCTTCCGGAAGTAGAGGCTTCTTCTTCTTGCTCCAATCTTGAAAAAGAACTCTCCTCCTCCTCTTAGATGTTGAGTAGCCCTCAACTTCTAATTCCTTTCCTCCATGATGTGAGCTACTTGGCTCACTTGACTCCTCTTCATGACTTGAAGTGGAGCTCTCCTCATGGAACTTAGCCAAGTTGTTCCATAATTCCTTGGCATTGTTGTCTCCACCTATCTTGCACAACATATCATTAGGTAATGAAAATTCAAGAATTTTCGTTACCTCATCATTGATCATGGATTGGTGGATTTGTCCCTTCGTCCACTTCTTCTTCTCGAGAGGTTCTCCTTCTTTATCCACCGGAGGAGTAAAACCTACTTGGACACAACTCCAATTAACTAGATTAGTCATAAGAAAATACTTCATTCTTACCTTCCAATATGCGAAGTCGTCGTGATCGTAGAAGGGTGGAATCGTGATGTCTTCTCCAAGTTGATCCATTCTCTAGCTTGTGCTCCCTCGGGTGTTAATCCGATGAAGAGCAACCTTTGCTCTGATACCACTTGTTAGGATCGACGGTCGAGGCTAGAGAGGGGGGTGTGAATAGCCGACCCCAAATTCACGTTTCTTCCTACAATTTTAGTTAGCGCAGCGGAAATACAATGTAGAAATGAAACAAAGAATAGCAAACCTTAAACTCGATGATGTAACGAGGTTCGGAGATGAAACTCCTACTCCTCGGCGTGTTCGTAAGGTGGACAAAGCCTATCAATCCGTCGGTGGATGAGACCCCGGAAAACCGGCTAATAGAAACTCCTTCTGGGTGGAGAAACCTTGTCACAAACTTCTTGCAACAGCAAGATAGGAGTACAAAGATACAGCACAATACAAAGGCAGTAAGAATGTAAAAACACAGCTTGCCTTCTCGTCGACTGGATGAAGCAGCAACTTCACGAAACACCTACAACAGCAGGAACCAGCCGAAGGAAGCTTCCACGAAGCTTCAGGAAAATGAGAGCTCAGCAAAGCTCTGATTGCAGTAAGATCAGAAAGAAAAGAGAGGCAGCCAGAGCGCCGAACCCTTCCCTGTAGAAACCCTCTTATATGAACCTGCGAAGAAGACAAAGAAGACACAGAGAGAAATCTAGCTGTTGTGTCTCAACGGCTAGACCTGGACCGATCAGGCCATAGCTTGATCGGTCCAGGACATCCCTGATCGGTCTATGGACCGATCAGGCCCTAGTCTGATCGGCCCCTAGACCGATCCCACCTCTGTGTGAAGAGAGGTTGCCGATCCCTGATCGGTCTGTGGACCGATCAGGCCCTAGGCCGATCGGTCCCCAGACCGGTCAGCCACATCTCTTTGTGAGGCTTTAAAGCCTGATCGGTCTGTGGACCGATCAGGCAACGATCAGTAGCTTACTGATCATTTTCTGATCGGTTTGTGGACCGATCAGATAACCTACAGCGAACCACTGTTTGGTTACTGATCGGTCACCAGACCGATCAGATAAACCTGAGTATCACTGGATCGGTCACCAGACCGATCCAATGCCTTAGAGCTTCCCAGCCCTAAATCCTAAAGCCTTCCCGGTCTAGAGAACGAGCTACCGAGCCCTCTCTGACCTAGTCTGGAGAAACGAGCTACCGAGCCCTCTCCGACTTCCATGTCCGGTCCAGAGAACGAGCTACCGAGCCCTCTCTGACCTAGTCCGGAGAACGAGCTACCGAGCCCTCTCCGACTTCCACGTCCGGTCCAGAGAACGAGCTACCGAGCCCTCTCTGACCTAGTCCGGAGAACGAGCTACCGAGCCCTCTCCGACTTCCCATGCCAAGCTTCCATACTTGGACTTCTCCCGTGCCAAGCTCCCTGCTTGGACTTTTCCGTGCCAAGTCTCCATACTTGGACTTTTCCCGTGCCAAGCTCCCTGCTTGGACTTTTCCGTGCCAAGTCTCCATACTTGGACTTTTCCCGTGCCAAGTCTCCATACTTGGACTTTACCGTGCCAAGTCTCCATGCTTGGACTTTTCCGAATCAAGTCAACTCAAGTCGGGTCAACCAGGTCAACCTTGACCGAAGGTTGCACCCACAATCTCCCAAGTTTGTATTCTTGTCAAACATCAAGATACAACTTTTCTATTCTCGTCAAACATCAAAATACAACTCGAGTCAGGTCAACTCGAGTCGGGTCAACCAGGTCAACCTTGACCTAAGGTTGCACCAACATCAGGAACATATAAAATCAAACACATGGATATATGAACATTAAAGCAATTGAAACAAAATTTTTTTAAAAGTTTTCCAAAATAAAGAGCAATCCTAAAATTATCAAACACCGCTAAAGTGAGTCCCCGGCAACGACGCTAAAATTTGATAGGAAGAATCTGTCACACCCGCAAATCAAATTAACAAATGATATCCATGAACCCCTTACATATACAATGATGTTGTAATAACGACCCCAGGATCGAATCTCGAGGAAACCAACAGTAGGATGTAATCTAGGATTGCCAGTTATTCCTATTTTGGGGGTTTTAATGTATAAATGAGAGGGGGGTTAAGCTTTGAATCTAAATCTAGCAATTGAAAAGCAAGCAAATAAGAACTTATCTAATGCATAAATGAAATCTACCTAAGTGCCAACGATTAATCCATGTGCATTGTCACACTACATAATGAATTTCATCATCAACGCAATTAACTAAGAATGAAATAACGAGATTCAAATAAAATATAATCTAAAGCATTGAATAAAATAGGGAATGCAATAACACGACAAAAAATAAATCTGATCTAAAGCACAATTCAAACCCTAACTTAGGAATCAAACTCTTAACAATTAACTAAGCTTCAAACAAAACTTAAATTAATTGCATCATTGAAATTGCAACTACTTAACTTGAACTAAACTTCAACAAGACAAAGAAATGCTAGTTTGCAGTGATAAGAACATAACAAAAACCAAAATAAATCTGTTCAAGCTACAAAAACAATAACAAGTGAAAGAAAATGATAACCGTTCCAATCTCATAATCAAGCTAGCCAAACAACACACTCTTGCCGTCACACAAGAGGCCGAAGACGAGAACGCCCAACTCCAGTCATCAGTGGATAGTCTCAGCTGCATCTCAGTTTGAGGATTGCTCAGCAACACCAGCGGAACGCCCCCGGCGAGCTAGAAACAACCCTAAACCCATAAATGGCCGAAAATCTGGAAATCTGCAATCCTTCAACTCTGAATATGAAATGGAAGCTATGGATGATGGATGATCGTCGGATGAAGCTCAGGAACATTGGAGGAACACCGCCAAATGGCACTGATGGAAGGAGAGTCACAAATCTGAGGGAACGCCCAACAAATATGTGAAAACAGAGGATCGCCAAGATGCAGAATTTCACCGGAGGGAACACCCGCCGATAGCTCCAGATGATCGGAATTCGATTGAGTCGTCGCTCTCCATTGAGTTGTCGCTTGAAGAGTTGATTGGAGAAGGAATCGAGGTCAGAATCTCGGAAGAAACTCACTGCGGGACGAAGCTCAGCGCGAAGGAGATCGACACCAACGAAGCTGCTATAGCTTCTGTTTTAAATCAGATCCAGATCTGAACGGACGGCTGGGAGCAATTCGGATCTTGATCAACGGTGAAAAGTCGCTTTAACTCCGATCCGAATGTGTTGATCTTAATCTAGCGTCTGGATCTACTCTCCCTTAGGTCAGATGGATCAGATCTTCAATGGATTGCTCAGATCCCTCCGATCTTTGATGAACGGTCCATAATGCTCCGCAGCTTGATCTTCTCGTTTAAACTCCGATTCGAGTACAAATTCAGTTTGAATAGATCCAAATCCAAGATCCTTTGATGCCTACAAAATAAGAATCAAATATTAGCATCAAATAACATAAAAATAAGATAATTTATAATTAAGTCCAAGAATAAAGACACTGCATGAAATGTGATACATATATAGGTTTCATCTATGAATATAGCATCAAACCATGCATGTATGAATCAAAATAATACAGTAAAATCATGATTATCACTTATCGTCCTAAGGGTGCCTCCAACTACATGGAGGGTGCCCTCCACCTACGTCCAGGGCGCCCTCGAGCTCCATGAGGGTGCCCTCGAGCTCAGCGTCCAGGGCACCCTCAAGCTTCATGAGAGTGCCCTCTGTCCTGCTGCGCGGAGGTCTTCAACCAGTGACCTGAGGCGCCTCCAAGCTCCATGGAGGGTACCTCAGGACTGTTCATCTGAGGCTTTTGCTTCTTTTTAACCTCTGCAAGATGGTTTAGTCCAAATTATGAAACATATCCTGCAAGACAAAGTTTAGCATAACAAAATAAATTAAACATAAGAATTTGACAGTCACCAGATTGTTCGGTTCTGACTTCGAATTCCTAACTGGAAATCCTAGGTCGAACCGACGCCTACTGTTCCCTCACCAGGGAACGCGTCATCACCTATTCCACTCAGGAGAGTTTACCTGTTGCCAGTTGATCCTCCAGGCCAACTGGACTTTTGCTCAGCACCCGAGGCTCTAGGACTTTCCATTGAACGTTCGCTCCACGACCCACCCAGTCTTTCACATGGTTCGCGACACTAGGACTTTCCACCTAGAGTCCTCAACTCTAGGACTTTTTGCCCCAATCCCTCGACCCGCTAAGATTTCCCGCCTAGGGTTACCATCCCCTCGGGTTTTCCACCTGCCTAACTGCAGCTAAGACTTTTACCTAAGTATACTTAGGACTTTCCTGTGAACTCATTCAAATACATTAGATAACAAAACAACTTAACTTTGGACCCTTTGACATAATCAAAACACAGGTTCGATCGTCGGATGCTTCCTGCACCAACAAATATTTTGGGTTAGTTTTGATGTGGTCAACCAAATCAAGTTATGTACTATTGTGTTTTAATACTTTGTGTTTAAGTATACATGAACTTAAGAACACAAGAAATCAAGTAGAAGATATAGCGGATAAGAAGGATGTCACGGGAAGGGAGTCGACGAGCTCGGTGTTAGAATGTATACTAAAAGCCTAGCTTTTGGTATAAACATTTATCTAGAAATAAGAATCACATTGGTCAAATGTCTACATTTGTGATAAATGTAGTTGTTCAATTAATTTATATTGTAGATAACATGGTGTGTGGTGTCACACACAGAGGATCATGTTATCAGTACCTTATAAATTATAAACAGTAGCTCACGACCAAGATGGAAAGGAACAAACCATTTGAAGGTCGTAGTGTAATTAGGTATTAGTTTATCTTAACTATATAATTACACTAGTACACTTAGAGTGTATTGAGTAGGACCATTAGAGGTCGTTTCTTTTATACTGACTTTATAAAGAAACAAAGACCTCAGTTATTATGGAAGTGTGTGCTCTTAATCCTAATATAATAACAAGCACATATATTTGATATTTATTTCTTTAATTTGTCAATGGGTGAGATTTAGTTCGATGAATCAATAAGCCCGATAAGTTGGGAAATGATATCACTTATAGTGTGTGTTGTTGATTATAGAAGGAAACTGTGTCCTAGAGATACTAGGTTGAGAATGTCCCCAAGAGGAGCTCAAAAGGATTGTCATGTTAAACCCTGCAGGTGGACTTAGTCTGACATGACGATGAAGTTGAGTGGTACTACTTTTGGAACTAGATATTAATTAAATGAGTTGTCAGTAACTTACTTAATTAGTGGACATTTGTTATCTTAAACACAGGGAGACTAACACACTCATAATAAGAAGGAGCCCAAAAATATAATTTGGGATTGGTGCGGTAGTTCAATAAAAATTCTCTAGTGGAATAAATTATTATTGATAAAATTAAGTTGTGTGTTCGGGGCGAACACGGGATGCTTAATTTTATCGGGAGACCAAAACCAATTCCTCCTCTCGGTCCCTATCGTAGCCTCTTAATTATAGAGTACTATACCCACCTATACCCACCTTCTTACCCATCCTATAGGGGGCCGGCCAAGCTAGCTTGGAGACCAAGCTAGGGCCGGCCATGTTTTGGTTCATGGGTGAATTCATGTGGCCGGCCCTAGCTTGAACTCAAGCTTAGGTGGCCGGCCCTATTAAAATAAAAAGGAATTTTATTTTCTAAAATTTTTCTTATGTGGATAACATGATTTAAAAGAGAGTTTAAAAATTTAAATCTTTCCTTTTATAAGATTCTACAAAAGATTAAGAGAAGAGTTAAATCTCTTTCCTTATTTGTAGATTAAAAGGTTGATTTTAATTTTGGTAAAAACTTTCCTTTTAATCATGTTCATGATTTAAAAGAGAGTTTAAAAATTAAATATCTCTTTTATAAAGCTTCTACAAAGATTAAGAAAAGATTAGATATCTTTCCTTATTTGTAGATTGGAAGAGATTTTAATTTTTAAAGATAACTTTCTTTTTATCCACATGTTTAAAAGAAATATTTTAATTTATAAAATTTCCTTTTTATTGACCATCATGAAGGGAAAATTATTAGAGAAATTTTTATAAAATTTCCGGAAACAAATTAGGAAAGTTTTAATTCTTGATTGAATTAAATTTCCTTTGCTTGGTTTAAAGTGGTCGGCCACATTGTTGATGAGAACAAATTATTTTTAATTAAATAAATTTTCCTTATCAATGGCAAAAGAATTAAGGAAATTTTTATTTAAATTTCCTTATTTGCCAAGGCCAAGGATTATAAAAGATAGGATAGAGGTGCCTTCATGGCTAACAACTCTATTATTTTTCCTCTCTCTTTTTCTTCCTTGGTGTGGCCGGCCATCCTCTCCTCCTTTCTTCTCTTTGATGGCCGAACCTCATCCTTCTTGTGGAGACTCATATGGTGGCCGGATCAAGTTTAGAGAAGAAGAAGAAGAAGGAGAGAAAGAAAGCTTTGTTTCTAGCATCCCTTGGAGCATGGTGGTGGTGGCCGAACCTCTTCATCCTAGAAGAAGTTTTGATGGCCGAAACTTGCAAGGAAGAAGAAGGTGCTTGGTGGTTCTCATCTCGGAAGATCGTTGCCCACACAATGCCCGAGGTTAGAAGAGGAATACGGTAGAAGATCAAGAGGTTTTTCTAAAAGGTATAACTAGTAATTTTTCTTTCCGCATCATACTAGTTATTTTTGGAAATAATACTAAATACAAGAGGCATACGATTCTAAAGTTATTTTAGGAAATTAAATATTAGCTTTCTATAAAAGGTTTTGTCTAGTCGGTGATGGTTGCTCCCATATCCAAGAAGGTCATGTGCCTCGCCACGTCAGTACTGGGAACCGATTATGGAAATTAATATTTAATGGAATTAATAACTTAAGGTGACTTGGGTCGAACGTGTTAAGTTCCGCAGGAGATCCAAGTCAAAACCTAAAAGAACAAATAGATTAAGTTTTGGATCAAACGTGTTAAGTTCCGCAGGCGATCCAAAATTTAATTTAAAAGAACACATGGTAGCTAGGAAAAGGTTCAGACCTTTGTACAAAATTTTTGTACAGTGGAACCTCTAGGCTTTCCGAGTAGCAACCAACAATTGGTATCAGAGCTAGGGTTTTGCCTCTGTGTATTTGGTATTAGTTTAATTATGCACATGTCATACATAATTTAGGCAGGATAATAGTAGGATGTGCTAACTTTGTGGATGCAGGATCCAACTATTATGGCTTATAGTTCTATGTGTGTGATTGGACCCTTGGACATGTCAAGGGCATTTATATGTGTGTGCATGATTGCATTATAAAATACAGCAGGAGCTGTATTTAGTTTTATTAGGATTTTATTTTTGATCTAGATACATGTACATTCCTTTTATGGAATATAGGATCAAAATTGTAAAATTCTATTTATGTCGCGGATCGAATCTTGCAAAGCGTGGAACCTTCTAAGGACCAGAGGCGCAGCGAAACAAGGAGCAAGATGGAGCTAGACCCGGTGGCGGTGGCCAAATATGGCAGCAGCTTGGGATGACAACACACGGAGGACAACTAGAGATAAAAGTCATAATAGTTGAAAATTAGATTTTCTATTTATTGCTTTTATATTGTGCTGTGTGTGCATGTTAGTTTACAAGTTTAGTAGGCTAGCATAGTTAAAATTCCTCATTAATAAATAACTAAGTGGGAGAGAGATTTTTAAGTAAATCCCATGGTCTCTATTACTGGTTTGTAAGTGATGCAAACAAGCTTGCGCGTTGGCTCTGAGTGCCTTCCTCCATAACGGATGAGCTAGTTTACAGATCACTAGAACAGACTTCCATTTTTGGATGACTATAGGAAGTTAATTAAGAGCGTGTGATCTTCCCCAACGGAAGGGGCATAATCTTATTAATGGACTTAGTGTCAAGTAATGGTATACACTTAGACACATCTAATAGTATCCTCCCCATCGGAGTCACTGTTATTATTTGTGTGACCAAATGAAACCAACTATTAATTTGTCATAAAACTAGGTTGACAAGATAATAAAATTAAAGGGTTAAAACCCCTCTTACAAATGATTGATTTTGTATACGTCCACACTAACGTGGCATACAAAATTAACGGTGTTTGAGATAATTTTATTTGTCATAAAGTTACGTTGACAAGATAGTTAATGGGTAAAACCCTCCTCTTACAAATGTTGATTTTGTATACGTCCACACTAACGTGGCATGCAAAATTTACGGTGTTTTGAGGTGTTGGTAAATTTAAATAGTATTGTTAGAGGAATCAATATTATTTTAAATTTAGAAGTCTTGACCAAATATTTGATTAAAGATAGACCAACTATTAATTTTATTCGTCATAAAGTAAGGTTGACGAGATAATAAAATTAAATGATAAAATTTCCTCTTTGAATTTGTATACGTCCACACTAACGTGGCATACAAAATTCATGGGGATTTTTAAGGAGTTGGTCTTAACCAAATATTTTTGTGATTCTTAGGATGATGGTCAATCCCTAGCTGATATACTTTAGGATAGACTTAGTGGTCCCAATTATAATTAATTGGAAATAGGATTTGGACATTAAGGTACACTGTCCTCTTAGAACTAAGAACAATATAGGTGTATTTTATTCATTAGTTGAAACATATTTAGTGGTGTTATCTACCAGAACCTGGAGTGTAGATACAGATGCCATTAATCATGTCCGCAATTCATTGCAGGGTTCCAGGAAACCCGACAACTAAATGAAAATAAAAACACCGTCCACATGGGCACTGCTGTAAAAGTGGCAGCTGTTGCAGTGGGAGATGTTTATCTTTTGATAAAAATAAAACATGGATTTTTAAGTAATTGTCTTTACGCACCAAGTTTAGAAAGAACTAGTTTTCAGTTTCTAAACTATTCAAAGAACATGATATTCTGTCTCTTTTAATAACAAAGTTGTTATTAAGAAAAAGAGGGAAGTTATCTGTTCTGGTACGTTGGTTGGCAATTTATAAATCTAATAACTCTCACGATGCAACAAATGGAAATTAGTAACACATCTTCTAACTTTAAGAGAAAGTAACCTTCGGAAATGAACCAATTATATCTTTGGCATCTAAGGCTAGGTTATATTAACTTGAGTATGATTCATTGGTAGCTGATGAACTTTTGGGTTCATTAGTAGTGGAAATCTTTCCAACCTGCGAGTCTTACTTGGAAGGAAAAATAACCAAGAAGCTTTCAAGTCTAAGGGGTATGGAGTCAAAGATATGTTGAAATTGGTTCATTCTGATTTGTGTGATCCTATGACTATCCAAGCAAGAGGTTGTTTCAAATATTTCGTCTATTTTATAGACAACTATTTGATATACGGATACATTTACTTGATGTGCCACAAGTCTAAGTGCTTTGATTAGTTCAAAGAGTATGAGGTTGATGTGGAGAAATGTCAAGGTAAAAGTATCAAGACACTACGGTGAGATCGTAGTGGCAAGTACCTCTTGGGAGAATTTAGGAGTCACTTATCAGAAGTAGGGATTCAATCCCAACTAACTACACCTAGGTATATCCCAACAGAATGGTGTAGAAAAGGAAGGACTCTTATGGAAATAAGTAGATTGATGATGAGTTATTTAGAAAATTACCAAATTCATTTTAAGGATATACTCTGGAAACGGAAGTGAACATAGTACCTTCCAAATTCATAACTCTCTACTCATATAGAATTGCTGAATAAGCGTAAGCCTATTCTGAAGCATATTCGGATTCAGGTAGTCCAGCACATATGCTGAAGAGAGACAATGAAAAGTTGGACAGGAATTCACTTGTTTATGGGTTATCCTAGAGAAATGAAAGTAGGTTTATAGTCTTAAAAGTCAGAAGGTCATTATTAGCATCAATGATCGATTTTTAGAAAAGAACTATGTAATAAACCTCATGCCCATAAGAAAATTTGTTCTTAAGGAAATAATAAAAGACATGTCTAATCTAGTACTAACTGTACAAGATGAGATACCACAAGGAAACTGCAACACGTATCACAAATGATACACAATTGCAGAAAGTGCCTCATCGTAGTGGGAGGGTTGTTAGGCAACCTAAAAAGATTTATGTTTTGGGAGAGTTTTTGGACTCGATCCTTGGAGGACATGAATCTGATCTCCGGACATATGACGAAGCACTCCAAGATAAAGATGCAATATCTTGGCAAAGATTAATGAATAACAGAATTAGAATATATGTATTCTAATAAAATCTGGAAGCTTATAGAACCACCAAATTGTATAAAAGCCTTTGGGTGTAAAAAGGTCTATATTAGGAAAAGAGGGATAGACAGGAAGGTAGAAACTCTCAAAGCAAGGCTAGATGAAAAAGGAAACTTTTTCACTGGTAGCCATGCTTAAGTCTATCCGGATTCTTTTATCTATTTGGCAAGTGGATGTCAAGACAGCATTCCTTAATGGAAGTCTTGAAGAAAACATCCATATAAAGCAACCAGAAGGGTTCATTGCAAAGGGCTAAGAGCATCTTGTGTGTAAGCTCAATCAGTCTATGGACTGAGGCAAAGCTTCAAGGTCTTGGAACATCCGGTTTATCAAAGTAATCCAGATCTATGGATTTAGTAACCGGATAAGTCTTGTGTATACAAAAGATGTGATGGAAACGTGGTGGTATTTCTTGTACTATACTTAGATAACATTTTGGTAGTTGGAAACAATATCAAAATGTTGTCAGAAGAGTATGGTTGTCCAAACAATTCGATATAAAGGACTTGGGAGAATGTATATATTCTTGAGATCAAAGTAATAAGGGATCGCAAGAAAAGAATATTTTACTTATCCCAAGCTTCATACATCGGAAAAATCCTTGCTCGTTTTAAGCATACAAAACTCCAAGAAAGGTTTCTTACCTTTTCAGGATGGAGTAACTTTATCTAAAGATATGTCTCTGTAGACATCAAAGGAGATCAAGGAAATAAAGGCAGTTCTTTATGCTACGGCTGTTGGAAGCCTAATGTATGCTATGCACGAGATCAGAAATCTGTTTTGCCAAGGGCATAGTTAGCAGATATCAAAGTAACCCTGGACAAGGACAGTGGACTGCAGTAAAGCATATATTGTAGTACCTTAGAGGCACTAGAGATTATATGCTAGCTTACAAGGCAGTTAATTTAGTCCTTGTGGGTTGCATGGATTTTGACTTCCAATCGGATAGGGACAATAATAAGTCAACCTCGGGGTTTTGTGCTTACTTTAGGAGGTAAAGTCATAACTATGGAAGAGTGATAAGCATAGGTGTTTTTTTTTACTCCACCATAGAAGCTTAGTATATGGCAAGCCTCTGAGGTAGCCATAAAAGCTGAATGACTCAATAACCTCAAGATAGACTTAGATATGATTTCTGGTTTGTCCAAAAATTATTATAATTTATTGTAATAATGTTGGTGCAGTAGCAAACTCGAAGAAACCATAAGTCTATAAGGCAAGTAAACACAATAGAGCGCAAGTACCACCCAATACGAGGAATCGTATAAACGAGGAGAAGTTGTTGCCGCCTAGATTGCATCAGGTGATGACCTATAGATCCTTTCACTAAGGTCCTTAAGGCAAGAGCTTTTGATGGGCATGTTGAAGGGATGGGAATCAGATGTATGGCAGCAGATATGGCAGCTTAGTCTTTTAGTATAAGTGGGAGATTGTTAGAATGTATACTAAAAGCCTAGCTTTTGGTATAAACATTTATCTAGAAATAAGAATCACATTGGTCAAATGTCTACATTTGTGATAAATGTAGTTGTTCAATTAATTTATATTGTAGATAACATGGTGTGTGGTGTCACACACAGAGGATCATGTTATCAGTACCTTATAAATTATAAACAGTAGCTCACGACCAAGATGGAAAGGAACAAACCATTTGAAGGTCGTAGTGTAATTAGGTATTAGTTTATCTTAACTATATAATTACACTAGTACACTTAGAGTGTATTGAGTAGGAGCATTAGAGGTCATTTCTTTTATACTGATTTTATAAAAAAACAAAGACCTCAGTTATTATGGAAGTGTGTGCTCTTAATCCTAATATAATAACAAGCACATATATTTGATATTTATTTCTTTAATTTGTCAATGAGTGAGATTTAGTTCGATGAATCAATAAGCCCGATAAGTTGGGAAATGATATCACTTATAGTGTGTGTTGTTGATTATAGAAGGAAACTGTGTCCTAGAGATACTAGGTTGAGAATGTCCCCAAGAGGAGCTCAAAAGGATTGTCATGTTAAACCCTGCAGGTGGACTTAGTCCGACATGACGATGAAGTTGAGTGGTACTACTCTTGGAACTAGATATTAATTGAGTTGTCAGTAACTTACTTAATTAGTGGACATTTGTTATCTTAAACACAGGGAGACTAACACACTCATAATAAGAAGGAGCCCAAAAATGTAATTTGGGATTGGTGCGGTAGTTCAATAAAAATTCTCTAGTGGAATGAATTATTATTGATAAAATTAAGTTGTGTGTTCGGGGCGAACACGGGATGCTTAATTTTATCGGGAGACCAAAACCAATTCCTCCTCTCGGTCCCTATCGTAGCCTCTTAATTATAGAGTACTATACCCACCTATACCCACCTTCTTACCCATCCTATAGGGGGTCGGCCAAGCTAGCTTGGAGACCAAGCTAGGGCCGACCATGTTTTGGTTCATGGGTGAATTCATGTGGCCGGCCCTAGCTTGAACTCAAGCTTAGGTGGCCGGCCCTATTAAAATAAAAAGGAATTTTATTTTTTAAATTTTTCTTATGTGGATAACATGATTTAAAAGAGAGTTTAAAATTTAAATCTTTCCTTTTATAAGATTCTACAAAAGATTAAGAGAAGAGTTAAATTTCTTTCCTTATTTGTAGATTAAAAGGTTGATTTTAATTTTGGTAAAAACTTTCCTTTTAATCATGTTCATAATTTAAAAGAGAGTTTAAAAATTAAATATCTCTTTTATAAAGCTTCTACAAAGATTAAGAAAAGATTAGATATCTTTCCTTATTTGTAGATTGGAAGAGATTTTAATTTTTAAAGATAACTTTCTTTTTATCCACATGTTTAAAAGAAATATTTTAATTTATAAAATTTCCTTTTTATTGACCATCATGAAGGGAAAAATTATTAGAGAAATTTTTTAAAATTTCCGGAAACAAATTAGGAAAGTTTTAATTCTTGATTGAATTAAATTTCCTTTGCTTGGTTTAAAGTGGCCGGCCACATTGTTGATGAGAACAAATTATTTTTAATTAAATAAATTTTCCTTATCAATGGCAAAAGAATTAAGGAAATTTTTATTTAAATTTCCTTATTTGCCAAGGCCAAGGATTATAAAAGAGAGGGTAGAGGTGCCTTCATGGCTAACAACTCTATTATTTTTCCTCTCTCTTTTTCTTCCTTGGTGTGGCCGGCCATCCTCTCCTCCTTTCTTCTCTTTGATGGCCGAACCTCATCCTTCTTGTGGAGACTCATATGGTGGCCGGATCAAGTTTAGAGAAGAAGAAGAAGAAGGAGAGAAAGAAAGCTTTGTTTCTAGCATCCCTTGGAGCATGGTGGTGGTGGCCGAACCTCTTCATCCTAGAAGAAGTTTTGATGGCCGAAACTTGCAAGGAAGAAGAAGGTGCTTGGTGGTTCTCATCTCGGAAGATCGTTGCCCACACAATGTCCGAGGTTAGAAGAGGAATACGGTAGAAGATCAAGAGGTTTTTCTAAAAGGTATAACTAGTAATTTTTCTTTCCGCATCATACTAGTTATTTTTGGAAATAATACTAAATACAAGAGGCATACGATTCTAGAGTTTCGAATTTATTTTCGATATAGTGTTCTTTTGTTTTTCTTTTCCTTGTGATTTGATTGTTCTTTTCGGTTAACCTAAAGTTATTTTAGGAAATTAAATATTAGCTTTCTATAAAAGGTTTTGTCTAGTCGGTGGTGGTTGCTCCCATATCCAAGAAGGTCATGTGCCTCGCCACGTCAGTACTGGGAACCGATTATGGAAATTAATATTTAATGGAATTAATAACTTAAGGTGACTTGGGTCGAACGTGTTAAGTTCCGCAGGAGATCCAAGTCAAAACCTAAAAGAACAAATAGATTAAGTTTTGGATCAAACGTGTTAAGTTCCGCAGGCGATCCAAAATTTAATTTAAAAGAACACATGGTAGCTAGGAAAAGGTTCAGACCTTTGTACAAAATTTTTGTACAGTGGAACCTCTAGGCTTTCCGAGTAGCAACCAACACTCGGTACATCCAAGGGATAAGAAGTTGTGAAAGAGTACACCGATGGATAAGAAGGGCGTGTGCAACGTATCCGAGGGATGAGGAGCCAGGGAAGAAGCTTGCTCGAGGAGAAGGTTGAAGTTGGATTCAGGTGAGCTCAACTCCGGATGATCGGAACATCATCTAAAAGGAAGAGTGAGGAAAAGTTAACCTTTCTTGAAGGTTAACTATTCAAGATGACTAATGAAAGACGCCCTCAAAGAAGATGGAAGGCGCCCTCATGCCTTCATGAAAGGTGCCCTCAAGGAAGATGAAAGGCACCTTCGTGCCTTCATAGAAGGCACCCTTAAGCTAGTTGGAGGCGTCTCCAATAACCGTTGATAAGGATAAAGCCTTATTGTCAGGGGGTAAACTCTATCCTCTTGGTGGTGCCTTGGACCTCCTTGGAGGCATCTCCGAGTGACGAACATTAACGGATACTTCATCCCATGAGGCTATAAAAAGCCCCTTGGAGTTAGAAAATAAAGAACAACTTTTGTATTCACTTCCTAGTTACTTTCTGAGATATCAAAGAGTGCAAGAGGCTTCTTCGCTTTCAACGAAGAAGATTTTTTCTAGTACTTTCATCTATCCTAGATTAACAATTACCTAAATTGTAACCAAGTAATCTTTGGTGTCTCTTATTTCTTTAAGTTATTTTTCATATTATGTTTATTACTTGTACATAATTAATTAATTATCCTGGCTAAAGTTTCAAGCAAGAGAAATTCTCTAACTCTCCTTGCAAGCTATTCACCCCCCCCCCCCTAGCCTGTCTACCGAGTCCAACAAGTGGTATCAGAACTCCATCACCTTAGAAGAACTAACCACCAACTGAAATAACAAGACAATGGCTAAATCAAGTATCTACCCGCCAAAGTTAGAGGGGGAGTTCGCAACATGGAAAAAGAAAATTGAGGTATTTTTAAAAACAGATTTTGATTTGTTATTAATAATGAAATATGATTTTATAACACCTGGAAATTAGTAAGGATCCGATAAAGAAAAATACCTATGGACTAAAAAGGAGTAAGTCAACTTCGTAACAAACGACAAAGCAGAGTTCCAGCTGCTGAGCACTCTTCCATCTCAAGAAGTCAATTGGATTGGCAGCTACAATTTAGCTAAGGAACTTTAGGAAAAGTTCCTAGAATTACATGAAGGGACCTCGGAAGTAAATTTCACAAGATGGGACATCTTTCAGAATCAGCTGACAAACCTCTGAATTTAAGAAGGAGAAATGGTAGCCCAATTGCTCAGAAAGGTCAAGGATCTTATCATCAGACTGACAAACCTCGGAGAACTGGTAACAAACTGAGACTCAATCTGATATGCTCTTAATGTATTTCCTAGAACTTCAGAGTGGACTTCAATAGTAGATGCTTACTATGTCTCAAAGGATCTAAAGATAAGTACTTTAGAAGAATTATTTTCTACATTCGAATTACATGAGTCTCCGACATACAGAATCGAGAAAGGAAAAAGAGTCGCATCAGATTTAGCATTGCAAGCCAAGCAAATCAGACCAGATTCAGGTTCATTAATGGGTGAAGACGAGCAAGCATTTGTGGTAAGAAAACTAAATAATTTTTTTAAAACTAATAAATTTAATAAGACACAGACCAAGAAGTTCCTCCCCTGAAAGAAGAAAAGTTTGATATTACAACTGTCAAGAAGAAAGGCACATAAAGGACAACTATCCGAAGCTGAAAAAAGGAAAAAAAGGAACAAGATGAACAAAGCGCAAGAATCTTAAGGCGCCATAGGACGAATCATTATCATTCGAATCTGAAATCGAGGCTCACACTGGAATCACACTTATAGCCAACTACCAAAAGGAAAGCATCAATAAAGTGAGAGCTACTTTAGAGGAAAGCAGCAATGAAGGAGAAGCATCTCACTTCGAATCTGATACGGTAAGTGAGGAATGTTTTTTACCTCCTCACCAATTATATGAAGGTATTAATTTAATACTTAAATCTTTGTGTAAGCTTAAAACTAAAAATATCAAATTAAAAAAAAGGAGAATTTAGAATTAAGAGTTGCCTTAGCAAAATCATGCTTATTAGAATATTTCGATAAAATGAATGTTGAAAATGAAAAATTGAATACTCAAATAGAAAAAATGAAAAAAAAAATCATGTATGCTCAAATGTTTCAAACCTTAGAAATAATATAGGACTAAACTAATATTTTAGATATCACAAGAGCTAAATCAGAAAAGTGACATAAAAATTTATTCCAAAAATTTATCTTGTTAATTCAGTTGATAGAAAATTATATTGAGTGCCCAAATTATACTTAGTTTGATTTAATTAATTTTTATGCAGACTGAAATAAAAACTTAGTTTAATTTAGTTATAGTTTAGGAAAATTAATTATTACATATACCTATTATTTGTGATTTCTATTCAAATATTGAAATTCATTTTCTATTAGAGCAATTTTTTTTCAAGATTATTTGGTAATTATCTATTTTTTGTGAATTTTTTTTTCAAAAATTATAATTTTAAATTATTTTGAATATAAATTTTGAAAAAAAATTAGCTAAGGAATGTTACATTTTGAATATTTCAAAAAATCAGTAATATTTTTTTAATTTAAAATCTATTTTTGAAGTATTTAAATTTAAAAATTATTATTTCTAATTAAAATATTTATTCGGGTAAAAATAAAAATATATTTTTTTGTAAAAAAAATCTCTGATTCAATATTTTCTATTTGATCATAATAAAAAATTTCAATATTTTTTTAAAGTTAAAATTATTTTTTTAAAAAAATTGACAAAAGTAGTTTTTTAATCCCTAAAATTTGAATATTTAAAAATAATTCTTAGAAAAATATTTTAACTTGTTCACTTATTCATTCAACCTTAAAAAAATTTATTTCAAATTTTTCACTAACTACCCCTAGTTTTTTATTTGATCAAATGGGGAGAGGTAATAAGTTAAGCAGAGTTAATTGCATAATTGCATAAATTGTATAATTGCATAATTTTAATTCTGATTATATGTTTTGTAAAATTTTGTGTATTTATTGTAAATTTGTTACTGATAATAAATTATAAATTTTAAATGATTTTTATTGTTTGTTTTCCATAACTTAATTTGGATTAACACATATAAAAAAAGGAAATATTGTTAGTATCCTGTGTTGGTTTTGACGTGGTCAACAAAGTTAAGTTAAGTTCTATTACATTTTGATGACTTATATCTAAGTGTGCAGGAACTTAGAAATATAAGAAGTCGAGCGGAAGACGCAACAGACAAGAAGGATGACATGAGAAAGAAGTCGACAGGCTCGGTGCATCAGAGGACGAGAAACTGTTGAAAAATACACCGGTGGATGATAAGAACGCGCGCTGCATATCCGAAGAACGAGAAGCCGAGGAGGAAGCTTGCTCAAGAAGGTCGGAGTTGAGTTTAGGTGAGCTCAATTCTGTATGACCAGAGCATTATCCAAAAGGAAAAGCGAGGAAAAATTAACATTTCTTGAAGGTTAACTGTTCAAGTTGATTAATGGAAGGCGCCCTCGAGGAAGATGGAAGATGCCCTCGCGCCTTAATAGAAGGCGCCCTAAGGACGCATTCATGGAAGATGCCCTTAGGAAGATGGAAGGTGCATTCGCGCCTTCATGGAAGGTACCCTCAATCTGGTTGGAGGCGCCTCCAGTAACTGTTGATAAGGATAAATCTTATCATCGGAAGATAAGCTCTATCCTCTTGGAGACGCCTTGGAGCTCTTTGGAGGCGTCTCCAAGCGATGAACATCAATGGATATTTCATCCCAGGAGATTACAAAAAATCTCATGGAGCTAGAAAATAAAGAACAATCTCTATATTCACTTTCTAATTATTTTCTGAGACATCAAAAAATATATTTCTCCATCTTTAATTAAAGAATTTTTTTTTTTTTAGTACTTTCATCTGTCTCTTAATTACTTATTTCTTTAAGCTATTTTTCATATTATATTTATTATTTATACTTATTTAATTAATTAATTAATTATCCTTGCTAAATTTTTAAACAAGAAAAATTCTATAACTCTTCTCATAGACTATTCACTCCCTACACCTGACATACCGGTCCAACACCAGATTCATATATCATACTTGCTCTTCCAATGAGACTTCAACTCGCTGCTTCCACGTGGTAACCCTTGCAGCCAACTCTGTCAGCTTGTGTTTCTGCAATGTTAGCAAGTAGAAGGTGCAGGGCCGTTTCCAGAAAATTAGAGGTCTAGGTTAATTTTTAGATAATAATATTATATAATATTTTTTAATTAAATATAAAAAATATTATATATGAGTCGATAATTAAATGTACATTATTATTCATATTCAATATGTTATGTAAATTTATTAAATTAAAAAAAAATGACATATATAAACTAAAGGACAATTTCAAATTATGAATTGATTAAAATTAATAAATAGAGATATTAATAATATAAAAAGGTTTGTTTAAGATTTTCAGATCTGTTAAAAATAAATTATTTTTTAATCTGTCAAAAAAAACTAATCAATTATCAAATTTAATAAAACTCTCGAATATAAATATAAAATCTTAATAATATGGAGGTCCTTATAATAAGGAGGGGGCGGATCTTTGATCCGTAAAGACTGGATTCATTCATGATTCAGTCTTTATATTAGTGGAGGGCAATGAATCCCTACCTATTAACAGATAAGGGTCATTATTTCCTACTAATTCTTTTGTCTGGATCTAAGAACAGATCAAGATAAAAGAATCAGAGGATCTGATCCCAAATAAAGTGGCCCTAGCTACCTCCCCTGAGCCGGCCCTTGTAAGGTCTGTAACAAAATAATAAATTAGAAAAGATAGCATGCAAATATCATTCAGTTTCAGAGCAAAACCATATAAGAATAGGGCATGTGCATATGCTAATTTCGACTATATGGACTTTTTTGTTTTTCCATGCTAGAGGCGACTAACATAGTCAACTCCAAAACAACTGGGGTTTTTAAAAGCACCAGCTCATCATCCAAACAATTCTTTGCTTCAACTGCTTAATTATTAATCATTTGTCAGGTTTGCTAAGAACCCTGGTCAACCTAACAAACAGGAATGAATTACTTTTACACTGGACGTCATTTAATGCCCGAAATAATTCATTCTCTTCAGATAGAACTATTTGATTCATTTTGTGCCAGGTGCGATGATTAAACTGTTGAATTTTGTATTAAATTCAAAGCATTTTTTGATAGTGTGTTTAGTCCCATATTACTAAGTGGAGAAGTTTGGAAGGGCTTATATAGGAAGCCCTTCCATCCTTACTTAGCAATGATAAGGGGACCTACACACATGCGCGGGCCAAGCCCAAATCCAGTGGATTTAGGGGGTTCGAGCCAGAAATCCATAAACCGGGCGTCACGTACGCGATTAACACGCAGGGGGGGTGCAAATCCCCAGCCCGTGGGCCTTGCGCTCATATATATAGGAAGATTGAGTGCTACTGCTTCGTATCTCCTCAGAGTGAATAAAAGAGGACAAGCAGTGCCTCTATTCTTCACTCAATCTTCCTTTCTCCCTTCTGTGCGATTTCTTCTGCACTGTTCTGCTTTCTTTTCGTTGAGTCTTTCTTTCCTGTCCTGAGGCTTGGTCTTTTCGGCGATCTGAGGTTGGGTCCGAGTGTCGCGTCCGTTTTGGAGTGCACCTACGGGCGAGACGAGCGGTTGTTGGATCTTGGGGGAATTTTGCCGGGGAGCCTTTGCACCGTGAGACGGCAATAAATTCTCTAAGGACAGTCGGTGTGCCGACGCTTCAACCGGATAACTATATTCTAAACTCTACTCCTTTATTAAGCTGTCTATTGCATGCTAGTTTTTGTGTCAATATAATACTGCTGTTTATATTGCTTTAACTTTATTTACAACATAAACCATGAAATATTGTCATATAAGATTTTATAGTTAAAATTTGATATATTTGAGCATGTCTTTCTCTATATCTTGATCACTTACACTAATGACTAATAGTTATTTATAATTTATTCCTTCATATTAACCTAAGATGAATTAGTGAGAGCGCTAAAGATGAACGAATCACTTATTGCTGGATTCATTTTCATCAGGCTGACTGGAATCTTTTTCCTCTAGTTGATGTCTGTTGGCATGTACAAAACTCTGCAACATGGCCGGTTTTAAGCATAGGCCATTAAGGCCTATGCCTAGGGCCTCAATTTTTATTGGGACTCATTATTTTTAATGTATTAAATATATTTTTTAAAGAGAATGAAAAATAGGGTCCACATAATAAAAGATTGTGCAATCTCATTCTCTAAAAATTGGAATCATTATTTTAATATATTAAATATATTTTTAAATATATTTTTTAAGAGAATGGAAAAGAATAATGCCTACATGATTAAATATTTACATGATCTCAATCTATCAAAACTTCAGATTTCACAAAAATCTCATTATGGTTCCAATAAATAGAGTAAGGGACTCTCTTTTTTAACAAATTAAATTTATTTTTAATTATGAATGTTATTTTATAAAACTTAATTTATTCCTCTTTAATATCTCTCAATCATAATCTACTCTCATTATATTTCTCATTTTTTGGTGATGTTTTTTCTTTAATCAATAAGAACATGAATTAAAAATTTTTTATCTTATCCATACAATGCAAAATAAAAATGCTAGTTTTTTTAAGTTCCCCCCTCTTCTCCTTTTCCAACTCCCCCTCTCTGTGCTTCTTTTACTCATTGAGATTCAGGAAGAGAAACTCCATGTCTCCACCTAATACAAACATGCTGATTCGGTCGGTACTACGATGTTCCTTGCTTGATTAAATTCAAATATTCATGCATTCACCTATATTGTGTCAGATCAAAATGGAAGATTTTATTATTTTTAGCAATAACGAGTTAGATATATTTATCATTTCACTTCCATAATATACATTAAGTTTAACTTTTATTTAGATATATTTACAGTCATAAATTATTCGATTTTCCCTTTGTCTCAATTCTATCATTTATAATTGTTCTGGTTTAGGTAATAAAAAATAAGGTTTATATTTTCTTTTGCTCGGTGCTTAAAAAGGTTTCTATTTAGTTCTTGATAAATGATAATGACTGGTTTAGTCTCTGATCTTTATTTCCGAGGATTGTATTTAGTTTTATCATTGTATATATTATTTTTTATTTATTTATTTTTTGTGCTGATAACGATGAGTTGAGCATAGGAGCATGATTTTTTTTGTATTGTTATCTTATTTTATTATTCTTATTTTCTCAATTTTGTTCCATTTTAAGGGCTTTCTCTCCATCTTACATTTAAATAATTAGACATACTTCTATCCTTCTTCATTTTTAAACAATTTTGAATGCACTTATTTTTTAGTTAAGTGAATTGTAAACTTATTATCTACTTTAGGTGTATTATTATATCTAATAATAATACTCTATTTAATATCGTAAAACTTATATTTCTCTGAATTAGGTTATCTTGAATATGAAAATTTAATTAATAATTTTACATCTAAAAGGTGAGAAAATTAAATTGTATAAAAAAATATTTTTAAAAATTAATATTTAATTTGTTAAAAAAAAAATTAAACCACGATTTTCGATCCAAGTCTAAATGAAAAAAGGCGAGGGATTTTTTTTAAACAACGTCAAATACCTAAAAAAATTTCCGCCTAGGGCCTTAAATAGGCTTGAGCCAACCCTACTCTGCAAGCACCAAAAGAAAAGTTATAAACAGGAAACAAGCTTCTAGAATTTGAAACCTCCATCAATAAAAAATGTCATGAAATACTAAATGTCATGGACCAGATTGTTGGCAAGACAGAACTGATCCAGCCTATCTTATGACCTGAATATGGATGGAAACATTCAGTCAGATTATAGAGACGACTTGCCTTATAAAGGAGACAAAATGCAGTTTATTTCCAAAACTAGCAGCATTGTCTTAGAATACCAACAAGGTGTTGTGGCGGAGACATCTACTCCAATACTTCTATGTCAGATGAAATGGAGGCTTAAGATCAGCTTGAGCTGGATAAGAAAGTCATTGTTGTGCAAAGAGAGAGCAACACCTCTCAACCTCTAAAGCGCGGAAGAATAGGAAGAGAGAAAAGAGATTGCGCGGAGCAACAAGACAAAGACGCACGAAAAGAGAGCAACACGAAGAAGGAGAAGAAGAGAAAGAAAAAGAGTTACCGTGGTTCGGTGGCTTACCTACTCCACAAAACGGCTGAAACTTTATTGGAATTCTCTCTATACATGAGAATCACATTACATGATTCTTATGATTATTGTTGTGCAATAGATTTATAATGATCCCTATAAATAATACATAAACCCCAGACCCGATAAAATCACAATAGAATTTTGTTATAAAAAATCGCAACAGAATTCTGTTATGAAAAACCGTAACAAAATTCTATTATATAACATCGTAACAAAATTTTATTACGAAAAATCTTAACAGATTTTTTCCCATAACATCCATCGCATTAACCTCATCCAAATATGAGCCACCCGTCAACAATCTCTACCTTGATGAATATTCATCCCTTCGAAGAATATGAGTATCTGAATTAAACTCCACCTGGATCTCTAGGTCTGGGCTTCCTTTCTCTAGCATTTAGAGATATGGATTAAGTTTAAGAAATGCTTGAACTTCTATGTGGTCATTGGATTTGTCAGCATGTCTGCATCATTATCTGTAGTATGAACCTTCTCAAGTTGAATTTCTCCGGAAGCAATCAACTCTCTGATCTTGTGAAATCTCACATCAATATGCTTAGTTCTCGCATGATAAACCTGATTCTTCGCTAAATAGATAACACTCTGACTATCGCATAATAACTTGACTCCACCTTGCTGAACACCTAGTTTTCTGACCAACCCTGTAAGCCATAAAGCTTCCTTCGCTACTTCAGCTGTTGACATGTACTCGGACTCCATAGTAGACAATGCAACAATAGATTGTATCATAAATTTCCAATAAATAGGTCCTCCTGCCACAGTGAACAGGTATCCTGTAGTATACCTCCTATTATCTAAATCTCCTGCATAGTCTGCATCTATGTACCCGACAACTAAAGGATCTTCTGGTTGTCTACTGAACATGATATCATAATCAGTTGTATTTCTCAAGTATATGAAAATCTATTTCACTGCATCCTAATGTGGTCGACCAGAATTTGAGAGAAACTTGCTTACCATACTAACTGCTTGCGCCAAATCTGGTCTCGTGCAAACCATGACATACATCAGACAATCAACTGCATTGGCATAAGGAACCTTTGACATTTCTTGAATCTTGTCATCCATCTTTGGACACTGTGTAGTAGATACCTTGAAGTGATGCACCAGAGGTGTGCTCACTGACTTTGCATTCTTCATGTTAAACCTATCCAGTACCTTCTCCACATAGCTACATTGAGACAACCATAATTTTCCTATAGCTTTATCCCTGTGAATCTTCATCCCAAGAATCTTCTTGGCCTCTATCAAATCTTTCATGTTAAATTCCTTGTTCAGTAGCCTCTTTAATTTATCAACCTCTTTCATTTTTTTCGCAACAATGAGCATGTCATCTACGTATAGTAGTAAGAAAATTAGTGATTCATCTTCAAGGCTCTTCACATATATGCAGCAGTCATACTCACATCTCCTATATCCATTTTGAATCATGTATGAAGCAAAATGTTTGTACCATTGCCTAGGAGATTATTTCAATCCATAGAGCGATTTCTTTAACTTGCAAACCAACCGCTCTTGTCTAGGCTGACTAAATCCCTCAGGTTGTGACATAAAAATCTACTCCTCTAAATTTCCATGAAGAAATGTCGTCTTCACATCCATTTGCTTAAGCTGCAAATCGTGATGTGACACTAAAGCCAACACTGCTCTAATTGACGTATATCTTACCACCGGAAAGAAAATTTCTTCCCCTTTCTCTGTGAATACCCCTTTGCTACCAACCAAGCCTTGAACTTCACTTCTTCTCCCTTTGACATTGCTTCTTTCTTCTTGAATATCCACTTGCACCCTATAGCTTTCTCTCCTTCAGGAAGTTCCACTAGATTTCACGTTTGGTTCTTATGAAACGACTCCATTTTCTCTGTCATAGCATCCGTCCACCTGCCCTTCTCAAAGTTGTGTATCACCTTTTGAAAAGATGTAGGGTCTCCGCTACTAGTGATAAATATGTAAGATACCAAGTCTTCGAATCCGTATCTGGTGGGTGGTTTGACGACTCGTCTCGTTCTGCCACCAGTTATAATGCGATGCTCCGTGTGCTTTGAGCTAGAATCATCGGAGTCATGAGTCTCTAGCTCCACCTGTGCAATATCTTTCTCTATGTTGCTCTGTGGTGTTTCCTTTCCTTCTTCCTGAGTATATTGTAACATAGCTTTCTCGTCAAACACCACATCTTTGCTGATCACCACCTTATTTGCCTTAGGATCCCAAAGCTTGAAGCCTTTAACTCCTTTCTGATACCCCAGAAAAATGCACTGCTTTGACTTCGCATCCAGCTTTGATTTTTCCTCACTAGATATGTGCATATAGGCTAGACATCCAAAATCTCGAGAGAGTAATCTACTTGATTCCCTGTCCATACAACCTCTTATACTTTACCTTCTAGTGATGCCCTTGGTGATCTATTAATGAGATAGCATGTCATGCTAACCGCTTCCGCCCAAAAATTCTTTGCAAGCTCTGCATTCAACCTGAGACATCTTGCCTTCTCAATAATTATCCTGTTCAATCTTTTCGCTACCCCGTTTTCCTGAGGTGTCCTGCGAATCGAGAAATGCCTCATTATCCTATGTTGCTCATAAAATCCTGAAACTTTAAATTTGTGTACTCAGTCTCATTGTCTGACCTAAGGCATTTGGTCTTTCTTCCGGTCTGGTTCTCCACTTCAGTTTTCCATAATTTAAACTTTGCAAAAGTTTCTGACTTGTGATGCATAAAGTATACCCAGACCTTTCATGAGAAATCATCAATAAAACTCACAAAATACAAGTGTCTTCCACGCGATGCAATACTGCTGGTCCCAGAGATTTGTATGTACGTAATTCAGAATCCCCTCCGTCTTGTTTGCTGCGGTCTTGAATTGCACTTTGCTCTATTTTTCAAGAACACAGAATTTGCAGAATTCAAGTTTGCACGTCTTGACACCCTTCAACAAATCTCTCTTGTGAAGTTCTAGCATTCCACGTTCACCCATATGCCCTAGCCGCATATGCCATAAGACAATATTGTCTGATTCAAACTCCACCGAGGTGACTCCACCTACAAATGTAGTCCCTATCAATTTGTAGATGTTTCCTGCTACCTTTTGTCATTTCATTACCGCCAGATCTCCCTTGTTAACCTGCATCACCCCACTCACTGATTTGTAATTGCAACCAATACCATCCAGTGTGCCTAGTGAGATCAAGTTCTTCCTTAGCTCTGGTATATCTCTGGCAACACATAAAGTTCTGATCACACCATCAAACATCTTGATTCTAACGTTCCCTATGTCGATAACTTTGCATGACGCATCGTTTCCCATCAACACTGAACCAGAATCCACTGCCCTATAGGTGTCAAACCAATCCTTGTTTGGAGTCATGTGATATGAACATGCAGAGTCTAAAATCCATGCATCCGTCAGTTTCTCCGAACTTGACATAATTGATAGCATATCTCCATCACCGCTCTCTGAATTTTTTTCTTCAACTATGTTTGCAGACTTTGTCGAACTACCTTTGTTCTCTGCAACATATTTCTTTATCTCTGGGCAATCTCTCTTGATATGACATTTGCCTCCACATTTGTAACACGTGATTACCTTCTTCCTTCTCGATTTAGAATGAGTCTTGTTATTGTTACTCGATCCATGTAGAGATTTGCTCCTACCACGCTCTTGATTGCTATTTACCACAAGTCCTTCTCCCTGAGAAACTTCATCGCTTATTTTCTTCCTTTGGTGAAAACCTAGCAACGCACCTGTGATCTCCTCCAATTTGTGAGTTTCCTTACCCCACATCAAAGTACTAATCAAATTCTCATATGTAGGAGATGAAGGTAGAGAATTTAACAACATCAGCGTCTTGTCCTCGTCTTCGATCTTCACATCAACCTACTTCAAATTGCTCACAATCTGGTTGAATATGTTGATGTGCTGGCTCAAATCGGTTCCTTCTGTCATCTTCAGCCTGAATAATTTTTACTTGAGATACATCTTGTTTGTTAATGATTTTGACATGTACTGACTTTCTAGTTTTTGCCAAACTGCCACCGGTGACTCATCGTCCATGACATGGTACATCACATCATCTGTAAGATAAAATCTGATTGTTGCTACTACCTTCGCCTAAAATTCTTCCCAATTTGATCTCTCCATGCTTTCTGATTTCCTTTCTCCTAGCGCCTTCACCATGCCTTGTTGCATAAACAAGTCCTTAACTCTTCTATGTCATAATTCGAAGTTTCCGGTTCTGTCAAACTTCAGAAGTCGTTCCCGACATGTTGAAGAAATCCATCAAAAACCTGTAGCTCTGATACCAATTGTTGCGCAAAGAGAGGACAACACCTCTCAACCTCTAAAGCGCGGAAGAAAAGGAAAAGAGAAAAGAGATCGTGCGGAGCAACAAGACAAAGACGTACAAAAGGAAAGCAAACACGAGGAAGAAGAAGAAGAAGAGAACGAGGTCATTCCTTATCCTTGTAACCTTTGGTCTAGGAAAATCTCTCTTGTATCAAGATTCACGGACAAGTTTCGCCACCATAGCTGATTCACATCAAAATCCTATTTCCTTTTAAGAGGTATAAGTAGCAGGTTGTCATAGTCAAATTGAGCGCCACGACAAAGTATTAATTAATGACATAGCTCTCTGTGAGCTTATTTGGATTAAAAGTTATGAATGTACTCTATCCTATGTCCTTTAGGTTATTATGAGATGTCCTATATTTTTTTATTATTATGTGTTGATTCTTGTTAGTGTCATTTTTTTTTACTTTTTACAATATCTCGAGACATTTCTGTCATTATCGTTGCTTTGCTTTGTTTCCATTGTTTCTATGTGTTGGTGCGGCTAGCACTAACGATTTAACCTAGGTTTTGATGAATGACAAATAGGTTAAGTTAGTCTTGTTGTTGTCTGACACTTTGATCGAGTGTGCAGGAGAAGTCCAGCTAGGTCGACGGGCTGACCGGATAGCTGGCGAGAAGTCCAAGCGGGTCGACGGGCTGACCGGACGCTTGGCGAGAAGTCCAAGCGGGTCGACGGGCTGACCGGACGCTTGGCGAGAAGTCCAGACGGGTCGACGGGCTGACCGGACGTCTGGCAGGTAAGTGAGGTAAGTCACTGGAGGGGAGTGAGGACGCGTTCCCGGGAAGGGGACATTAGGCGTCGATCCGGCTTAGATCCATTTCGGATGTCTAAGTCGAGATCGTGACTAGATTCCGGTCTCGGAAAGACGGAATCTAAGTCATACTCTTTTTATTTATCTGTTGAACTTTAACTGTGCTGACAATCTGTGTTACAGGATATACATTTGCCTCGGACTAACTTGTTTTGCAGGAAAAAGGAGTTTTCTGGAACAAGGTGGTCCGGGCGCTCGGAAGGGATCCGGGCGAATTCTATCCAGCCGAGTCGTCGCCACGTGGAGCATCATGGTTTGTGCAGCTACGTCACATTCCAGGCGCCCGAAAGGGATCCAGGCGCCTGGAACAGCATATAAAAGAAGTCCCAGACAGGAGCTTCAGAATCAATCAATTAAGCTGAGAATTCTTCTACTGCTGGTCTTGCGCTCAGCGTTGGCGGCCTTGACAAAGCTCCGACACTACGCTCCATTCTTTTCCCTTCTTGTCGGTATTTTGTTTTAGTTTTCATTAGCATTCCCTGTACGGTTCTTTTGTAATCATTATTTCGAATTGCTAGTGATTGCCCAACGAAGTGGTCAGGACCACGGGCCTTGAGTAGGAGTCGTCACAGCTCCGAACGAAGTAAAACAATGTCTATTTTACTTTTCCTGCGCTTATACTCTTGTTTTTCGAATCGATATTCACCCCCTCTATCGAATCTAACGGTCCTACAAGTAATCTCTCCTGAGGGGATTTGGTGCACCACCAATCCCGGGGTGATTTTTTTTAAATTAACTTTAAAACTGTTGGTTCGTTAAATTTCTCTAATCAATTTAAATTAGTGCAACACGAATCTATATTCCTTTCTTTTTTTCTTCACTTACTAATCCAAGACCAAGTCTTGGGTTTTTTTTGTTATTTACGGCAGAATGTCCCAACAAGAAGGATTCACCAGTTCGACCTCCACTCTTCAACGGGACGACTTCCCTACTGAAGAAGCGCATGGAGGTCTACCTCAAAACAGACTTCGACAGTGGATGAGCATCACGAGACCCTACAAAATTCCGGTGGACAACGCCGGAATCTAGTAGATCCTGAAGACCGGACAGCGGATCTCAAGAAAAAGCATCAACAGAAAATAAGGCGATCAACACTCTAATGTGGATTGACAAGAGAAGAATTGAACAGTCGGTCCACACAAAAACGCTAAAGAGCTATGAGACAAGTTGATCGAACTGCGAAGGAACGAGCGGCGCCAAGGTAACAAAACGAGACCTTCTCTTAAATAAAATTTTAATATAAAAATGCGGGAAGGTGAATCAACTCTACGCGAGGATCAAGGACATCCTCAACGGGCTCCATGCGATAGGCCACCGGATGGAGAGCAGAGACTTAATAAGGTACGCATTAAACGCCTTTCCACGTAATAGTTTGTGGGCATCAATAGTGGATGCCTACAAAATTTCTAAGGATCTTTCTAACTTAAAATTAGATGAGCTTTTACGTGAATTAGAATTACAAACTAATGCTGGAGCAGAAAGGTATAGCTCTATTTGCGGGGTCCTCCAAAGAAAAGAAAAGCAAGCCTGAATTTGAAGAAGAATCGACCTCAGAAGACGAAGAACACTTGGTGAACTTGGTAAGAAAAATGTTCACCAGAGAAAGAGGAGCTTGAAAAGGATCTTCAAAAGATCAGCTCTCCCTCGGAACAAAAGTGACTTGCTACGGCTGTAACAAAAGGGACATTACAAGAACGAATGCCCAAAACTAAAGTTCGACAAACCAAAGCCAACAAAAAGGAAAGCACTCAAAGCAACGTGGGACGACTCCTCGGACGAATCAGAGGAAGAAGAGCAGAAACATCGAGCCACCTCGCACCGATGAAACTGAAAATGAGTCGGAAGATGAAGACGGGCTCGAAACAAGCCACGAGTCCGTACTCGTTTCGAAGGCTCGAATGAGGTATATTTTAATTTAAACAAAAAGTTTTTTAAAATCATTTCTTGTTTAAATAGTAAATTAACCAAAGTAGAAAATGAAAACAAATTACTTCTTGAGGAAAATCAAAACCTCAAGGAACAATTAAAAAATTCAAATCCAACTCAAGATCTAACACTTGAGGAGGAGAATTTATCATTAAAAAATGAAATAAACAATTTAAAGGAGGTGTTAGAAAAATTCACAACAAGATCAAAAAATTTAGACTTAATCCTAAATAATCAAAAAGCATGTTATAATAAAACCGGACTAGGATATAAGTCGAATTCAAATAAAACCTTCAAATCATTAATAACCCAATACAAGTCAACCAATCTAGCTTGGGTTCCGAAAGCGTGTCTAACCACGCAAGTAGGACTTAATCAATATTATATACCTAAAGAAAAAATACATTATATAAAATTAAATAAACCAAACCAAAATCCAAAATACAAACCTAAATCAAATTCAAAATCTAAACAGTTTAAAAAACAACAAAATTATCACCAAGTTAACTATAACTATAAAAAGAATCGACACAAGCCTAAAATCAAAACTTAAATTAATGGCCAATAATTCAGTGGGAGGCTCCAGAGTAGCCTCCAAAACTAACTTACACGACAGGTAACCCAAAACTAACAAACCCGGCAAGGCAATTAGAATTAGAGACCAAGTTTAACTTGAATCATGGTATTGGTGAAATTTTTGGATGATAGTACGTTAGGGAAACTTGGGCATCGCATGTCTAGAAAGATATGGTTTCGATCTGGTGCATTTGGCCAAGTGGAACTGACTGAAGCTACCCTTAAACGAATCCTAACCAGTTAGACCAAGATTTAGTACTAAGTTCCGTGGATAGGACTATTCGGAAAACCTCGAAAGGTTGGTTACTTCTAATGATGTCCTTGTGACTCACCAAGCTTAGAAGTTTATCCGAAGAATGCCTATTTGTGGAAACCAAAGCTAAGTCTGAATCTAACACAAGTTAAACCAAAACTCTGTAATCAAAACAATTTCATCTCACAAAATCATAGGATTCCCTGATTGATAATATAGATCGGGTGAGATGAATAAGACTTAAAAATTAATTTTAATGTTAAACTTAAAAATTATTTTCAAAATTTTAATTTTAAACTTAAAAATTATTTTCAAAATTTTAATTTTAAACTTAAAAAATTAATTTCAAAATTTTAATTTTAAACTTAAAAATTATTTTCAAAATATTAATTTTAAACTTAAAAATTAATTTTAATTTTAAACTTAAAAATTATTTTCAAAATTTTAATTTTAAACTTAAAAATTATTTTCAAAATCTTAATTTTAAACTTAAATTAATGCATGCTCAAAAGACTAACTTTAAATCCTACTTACTGTAGGAAACCAAGTGGATTTTGGACAGTGGTTGCTCCAAACATATGACTGAAGATCACACCAAGTTCACTCAACTCACTTACAAAAGCCTAGGAACAGTTGCCGTTGGAAACAACGACAAACTCAAGGTAATTGGTATAGGTAATATTGAATTAAAATTAGACTTTATAATTACAAATGTCTTACTTGTTGAAAACTTTAAATATAATCTTCTAAGTATAAGTCAATTGTGTGATGCTAGGTATAAGGTCAAGTTTCTATCTACAGAATGCTCAATCAAACATCTAGATAATCCTACCATAAGCCTAAAAGGTTTTAGAAAAGACAACATCTATGTCATCAACTTAACCATTTCTTCCATTAAGTGCTATTTAACACAAAAAGAAGAAACTTGGTTATGGCATAGGAGAATGTCTCACACTAACTTTAGAAATATAAGTAAACTAAATGGACTTGTAAAAGGCTTACCGAAGTTACCTAACTTAGATTTAACTATATGTAATGCTTGTCAACAAGGAAAACAAACTAAATCAACCCACAAACAAACAAATCAACCACAAACTAACTAAATCTTAGAACTTCTACATTTAGATCTTTTTGACTCCCATGGAGTCAAATCCATTAATGGAAACTTATATTGTTTAGTAATTATAGACGATTACTCTAGGTTTACTTGGGTAAAATTCTTAAAACATAAAGATGAAACTTTTGAAATTCCTACAAATTTTTGCAAACAGATTGAAAACGAAAAAGATATTAAAATTAAAAGAATTAGGAGTGACAATGGGGGAGAATTTAAAAATCACAACTTTAACAGTTTTTGTCTAGAAAACGGTTACCATCATGAGTTCTCATGCCCTAAAACCCCCCAACAAAATGGAATTGTAGAAAGAAAAAATAGAACCTTACTTGAATCTTCTAGAACAATGTTAAATGAGTATAACCTACCTAAATACTTTTGGGCAGAAGCCGTTAGTACAGCCTGCTATGTACAGAACAGAACAACAATAAATAAAACTCATAACAAAACTTTCTTCGAAATATTTTATAATAAACAACCAAAACATAAAATACTTTAAGGTATTTGGGTGCCCAGTTTTTATCTTAAATACAAGAGAACACTTAGGAAAATTCACCTCTAAAATTGAAAATGGAATTTTTGTAGGATATTCCCTAAATAGTAGAGGCTACAGAATTTATAATAAGGTTACCTTAAAAATTGAAGAAACTACTAATGTAAAATTTAAAGAAACTAAACAAGACATAGAACCTACACAACCACCGGAGTTTGTTCCAGAAATCAACCAAACACTAAGTCATGAAGAAGAGGAACAACATCAAGAGAATCAACCTCCTAAAACAATAAGGGTAAACCCAAATCATCCAACTGATCAAATAATTGGTGACCCAGACTTAAGAGTTCAAACCATATCATCTTTTAGAAACCTAAGTCAAATTTCATTAATTTCAAAAATTGAACCTAAAACTGTGGATGAATCCCTACTAGACCCAGATTGGATTATAGCTATGCAAGAAGAACTAGCCCAATTTGAGCGTAATGAGGTCTGGGACCTAGTCCCACCACCTAAGAATAAGAAAATAATAGAAACAAAATGGGTATTCAGAAACAAACTAAGTGAAACTGGGGAAATTACTAGAAATAAGGCTAGACTGGTTGCCAAAGGATTTAGTCAAGTTGAAGGACTTGACTATGATGAAACATATGCCCCAGTAGCCAGATTAGAATCCATTAGAATGTTACTAAGTTATGCAGCCCATAAGGGATTTAAACTATACCAAATGGATGTTAAGTCTGCCTTTCTTAATGGACTAATCAAAGAAGAAGTTTATGTAGGTCAGCCTCCTGGTTTTGAAAGCTTAGAACACCCTGATTATGTTTTTAAATTAAAGAAAGCCCTATATGGACTTAAACAAGCACCCAGGGCGTGGTATGAGAGGCTAACATCTTACCTAACATCTAAAGGATTCAAACAAGGTCAAATTGACCCAACCTTGTTTGTTAAATCATTAAATACAAACATATTTATTGCACAAATATACGTGGATGACATAATATTTGGCTCAACAAATTCAGAATTTTTAGAAGAATTTATTAATCTAATGGAAAAAGAATTTGAAATGAGCTTAGTGGGAAAACTAACCTGATCCGGCGGTAAGAATGGGGGGCCCACCCTCTGAAGGGTCCCAGCCTAAGGACGGATGGAGGGCTGGCCCAGCGGATGATGGTCCGAGCGGAGCTATAGATAACCCATCCATGGGCTTGGGTTTCTGACGCCAAGGCAGGAGGATCTAAGGGCCGAGCAGGAGTCCGCTCGGCTGGGACCTAAGGGCCGAGCGGGTGGTCCGCTCGGCCAAGATAAGGGCGAGGGTACAAAGGTAGCCGAGCGGCCTATGCGCTTGTCTCGAGATATGGGATGTCAGAGAAGGCACGTCTGATGATAAGGCCGTACCCGAGATTGCACGATGGAAGCTCCCGCCGTCACATCAGGGAGAGGTGGATACAGTAGCAGTATGGCCTCATATATGCTCTTCTGACAGGCCCATACTTGGGTATGGTCTGAAGCAGATGACTGCTTCGATCGACGTGCCTGGGCTCTTTCGATAGCTCTATATAAGGCCTCCATTTCTTCACCGGAGGTACGCGCGTCGGGATCTCTGAAGCCACTTCTTTGCTATTTCCTCGCCTGACTTGAGCGTCGGAGGGTCGTCGCCGGGACACCCCCCCCGGCTCGGTCTTGTTGCAGGTTCGCCGGAGCACTCAAGGATCCAGCAGGGAGCGCCACGTCCCCAGCGTCCGTTGACTCCTAGTTCAGACAGGATCAAATTGGCGCCGTCTGTGGGAACGCACCTGCATCTGAGCAGAGACAATGGACGAGGCTGGAAGGATACACAATGTGGCACTCTCACAAGAAGAGTTGGACGCTCTGGTCGAGATGAGGGCCGCCAAACTTGTGGAGCAGAAACAGAAAGAGGCAGCCGAGCGGCAGGAGCAACAAGCAACATCTGCGTCAGGTGGCCGAGCAGAAGCACCTCAAGCCACCGTGGCGTTCCATCGGGCCTTATTCCGCACCCCTGAAACCGTACCAGCTCGGAAAGATAGGGGATCTTCTTCTGACGAAATGCCCAGGCGAGACGCCAGAAAGGGGAAAGCTCCCCGAGCAGATTCATCTCCCGAGCGGATCACTTGGACGCTGGGGACGTGGCGCTCCCTGCTGGATCCTTGAGTGCTCCGGCGAACCTGCAACAAGACCGAGCCGGGGGGGGTGTCCCGGCGACGGCCCTCCGACGCTCAAGTCAGGCGAGGAAATAGCAAAGAAGTGGCTTCAGAGATCCCGACGCGCGTACCTCCGGTGAAGAAATGGAGGCCTTATATAGAGCTATCGAAAGAGCCCAGGCACGTCGATCGAAGCAGTCATCTGCTTCAGACCATACCCAAGTATGGGCCTGTCAGAAGAGCATATATGAGGCCATACTGCTACTGTATCCACCTCTCCCTGATGTGACGGCGGGAGCTTCCATCGTGCAATCTCGGGTACGGCCTTATCATCAGACGTGCCTTCTCTGCCATCCCATATCTCGAGACAAGCGCATAGGCCGCTCGGCTACCTTTGTACCCTCGCCCTTATCTTGGCCGAGCGGACCACCCGCTCGGCCCTTAGGTCCCAGCCGAGCGGACTCCTGCTCGGCCCTTAGATCCTCCCGCCTTGGCGTCGAAACCCAAGCCCATGGATGAGTTATCTATAGCTCCGCTCGGACCATCATCCGGGCCGACCTCCATCCGTCCAGGCCGACCCTTCGAGGTGGGCCCCATTCTTCGCCGATCACTTGCCTTCCTTCAAGTCTAGTCGAAGGAGGCGGTGAGTCCGACCGACTGGACTATGTGTCCGAGCGGGCGGTCGTCGCCTTCCGTCGCTTATAGTATCCTTCGGCCCTTCCTCCAAATTCAGTCGTTCGGCTCTTCATTCCGGTTGTCTTGTCGCTCAACATAGATGTTTGCTTGTCTAGATCTTCTCGAAAATCACGCAAATCCTTTTCATTAAGTCGAAGCATGCGCGGTATGGGCGCATTAATTGTGCCTGGCGACAGAGCGCCACGTGGCTCCTCTTGCGCGGCGGTGATGACCCGTACGATGGGACGCTGGTTATTTCGAAACGGACGGCTAGATGATGACTTCGTCTTCCGTGACCTGCATCCAACGGACGAGGCCGACCAGCCTCGTTCGTATAAAGCCCTCGTCTTCGCCTTTTTACGCCGCATTCTCTGTTTTATCGCGAATTTTCAATCGAAGGTGCCCGCTGCTGCTGCATCATTCCGGCCGTCCCAGCTTTCGCCTCTCGGTGGTCTTCGGCTCTTTGGTGATCCTTTCTGTCTACCTTCCCTCAGTAAGCTTTTCCCCTCCCCTTACAAGGCCCTCCCCACTTGTTCTACCTTCTTTGCTCCCATTCCTTCGATTTCTCGCTGTCTTTTTGCTCCTTCGAGATGGCAAGCTCCTCTGAACCCGCTGTTGGAGTTCAGGGCCCTTGGTACCTGACTATGGAGAGCCGATTTGATGAGGAGGGCGCTCGGCGCCTTGTTCGGACGTACGGGATTCCCGATGACTATGAAATAGTTGTAGCCGACCCGTCTGATCGGCCCCATGACCCGCCGATCGGCACCATTTGTTTCTTTCTGGACCAATTCCAGGGCGGCCTTAGGTTTCCTACCCATCCCTTTATTTTGGAGGTTTGTAATTATTTTCGCATCCCGCTCGGCCAACTTGTGCCGAATTCCTTTAGGCTGCTGAGCGGGGTAGTCGTCCTCTTTAAGCTGCACAGTATCCCTCTCGACCCCAAAATATTCCACTTCTTTTTCTACCCTAAACAATCTGAGCCGGGCACCTTTATTTTCCAAAGTAGAATAGGCTTTAGATTTTTTGATAATATGCCGACCTCCAACAAACACTGGAAGGAGTTTTTCTTCTACATCCGACTTCCCGAGCGGCCAGCCTTCCACACCAAATGGCAGACCGCTGTGCCGACTCAGCCGGAGCTCGGCAAGTTCAGAAGCAACCCATCCTATCTTCATGCGGCGAACTGGTTATCCGGTCAGCGATACAAGATCGACCAGTTGCTTCTCAAGGGGGTGTTGTATATTTTCGGATTGTCTCCCGTTCGGGCAAACCTCCCCATCCGCATGAGTAAGGATTCTTTACTCTTAGTCTTTTTTGTCTAATTGATTTTAATTTCTTTTACTGCAGCTGAAGTCATGTGGCGCTCCAAGGCCACCGATCATCTGAAGTTGAAGTCCGTGGAAATCGAAGCGGCGACTAAAAGAGAACTCGCCGAGCGGGGTCTTATCCCCAGCCGCCCGGCAGCTACAGGAGAGGGGGGGACACAGTCGGCCCCTGAAACAGAAGTCACCTCAGCCGCTTCAACGGAGGTTGAAGCGGATCCTGTTTCCTCTGCTCCAGCAGAGCTGGGAGTCCCCCAGGCCGGGGACCCCCCACTGGAAGTTCGGCGGAAACGTCGAAGAGACCCCCGCCTTCCGACTCAAAGCGAACCACAAGTGCCGATCGGGGTAGATTCGCCGGACCGCACACCGACGCAGATCGGGACCCCTGTGTCTTCGCCTACCGCACGGCCCTCAGGCTCTCCTCCCCAAACTCGTCGCCGCTTACGTCGGTTAGGCGAAACTTCCACTATGGGGGAGTCCTCGCATCAGGCGGCCGCGACTGAAGAAGCGCCGTCCGGCCATCCGACCATCAAAACTACCCTCCGATTCCCGTCGGAGGAATATTTACTGTCTTCTGATCAGCCATCAAGCCCTGTCCACGAAATAACCCTGACGGGCCCGCTCGCCAAGCTGTTCGAGGACGCCCAGATTCAAGTGGCCCTCATGACGCCCAAGCAGCTCGGCGATAACAACATGCAGCAGGCCACTCAGGTAAATTCATTTTTCTTTCTGTGCTATGCTACCGTCCAGTTCCTCATTTTATTGTTTCCCTTACAGCGCTGGGCTGAGCAAATCGCCACTAGCCATCGGCTAGCCGAGCTGGAGGATCTCTTGGAGAAACTCCAAGTGTCAGGGGGTCCATCGGCCGAGCGGGAGAAACAAACCCTCGAGGCCGAACAGAAGAAGTCCGCCGACTTGGCGACAGAGGTGGCTCGACTTGAAGGCCTGGTCAAGACACGCGACGCAGACGTGAAGCGCGCCAGCAGCCGGAAGAGGCGGGCGATTGCTGATCTGGACAAAATGAAAGTTGAAGTCCGAGCCCTAGATCAGCAATCTAAGAACCTGGAAGCCCAACTAGCTGCCGAACGGGAAGGGCGCTCGGCTGAACGCACCAAAGCGGAGGTGGACCTGAAAGTTCTTCAAGATTCGCTGATTTCCGCCCGAGCGGCGCTCAGACAATATAAGGAGGGAGAGTCGAGTCGCCTAGCAGCAGCTCGCCAAGAATACCTCCGCTCGGAGCGGTTTGGCGCAAAATTCGGTGGCAACGTCTCCTCAACTTTCCTCGAGGCGGTCAAGGTCACCATGGCGTACTTGAAGAAGGGTGGCCACCTTCCCGAGGAAATGCACATTCCAGCCTCCGACCTAGCGGCCATGATTGATGATATCCCGGACGCCTTCTTTAATTTTGAAGACCCAGAGTAAGGCGAGTTGTTTCAAGTGCTTTCTGTATTTCATCCGCTCAGCGGATGCAAAAATTTCTGTACGTGCCGTTCGGCCTCCTTATGTTTCTTTGCTTGCATTTTTTTGTTTGCCCTTCATTGTCTCGTTTTAGCGTGTTGCTGCATATTCGTAGCATCAGTTGGACTCCCCTAGCTTCCTACTAAACGGCCGATCGGGTTAACCAATTGACTTATTTCCTCAGAATCGTTTAGCGCTTGGCTATAATAATTGCCTTCAGTGAATGCGAAGTGTTGGCAAACCGACGGCCGATCGGGTCAATCAATCTGGTACTTGCGAACAATCATGATCGGTGGGGCTCTCGATCTTTAACGACGGTGCTCGTCGGAGCGATTATTTATAGCCGATCGGCGCGGCTCCCGATGTTTAACGACGGTGCTCGTCGATCTTCCGCTCGGGGATTTATAGACGCCGGCTCGTCTCGATTTTTAACGTCGGTGCTCGACGGCGCGGATATTTATAGCCGGTCGGCGCGGCTCTCGATTTTTAACGACGGTGCTCGTCGGCCTTCCGCTCGGATTTATAGCCGCTCGTCGGTGCTCGACGGCTTTCCGCTCGGATTATTTATAGACGCCAGCTCGTCTCTCGATCTTTAACGACGGTGCTCGTCGGCCTTCCGCTCGGGGATTTATAGACGCCGGCTCGTCTCTCGATTTTTAACGTCGGTGCTCGACGACCTTCCGCTCGGGGATTTATAGACGCCGGCTCGTCTCTTGATTTTTAACGTCGGTGCTCGACGGCGCGGATATTTATAGCCGGTCGGCGCGGCTCTCGATTTTTAACGACGGTGCTCGTCGGCCTTCCGCTCGGGGATTTATAGACGCCGGCTCGTCTCTCGATTTTTAACGTCGGTGCTCGACGGCGCGGATATTTATAGCCGGTCGGCGCGGCTCTCGATGTTTAATGACGGTGCTCGTCGGCGCGGATATTTATAGCCGGTCGGCGCGGCTCACGATGTTTAATGACGGTGCTCGTCGGCGCGGATATTTATAGCCGGTCGGCGCGGCTCTCGAGATTTAACGACGGTGCTCGTCGGCGCGCATATTTATAGCCGGTCGGCGCGGCTCTCGATTTTTAAAGACGGTGCTCGTCGGCGCGGATATTTATAGCCGGTCGGCGGCTCTCGATTTTAAAGACGGTGCTCGTCGGTGCGGATATTTATAGCCGGCGGCTCTTGAATTTTAACGTCGGTGCTCGACGACCTTCCGCTCGGGATTTATAGGCGGCTCGTCTCGATTTTAACGTCGGTGTTCGACGGCGGATATTTATAGCCGGTCGGCGCGGCTCTCGATTTTTAACGACGGTGCTCGTCGGCCTTCCGCTCGGGGATTTATAGACGCCGGCTCGTCTCTCGATTTTTAACGTCGGTGCTCGACGGCGCGGATATTTATAGCCGGTCGGCGCGGCTCTCGATTTTTAACGACGGTGCTCGTCGGCGCGGATATTTATAGCCGGTCGGCGCGGCTCTCCGGTTTAACATCTGGGCTAGACGGTCTTCAAGCCGGGGTTTTTATAGTCGCCGGTCCGACTGCGGCCCGACTCTTGGTCGGTCGCCCGGAAGGTTTATAGTCGCCGGTCCGACTCTCGATTTTTAACGACGGTGCTCGTCGGTCTTCAAGTGAGACTATATACCCGGCCGAACGGCTCGGGCCTTCACATCGAGCGCTGGGCTCGGATACCATATACCCGGCCGAACGGCTCGGGCCTTCACATCGAGCGCTGGGCTCGGATACCATATACCCGGCCGAACGGCTCGGGCCTTCACATCGAGCGCTGGGCTCGGATACCATATACCCGGCCGAACGGCTCGGGCCTTCACATCGAGCGCTTGGCTCGGATACCATATACCCGGCCGAACGGCTCGGGCCTTCACATCGAGCGCTGGGCTCGGATACCATATACCCGGCCGAACGGCTCGGGCCTTCACATCGAGCGCTGGGCTCGGATACCATGTACCGGCCGAACGGCTCGGGCCTTCACATCGAGCGCTGGGCTCGGATACCATATACCCGGCCGAACGGCTCGGGCCTTCACATCGAGCGCTTGGCTCGTAAATAATCCTCCCCGAGGTAGCCTCGGCTAAAATGTACCTGGCCGAGCGGCTCAGGCCTTCGCTCCAGGTAATAACTAACGATGCTTATATTCTATACGCAGCCCGGCCAAACGGCCTGGGGTCTTCGGGTTACGATGATAATGTCTTATATTCGCTCTTTTGACTTTTCATCTCTGCATTTCAAGTATTTGGTCGAAAAATGAAATACACGGTGATTTACAGTGATACACCTTTCACCCCGCCCGGTAAGGCTGGTGGTGGTTCGCGCTCCACGGCCTATCTAGCTGCCGTCCGTCCTCGTCCTCCAAATAATACGCGCCCGAGCGGAGCTTTTCGATGATTTTGAAAGGGCCTGCCCATGGAGCTTCAAGCTTGCCGACCTCTCCAACCGGCTTGACTTTCTTCCAGACAAGATCGCCGACTTGGAACGATCTGGGAATTACGCGCCGGTTGTAGTTTTGCTTCATCCGCTGACGGTATGCCATCAGCCGAACGGACGCCTTTGCCCTCTCTTCTTCTACCAAGTCCAGCTCCATGTTTCTTCGTTCGGCGTTGTCATCATCATAGCTCTGGATCCGGGCTGACTCAACGCCGACTTCGACCAGCCTCACCGCCATATACCAAATGGAACGGTGTGACTCCTGTCCCTTCTTTTGGCGTCGTTCGGATGGCCCACAAGACGCTCGGCACTTCATCCGGCCAACTCCCTCCCAAATGGTCGAGCCGAGCGCGCAGAATACGAAGAATTTCCCGGTTGGCGACTTCAGCTTGACCGTTGCTCTGAGGATAGGCCACGGACGTGAAATGTTGCTCAATGCCGTAGCTTTTGCACCAATCCTCTAACATCTTCCCTGTGAACTGCCGCCCGTTGTCGGACACTAGTCGGCGAGGGATACCGAACCGACAAATGATGTGTTGCCAGATGAATTTTTTAACCATTTGTTCGGTGATCTTTGCCAGCGGCTCGGCCTCCACCCACTTGGAGAAATAGTCCACTGCCACTAGTAAAAATTTCCTTTGCCCGGTCGCCATCGGAAATGGACCCACAATATCCATTCCCCATTGATCGAACGGGCATGAAATGGTTGATGCCTTCATCTCCTCTGCCGGTCGGTGGGAGAAGTTGTGATACTTCCGCATGAAAGGCATGTAGATATCGTCCGAGCGGCATCTGTTTGTTGGCCAAAAGTATCCGGCCAAGAGGATCTTCTTGGCCAATGAGCGTCCGCCCGGATGACCCCCGCATGATCCTTGATGTACTTCCTGGAGGATGTAAGCTGCGTCCTCCGAGCTTACACATTTCAGCAAAGGGCGCGAGAAAGCTTTCTTGTAAAGCTGATCTCCGATGAGTGTAAACCGACCGGCTCTTCTTCCGAGGAGCTGCATATTCATCGGACGGTGTGGTGCCCGAACGGAGGAATTCTATAATAGGTGTCCTCCAATCACTTGGAAACGCGAGGCCTTGCATCCGGTCGACATGCGCCACCAGCAGCGTTTTTTCAATTGGTTGCTGAATGGCGACCGGCGTTATTGAGCTCGCGAGTTTGGCTAACTCGTCGGCCGCCTGGTTCTCCGTTCGTGGGATCTTCTGAATAAGCACCTCTCGGAAAGTAGCTTGGAGTTTTTCAAAGGCCTCAGCGTAGAGTTTGAGCCGAACACAGTTGATTTCAAAGGTGCCGGAAAGTTGCTGAGCGGCCAACTGTGAATCAGAATAGAGTGTCACCCGGCCCGCTCCCACATGCCGTGCTGCCTGCAATCCGGCTATGAGGGCCTCATACTCTGCTTCATTGTTAGTAGCTTTGTAATCTAGCCGGACGGATAGGTGCATCTTTTCTTCCTGAGGTGAGAGTAGTAATATTCCGATCCCACTTCCGAGCCGAGTGGAGGATCCATCCACATATATTCTCCACATAGCTTCCGGCTCTGGCCTTTGCACTTCGGTCACAAAATCAGCCAAGGATTGGGCTTTAATCGCCGAGCGGGGCTGATATTGGATGTCAAATTCACTTAATTCTGTCGTCCACTTGATAAGCCGTCCGGACGCTTCTGGATTCAACAGCACTCTTCCGAGTGGACTGTTCGTCCGGACAATAATGGTGTGAGCCAAGAAATACGGTCGAAGGCGCCGAGCGGCTAGAACCAAAGCAAAGGCCAACTTCTCGAGCCCAGTGTAACGAGATTCAGCATCTTTTAAAATGTGGCTTAGAAAATACACCGGCTGTTCTTCGCCGTTCGCCCTCACAAGTGCTGAGCCTACAGCATGCTCAGTTGACGACAGATACATATAAAGTGACTCACCCCCGACCGGCTTGGCTAACACTGGCAGAGAATTCAGATATGTCTTCAACTCCTCAAATGCTCGGTCACATTCTTCATCCCACTGGAACTTAGTGGCCTTGCGCAAGATCTTGAAGAATGGCAGGCTCCGGTCGGCGGTTCTGGAGATGAATCTGGATAAAGCAGTTATCCGACCGGTCAACCTTTGCACTTCTCTTGTATTTCTTGGGGGCGGCATGTCTTGCAGTGCTTTAACCTTGCTGGGATTTGCTTCGATTCCCCGCTCGGTCACTATGTACCCCAAGAAACGCCCTCCTTTGGCTCCGAATAGGCACTTTTGGGGATTTAGCTTGACTCCATATTTGCGCAGCATTCGGAAGGTTTCTTCCATATCCTTGAAAAGATCGGCGCTCGGACGGATTTGATAAGAATGTCGCCCACATAAACTTCCAGATTCGCCCGATCCGCTCCTGAACACCTTGTTCATCAAGCGTTGATAGGTGGCACCGGCATTCTTCAATCCGAACGGCATCACATTGTAACAATATGTGTCGTCGGCCGTTACGAAGCTTATCTTTTCTTGATCTAGCGGCACCTGATGATATCCTTGGTAGGCGTCAACATGCAAATAAGTCGCATCCGACTAGCTGATCTATCCGGGCAGAGGATAAAATCCTTGGGACATGCCTTGTTTAAATCTCGAAAGTCGATGCACACCCCTTGCCGCCCGGCTTGGAGACCAAGACTACGTTGGCCAACGGGAACCGCACCTCGCGTATGTGGCGGCCTTGAAGTTTTTCCACCTCCACTTGGGATAATAGCATTACGCTTCGGAAGTCCCTTTTCTCCGCTTCATGGCCGGTCGGACATGCAATTCATGCTGCGCTAGGCTTGGCGAAATTCCGGGTAACTCGTGTGTCGACCGGCGAAGACATCATGATTTCGTTGGAGGCATTGAATCGGCTTCTCCTTTCTTCCCGATCCGAGGCGATAAAGTCGTGGCCTCCGATCGGGGTCGGATGGATCTGGACTTCCTCCTTTTCATCATAAATTAAAGCGGGAGGTTTCTCGGTTATGGCGTATACCAATTCGGGCGCCTTCCGAGCGGAACAAGCTCGGATCATCTCTATATAGCATCGCCGAGCTGCTGATCTCCCCGCACTTCTCCTACTTTGTCCTCCACGGGAACTTTATCTTCCGGTGGAAGGTTGAGACCACCGCTCGGAATTCGCCGAGCGCCCAAAATGACGTTGTAGGATGAGGAGAGTCGACCACCACGAAGTTTATTGTCTGGTCCTCCTGAGCGGCTCCTCCCCTAGCGAGATTTGTCCGAACCGTTGCCGTAAACCCGTAGAGCGGGGTCGCCATGGGCAGCAGCTCGGCTCGATCAATTTGCAGTTGATCGAACGCCTTCTTGAATATGATGTTGACCGAGCTACCTGTGTCAACAAATATGCGGTGAATGGTGTAATTTGCTATTACCGCTTTAATGAGCAGTGTGTCGTCATGGGGCACTTCTACTCCTTCTAAGTCCCCGGGTCCGAAAGTGATTTCCGGTCCACTTGCCCGCTCTTGGCTGCAGCCGACCGCGTGGATCTGCAGCTGCCGGACACCCGCCTTTCTGGCTCGGTTGGAGTCTCCTCCGGTCGGCCCGCCAGCGATGACATTGATCTCGCCTCGGGAAGTGTTGCTTTTATTTTCTTCTTCGCGAGCGGATGGTCGGGATCGTTCTCTGGACGCTCGGCGATTCTCTTGCCTGGGTGAGCGATGCCGATCGGGAGTCTGTTGCCGTGGCCTATCAACCCGAGTCCGATCGGCTTCCCGAATTCTTTGTCGCCGATCGGCTGAGGGAGATCGCCGTTCGGCATTCCGCGGCACAGGATGAGCCACGAAGGGAAGACTTCGACAATCCCTGGTGTTGTGCGTATCCGTCTGGTGGAAGGAGCAGAACATCGGGGTCCATTTCTTCTTTGGCTTGCTTCGAGCGGCAGCTACTTCTTGTACCTGGGACCTTACACGAGGGGATCGGATTGCTTCTGCCCTAGGTCCTCTAGGTGGCTGCTGAGCGGCGTGCTGTTTCCGCTCGGCATGGACAGGTGCCCGCTCTGTCGGAGTTTCCTTTTTCCGGGCGGCTTGCGCTTCTTCCACGTTAATGTACTCGTTGGCCCGATTTAGCATGTGATCATAATCTCGGGGCGGCTTGCGGATGAGCGATCGGAAGAAGTCGCCATCCACTAGGCCTTGTGTGAAGGCATTCATCATGGTCTCTGATGTGGCCGTTGGAATATCCATCGCCACTTGGTTGAATCGTTGGATGTAAGCACGAAGCGATTCTCTCGGCTCTTGCTTGATGGCGAACAAGCTGACACTTGTCTTCTGATAACGCCGACTGCTAGCGAAGTGGTGGAGGAAGGCCGTTCGGAAGTCCTTGAAGCTAGTGATAGATCCGTCCGGCAGCCTCCGAAACCACCGTTGAGCCGATCCCGAGAGAGTTGTAAGGAAGACGCGGCACTTTACTCCATCTGTATACTGATGGAGTGTAGCTATGTTATCAAACTTACCCAGATGATCATCTGGGTCCGTTGTTCCGTTGTACTCTCCGATCGTCGGAGGCACGTAATGCTTGGGCAAAGGGTCTCGTAGAATGGCCTCCGAGAATTGGCGATTGATCCGCTCGGGAGATGAATCTGCTCGGGGAGCTTTCCCCTTTCTGGCGTCTCGCCTGGGCATTTCGTCAGAAGAAGATCCCCTATCTTTCCGAGCTGGTACGGTTTCAGGGGTGCGGAATAAGGCCCGATGGAACGCCACGGTGGCTTGAGGTGCTTCTGCTCGGCCACCTGACGCAGATGTTGCTTGTTGCTCCTGCCGCTCGGCTGCCTCTTTCTGTTTCTGCTCCACAAGTTTGGCGGCCCTCATCTCGACCAGAGCGTCCAACTCTTCTTGTGAGAGTGCCACATTGTGTATCCTTCCAGCCTCGTCCATTGTCTCTGCTCAGATGCAGGTGCGTTCCCACAGACGGCGCCAATTTGTTCCTGTCTGGAAGCTGAGAAAACGAACCTGCCGGTATGACGTGTCTGGAAGGTTGACCGCATCCCCATGACCCGGTCGATGAACTGTCCGCTACGTTGACCAGATCGTCAGAAGTCCTCCTCCGGTCAACTGTACCTGTATCCAGCGACCGGGTTCCCCCGGTCTCTGGTACCTCGGTGCTCGAGGCGAATCCCACAAATGCATAAATATCCGGATAATAATAGAATATCCGGTCTTCGTCTTCCGGCTGCTGGCGCGCTTCACGTCTGCGTCGCGTGTCTTGACCAGGCCTTCAAGTCGAGCCACCTCTGTCTCCAAGTCGGCGGACTTCTTCTGTTCGGCCTCGAGGGTTTGTTTCTCCCGCTCGGCCGATGGACCCCCTGACACTTGGAGTTTCTCCAAGAGATCCTCCAGCTCGGCTAGCCGATGGCTAGTGGCGATTTGCTCAGCCCAGCGCTGTAAGGGAAACAATAAAATGAGGAACTGGACGGTAGCATAGCACAGAAAGAAAAATGAATTTACCTGAGTGGCCTGCTGCATGTTGTTATCGCCGAGCTGCTTGGGCGTCATGAGGGCCACTTGAATCTGGGCGTCCTCGAACAGCTTGGCGAGCGGGCCCGTCAAGGTTATTTCGTGGACAGGGCTTGATGGCTGATCAGAAGACAGTAAATATTCCTCCGACGGGAATCGGAGGGTAGTTTTGATGGTCGGATGGCCGGACGGCGCTTCTTCAGTCGCGGCCGCCTGATGCGAGGACTCCCCCATAGTGGAAGTTTCGCCTAACCGACGTAAGCGGCGACGAGTTTGGGGAGAAGAGCCTGAGGGCCGTGCGGTAGGCGAAGACACAGGGGTCCCGATCTGCGTCGGTGTGCGGTCCGGCGAATCTACCCCGATCGGCACTTGTGGTTCGCTTTGAGTCGGAAGGCGGGGGTCTCTTCGACGTTTCCGCCGAACTTCCAGTGGGGGGTCCCCGGCCTAGGGGACTCCCAGCTCTGCTGGAGCAGAGGAAACAGGATCCGCTTCAACCTCCGTTGAAGCGGCTGAGGTGACTTCTGTTTCAGGAGCCGACTGTGTCCCCCCCGCTCGGCGAGTTCTCTTTTAGTCGCCGCTTCGATTTCCACGGACTTCAACTTCAGATGATCGGTGGCCTTGGAGCGCCACATGACTTCAGCTGCAGTAAAAGAAATTAAAATCAATTAGACAAAAAAGACTAAGAGTGAAGAATCCTTACTCATGCGGATGGGGAGGTTTGCCCGAACGGGAGACAATCCGAAAATATACAACACCCCTTGAGAAGCAACTGGTCGATCTTGTATCGCTGACCGGATAACCAGTTTGCCGCATGAAGATAGGATGGGTTGCTTCTGAACTTGCCGAGCTCCGGCTGAGTCGGCACAGCGGTCTGCCATTTGGTGCGGAAGGCTGGCCGCTCGGGAAGTCAGATGTAGAAGAAAAACTCCTTCCAGTGTTTGTTGGAGGTCGGCATATTATCAAAAAATCTAAAGCCTATTCTACTTTGGAAGATAAAGGTGCCCGGCTCAGATTGTTTAGGGTAGAAAAAGAAGTGGAATATTTTGGGGTCGAGAGGGATACTGTGCAGCTTAAAGAGGACGACTACCCCGCTCAGCAGCCTAAAGGAATTCGGCACAAGTTGGCCGAGCGGGATGCGAAAATAATTACAAACCTCCAAAATAAAGGGATGGGTAGGAAACCTAAGGCCGCCCTGGAATTGGTCCAGAAAGAAACAAATGGTGCCGATCGGCGGGTCATGGGGCCGATCAGACGGGTCGGCTACAACTATTTCATAGTCATCGGGAATCCCGTACGTCCGAACAAGGCGCCGAGCGCCCTCCTCATCAAATCGGCTCTCCATAGTCAGGTACCAAGGGCCTTAACTCCAACAGCGGGTTCAGAGGAGCTTGCCATCTCGAAGGAGCAAAAAGACAGCGAGAAATCGAAGGAATGGGAGCAAAGAAGGTAGAACAAGTGGGGAGGGCCTTGTAAGGGGAGGGGAAAAGCTTACTGAGGGAAGGTAGACAGAAAGGATCACCAAAGAGCCGAAGACCACCGAGAGGCGAAAGCTGGGACGGCCGGAATGATGCAGCAGCAGCGGGCACCTTCGACTGAAAATTCGCGATAAAACAGAGAATGCGGCGTAAAAAGGCGAAGACGAGGGCTTTATACGGTCGGCCTCGTCCGTTGGATGCAGGTCACGGAAGACGAAGTCATCATCTAGCCGTCCGTTTCAAAATAACCAGCGTCCCATCGTACGGGTCATCACCGCCGCGCAAGAGGAGCCACGTGGCGCTCTGTCGCCAGGCACAATTAATGCGCCCATACCGCGCATGCTTCGACTTAATGAAAAGGATTTGCATGATTTTCGAGAAGATCTAGACAAGCAAACATCTATGTTGAGTGACAAGACAACCGGAATGAAGAGCCGAACGGCTGAATTTGGAGGAAGGGCCGAACGGCCCCACGGATACTATAAGCGACGGAAAGGCGACGACCGCCCGCTCGGACACATAGTCCAGTCAGTCGGACTCACTGCCTCCTTCGACTAGACTTGAAGGGAAGGCAAGTGATCCGGCGGTAAGAATGGGGGGCCCACCCTCTGAAGGGTCCCAGCCTAAGGACGGATGGAGGGCTGGCCCAGCGGATGATGGTCCGAGCGGAGCTATAGATAACCCATCCATGGGCTTGGGTTTCTGACGCCAAGGCAGGAGGATCTAAGGGCCGAGCAGGAGTCCGCTCGGCTGGGACCTAAGGGCCGAGCGGGTGGTCCGCTCGGCCAAGATAAGGGCGAGGGTACAAAGGTAGCCGAGCGGCCTATGCGCTTGTCTCGAGATATGGGATGTCAGAGAAGGCACGTCTAATGATAAGGCCGTACCCGAGATTGCACGATGGAAGCTCCCGCCGTCACATCAGGGAGAGGTGGATACAGTAGCAGTATGGCCTCATATATGCTCTTCTGACAGGCCCATACTTGGGTATGGTCTGAAGCAGATGACTGCTTCGATCGACGTGCCTGGGCTCTTTCGATAGCTCTATATAAGGCCTCCATTTCTTCACCGGAGGTACGCGCGTCGGGATCTCTGAAGCCACTTCTTTGCTATTTCCTCACCTGACTTGAGCGTCGGAGGGCCGTCGCCGGGACACCCCCCCGTCTCGGTCTTGTTGCAGGTTCGCCGGAGCACTCAAGGATCCAGCAGGGAGCGCCACGTCCCCAGCGTCCGTTGACTCCTAGTTCAGACAGGATCATAACCTATTTCTTAGGATTACAAATCAAACAGACAAATGAAGGAAACTATATTTCTCAACATAAATACACCAAAGAATTACTTAAAAAATTCGGAATGGAAAATACAAAAGAAATAAAAACACCGATGGCTGTAAACACAATCTTAGATAGTGACCCAAATGGAAAACCAATTGATTTAAAATATTATAGAAGTGCAATAGGTAGCCTACTGTACTTAACTGCAAGCCGACCTGATATTTTATTTGCAGTTAGTATGTGATACCAAACTTGTGCTAAGGAATCCCATTTGACACAGGTTAAAAGAATTTTTAGATATCTTAAAGGAACAACAAATGTAGGAATCTGGTATCCTAGGACAAATAATTTTGAACTAATAGGGTATTCTGACTCAGATTATGCTGGATGCAAATTAGACCGCAAAAGCACAAGTGGTGGATGCCAATTATTAGGTGCATCACTTGTTAGCTGGTTTAGTAGAAAGCAACATTGTGTTGCTCTGTCTACAACTGAGTCAGAATACATAGCTATAGGCGAATGTGTTGCACAAATATTATGGATGATGCATACTCTAAAAGATTTCAACTTAAATATCACAAATGTAAAAGTATTAATTGACAATATAAGTTCAATTAACTTAACCAAGAATCCTGTGCATCATTCAAGAACCAAACATATTGAAATTAGACACCACTTCATCAGGGATCATGTTACTAAAGGCGATATTGAACTCAAGTACATTGAGTCCAAATCAAATTTAGCTGACATTTTTACAAAACCTCTCCCTGAAAGTGAATTTAGCAACTTACGACGAAAATTAGGGATGTGCTTAATAGACTAGGATCTTTCAAAAATACTTTCAAAAATGATTTTACCAAATTATAAGTCAAATTTATTTGTTTTCAAACTTTCCATTTTTAGATTTTCAAAAACAGTTTTTGCCTTAGACTAGTTTTGAATCCTTAGAAAGCATGTACCCATAGGACTAGTTTTTGAGCATCTCACCAACACCCTAGGTTTACCTTGCTTGTGTTTGACAAACATAGAAAGGGGTGAGATGCATAGGCCAACTGTCTGGACTTAAGATGCTTATTTCAGGCATCAACATAAATATGTAATTACATCTACTTCGATATTAATCGATTAAAGTTAATCACCGTCAAAAACTCAGATGATAAAATTAATTGTACTAACTAAGAATCAAACTACTATCTTCTGATAGCTAGTTAATACCTAATTGGTTAGACAGCTGGTTAAAGTTAAATATCAAGTTCAGGGGGAGAATTAACTCAAATTTTGTGTGTTTGAAAAATGCCTTTTAAAACCTAACCTATGTTTGAACATTGATTTACAAAATTTAAATTTAACTAAGTATTTGAAAAATATGAAAGTTTAATCCCACCTGATTTTCAAACCTGATTTGAAAAGTTAACTATTTCAAAATTTAGCTTTTATCAAATTAGCCTTAAAAATTAATTTTTGACAAAAAAAAAATTGGTTTGAAAAATCAAAGTTGAAAAAACTTACCTTTCTGAAAATTAGATGTTACTTAAACATAAAAAGTAAATTTGAAAAACCTATTTTTGAAAATTTCCACACGCTTAAGAGTTAAACTTGATTAACTTTTCAAAACTCAACTTGTCTCCCCCAAGTCAACTTGACTATTTTTTACTTGGTGTTAAAAAATTACACTTTTATCTTTCAAATTTTGAATCAAACTTAGATATCTTTCAAAATTTGATTACCTGTTACAGTAACTCTTCACTATGATTATTTACCTTTGTTCATTTTTTTGATGAATGCCAAAGGGGGAGGAGGGTTAGGTGGTTAAGTTAGCTAAACCAATTTGAAAACACAAACTAATTTTAAAACCACACAAATGCATGTTGTTTCTTGCATATGCTTTCACTAACTTAACCAGGTTGTCATTCCATCAAAAAGGGAGAGATTGTTGGTGCGGCTAACACTAACGATTTAACCTAGGTTTTGATGAATGAGAAATAGGTTAAGTTAGTCTTGTTGTTGTCTGACACTTTGATCGAGTGTGCAGGAGAAGTCCAGCTAGGTCGATGGGCTGACCGGATAGCTGGCGAGAAGTCTAAGCGGGTCGACGGGCTGACCGGACGCTTGGCGAGAAGTCCAAGCGGGTCGACGGGCTGACCGGACGCTTGGCGAGAAGTCCAGACGGGTCGACGGGCTGGCAGGTAAGTGAGGTAAGTCACTGGAGGGGAGTGACTGTGAGGACGCATTCCCGGGAAGGGGACATTAGGCGTCGATCCGGCTTAGATCCATTTCGGATGTCTAAGTCGAGATCGTGACTAGATTCCGGTCTCGGAAAGACGGAATCTAAGTCATACTTTTTTTATTTATCTGTTGAACTTTAACTGTGCTGACAATTTGTGTTACAGGATATACATTTACCTCGGACTAACTTTGTTTTGCAGGAAAAGGAGTTTTCTGGAACAAGGTGGTCCGGGCGCCCGGAAGGCGAATTCTATCCAGCCTAGTCGTCGCCATGTGGAGCATCATGGTTTGTGCAGCTACGTCACATTCCAGACGCCCGGAAGGGATCCAGGCGCCTGGAACAGCATATAAAAGAAGTCCCAGACAGGAGCTTCAGAATCAATCAATCAAGCTGAGAATTCTTCTACTGCTGGTCTTGCTGCTCAACGTTCAGTGCGACGCCAACAAAGCTCCGACACTACGCTCCATTCTTTTCCCTTCTTGTCGTTATTTTATTTTTAGTTTTCATTAGCATTCACTGTACGGTTCTTTTGTAATCATTATTTCGAATTGCTAGTGATTGTCCAACGAAAGTGGTCAAGGACCACGGGCCTTCGAGTAGGAGTCGTCACAGGCTCCGAACGAAGTAAAACAACTGTGTCTATTTTACTTTTCCGCTGCGCTTATACTCTTGTTTTTCGAATCGATATTCACCCCCCCTCTATCGAATCTAACGGTCCTACACTATGTTCCAATATAATTTGAATGTCGTCTAGCATCTCCATATAACAGTCTAATGGATAGGACAAGGGCGTATCAATTAGGTATAAAAAAATAATAAAAATTTAATATATCATAAATATCATATCGAAATATATTGAATCATACTGATATTATCAGTGATCCTATCTAAAAATGATAAAGAAGACTAGTTGAAAATATGAGTCCTCAGTTGATCATGTGAAAACTTTGCTCCGATCTGTAACATAATAAACGTCAGTACCAGGTCAGGGAAGGGGTCCAAGGTGTTGGCGTTCCGACACTCAAGTCAGTTACTAGAATAGTGAAAAGACGACAAAGTAAACTAGAAGCAATGAGAGCATGAGCACAAATAACAAATATCACATACCTTTGCCAGTGCATGAACCTCCTCTTTATATTGTGCTATAGCAGACGATGTGCATGCTTCTCAAGATGTGAGCACATTTTCCCAACTATCCTATGAAAAAACCTGCTAGGAAAATATCTCTGACATTATATCTTAACATGACATGTAAATCCCTGATATGACAGTCGAAGTTTCCATCATACGATTTACCTATTGACCATGTCTTGCTGTCAGCAACATTATCTCCCAAAGAGATAATACGAGATATGGGAGGGGTCTCATTGCTTGGCCGAGTGGGAGAGCCGCTCGACTGAAATTTCCCATCCGGTCGATCTCAGCTGCTCTTCTCCGTAGTACCCCGGTTCGACAGATTGTTTCTTATTTGACCGGACATGTGCTTCGGTCGGCATAGCATTCCCTTGGATAGTTGTCAGCCTCTAATGTCCTTTCCGTAGTGACCCTGGTCGAACAAGCGGTCCACTCATATAAGTCACCTGGTCGATCGGACCCTTCAGGCCCGATCGACAGTTGGTGTTGACTTCCGCTCGATCAACTTAGATGAGTCCGTTAGTTCTATAGCGTTGACCGCCTTGGCTTTTACCTCTACGTTGGTTGCTGATCCCGCCTTTGACTTATACTTGATAGACACAATTTACCACCGCATCAATTGGTATACCGAAAATTTTGGATTGTAACTGCAATAGGTTGTCTAGGTCAGGATCTTTAGTAATGAGAATATCTCCCTACGTTGTTAAGGCCTAAGAGCTACACAAAAGTAAGTAATTCACAATTCTCGGGTCAACAAATTAACGAACTTGTTGAGTCGAATACGAGAAAAAAAAAATCGAGGCAACAACCTAATTAAGTTAAACAAATTCTTAAAACACAAACTTGAAACCAAATACAACTTTCTTGTATAAGTTGATACAGTGGTAAAACAAGAGGTAAAAAGGCAAAAGCAAGCTCATTGATTCATGATGTTAATGGTGGGAAAGTAACAAAAAGGTGTATCAACTTTCCTCATAGATTACAAGTGCGAATTTAATGGAGCAATTCAAATATTTGTTGAGAAAGAAACTCCAACACGTGCAGAACTAGAGAATAAAGATACTCGACTTTACGGCTTACGTGAACCGATCCTTGGAGCAGCAGCGCAGCTAGACGTAAATACCCGCGTTTTCAGTAAAGAATATAGCATCACAAAACAATTAGCGCATTATTAGAAATTAAATGAGATATCATAAATAAAATGACACCCCGCAAAGTTCATGGAGTGATGAAGCTCCTAGTCGAAATATTTCTGGAGCATACCTTGTGTTGGGATTCCATTAAAATTTTACATTAGAAAACATCATAGGTTTTAAAAAATATAAGATATTTTCATTAACCTGAGACCTTTTAAATAGAATTCAAGAATAAAATCATGAAAATCTAGGTCCAAAATGAATAATATCATATCATTATGGAGATATGTAAACATCCTTTAGTCCTAACAAATAATATCAGAGTCATGGTCAAGACTAGATATCATGTGGAATAGCCTTGAATGAAATTGAGGGTAGGCCCGAAGCAGGTTATGAGTGACAGGATGCTTATAGGAGGCTTGGAGCAGGTCAGAATATGACCGGATATTTATAGAGGAGGAATAGATCAGGATGACCAGATGTTCATGAAAAATTCGGATTATGAAGATAATTATGATCCTTTATTTAAAGAAAGGATTGTTGATAGGAAAAATACTGAAAATAAAATTTTATAGCAGGAGTCAATAAACTTTAGTTAAACTAAATTAACCGTAATCCATCAAATTTTAAAATTCAATTCGGCTAATTTAAAATTTTAACCTTTTTTTTCTTAAAATATTTATTTAATCGATCTATTTCAATTTTAAAAATTAAAATTTGATTAAATCAAATGTCTCCTCAAGCTAATTCCTCCTCATGTACACGCACGCTTCTATCGACGTCTTCCCCACAACTTCCGACAAACCAGTCCAGATGCGCACGGTACCAGAAGGGTGTGGGAGGACCTCCTGCTCTCGCCGCTAGCTCCTCATACCTTCTGTTCAGCTGCCTGGCGTCCTCCCCCTCCGCGACTTTGACAACGGGAGGATCTCGTTACTTTCGCCGCCAGCTCCTCCTACCTTTTGCCCGGCCGCCCAATGCCCTCCCTTGAGGCTTCGACAACTCAGGCCAGACGTCAGATGCCACCTGTAGCTTCGACAACCAAGGCCCTCGGGAGGATCCCATTGCTCTCTCCCCTTCTATTGGACTATTCCTTTTTTTCCTTGTTTTGATTAACCAGGTGGTATCGTTGAATCAGTGACGACCGACCTTTCCTCTTTGATTCTATGCTTTGTTCAATCACTCTTCAAATAATTTTATATTAGATGAAAGGAAAGCTTTTCACGGTAAGTAAGAAGAAGATGATTAATTTTACCATAATTAAGAAATTGGTTAAATTTGATAGGGATTAAAATGGAGTTAAAATATTAAAATCGTTCAATTTTTCATCGATTTTATTCCGTTAATTCAACTTTATTTTAATAATACATGGGGGCTTGAAGGGTCAGTGAGCGGAAGGAGAACACTTACACAAAACCGTATAAACGTGCCATATATGCACCTCTCATAGTCTCATCGGATAAAGGAAGATGAATCAGAGAGTTTAGCTCGATAAATTTGAATAGAGGCGACTCGCCGTAGTTGGATGGAGCGCGGTTCGGTTCCCCTACATCACGACCGTCGGATGGATTGATCACATCGTGATCGTTCATTTTTAGATATCGTCAAAATTCTAAAAATGGAAAATTAGGCAACGGTGGCAGTAATGTGATTATCTCACAGCATAGTGGCAATTGTTTAGTTGATACCAGCACGAACGTATTAAAATGGCAAGGACCAAGGGGTTTTCAATCAATTTCGACTCCGTGACAAAGTGGCAACTCGCGCTTTCTCACGACTGGCCTCCGATTTCTGTACCCCAATTCCTCGTTCATCCTCTCTTCCCTGCTTGAGTCGATCCTACAATCCTCACTTCTTCTTCTAGTAATCGATCGTGCTTATTCTGTAAAGGACCATCCGATGGGCGCCCTCTAATTGTTTTTTTTTTTTTTTTCAGATTGTTAGGGATTGTCCGCATATTTCGATTGATGGAAGCAGCAGCGAGCCTTCGATCTCCGCAGATCCTCTACAGAACTCGCCGATTTGGTCCGAGATACTCCATCTTCGGCGCCCATCGGATGGGTTTCCTCTCTTTCGAGTCCAAACCCCATCTCGGATTCAAGGTAATTGATATTGGTTCATTTGGCTAGAACCAGTGAAAAGGCGATGCTTTTTCCAGATTATATGCAGATTCTTTCCTTTTCCCGGTCTTTATTGTTAGATTTACTCACTTATGCTTTTTGGCAGGGCCATATTCCGATCCAACTGTCGAACTATGGGCCACAACGATTAGGTGCACGGAGGAGTATTGTCAGGGCAGCATCGTCTTCTTTCATGGAGGATTCATCGCGAATTGCACCTCTCCAGCTGGAGTCTCCGGTTGGGCAATTCCTATCTCAGATCCTTGTCAACCATCCTCATCTCTTACCTGCTGCCGTCGAGCAGCAACTTGAGCAACTCCAGACCAATCGTGAGGCTGAGATGAACAAGGAGGAGCCTGCTCCTTCGGGGGCCGATATTGTTTTGTACCGGTAAAATATATACATTCCTGTCAGATAAACCTTATTTGTTCACAGAGATTGAAGACATTCAGGTTTGCCTAGAGTCATTGCATATTACATGGTGGGGTTTTAGGTCAAAACATCATTGTACGTTTGGTTTGCACGAATGACTATCTCATTCCTGATAACTTCTGGCGAAATTGATATTCCTGTGTTTTGGAAGCAAGATGAATTTGGAAGCTAATTCAGGCAAAATTATTGTTCTCTATCAATCAAGAATAATTACACTACTGTTTATCAATTCCATTGAACCAATATAGAATTTGAATTGTTCCAAGAGATTCATGTCCTTTCTTCATTTTTTTAGGAGAATTGCTGAGGTCAAAGCTAATGATAGGGAAAGGACTCTTGAAGAGATATTATACACATTAGTTATCCAAAAGTTTGTTGAAGCTGATGTTTCCTTGGTTCCTGCAATATCGCAATCAGACCCTTCTGGCAGGGTTGACCAGTGGTCATCACAGGATGAAAAACTTGAAAAGCTACATTCTTCCGAAGCTTATGAAATGATTAAGAATCACTTAGCTCTTATACTGGGGCAGCGATTGGGTGACTCCAACTCTGTGGCGCCTATTAGCAAGCTTAAAGTTGGCCAAGTTTATGCTGCTTCTGTCATGTATGGCTACTTCCTCAAGAGAGTGGACCAAAGGTTCCAACTAGAGAAATCAATGAAGATTCTCCCTTGGGGTTCAGAGGAAGAGGAGAGTGCTATTAAACAAGCAATACTGGATGAGTCCAGACCATCTGCCCCAATAGAATTAACACATCCTGAGGCGTCGTCATGGTCTTCATCAAGCTTTAACCACGATGGGTTTGGGAATGGAATGAAATCCCGTCGTTTGCGGTCATATGTCATGTCATTTGATTCTGATACTCTTCAAAGATATGCTACAATTAGATCGACCGAAGCCTTTAACATTATTGATAAGCATAATGAGGCTCTATTTGGGAGGCCTGAGATTGTCTTCACACCAGAAGGAACTATTGATTCTTCAAAGGATGAGCTCATCAAGATCAGTTTTGCAGGTTTGAGGAGGCTTATCTTGGAGGCTGTCACTTTTGGTTCTTTCCTTTGGGATGTTGAAAGCTATGTAGATTCTAGGTATCATTTCGTGACTAACTAGTTAGTCCACTATTAGACTCGGAAGCAATTGATGGATATGAGGATGCAACGATTCCCTATTTGGAGTTCAGATGGCAGTATGACTAATGATAGCATGGTAACTGTCAGATGCATAATATAGTTGAGGGTCTTTGTATCCCTGTAATATAGTTGGGGTCTTTGTAACTTTCAGCTTCTTCAGTAATATTGTTGAGGGTGTACATACAAAAACTTGCCTTTTGGACCCCCTAAACTTTGTTCAAGATGAAAGCTTTGTTCAGTGTCTAGTACCGGTCATAATGTAGAAAATTGAGGTTTGCACATCCATGATTATTCACTTGTACCTTATGTTTTTTACGAGTACTTTTAAGAGAACTATTATAGAAGTTGGTTTCAACATTGAAAGGCTCACTCATATGGACTTATCCTTGTCACCCTCAATAAATTTAGGGCTTTATTTGTGGTCAGACCTTTTGTTAAGCAATCTACAGGGATATTGTTATACTTTGCACAGAACTTATTTGGATGCATCCCCACAGACTTGAATTTGAGTTGCTTTCTATACAGACCATTTTATGTTCTTTAGGCCATGTACTTGATTTAAAGTCCATGTAAATTTTAAACTTTATCATTAGTTTGTATGTAGTTTTATACAATTCATCCTGCATTTTGCATGAAAATTGAAAATGGGCATGAAAAGAATTCATGATCTTAAACCATATTGTAATTGAAATCCTAGATTATATTATTCTTTTTCTGTGTTAGATGGGAAAGTTGAGTGGACCTTAAGCTGAAGCAACAAAAGTGTGTTGGTCTCGTCTCATCTCATGGCTTGGCTTCCTATAGCTTGGTCCTACCTTTCACCGTTTTACGCTTGTACAACTTTTTCTATAGAGAAAAATGCCTTTCAGTCAATATCAACATTCCTTGTTTTTTTCCTTTTGGTTTTGGTTTGATAATTTGGCAGAAGAAAAACCTCATTAAAAAAATAAGTTAATAATACAAATATTGATAAAAAGAAAATATTTCCAAATATATTTTAGTAATATAATAAAAAGGACAAAAATTGAAAGGGCCTTCCTTATTTTTGAAATCATCGAGATGATATCCCATTTTAAATTTTTATAAAAAGGGTGCTCTATCCCCATGTATAGTTATTTAATTATTCATCACTATACTATTTTCATTATGATCTTTTGTATATATTTTCCGTCTAAAATTTGAATTGTAGTTGTTACAACTAAATTGTCACACAATTATAACAGTTACGATTTCGTAGTTACTATAACTATATAACAGTTTGAAATCGTAGTTGCTACAACGTAAATGTTAGGTAAGAAAAATCATAACTTTTGATTCAAATTGAATTACAGGATGCATAATTTATTAAATTGAACCTTGTTCGAATATCTACATTTGTTACTAAGTGTAATCCATAACGGTCCCGTCTTAGGCTCAAAAAATATCTTTTAAAGTCTTTTCAAAGGTTTTAAAAAATTTTAATCCTCTTTATTAAGGTTATTTTAATATTGTAACAACTATGAAATCATAATTGCTACACTACCATAGTTGTTATAATTATAATAATTGTAATAACTACAAACAGTAGTTATTACAATTATAAACTATAACTTTTATAATTATAGCAACTATGAAACTGTAGCTATTATAAATATTGTAATAATTATCATTTTGTAATTATTACCATGTTCAAAATTTAAGCAGAAGATAGAACCAAGAGTGCGATACAATATTAGAAATGATACGGAAGGATAATTGTATTATTATATATAGAGCACCCTTTTAATAAAAAAAATTAAAAAATAGGCATCATTTTGATTTTTAACCTATTAAAAAAATATATTGTGTTTGAATTTTTTTTTAAAAAAAACTATTTTTAATATAAATTATTTCTCAACAACAAACTGAAAATGCAAAGTATTTTTTTTTTTTTCAAAATCTACAACTCCGGACGAAAAATCTTGAAAGATTTGCAAAAACTCTCATTGCCATATTCAATCGAAAAGGGGCAATTAAATGCCATCCTCTGCACATGTTCTGCCCTAATAAGCATTTCTTCTCGTATCTTTTTCCTTCCTTCAGAACTGACTCCACTTCTACGTTAATATTGAAACCACACAGTGCATGCATAACACGGAGCCCATATAGAGAACAATGAGGGAGATGGGAAAAATAAAGTACAGGCAAATTGTAAAGCTCTCTTTTCTCCCTTCTTCAATCGCTCCACACCTCCCTAGCTACCTTAGCTTCTCTAGTATATATCATCTGTTCTGCTTCAAATGGACCACGCTAGGAAAAATTGCTCGAAAGCAATGGCTTCCATTGAGTAGGCCCGAAAGCTCAAGCATTGCTTTTCTTTACATGAATTGATGAGAGGCAGAAAACGAGGCCATTTGCTATCCTTGGAGCGAGAACCTTGAGATAGATAAGGCAATGTCGTCGTCTCATGAAGGAGAAGTTTCTCTTGATCTCTCCCTTCAAATTGGCCCTCCAACCACTGATGATCTCGCTCTCTCCGACATAAGCATGTTTCAGAGGCCTCGAGAAGCACACCAGATCACTTCTCCCAGCAATATTGTATGCCTGGTGAACCCCTACTTCTGCCCATCGCCGATGCAGCTGCCGGCGTGGAGCATAAACCACCACCGCCGGCATGATCACCATCTCGAACTTCAGGTGCAGAATTACCGAAACGCCATGGTGAGATCGAGACTCATGGCGTTCGAGTATCCGACAATGAAGCAGAGCGCGAGAGGACCGAGGATGCGATGGACCAGCAGCCTTCATGCACACTTTGTCAATGCTGTTCGCCTCCTCGGCGGCCATGAGAGTATGCATTCATCGATCTCATCCTTAACCACTGTAGTTTTTTTCTTTTCTTTTCATTCTTTTCTTTTCCTTTTTTTAATTATCTTTAATAATCAATCTGAGAAAGAAACTAGACTGAATTTTGTATATTTTGATGATGATCAACTGTAGAAGCTACGCCAAAGTCAATTATAGAGCTGATGGATGTGAAAGGTCTCACTCTTGCCCATGTCAAGAGCCACTTACAGGTACACTCTAATTCCTCTTTCTAGACCTCATCGTCATTCTTTATCATCTTGAACGCTGTTTCTATGATTTTCTCTCTCCATGCATTTTGTTGTCTGAGATGAACTAGAGTGAGAGTTATGATTCTGCTTCCGCAGAGTACAGAAAAAGCCAGCGAGAGAGATAGACAGAAAAGAAAAGTAGCCATTATTTCACAATTCTGTCAAGATATAACAAAACTTTTCCAACCTCAACAAATCACAAAAGCATCAACCTCGGCATTAGAAGAATCCTTTCATTAATTAACAGCAGTAGGAAAAAGACAAACTATGAATATTATTGCATGCCATCTCTCTCTAGTGTTTCTAGCTTCTAACTGTAGCCTTTGTCCATTTTTTGCTTTGCAGATGTATAGAGCTCTTAACTCTAGCGACAAACCTACAGCTTCAACAGGTTGATCCTGTTGCTTTCCATTTGAATTTTTTAAGATTCTTTTGTTATTTTTTTCTCCCCATTTTGTTAGCATCATGTTTTGCTAGTTTGACTTGACCTAAATATGCATGTATTTTGATCCCGTAAAAGCTCTTTTATGCTTTTTCACACATTAAAATTCTGATTCAAGCCAGTGTTCTTGAATAAGGCCAATCTGAAGTGTTTATTGAAGAAGATTTAGCACCAGGAAGCAGTGACCGACCACCAAACCATCATGTTTTGGATTCTAATGCCACCAGGTGGAGTAATTAATTAACTTTGGTTTCCTTAATCATTTTATCTTAGTAATCTTAATGAGTTTTTAAAGCTGGAATAATACAGGATCCAGCTTCAATTCAGTTCAGACTCTGAGGTATAAAATTATTTTTTTTTCCTAAAAAAAACTATTTCTTCTCAAAAACATTGTTCTGAAAGTTTGAATTACTGAATTTGGAGTTTATCAGGATCGTTGTAGATCAAATGGCTCAAATTCTTTTTCGAGTGATGGTCAGGAAAGGAAAGATCCAAGCTTGGAATTCACCTTGGGAAGATCAGGCTGGCAGTCCACATTGTAGTGGAACAAGATTGAAGTAATAAATATACAAGTTCCAACTTAAGTATTTGGCTGCTTTCCATAAACAGGAGGTTAATTTGCTGTGAAGAACACCGAGAAGTAACTTGCTCGATTTGCTTAAGTTCTTAATTTTGCATTCGGAGACAAAACTAAACACCTCTTAAGGAGATTTAATTTCTACATGGATGTACTCAAAGTATCAGTATCAGTGTTGTTCTTTAGTTGTCACTATGAATCATAATAAACGTAGTTTCTTCTGTTTGTGACTTTTCAAAGTGTCAAAAGGGGTTGCAAGATTCTTGTGGATAAGACTCGTTTTAACTAACTGTTCTAAAATATGGACGCATCGTTGTGTTTTTGTGGAAGCCAAATGAACTTGTTTTTAATTTTTTGTTTTTCTTTCTTTTTTTTTTCAATCAATATTTGTCTTGTTTTTATCTCTGTGACTCTTGGAAATTTTCAAAATAGAAATTCTTGTCTAGAAGGCTTTTAGAATATCGAAAAGGAAGAAGATGAAAGAAAGCTTGTGGAAATCTTAAAATATTTAGGGGAAAATAAAATAAAATCGAACTTCATGTAGCAATAGATATTTTGATCGCCTAAAATAGGAAGAATCTATTGCCCAAATTTGGATATTTGTTCTTGCCTGCATTGAAAGTTTATCAATTTTTTATATTTCTAAATTTTATTAAACAAATAGAAAATGATAATGAGATTGTTTTACATCAAAATGTTTGATCTTGGATAAAAAATTAAAAATTAAAAATGTGTTTAAATAGAAAAAGAGTGTTTCTGTCTTTAGAACTTACCTTTTTGCACCGGTAACCTTACCTACCTCGCCGTCGCTATATCTCGCCCCAAAATAGATATGAGAGGGCTCATCGCAATCCGCCCCTCGGCCGCTCTTCTCTCCGCCGATCTTTTCCATCTTGCTTACCGCCGCCACCTCCCCCTCCTCGGTCGCCGGAGTCCTATTGTACCGTTACGGACGCCGAATTCTGGTGGCCGCCGACTTGCCACGATCTCCGCCATGGCTTCCGCCTCCAAGGCCGAGGATGCTAGGGTCCCGCCCGCACTCCAGCTCGCGCCTCCGCCCGTCTCCAAGGTGAGATTTTTGTTTAATGAATTTTTCTTCCGTCGTCTGATTCCGGCTCTCAATCCGTGGGATTTTGTTATCATTGGCCATTTCTTGTAGTTTAAGATCGCGCTCTGCCAGTTGTCTGTGACGCCGGACAAGGATAGGAACATTGCGCATGCTCGGAAAGCGATCGAGGAGGCTGCCAGCAAGGGGGCACAGCTTGTTCTGTTGCCAGTAGGTCACTTGATTGTGGAATTTTTACTGAATCATTACTTTTCTTATTATTTTGACCAGAGAGAGGAATTATGTTGTTGAACTTTGCATTATGCCGAGGATCCTATACACCGTCAATAGCAGCTTTTCCTTTATTTCTTCACTAGAACCAAGGATATATTTATCAGCACGAGTTTAACCGCAAAATATGATTCCACTCAAACTGCACGAATTATGTCCTTAACTCTTGATGGGGCTAAAGCTAAAGTATTTTATTTATTTTACAGAAAAGAGAAAATCAATAGAAAGAGTTTGGGAAGGATAGTTTTATTGTCTTATTCTCCAGTTTGAAGACATAAATCTCCTAGAGTTAATAAGACGAGATATTTAACTAACTGATTATTTAATAGATTAGATAAATATAATTACTAGACTTGCAAACATGCCTAGAGGGCTCAATCACACATCTTTTGCTGCCTTCTAGGATTTGTTCTAATTGCCAGGAAGTATCAATGTTTATGCCTATATGTGAAAAACGATAATACATTTAGGGACTCTCCTGAATACCAATTAATATAATATAAGAATTATGCTAAACTAGCAAAAAAAATGGAATTTTAAACTTACTATTGGATGTAGTTAGAGTTTTTTTTTTGTTTGATGTGCATTTGGATGTACGTAGATTTTTTTTGTCAAATGTGTCATTTTGGCATGCGATTGCACAATAAAATGCTTAAGCTAGGAATCAAATTCCTGATCCGTGGCATATCCTATACCAATGAGCTGTAGTATCTTCTTGTTAGAGTTTTAGACGTTTTACAACTAAGAGTTAATTTTTTGGTTTGACTCCTATGAGCATCTAAATCCTCTATCTCGGTATATCGATATGTAGTATAAATGCAATCTTCAATACAGTTATTCATAAAAATCTGCTTCTGTTCTATACTCATATTCCAGTTCTGAAAATTGTAGCAGAGCCATCTACAATTTATGATTACAGAAGATAAATTAGAGATACATTTCACATAAGAGCTAAGTACCTTTGTATAGTGGTCGATAAACATCTATCATACTGGATGGAACCAGAAATGATTTTGATGTAGCTTTTAGCTATATAAATACAAGCAGAAATAGAGGGACGAGTTGCCCGAAATCGAGAGATTTAAATATTTAGGATCATTTCTACAAAATGATGGAGGGATTGAGAGAGATGTCTTACATAGAATACAAGCAGGATGGGCGAAATGGAGGGGAGCGTCGGGTGTTTTATGTGACCGTAAAGTACCTCTTAAACTTAAAGGTAAGTTCTATAAAACCACAGTTAGATCTGCTATGTTATATGGAGCTGAATGTTGGGCTATGACTCGAGTACATGAGCATAAGATGAGAGTTGCAGAGATGAGGATGTTAAGGTGGATGTGTAGACATACGAAGATGGACAAAATAAGGAATGAGAGCATTAGAGAGAAAGTCGGAGTTGCATCTATTGAGGACAAACTCCGAGAGACACGTTTAAGATGGTACAGACATGTACTTAGACGACCAATAAATGCTCCAGTTAGGCGATGTGAAACTATGATAAACATGCATATCAAACGAGGAAGAGGACGACCAAAAAAGATTTGGTTAGCAACAATAAAATAAGATAAAATTTATTTAAATATAGATGATGATATAATAGGAGATAGGGCTCAATGGCGTAAAAGGATTCATACAGCCGACCCCACCTAGTGGGAAAAGGCTTGGTTGTTGTTGTTGTTGTTGTTTATTGTTGTTTTAGCTATATAAATTTTTATTCATAAATATTAGTTGCAGCATAGAGGTGAAGTTGAGAAAAACAAATATAATAATGCAACTGGTGTAATTTAATTTTAGATATATAAATTTCTGTTGGGAAACATGTTGCAGAGCCACTTATGACTGCATAAATAAATTGAGCAATACCCTTCACATAACCGCTAAGCATCCTTGGTTCATGCTATATCTCTTTGAGCTTACTTTTGCTTGCACTAACATCATTGAAGAGTAGGAAGCCCTTTTAGTAGGCAAGGATCTAGCCTACAAATAAATATGGAAAATCTCATCAAGACTTACAGCTCAGATAGAAGGTTGTATAACAAGATGGAGTTTTAACTTTTAACATCTTCCATATAGGATGATTTCAAAAGAGGAGCCTTTGCGCAATGGTAAAGTTGTTGCTTTGTGACCAAAAGGTCATGGGTTCGAATCCTGAAAATAGCCTCTTGCAAAAAGTAGGTAAAGTTGCGTACAATGAATTTTTTGCCCAAGACCCGGCATGGCAAGAGCTTCGTGCACCGAGCTGCCCTTTTATATAGGATGATTCAGTCAGATTAGAAAAATCATCGATTAATTTGAGTATCCTCCTACAAATTAACACAGCCAAATGAATATGTAGGAATCGACCAATTTAGAGATATCCAGTTTATTTCTTTTGAGGTGGTTATCAAATAACAGAGTAATTTTTAATGTGTGTTTGTCTCAATTTAATTCTAATTTTAGAAGAATCTTTCATTTTGTTTTTGTTGTCTAAATCACACATCTTCTTCTAAATTCTTTCATGATTTATTGCAATTCTTGTCAGGAAATATGGAATAGTCCATATTCAAATGATAGTTTTCCAGTTTATGCTGAAGATATTGAAGCTGGTGGTGATGCAGCTCCATCTTTTACAATGCTTTCTGATGCTGCTCGCAGTCTGCAAATTACTATAGTTGGCGGGTCAATTCCAGAACGCTCTGGTGGTCATTTGTACAATACATGCTGCATATTGGGCACTGATGGGAAGCTCAAGGGCAAACATAGGAAGGTACATGGAACTTTTGTTTTAAAGTTGTCTTAATGAGAAAGTGTAAATCTGAACTTTTGAATGAACGTGAGGACCCTCTGTGATTTCAAAATGCATTGTGACAGATTTTTTTTTTTAGTTTGATACTCACCTCGCTTTGATTATAGGTTTTTCCTGGCTGTTTTGTATAAGTCTATTGCACTTGTATCTCCTTTCTTTTTTATGAAAACTATATAATTTCCTTCATTCTCTGGTTTAGATGGCTATAATTATTTCCTTCTCTCCTTCCACTCCCTAAAATATCTTGTCATCTTTGTGAAATAATCATTTTTGTGTTAATTTGATAAGTAGCTCATGTCAACTTTTGATGAGACAGATACATCTGTTTGACATTGATATTCCGGGGAAGATCACATTCAAGGAGTCAAAGACGCTCACTGCAGGGGAGCACCCTACTATTGTGGACACAGGTTTGCCATTAAATGCCACCATTTATGAATTTAACTCTTTGATGATTATTCAAAATCACCGTATTTATTATCTTGTATTCTTTTTCTTGCTTAACAAACATAGATTCAAGTGAATCCACTATTAAGTCAATTTAGTTCTGACTAGATTGCAAATCGTGAGACATTTTATTCTCAATTACCACGTGGAGTGTAAGGGCAAATTGCATTTATGCTGGTATAGGTGCTGGTTTTAAAATAGTCATATGGATATTCTCGAGATATCCTATGTGGATAATGTTGATATAATGTATATACTTTATTGCTTCCATTCATGTATGGCCTAGTGAAAAGGAAAGGCATTGGCTACGATAATAAACTTGTTGATGATTAAGAAGGCATTTTTTTTTCTGCATTTAATTGGTGTATGTCATTTAGGTATTGTGGTGGTGGTGGTGTATGCTAATCCTCTTCGCGAATATGAGAAATGAGGCTTGATCCTTTCATGTGACTGTTGGGAAATCTCAAATGTCAAATTTATAATTTGAGTTCTGAACTTGATTCTTTTTAAGAGAATGCAACACATCTATGCTAAATTCCTGTCTAAAACCAGGCCTTAAAATGATAGTGACACTCATAATGAAAATGACTACAAAAAGATGGTAACAACAGATTACATGGCTTGGTCATGTGTAATTCACAAGATTAAAAGACCCAATAAATTGTGAAACTTTGAAATGGCGATGAGCAAAACTAAACGATGAGGCAAGTATGACAGAACCTGAAGGAACATCCAAGCTGAGCAGTGGGAGAATCCATAGGGGTGAGGACATGTAAGCACTCGTTAAAGGTTGATCTAAAGGAGAGACCAGCAAATATATGTGAATGTATAAATAGATACTGCAATAAAGTCATTAACAAATGGTAAATGTGTAAAGTGCGTATCTAGATTAACAGAATTCATGTGGTTTATAATCTAACCGAGATATGTAGGTACAAATTAACTTTTTAAATATGCCTGGATCTTCTTCTCATCCACATATGGAACTGATTGAAAACCTAGTCTATAAATTTAGTTACGAAAACATCATTAACATTTTTTTCATAATTAACAGCTAACATTTAGTTATGTGTTTCTATTTGCTCATTCCACAATTTTGCTTTTAGTCATTGTTAATTTATCCCAACTCTATAATATTTCATTATTGCTTGTTTTGATTGCAGATGTTGGACGAATTGGTGTTGGTATTTGCTATGACATTCGATTTCAGGAGCTAGCCATGTTGTATGCAGCAAGAGGTATACTTTATGCAGTTTGAGTATCTACACATTTTTAACTGTCTTTATTTCTGTTTTTGTAAAACCTTCGTACTCTGCATACTGCCTTCAGGGAATCTTCACATTAATGTTGGTCTGAAATTTTGGAAGCTACAAATCTCCTGGAAAATGTATTTTAAATGCATTAGGCCATGGCTTAAATATTTTCGGCTATCTTTTTCATAATCAAAGTCCACAAATTCTAGGTTATATTTACTAGCAAATAGGTAGCTTTTGAGTCAGAAACTCATATTTAGATGTCCATAGAGGAGATAATTACACTCCTGCTTTCCTTGATATCCTATTAGACATAAATGGTTGCTTTGAACTTTAAGTAGAAAAGGTCTATTTGAGAAAAAAGATGAGAATAATTTTTCCTATCAACTTTGGTCACACTGCATTGTTTGCATCTGTATTTCAAATAACATACCTCTGATCGCTTTTTAGGATTATATCTAGTGCAACTTATTGAATAATATGTTGACTGTTTCAGTTATAGGTTGTACTATGCTTCCTTTTTAGGGTTCAAATACTTGGATAGAAGATTTAAGGAGAGAGGGAAAAACTCACAAAATTACATATGGTGCTCCATTTATGAACATCTTCTTGTCACTTCCCTTCCTCTCCATCATTTCTTTTATCCAAGTAATAGTGCACTTAAGCTATGACGAATCTGTAGTTATATGTTTAGCGTTGTCAGTTTCATCAACTAACTGACGCTAAATCACTGTGTGCTACAAGTTTGGAACAGTGGATTTTCTAAGTCATTTTTAAACTCCATATGAATCCTCATTGGATAATGTGTTATATATTCTTTGCATCTTGTCCACAAATTGCATTTGTTTGATGCTTATTTTCTCAAGCATTTTTGAAATTTACGGCTAGGACATTATCTAACTACATCTTTCAAATTTAACTCATTCATTTTCCAAATTCTATCTATTATAGGCTGGTTATTCCACAGGGATTCAACCAAACACTATTCTACTTTTTTCAGCTCTTCCAACCATTGCATTAAACAGTAGATAATACAGGCCACCAGCTTACTCAGTTTCTTGGAACACAGATCTCTTACCAAGAAAACATTATTATCATCTTAATTTGGGTAAATTTATAATTGGAAATGAATTCCTATACCAAAGGTAATTTATCAACCTGAGTTTGGAGAAAATCTACCTGGAAATGAATTCCTACTCTAGAGAGATTGTGGAAATCCTTGTACCAAATGGGGCCTCATGGTGTCAGTGTTAGTTTTTGGTGTACGCAATAGAATGGCCGTGGTAATTCAATAGTGGGTGACCTTGCATTTACTTGTTTGGTGTGTAAATCATAATGTAGTTTGTAGTATTAGTTGTGATTTACAAACTTAGGGATACTTGTGTTAAACTATAAGAAACACTAGAGTGTGATATAGTGTGATTTATAATCACCATCCTTTTCAACGGGGATCATTCACCCTACTTAAGGATAATTCATTGCCATTGTTATGGGAATCCATGTTGATTTTCCATTTACCTAAATCAAGCATCGCTAGGTTGATTATCCATTTACCTAAATCAAACATCACCTATTTGAAAAATGCAAGGGCCATTGACTCATTCTCCAAGTAATTCATTATGAAGCTAGAATCAATCATCCTTGGTGAAGCTAAAATACAGGGATTAGATAGCCCAAACGGTATTCAATTCAACTCCAGAAGACAAAATAATAAATGAGCTAGATGAGGTTCTCTTTGAATGTCTTTCTAGTTTCTACAGTCTTAGGTGAGGCTTTCTTTTCAGTTTCTAAAACTATCCTGTGGATGCATCTTGGCTTGCACTACCATGTTCCAAGAAATATGTAAAAAGCATGTCTAGCAAATAGTTTTTCCCGAAACTAAAGAATGCTCTAGGAACTACTGCTGACATTCTCAGATGGTATGTGCCATGCTATGTTGTAGATAAATTCCAGGTTATACTCAAAACTTGTTTGGAGCCAAGTCTAACAAATATGGATTTCTATTAGATTAGATCAATTTTCTTGTTTAGGAGTACAATTTTAAATATTAAGATTTCCTCTTTTATTTTCTTAAGCTATCACAGAACATAACCCAATATTAATTCACAATATGTTCATTCATACTTTTATTGAGCTGTGTTCCCGCTGTTTTCATTTGGTAGTTTGTCTATGATTGATCAATTATCATCAACTCACTGATCCTACAGCGATGGCAAATTTGATTTCCCTCAGGTGCTCATTTGATATGCTACCCTGGGGCATTTAACATGACCACTGGCCCCTTGCACTGGGAGTTGCTTCAAAGGGCAAGGTAATCATTGAAAATATGCTACTTACAGTGATCTCGACCATAATTCATTAAATGATTCTAGTTTGCTAGCGAGCAGAGGTATTTAACCTATTCAGCATCTACAATAGTCAGAAGACAGTATTCTCCGGTATACACACTTGTGCACATATGTATACATACATCATATTCTTATTACACTATGGAGATTTGCATATAAATCTACAATACAAACCATAGTCTTATGTTGGTCATAACATGTCTTTATTCTTATCTTTCTTACCTGATGAATACTCCTCTTTTCTCAGGGCTGTTGATAATCAGGTACCAACTTTTCTTCTGATATGAATCTCAAATAAGGCAAGGAATTTTCTGAGTGAGAGAAAGCTGCAATTTATTGTTACAGAGTTGAAGCTGGTTTCTCCTTGAAATTTCATAATATTCAATAGCCAAGGAATACTTTTGTGGGTATCCTAGAAATGAATTGCACACTCGAGATCGCTCAAACTAGCAGAACTGCTATTAAATGTTCTGCTACCTCTGGAACCCTCATCCAAATCTCTGAATGCATAACTTAGGCAATTGGGAAGAGAGTTTTTTTATATCACTAAGAACCTATAATCACGTGAAGCTTAGCATTTTGATTTGTTGTTGCTCATATGGTTTTCCATTCCATATTTCATTTATTCTTATCGGTTGTTTGCTTCCATCCTCCAGTTATTTGTAGCAACTTGTTCTCCTGCTCGGGACACTGGCGCTGGCTACACTGCATGGGGTCATTCCACACTAGTTGGACCTGTAAGTATTATGCAAAATCTACATAGCACGTATGTTTTAGAATGGAGGAGGATTGGTGACCCAATCTTTCTTGTAGCCCGAGTCACCCAACATCAGTATGCATCAAATCTTTCAGTATATTCACTTATTGAAAATGTTTTCTGTGTTATCAGCCTTTCCCAAATCGATAGAAAAGGTGTTTTAGTTCATTACTTTGTTTCTTAAATTATTTGATTCGAACAGTTTGGAGAAGTGATAGCAACTACAGAGCACGAGGAGACGACGATCGTGGAAGAGATCGATTATTCTCTAATTGAGCTGAGAAGGTAATCCCATCTTTCATTTTTGTTTTTCTATTTAAAAGCTAACAATAACTCCAAATTTTGAATCTGCAAAAAAGTTTATAGAACCTACCCTTTCGATCTAAAATTGTTCGAAAACCTCCATTTTTGCAGGTCTAACCTTCCCATGGGGAGCCAAAGGCGCGGCGATCTGTATCAACTGGTGGATGTGCAGAGGCTGAAGTCGCAGTAGATGAAAGTACTTTAAGTTGGTGTTCTTCGTTCAAATAACCCAACAATTCCACCTGCATGTTGAGAATGAACTACCATGCATTTCGACTATCTTTTGTATCGATTCTCTATATGGATTTTTTCGAGTGCCTTATCAGCTTAAAAGACACCCATTGATGCCTTCTTCATTTCTGCCATTCCTCGCTATCTAAAGGATATCGACAACTTCATAGATTATAATCCATTAAGATCACATCAAGATTGTGCGATCTAGTCCTTGAATTTGCGATCAACATGGTGTGATGTATTTATCTCGTGCACTATTTTTTATAATTTAAAATAATAAGATTCTTTACTGGTATTTGACATTTAGCACCTCAACACATCAAAAAATTTAGAAAACACACTTAAACTACTAATTTCCTGCCATTTCTTTCCTTCATGTTTATTATTCTCTAATTTTTTTAATTATTAATTAATTATTATTGAAACTGGCCACGACAAATGGCACGATTTGTGCCACGATGCGTTACCTCGGCAACTCGTCCCTGTAACCGCCGCCGCCGCCGCCGCCTCCAACTGTCAGATTCTCCAGCTCCAACAGATCGGAGCTCGAGTCGCTCATCGCGTCTTCCTCCTCCACCTCGAACCTTCTCAATATGTCCTCCACTTTCCACCTCGCCCCCGCTTTCACCTTCACGACTTCACCTCCCCCGTCGCCGCCGGTCGGCTCCAACCTCCCTCCCGCACCGCTGAAGACGGTTCGAGAAGCTCGTCCATCCACATAGTTTTATTGTGCAAAAGGTGGGTCCCGCTGCCCAGCGGCCCCCTAGGCCTGGTCCCACAGGAATCCTAGGAGGAAGTAATTCAGCGGTGAATGCTGGCCCGGTTACATCCACATCGTTTTATTGTGCAAAAAGGCGGGTCCCGCCGCCCAGCGGCCCCCTAGGCCTGGCCCCACAGGGATCCTAGGAGGAGGTAAATCAACGGTGAATGCTGGCCCGGTTAAAGCGTGGTGTCTCCGAAATTTAACACAGCCGGCCTAGATTATTCATCCGGTGCGCGTCCGTGGACCTTCGACCCTACGACTCATTGTGCAAGGATGTCACGCCTTAACCGGTTGATCCAGCCCGCGGGGGCACATCCACATCGTTTTATGTCTATGAGGCAGGTGGTCCTCGCCCATCATCACGCTCACCGGGTGGAATCTCACCGATCTCTTTGCGCGCTCGTTTTCCGACGCCGCTCCCCGCCTCGACGTCGTCGTCCTCAGGAGGCACGATCGGGAGTGCGCCGGCGGCGCGGCGGACCAGGAAGAGTCATTTGCGTCGGAATGCGGGGAATTCGGGTTCGTCTGTTTCCCCACGGCGTTGGCGAAGAGGGAAATGAGCTGTTGAGGAGACCTGCGAGGCGGGATCCCGGCGACAGCGGCGCCTTGGATCGACGGCCCTGATCTCGGAGCTTGCTCCGCTTACTGGCTAACTTTATCATGGTGAGTGTAGTCACTTACTCACCCGCCTCCATTTGCTGACCTGGCTTTTTCTTTTCTAAAAAAATAATATCTTCACCGGAAATATTTTTAAATTTTATTTTTTAAAAAAAAATTAAGATAATAGTTACAGTACAGATTTACATTGGTGATTAAACTCCTAACAGTGTTTAGGGATTATTATGATAGAAAGCTGTAGCCTTAATTAATTATTTAACATTTTAAAAAATCAATTAATTAATTAATTAATTAGCACAAGTTTTATCTTCTCTAGATAATAATATGTCTGATTAAAAGATGATGGCAGCTATCTTTATAATTAATCGATCGGTTGTTTAGATTCTTTAAAGAGATAAATATGCACTGCCTTTTTAAATGACAAGTTGTTGTTGGGTTACTTATGTTACGTTGTTGTGGTGTTCTAATTTGTGACGTAGTTATTATGTTTATTCGCTTCGACATTATTAAGGGGCATTTGGTAGACGAATATTAGAATAAGAAATTAGATTTATTTTCAAATCTTATGTTTAGTTAATGGGAATAAAAATAAGATTTTAGAATGAAATTTTAAAACTTGAGTATTGATGAAATTCACATTCTCCCTTGAATTTCATCGTATTTAAAAACTTAGATAAAATCTAAATTATTTTGGACGAAAATACATTTAATATATTTATATTTTTCTTGTTCTCACTTATCATATTTTCTCTCTTCTCATTCTCTCTCATCACACTTTCTCTATCATTTTCTCTCTCATCACACATTCTCTCTTTATTCTCTGAACAAACTTTTTCTCTCTTCATTTTTTCTCATCATATTTTCTCTCTCCTCATGCTTTTTCTCATTATGATTTCTCTCTTCTCAATCTCTCTCATCACACTTTCTCCTCATCTTCTCTTATCACACTTTGTCTCTCATCAAATTTTCTCTCTCATCGTACTTTTTCTCTTCTTAATTATTTTTCTTATCACACTCTCTTTTCTCATTCTCTCATCACATTTTCTCTCTCTCTTCATTTTCTCTCATCGTACTTTCTCTCTTTTTATTTTCTCTCATCATAACTTTTTCTCTTCTCGTTCTCTTTCATCGCATTTTTTCTCTCCTCATTCTCTTCCATCATACTCTCTCTTTTCATTTTCTCTCATCACACGTTTTTCTTTCCCTCACATTCAATTTTCTCTCACATCTAATTTTTTCTCTTATTTTTCTCTAAGAATAACAAAGAAAATTTTAGTTCATTCCGATAAAAAATATTCAACTAACCAAATATTATTTTTAATAGTGATATTTATACTCGTTTTCATTCTATAATACAATCATTCTCATTCCTATAAAAGACTAAACACCACCTAAGTTTATCACACTTAATTATAAATCAATTAGATCTTGTCATATTCAACATTATCAACAAAGTATGAGAGTCGGCATCTCCTACCAAATGTGAGGGGAAAGGCCCCTTGCGTGACTTACTTGGTAAGCATTAAGAGGACACTGTTCTTAGGCATCAATTCTGTGGACGTCTTCTTCCCTTTGAACTTAGCCATTTCTTTTCTTCTAATTGAGCATCTTACCTTATTGGATTCCAAACCATCATTGTCCATTGTTCTTCCCCTCTAAAATTAACTCCTCATAGCTATGGCTATGGCTATGGCTATGGTTAAGAAAAGCACATGGACCTCTTACACCACCAGATTGAAAGCTTATAGCCCTTTGTTTAAGCTTCTATAGAACCAACTATTGGAACTTTTTTTTTCCTTTATTGGATGGATTTACATGTTGGTTTTAAACATACTGTTATGACAAATTTTGAGTTATTATATGTAGAGTTAGGTTTCTGACACATTTTCCCATTTCCCATTTCACATTTGGTGAGCCCTAATTCCCATTTTCTTGAGTTCATAATGGTTCTAGAATTCATTTGGTTAGGAAAACAAAAATCCTTCAAGAACATGAACACATTTCTTGAGATTCCATAAAACTGCAGTTTTCTTCTCATTCAAACCAGTATTTTTATTAATTTTTGTGAAAATTAAACACGGACACGTTTCGTGGCGAGGCAAGCCGCAGCACAGCTCAGCCCTGCAAAGGCCTGTTCCTCTTGTGCCCTGGCCTGCCGGCGGCGCGGGAGGACTCGCCCTCCGACGAGGCCTCCGCCGACTTCACGAACGACGCGGACAGGTCAGCGTAGACGTCGGCGACGCGGCGGATGTTGTCGTTGAGCTCCCGGATGAGCCCCACGTTGCGGCCCAGGTTGCCGGCGGCCCCGGACTCGTGGTTCTGGTTGATCTCGTTGATCAGCAACCTGTTCTGGTCCAGTATGCTCTGCGCCTGCACGAAGCTCTTCTGGAGGCCTTGCAGCACCTTATTGCTCTCCAATTGCCCGCCATTGCCGATCCCCGAGAAGCTCTCTCCCTCCATGCGCCGCCGCAATTCCTTCTCCAAGAACCGACGAAAGACGAAGGAGGAGGAGGAGGAGGGAAGATTTGGCGTGGAGAAGAGGAACAAAGCAGGGATTTTAGGGGCTTGTTTAATAGTGTGGGTCTTGTAGGACTTTGAATGGATTAAGTTATCTCTCGATCTTCAGATTCCACAAAAAGCTGTTCCGTCAATAAATGCTGCTATTTAATTGAAACTTACAGATGTGACATCGTCTGGCCTGTCTTGGATTGAAGCTACGGAATCACATGAACACCAAAGCTTCATCTTGCAGGGCATTTGGCGGTCTCCTCGCCGTGGATTTGATATCCTTTTTTTAAGAGCTCCTCTTTTCTTGAGTTATTCCACTTAAATTTACTTCATCAGGAGATCACCTACCAAATAAATCCAAGAAATTAAATTTTCAATTATGAGGAGTTTGATGCTGTCCGAAGTTCTACTCCAAAAAGTCAAAACTTTGATTTTTTTTTTAAAAAAAAATTGGAGAGAATAATTCAAACTGTGGTTGATAAGTTTTGATTATTATATAAATATGTATTTATATATTGTGTTTAAAAACTTGATCTGATGATTGATTCCGTGATCAATCAACATCTCCTCTTGACGTTGCCCAGTAATTGATTGATGAGTTCACAAGCCGTTGGAGTTGACTTTTGTGATGTACTCAAGAAGTTTGAATAGCTTCATCGTTGACTTCTCTCTTCCAAGCTTTCATGTTTTTGATTCTCAAGAGTTGGATAATTATTTATACAAACAAAAATATATATTGCAAGATATCATGTCAATTGATGCAATGATAGAGAGAAGACAAGATTCATGTCAATTGATGCAATGATAGGGAGAAGACGTATTTAATTTAGGTCAGAAGCGGGGTTAACTATCAACATGAAAGTCAAAGTCAAGATGATAAATATCAGGGAGTCAACGGGCTCACCCATAATGACCGAACAAATGTCGACTACAATTGTCGATCGGGGCAGGCAATATCCGATCGGCAGATGACTTCTCCGAGCAGAACGCTACGGCCAGATCGTTAGGCACTTAGTACGGATGGAGGAGTACGAGCCGATCGAGGCCAACCGAGTGGAGGGGTCCACAGCCGAGTGGCTACCTCACTCGGTGGAGCAGAGGGATCATTGGCGTATCTCTTAATATCCTTCTAGAAGATAGCGTCGCTGACACAAGACATGATCAATAGGCGGATCGTAGGAAAGCTTCCACCGTCTCATCAAGGATTTGCATGTCTTGTTATGGTATAGTGTCAGAGACACTGTTTTGATAGGTCTTTTCATGGGATGGTTGGGAAAGCGTGCCCATGCCTTGGGGAGCGTTCACGTTGCCCACCAGAGAATTATATAAAGGGGGGTCCATGCATTGGCAGAGTTATGCATTATTTACTATTCACGCTTATGCTTATTGTTGCTTCATTTCCTTCCATCTTTCTGATAACTAACTTGAGCGCCAGAGGGCCAATGTCAAGGACCTCTTCCCTGGCTTGGCATTGACGTTTCTTGTGTTGTAGAGCAGAGCGAGGTCTACATCCAATCAACACAGAAGCCACATCCCAAGTTAGCCATCTCCACGATTTTTAGACAAGATCATATTGACGTCGTCTGTGGGAGCGTAGCCTGCATCCGATACGTGAAGATGAAGGACGCTGGATGACTCATCACAATGACTTTAACAAAGTAGGAGCTGGATATGCTAATACAAGTCCGAGCAACAAAAATAGGGGAGCAACAACAGTAGCAGACATTGGCCGAGCATCAGGTACATGAGCCCGCAGCATCAGCAGCGGGCCATCAGGCCGGATATAGGGCCTGAGCAAAGCATGTATTCGTTCGGGGATAGAATAAGAAGCCGATTGGCACATACGGGGACGCGCCCAATGCACCGATCCCCTTCCATCGAGCACTATTCCATACTCCATCAGAGGAACAGTGCCAAGCGGGCAGGAATCAAGATCCTCATCGGATGATTCTCCCCGTTCGAGATGCACAGAAAGGGAAAGCACCAAGAAGTAATGATTCACCCGAGCAGATCAATAGAAAATTCTCTCAAGGGATTCTAGACGACCCCCTGTCCTAACATTACACCCCGCTGATAATTGGAGAATACAATGGAACGACCGATCAGGACGACCACTTGACGAAGTTCGATAACGCGGTCACGCTCCATCAGTACAGCGATTGAGTCAAGTATCGGGTCTTCCTAACAACCCTTTTCGGATCAGGGCAACGTTGGTTCAGACGCCTGCCGATTGGATCAATTCACAGTTTTAAAGATTTCTGAGTGGCGTTCTTGAACCACTTCACCAACAATCGCCACTATCATAAGACAAGTATCAATCTGTTAGCGCTGAAGTAGGAGCCCAAGGAGGCACTGAGGGCCTACATTAAGCAATTCGACTAGATGACCATGGATATTCCATCGATCTCCTTGGAGATATTGGTAAATGTCTTCGCCCACGGGCTTACCGAAGGGGAATTCTTCCACTCCTTCATCCATATACCGCCAAAAAACTTCTGCCACCTACTCAAGAGGGCCACCAAATATATAGATGTGGAGGAATCCCAGGCGGTGCAGAGGAATGAAGCACTTACTGAGCATACAACTCTCGCGAAACGATAGGCGACCACCAATCATCAACTGCTGAAAGGCCCCCGATCGGGAGTAGCACACCCACACCAAGAGCTAAGAACACACGTTGTACAGCATGTAGCAGTAGGTCGCTCGAAAGCTGCAAAAGGCAAGTCATGGACGCCATTGTTTTGTTCCTTCCATTAGTCGGCGACATACAACATGCGCGACTGCTATACCTGACACCAATTTCAAGTAGACCGACTCCACGATGATTCCGCCGTCAGTCACCATCTCCCGATTGGCATCACTTGCGCTGATCAGCCGGGCAGCAAGATGAAGACAGACTGGTGGACGAACAACACCATCGTCAGCCTCAAAGAAGAAATAACGCAAGTCCGGTCCGAGCTTCTGCTGAACGGAACAGACCCTCGGCTCAAGAGGAAGAAAACCGGAGCAATGCCGCTCGGGGTGAAATTGGAATGATCGCTGGTGAGTCGATCGGCGGTGATTCCAACTGAGCTAGAAAGTCACATGCCCCGCGACTAGAGATACATGCTGTTGGATGCAGCAAGGAGAAGGCTGAGAGACTTGAGATAAGCTTCGATCACCGAGACTTAGAGGGAGTGAAAATTCCTCACAATAACACCTTACTTATTCGGGCGGTAATCACCAACTATACCATTCACCGAATTTTTTGATATAGGCAGCTCGGTGAATATAATCTTCAAGAAGGCGTTCGATCAGTTGCAAATCGATCGAAGCGAATTGTAGCCCATGGCGACCCCGCTCTATGAGTTTATGGGCAATGAAGTATGACTATATCACTTGGAGAAGAACCTTTCAAGAGGACTAGAACTACAAACTTCATTGTGGTGGACGCGTCGTCCGCCTACAATGTCATATTGGGCCGATCGACCTTGAATGAGTTCCAAGTGGTGATATCCACCTTCTGCCAGAAAATCAAGTTTCCGGTGGACAATGAGGTGAGCGAAGTTAAAGGCGACCAGTTGGCCGCTCGATGCCAGTGCTACGTTGAGATGGTCAAATCCGATGCAAGAGTTTGGAAATGAACACCATCATGGAAGAACCTCCTACGTTGGTCTATGAGGAAAAGAAGGAGGTTCAGATCCATCGCACCTGGCCGAAAGCCACTACATTTGTCATCGCCAACCTGACAGAGGACAAGCAGGCAGAGCTAGTCGCCTGCCTTAGGCAAACCATGATGTGTTCATCTGGTTGACATATGAGCTCCCGGGCATCTCGCCAAGTGTGACTCAACACGAGCTTCATATCCGACTGAACGCTCGACCGGTAAAATAGAGGAAGAGGGATTTCAGCATGGAGCAGAACCAAATTATCCGAGAGGAGATTGAAAAGTTGCTAGAAGCAGGCCACATCCGCAAGGTATAATTCTCGAGCTAGTTCTCCAACATTGTGTTAGTCTCCAAGCCGAGTAATAAGTGGTGAGTCTGCATCAACTTTTGTGATCTGAATAAGGTCCGCCCAAGAGACTCTATCTCTTGTCCTAGATAGACCAAATTAATGATGGACTCCACGGCGGGTTGTGAGCTGATCTACATGCTCGACGCATATCAAGGTTACCACCAAGTGTCGCTCGCCCGGGAGGATCAAGAGAAGGACAACTTCATCACCGTCGACGAGACTTACTGCTACAACGTCATGTCATTCGGATTGAAGAATGTCGGAGCCACCTATCAGAGATTGATGAACAAGGTGTTCCGACGATAGATCAACCGCAACATGGAGGTATATGTCGATAACATCTTAATAAAGTCTCTCTGAGCCACTAACCTCTGCGTAGATATCGAAGAAATCTGTCAGACTTTGAGGACATACGGGATCAAGCTGAATCCAAACAAGTGCCTATTTCGAAGCCAAGAGTAGTCACTTCTTGGGCTATATCGTCACCAAGCGAGGGATCGAGGTGAAGGCGTTGCAAGACATTCCCCCATCACACAAAATGAAGAAGGCCCAATGGCTGACCAGATGGATCACTGCATTATCGAGGTTCATCTCCAAATCATCCAACTGGAGTCACTCATTCTTCAAGATACTGCGCCAAGTGACGAAGTTCTAATGGGATGCGGAATGCGACAAGATGTTGGAGGAGCTCAAGAAGTACCTTACCTCTTTACCTGTATTGGCCAAGCCCAGCGCTAGCGAACCGCTCTGGATTTACTTGTCATCCACCGAACATACAGTTGGCTCGGTGTTAGTACGGTAGAATGACTCTAAGCAATAGTCGGTGTACTTTCTAAGTCATATATTAAAAGATGCAGAATCCCGCTATACCAGTCTCGAAAAATTAGCATACATGCTAGTGCTCGCCGTTCGGAGGCTTCGTCCATATTTCCTCTCACATCCAATTGTTGTAATGACCAATAGCGCATTGGGGAGAGTCCTCCTTAACCCAGAAGCATCCGGATGACTAATCAAATGGACTACCGAGTTGAGCGAATTTGACATACAGTATTAACCGCAAAGGGCGATCAAGGCCCAGGACTTAGCTAATTTTGTCACCGAGGTCTAGAACGTCTAGCCGAATGCGACTTGGAAAATATATGTAGATGGTTCATCCACTCGGCAAGGCAGCAGGATCGGTATTCTCTTGATTTCACCATGAGAGGACAAGATGCAATTGTCCATGCGAAGCCGAGTATGAGGCCTTGATAGCTAGTTTACAGGCGGCTCGGCATGTAGGAGCCATGAGAGTTCTCATCCATTCAGATTCTCAACTAGCAGCTTAGCAGCTATTGGGCACATTTGAAATATGTAACACTTGGCTCAAGCTATACGTCAAAAAGTTGAAGGTCGATTTTCAAGAAGTAGTTATCCAAAAGATCCCCCGATCAGACAACCAGGCCGCAGACGAGCTGGTTAAGTTAGCCATCTCACTATCGTCGATTGTGATAGATCAACCGATTGAACAAATCTCATTGGTGGCACATATCGACATGATGGACGAGATAGAATTCTCATGCGACTGGAGGACGTCGCTAATAAAGTTTCTCCGATCGGGAGCCACACTAGTTGATCAAGAAGAAGCTTATCTGTTGAAAAAGAGGGTCGAGCGGTTCACCATGATCAGGGATCAGAAATATAACAGATCTTTTTCAAGGCCACTGCTCAAGTGTGTTGAATCAGAGGACATTGAGTACATCTTGCAAGAGGTTTATCAAGGCTCCTGCAGAAGTCATCCGAGCGGCAGATCACTGGCCCGAAAGATCCTATTGGCGGGATATTTTTGGTCTACATTGCAAGATGATGCCACTCCGGCGGTGGGCACCTGCTTATCATTTTAAAAGTATCATAACATTCCTCACGGACCCACCGAGGTGATGCAAGCATCCACGATGTCTTGTTCATTTGACCAATGGGGCATGGACATTGTTGGATCATTTCCAATAGTAACCGCTCAGCAAAGATTTCTTCTCGTCGCAGTAGATTATTTCTCAAAGTGGGTGGAGGCCAAGCCGCTAGCCAAGATAACTGGTGTCGGCCTTTTGCATGTCACAAGGCGCTCCAAATTAATAAAGATTGGAACTCATTTAAATTAAAACTAATATTGTAGTAACGAGTCCCAAGTCGTATTTTTCCAAGGTTAACTAGTGAATGTGTGTATATCCTAGAATTAGTTCCAATCAAAGTATTACATCACAAGATCAAAGAATAAGATCTAATAATATTCACTCTCATCTAAACATGATCCATTTCCTTCTCATCAAATAAGCATCAATTAAATTCAGATTTAAATGCACCATTGAATCAATTAACATACCTTCTATTTAAAGTCACAATAACAAAGTATTCCAAGCATTCTACACTCACCTTCTCAGAAACAATTTGAATCTCAAGTTGAGCATTCATCATCATAGCATGTTCACAGTTACAACAATCAAAAGTTAAGATCAAGGAGTTTTGATATAGGAATGGATTAAAGGCAAATAAAATTATGAAACTTCAAATCTAGATCAGATTACAGAAATTAAGAAGCTGAACAAAATTTGGATTACAGCAGTTCATCAAGATCAGGTTAGCAAGTAGAATTTCAGAATTGGGATTGCAAAGAAGAACAAACAGAAATTAACAAAATCTGAAGTAAGAAATATAGAACAAAGATTAAAACACAATCTAAACTATCAAATCTTCAAATCTGAGCATGTTCAAGCAAAATTCTAAAACAAGATAAAGAAATCTAAAACCCTAGCATTCCACAATCCGGATCCAAACTCAACCTCCTCCAATCTGCTGTAAAACCAACAGAAATGCTCTCGGAACCCCTATAAGCATTCAACAACAATCAAACAAGCTTCCTTCTATTACCAGGAGATGTTCATAGCTCTGGGAAACCTCCTCTCAGCTCACACCCGCCTGGTAATCTCATCAACCGAGAATCAGAGCAAGAATTCTGTGGATTGCAAAACTAAGTCGATTGATCAGATCTACTTAGCTTCACTTCGGAATGGAGATCGGAACAAGATCAGAAGCTCTCAGGAGACCTCCCTAGAAGCTCTGGTGGATGCGAAATTCGCTGATCGAGAAACCTCCCCTCAGGAACGCGGCGGCGGACAGAATTCAAGTCACCATCGGGAAACCTCCTTCAGAGCTCTCTGGTCATCGGAAGATGAACGCCGGCAGCTGGAGATCGTCGTCGTTGAAGAAGAGGAAAAACTGGATCTGATTTGAGGAATGGGAGCGTCGGCGCCGCAAGGAAGAAGAAGACACACTGTAGCTCAAAATCGCGAAGCCGAGCCCAGCTACTGTAGCTTCTCACGCAGGTTTTTAAACCTCCTCAGTTCAGATCCAACGGCTGAGATTCATTTGGGCTAGATCAACGGTGGAAAGTCATCCAAAATCCGATCTGAATGTACTGATGTTGATCTAGGGTCTCGATCTACTCTCCTGTAGGTCGGATCGATCAGATCATCACTGGATGGTCCAGATCAGCCCAGTCTTCAATGAACGGTCCAGATTAATCCGGCTGGATCAATGGCTGGATGAACTCAGATCTGGATCAAAACTTCTGGATCTTCATAAATGGCTCAGATCTGCTCCCCTTTAAGTTGGATCGGACAGATCTTCAATGGATAGCTCAGATCTACTCAATCTTGGATGAACGGCCTATAATGCTCCGAGGCTTGATCTTCTTGTTTAGCCCTTGATTTGAGCCCAAATGAAGCCTGATCTGATCGGGTCCATGACCCTTTTGATGCCTACAAAATAAGAATCAAATATTAGCATCAAATTAAGCCATAATAACATAATTTGCAATTTAGTCCAAAATTGATATAATGTATAAAAATATAATGTAAATATGGGTTCTATATATGAAAACTACATCAAACCATGATTATATGAATGAGAATAGTATAGTAAAATCATGGTTATCAAATTCCCCCACACTTACTCTTGAACGTCCCGTGAAAGTAAAGAAAACTCAAAATCATTTCCACACAAATTTCCTAGCAATACCTAAAAGATAGTAAAAAGAATTTAACTAAGACCATATTAAAGATCACAACAATCATGAATACAATCCAAACAATATTCAGTAGGTATGGTAGTTTCAATCCAATTGAAAAATTAAGCAAGTTGCAATCTCACAAGGGATTTACCTAATCTATCTCTCACACTCAAGCATGTGTATAAGTGGAGCTCACTCAATGCAACTCACAACATTTCACTACCATAAGCTTGCTTATATTCTACTTCTCCACCACTATAAACATAGCATACATGAATTAAAAGGAATTTATCATGAAGAATTGAAATGGAAGCAAAAAGAACAATGAAAATGGATGAAATTGGCAAAAGAAAAAGCATTAATGAAGAAAATGAGAAGATGAGAGTATTGGAGGAATATACTTGATGAGTTGACCAATTCGATGTGAAAAGAGATGAATACCATTTGTCGTTACCAATTCAAAACATCAAGCTAACCTCTCCTTCAATTTGAATGCAAACATAGAATCTTGATACTCTATCTTCACACTTGATACTCTCTTGATGTGTCATTTTTCAATTTTTTTTTTCACTGTTTTTCCACTTGTTTCCATCACTTGAAACTAAAACCAATCTCTTGTCAACTTGCCAAGAAGAATCCCCTCCCCCACACTTAAACTTCAATACGTCTCGGATTGAACTCAACAAGTGCCCAACTAGCAAACTGAGTTTTAAATCTGAAATCTGAACTACTGCTGGATTTAAATGAGCTACTGCTGGATTTAAATCTGAAATGATACAGAAAATTCAAATTGAAAACTTCTCCTTTCATTGGTTTCCTTCTTCTCAGCAACTCGTGTACATCAAAAACAATTCTGATTTGATCAGTGATCCCATTACATTCTGCTTCTTGCATTTCTCCTTGAAAGCAAATTGATTGGAGAGAAAGAAACACCTCATAGTTTCAAATTCATATTCACTACTGCTTCCTTGTGCCAAATGATCACCAAAATTGAATTGACAGTAGCATCAATTAAAGGAATTGCTAATTAAAAACATCACTATCTTTCTTCATTTCTTCTTCTACAGCTCACATTAGTCTTCATTTGCTGTCAATGGCACAAAAATCTATTTGAAGTTTAACTTTCTCACTTTTCTCTAAGTGCCAATTCAGATCTCAACTTAAGGATTTAGCTTCAGTGACAGAATTTATGAATTGAAGCTAAAGGAGTTGCACATTTTGATAGTTTCCTATTGAAGCTTTTCCAACAGAATAATGGACATTTATAGCTCCACAGCTTCAACTTGCTTCGAGAGCATTAGTCAACAACAAAATCTATTATTAGAAATCAGCTTCAACCCTTCCAAGTCCAGGATTCATCACATAAAAATTTAAATCTTGATATTTGCATTCCCATTGTATTGACGAAACAGATTAAACTCATCAAATTCCCTGCAGATCAGTTCAAAATACCATCACTTCATCAACACAAATAGCTCTCACCAAATAAAGATATTACATAAGCTCTAGAATTCTGATTTCCCATCATTTCTTTCACTGCAGATACTTAGTTTCAAAATTCAGTTGCTGGAATATGAATCAGAATTCAACATAGCTTCATCTTCTTTACACCAAATCAGAACAACAACCCGTGGTCTCATTTAAAGCATCAGCAGATTTTTACACCAACATGAATTACTGATGCATCAATTTGAATTTCTGATTCTAGAAATCAGTAGCAAATTTCAGTACAATCTCGAGAAAGTTTCACTGGTTCTTGTTTCTTATACTGCTGGAAAAAACAGAGCTTCCTTAATTGAGAGGTTTCAAGACTGAATTCAGTTTTTTTTTTTTTTTTTTTTTGATTTCATTGCTTATCGGCCATTTTTCATTCCTGCATTCTGTATTCATTCCTCTTGAGCACACTAATCAGAATAGCTTAAGTGATTTGCCGTCTACGCTTCCATAATCTTCCAGAACTTGATATGGATTCTGCTAATGTTAAACTGCCCTTCAAGCAAAACAAATTTCAGAATCTAACCTTCAGTTCCAGAATTCAGACAACATTGATGTCGTCAACAGCAACAATCAGAAATTTAGCCTCTCAATTTTGGTCAGCAGCAACTAAGTTTTGATTTTCAAACTCCAGCTGTACATGCTAAAATAAAATTCCAGTTATTACTTGCACCAGCACCTCAGGAACCATTGTACAGATATTGCACAAACTCCAGAAATCTGATCTCAGCAGGGTGTTTTCCAGGTTTCTTTCACAGCTTGATTAATTCAGTTCTTTGTAAAGTCAACTTCAGCAATCTTTAATTTCCTGCAGATCAAAACTCCCTTATGCATTTCTGTTTAAAGCCTCAACTTCACCTTTTGTTCATTTACAACAACTTCCAATTCTTGGGTTTGATTTCAGGATTTAAGTATCAGTTTTTCAGCTACCAGCTAGAACTTCCAGAAATTCAGCATCTAGTCTTAAGTAGATTCCATGAAAGACAGCATACCATTTGTTTTCATCACCTTCTTAATATTCAATTAAGCCTCCCTCAATTGGATATTACATCCTGAATTTTGATACAAATCTGATACACAAACAGATCTCAGCAACATACTTCTTTTCTACAGATTCTTGCTTCTGCAGCCTTCTCTAAATAAGTCTTTCATTAGCATTCCTTCAATCTTCCATTACTCCATAGTTATAGTGTTCATTTCTGCAGAAAAAAAATTTAAGCTCTGCCTCTATAATCAGACAACACCATACACTTGTAACAAGTTGTTCACCATTCCTTGCTAGACCCGACCCCGGGCCGGGTCTGGCCCGGACCCGGCCCGGGCCCGTAACCGGGTCAACGGGCCGGTTGCCCGTTGACCCGGTTCGCCGGGTCGAACCGGAACCGGCCCGGCAAGTTGCCGGGCCGGTTCCGGTTCATTGGATGTAAAACCGGCGAACCGCCGGTTAACCGGCGGGTTGAACCGGCGGTTCAGCCGCAGAATTTTTTTTTTTTTTTTTTTAAACGGCTTGAACCGCCGGTTAACCGGCGGTTCATAGCCGTTGGAACCGCCGGTTAACCGGCGGTTCGTAGCCGTTGGGAGGGTTTTTTAGGTATTTTTTTTCAACGGTTAGGATCATTTGACCGTTTTTTGATCAATGGCTATGATTTAGTGTCCGTTACTATCAAAACTCTATAAATAGAGAGCTCATTTCATCATTTTTCACACACATCTTCTCTACTCTTAATCTCATTTTCGTATTCTCTAATCTCTACACGCTTTCAATTACAATGGAAGGAGGCCGCGGAGGTGCATCATCTCGAGCTCGGAAGGGAAAGCAAATAATGAATCCGCGGGAGGAGGACCCCAACATTCAATCCACCGATGATGAGATCGAGCATCTTCCGAATCCGACACCCGAAACACAAGGAAGTACCGATGCAATTACTTCTAAGGTTCGGGAACTTCCTCCTCTAAAATCTTCTATTTTTACTAAACATTTTGAGAAGGTCACTCTTCCGTCGGGAGAAATGCGTGCAAAATGTAAGCACTGCAATGCTTCCTACAAATTCCAAGCCGGCGGCGGCTATGGGTCGTTGAAACGACATGTAGAAACGAAGCACCCGACGGAATATGGACTCGACCGTTCTCAAACACAATTATCAAGATTTTCTTCAACTAGCGGTAGTACCGATTCCGGTTTATTTTTATATTCGGATAATAAATTAAGAGAATCATTAGCTAAATTTATTTCCGTAGAACATCTTTCTTTTAGTTTTGGATCTAAATGCACATTTGAAGATTTTTGTAAAGAATCTCTTAATCCATGTGCTAAACGTGTTCCTAGGACTACACTTACTCGTACAATTAAAAAATTAGTAAAACAAGGAAAAAAGAATTTAATTGATGAATTTAGTAAATTAGATAATAAAGTTTCTTTATGTTCCGATATTTGGAGTGATCATTGGCAAACACATTCGTATATGGGTGTGACTTGCCATTGGATCGATAACTCTTGGAATCTCCAAAAAAGATTATTAGCTTATAGAGTTTTTGATGAATCACATAATGCTCATAATATCGCACAATTATTATGTTTAATTTTAGAAGAATATGGTTTAACTCATAAAATATTTTCAATATCATTAGATAATGCTAGTTCTAATACCGCTTGTATAGATGATCTAAAATTTGTTTGTCAACCTATTATTGGAGGTTTATTTTTTCATATTCGTTGTGTATGCCATGTTTTAAATTTATGTGTTCAAGATGGTTTAAAAATTTTAGAAAGTTATATTAAACCAATTAGAATTGCAATTTCTTATTTATGGTCTCATCCATCTATAATGAAACAATGAGGTAGGTTTTGTAAAATTAATGGAATGAGACCTAAAAAATTTCCACGTGATGTACCAACACGTTGGAATTCAACATACCAATTATTACAAGATTCATTTCAATATAAAGAATTATTATGTTCATTTTTTGCACAAAACACTAATGCTAATATATATTTATTTTCACAACAATGGAATATTTGTAGTAGTATTTGTGAAATTTTAAAAGTATTTAATGATGCAACCGAACAACTTTCCGGTGTTTATTATCCCACTGCTCAATTAGTTTTAGAAAATTTTTCTAATATAGTATTAGTTTTAAATGAACATATTAATAATGAATCTTTATCTCCTTGCATCTTAGCTATGAAAACTAAATGGGAAAAATATTTTATTTAATTCCTGAAATTTATTTAATTGCATTTGCTTTAGATCCTAGATTTAAATTAGAAGTTTTACAAGAAATGTTAACTTTATATTATGATGCTTTAATTCCAATTAAAGATTCTTCTCCCCGATCCAGTTAATATTATATATAATGTTAGAATTTATTTATATGATATTTATAATCAATATTATGCAAAATATGGAACACAAATTAATATTTCTGAAATTCAACAAACTACTAGTAGTAATTTAAAACTTACAAAAGCACAACTCTTATTAAAAGAACGGACAAAACGTCCACGAGGATCCTCAAGTTTCACACAGGAATTTGAGAATTATTTTACGACTTCTTTTGATTTTAATGAAGCAGATAGCGAAAACTTCGATATCTTAAAGTGGTGGTCACAGAAGGCTCAAAGCTTTCCCGTTCTCTCCGTGATCGCTAAAGAAATTTTAGCTTGTCCAGTGTCAACTGTTGCTGTGGAGCAGACGTTCAGTGCCGGCGGCAACATATTAGATGAACAACGATCAACTTTGTCTCCCGACTCATTGGAAGCTCAAGCATTACTGGACGATTGGACCAGAGCGGAGAAAAGAATCCAAGGAATGCAACTTTCAGATGACGAAGTTGAAGATTTTGATACTGAAGGAACAAATACGACATGAACAGGAAATGGAAGTGAATGAAAATGTAAAAGGATAAAAATGTAAAAGAACTACGTGGGCTTTGATTCCCCTAAAGGGATACGTAGGCAACTTAAATAAGTGCAAGCCCTTTTTTTAATAAATTTTAATTTCTAATTTTTAATGTTTAATGTTTAATTTTTAATTTTTAATTTTTATTAACATATTAATCTTGAACCGTGACGAACCGTGACGAACCGTGAACCGAACCGTGAACCGTGAACCGTAACCGTCTTGGGCGGTTAAGGTTAAGGGTCGACCTGCCTGGAACCGTCGAACCGGCGGTTCCGAACCGTCGAACCGTCGGTTCCGAACCGTGGTCAGGTCTATTCCTTGCTTTTCTTTTCAAACAACATCAGATTTCATTTCTGCATTTCTTCAGTTTCTGCAACTTCAGGAATTCATAACCTAGTATCATTTATGCAATCCAGTAAGCTTGTAGAATTTCAATTTAGCTCTTGTCAAGTAGAATTCCTGCAGCTTCAGTTTTGCTCTTGAGTTAATCAATAAACAAAAAACTATACAGAAAGTTTGGCACAATCAGATGGGCTGATACATTTAGCTGCAAAACTTCATAATTTTTGGCACAATCAGATTTCTGATTCAGCAAGAGCAGAATTCAGTTGTTTGGACATACTTCAGAATGTGCCATTTTTGATTTCAAAGTCAGATATAGCTCTTAATGTGCACCACCATTCAAGTAATCAAAATTAGAATTCAAACTTAATAAAGTTCCAAAATCCGAAACAACTTAACACCTCTTCAATAATGTTGCCAATTTCAGATGTTCTTCCTTTTCTCTGTTTCCTGCATTTCACAGATTGTTGAAATTTCTAGGATTTCAAATTCTGTAGCTTTCAAGCTTAGCTCACTTCTTAACAGATATAGAAAGCAGTAATATCAATTCAACTTTTAACCCCAAGGACTCAACTTAGCAACTTCTGATTTCTAGCACTTAGTTACAAAATCTGAACATTCTCCTAACTTATATTGCAGTCAAAATGCAGAAATTCTGCTCTTGAAGTTGTCACTCATCAGAAATTTTAGCAACTCTTAGCACACAACAGCTCCTTCAAATTTCTGTTTCTACAATTGAATAAGTGGACTAGCTAGACAAAATCTGACCTTTAAGAAATGCAAGAATCAATTCTGAATTCAATCTTCTTGCTTTATGGATCAAGTTCAGATTCAATTCTACACTCTAATTTCTGTCATTCCAGCAATCAACTTCTTTTGTTTCCATTTGTTTCCTTCTAAAGCTTGCAAACATCAGTAGCAAATTTGAATTCTAGAATCTGTATCAAATTCCAGATTTTTGGTCCTGCAGCTTGCACTGAATTCCAGCAACTTCAGATTGTGAAATTCAGATCTACTCAAGATGCATTTCCTGGAAATTGAAGATGATTTCTGCAAAGTCAAGCTTCAGAACTCAGCATTTTCAGTATTAAGATCCAAGTTTCAGCATTGAGATTCTGAAGTGGCTTCATCTTAAATCAAATAGAATCCAGCCAAGATGAAGATATCATTTGGCTCTGGAATGTTAGAAGCTCAAATTCAGATTGCTGCTGATCAGAATCAGCACCCAGAATTGGCACTAACAGTGCACTGCAATTAGACAATTTCAGGTTCTACATCTTTGGAAAAACTTCTCTTGCAGTTGCTTCTGATTAAAATCTGCAGTTGACCTGGCACAAAGCAGTTTAGAACAAAGGCTTCTCTTAAAAGAAAACCTCATTTTTCACTGAAATGATTGAGGTTAATCTTCATGTTGCTGCTGGTCAGAGTTAGTACAGAAATTTGGCAACAAACCTGTTACTGATTTGGTTTTTTTTTTTTCAAGCATACCAATCTGCATTCTGTTAACATCCTTTTCTGCACTTGACTGGCATTAAGTCTTAATTCCTTCCCTCTACACATTTTCTGTAAACTAACTTGTTGTCGTTCAAAAATTAAATCCAATAGACACCTCTTTTCTCTGTTTTTCACAGCTGAATTTTGGATAACTTCACATGGATTTCAGCATTCTTCACCTTCCAACATATGTCTCTTACAATTTTGAATGTATCAACATAGTATCAAGTCTCTAAATCCAACACAATTGTAACTTGCTCAATTCTGAATTAATCTCACAGAATTCTGAGTTTCAGATGTACACTTGATATCTTCATCTGATGCTACTGCTTTTAACTTCAAGCTTCAACAGTTTATTCCCATAGATCTTTACAATCAATGAATCAAATAATAGCTTGAATTCAAATCTTGTCTCAGCTTATAACATCACTTCGAAAGCATACTGCAATTCCAGAATTCTGCACCTTTGATACCATCAGAATTCTATCCAGCAAATTTGAAAAGCATGGGAAAGAAATAAACAACAAATGCCACTGGAAATTCAAGAGATTCATTGAATTCCCCAAGGGTTTCAAGGCTGTTAATGAAAGAATTTTACAACTTGATACGCATGCAAACTGAATTCTGTTTCCAGCATTTACCCCACTGTTTAAAATACCAAATTCTGCCCTTTTGTTCAACTTTTCAAAGAAAATAATACTCCATTCAAGTGCTTGTTGATGAAATAATTACCACCAATTGAATTCCTCATTAAAGTCCATTGTGATCAGATTTCAACAGCTACAATGTATCTGAATTCTGCTGTCCAGATTATTTTGCAACTGCCATGACAGGTACATACCATTTATTTCCAGCTTCTTCTTGAATTCCAACTAAGCTTCCTTCTCTTTGAATATTGCATTCTGAATTTGATACAAACTGGTACAAACTTTTCAGCCCTGCACTTCAATTTCTGCAGAATTCCAAAGCTCTATAAAAACTGATCATAGCATCAGTTTTCGATTTCCAATCTGTTAACAACAATCCACTAAGCTTCCTCTCTTATCAATGCATTCACTTATATGTTTACTGAATTGGAATTTATGAATTTAAGAACATAATAAGATAGAAATGAAACTGATTCATAAGTTCTGATTGGATGCTTAAATTTCTGAATATGTGTAAGTAGAATTCTGAAATTAAGGTTAATTCAATGTGCCAATTCGCATTACAGAATCTACAAATTCAGTAACCCCTTTCCCTTCCAGCAATCCATGAGAAAAACGTCATTAGCCACTCTTCAATCCTTAAGATTTCAATAGAGTACAATTCCCCCACACTTATAGCCTTGTCAACTTGCACAATCTAACTCATCAAGAATTCAACCAAACTCTCAAAAGAATGACAAGCAAAGGTGATCAAGAATTAGAATGCTAGATGAGAATATTTCAAGAAAATTGTGGAGAAAGAAATGGACATGATAAGGGAACAAGAATAAGAACTATCCTTCATTTCCATGCATACATATGCTATTGTGACTTTGAAAAGAAATTAAGCAAGTTCTAGAGTTTCAATTGCTATGAGTACATGTTACACTATAAGAAAATAAAGTGTAGGCTTGAAGTGGTCCTCTCTAGGTAATATTCATGCAAACAAGCCCAATTGATCAAATTAGAATCCACCACCATTTTAACCAATGTCAAGTATGTAGAGCATTCAATCATGTCATATGACCTAAAATTGATGATCAAATTTAAGAAGCCTTTACCATCTTAAAAATATTACTAGAAAATTCCCATGGAGATTTTATTCAAAATAAAATGCTATGTACTAATCAAAAGGCAAAGTATAAAAGCAAAATGTGGAAATAAAATGCAATTACTAAGTATGAAACTAAAGAAACATGTGAAGCAAGAATTTATTAACAAAGCATGAATTAAAATGCAAAAGAAAGTGAAATTAAAACCAACTCCCCTTTAATTCCGGTGGTCGAAGAAGATTTAGCAAAAGAATCCACGTCGGAAATGGAGTATTTTTTATTCCACTCAATTTCTTTTTATTGACCATTTTTCCATTGCAAATTCTTTCTGGAGGTCTTAGGCGGTTCAGTGTAAGCATCCACTCCGGAAGCTTGTGTTCTCCTACAACATCAATCAAAGAAAACGTCTCCCACACGCATGTGAGGTAAAAAGAAGATAGGAGAATATTAGTGTGGTTATAAAATTTATCAAGAATTGAATCACAACTAATGAAATCAACAATTGGTACCTCAATTAAATTTTCTGATAAATCACAAGAAATATTCACCTTGTTGTGTTGAAAGGTACCTGGAGTGGTGATTTTTACCTCTTCTTCATCATGTTGTGGCTCAAGCTCTTGTTCAAGTGATGGTTCAGGTGAATGTACATCCTCATGTAGTGATTCTTGGGTGCTTGGCTCCATAGCACAAGTCCCTACACTTACATCTTCAACTCTTGTTGATTCTTGAGGTAATGCTTCCAGTAAGCAATCCCCTACACTTAGATCATCTTCAAAAACATATTCAGAACCTGATTCACTAACAACATCTTCAACAACAATATCAGTAGGATCAGAAATTTGCATAATCACATAATCATCACAAAAAATATTAGAAAAATCATGTGAATTGATAGAAGTAGGGTCAGGCCTGACAGAATCGCTACTTTCCATCTCTCCACGGGAGTTTTGTGCTTGCGGCTGATTAGTAGATGATGCAATTTGATCTAACTGAATCTGTATGTTCTGAATCCTTGAAAATTGTTGCTCTTGATGTTCGATCATTTGTTGCATCATCTCCCTGAGTTTCCATGTTGTATCATCCATTTGAGGGTCATTCTGTTGAAAAGGTTGTGGCATAAAATTTGTTGAAACTTCTTGAAATCCATATGAACTCTGGTAGACTGGATATGGCTCAATAAATGGTCCTTGTGCACTTTCATACCTGAAACATGAATTATCCACCCAATTAGCATTAAAACCATTTGAAAATGACTCATACCTATTTTCTTGATCCATGTTTGGGTAAATTTGATACTCAGGTTGAAAACACTGATAACTCTCCATTCCACCTTCAAAATTCTGAAAATATGGATCCATGCTAAAGAAATCTCCTGTTCTTTCAAAACAACACTACCAATCAATGTTAGAAGATTCTAGAGCATAAAGTTTCATACACATGAAAACATGAACAGTAAAAGAAATTAATAATTCAAGAACAACCCAACATGAAAATACAAAAGAGAAATAAGCAATCAAATCAATCAACATGCTAACAAATAAAATCAATCAATGCATCAATCTAAAATAAACACACACTACTAGTTAGTTGCTCCCCGGCAACGGCGCCAAAATTTGGTGTCGGCCTTTTGCATGTCACAAGGCGCTCCAAATTAATAAAGATTGGAACTCATTTAAATTAAAACTAATATTGTAGTAACGAGTCCCAAGTCGTATTTTTCCAAGGTTAACTAGTGAATGTGTGTATATCCTAGAATTAGTTCCAATCAAAGTATTACATCACAAGATCAAAGAATAAGATCTAATAATATTCACTCTCATCTAAACATGATCCATTTCCTTCTCATCAAATAAGCATCAATTAAATTCAGATTTAAATGCACCATTGAATCAATTAACATACCTTCTATTTAAAGTCACAATAACAAAGTATTCCAAGCATTCTACACTCACCTTCTCAGAAACAATTTGAATCTCAAGTTGAGCATTCATCATCATAGCATGTTCACAGTTACAACAATCAAAAGTTAAGATCAAGGAGTTTTGATATAGGAATGGATTAAAGGCAAATAAAATTATGAAACTTCAAATCTAGATCAGATTACAGAAATTAAGAAGCTGAACAAAAATTTGGATTACAGCAGTTCATCAAGATCAGGTTAGCAAGTAGAATTTCAGAATTGGGATTGCAAAGAAGAACAAACAGAAATTAACAAAATCTGAAGTAAGAAATATAGAACAAAGATTAAAACACAATCTAAACTATCAAATCTTCAAATCTGAGCATGTTCAAGCAAAATTCTAAAACAAGATAAAGAAATCTAAAACCCTAGCATTCCACAATCCGGATCCAAACTCAACCTCCTCCAATCTGCTGTAAAACCAACAGAAATGCTCTCGGAACCCCTATAAGCATTCAACAACAATCAAACAAGCTTCCTTCTATTACTAGGAGATGTTCATAGCTCTGGGAAACCTCCTCTCAGCTCACACCCGCCTGGTAATCTCATCAACCGAGAATCAGAGCAAGAATTCTGTGGATTGCAAAACTAAGTCGATTGATCAGATCTACTTAGCTTCACTTCGGAATGGAGATCGGAACAAGATCAGAAGCTCTCAGGAGACCTCCCTAGAAGCTCTGGTGGATGCGAAATTCGCTGATCGAGAAACCTGCCCTCAGGAACGCGGCGGCGGACAGAATTCAAGTCGCCATCGGGAAACCTCCTTCAGAGCTCTCTGGTCATCGGAAGATGAACGCCGGCAGCTGGAGATCGTCGTCGTTGAAGAAGAGGAAAAACTGGATCTGATTTGAGGAATGGGAGCGTCGGCGCCGCAAGGAAGAAGAAGACACACTGTAGCTCAAAATCGCGAAGCCGAGCCCAGCTACTGTAGCTTCTCACGCAGGTTTTTAAACCTCCTCAGTTCAGATCCAACGGCTGAGATTCATTTGGGCTAGATCAACGGTGGAAAGTCATCCAAAATCCGATCTGAATGTACTGATGTTGATCTAGGGTCTGGATCTACTCTCCTGTAGGTCGGATCGATCAGATCATCACTGGATGGTCCAGATCAGCCCAGTCTTCAATGAACGGTCCAGATTAATCCGGCTGGATCAATGGCTGGATGAACTCAGATCTGGATCAAAACTTCTGGATCTTCATAAATGGCTCAGATCTGCTCCCCTTTAAGTTGGATCGGACAGATCTTCAATGGATAGCTCAGATCTACTCAATCTTGGATGAACGGCCTATAATGCTCCGAGGCTTGATCTTCTTGTTTAGCCCTTGATTTGAGCCCAAATGAAGCCTGATCTGATCGGGTCCATGACCCTTTTGATGCCTACAAAATAAGAATCAAATATTAGCATCAAATTAAGCCATAATAACATAATTTGCAATTTAGTCCAAAATTGATACAATGTATAAAAATATAATGTAAATATGAGTTCTATATATGAAAACTACATCAAACCATGATTATATGAATGAGAATAGTATAGTAAAATCATGGTTATCAATAACCGAGCATATGATCATCAAATTTATATGGCAAAATATCTTATGTCGGTTCGATATCCCTCACCATTTCGTCTCGGACAACGAAAGACAGTTCACAGGACGGAGGCTCAAGGAGTGGTGTGAAGGCTATGACATTGTGTAAGATTTCATCTTAGTGGCTTACCTCTAGAGTAACGGCCAGATGGAAGTCACCAACAGGGAAATCCTCAGAGGGTTACGGACTCGGCTTGACCATGCTAGAGGCAGTTGTGTCGATGAACTCCCTGACATATTATAGGCTCATCACACCATACCAAGAGAGGTGATCGACGTCATCTCGTTCCATCTGGTGTACGGAGGTGAAGTGGTGGTTCCAGTGGAAGTCGGAGTAGAGTATGATCGTGTGTAACTCTACGATGAGGGAAACGCTTAACAGAGACTCATGAAACTCGACTTGGTAGATGAAGCACGGGATAAGGCTGCCATCCAGCTCATGGTATACAGGCAACATATGAAGCAGATCTACAACCGGAGGATAATCCCAAGGTCATTCCAGGTCGGCGACTTAGTATAGAAAAGGGTGAAGTCAGTCGGCGACGTCACCAAGCTACAATTCCCATGGGGAGGATCCTACAGAGTCATTCAGAAGCTCCACTCGGGAGCCTACTATTTGCAAAATGAAGATGGGAAAAAGCTAGAGTGGCCTTGGAGCGCAAACCATCTCTAGCCCTATATGGTCGGGTGAGAGGTGTGTAGTTAAATTCAGATAAAATTGTATAAGCATATGTCTTGTAAATACAGATGAACAATGAATAAGATTAAAAATGTCCCAGACCCTTGCTTCGATTGGCTAAGTTAAAAGTTTAGCAGTGACTATAAATCTCTGTCTGCGTCAATAGTCGAGCGACGACTATAAACCCCTGTCTGCGTTAACAGACAAGCGGTGACTATAAATCTAGTCTACGTCAACAATCGAGAGGTAACTATAAACCCCTGTCTATGTCAATAGTCAAGTGGCAACTATAAACCCTAGTCTACCTCAACAGTCGACAGACGACTATAAACACCTGTCTACGTCAATAGTCAAGTGGTGACTATAAACCCTAATCCACATCAATAGTTGAGCAGCGACTATAAACCCCTATCTACATCAACAGTCAAACAACGACTATAAACCCTAGTCTACGTCAACAGTTGAGCGGTGACTATAAATTCTTGTTTACATCAGCAGTCGAGCGGCGACTATAAACCCTCGTCTACGTTAACAGGCGAGAGACGACTATAAACCCCCTGTCTGCCTCAACAATCGAGTTGCGACTATAAACCCTTGTCTACGCCATCAATAGTCGAGCAGCGGCTATAAACCCGAGCATACAACAAATAAAGCTGAGCGGTTGCTATGAAACCTGAGAGTAAATTTAATAAGGAGTCAAGCCGTGACTAGAAGCGGTAGTTCTTCGCTAAAATGAGGTCGCTCGGCCCATGCTGAAGTGAAATCGGGGAACCATACTTAGAAAATTTTTACAAAACGCAAAAATGGTATAGAGCCTCACGGGGGTCGAACGGCGATGCATGAACGAACGCTGACAAAATTTAACAAAGTAAAGAAGCGTTGGATGGACGTTCATTCATTGATACTTAGAAATTTTTTTACAAAAAATCTGGAGAGAGTATAAAAGGAGGCCTACAAAACAAAGAGGGGAGCTACTCAAGATAGTCAAGCATGTCGTCTAGTAGCGACTCGGTCAGCTTCTCCCGGTTGATGATCTTGCTGGTCAGTTTGGTAGGGAAATAGTCGATGTCCTTCAGCTGGTCGAGGGTCCCATCAATGCCAAAGTTGAAGAGGCGAAGTGCTCGGTCTATGAGTCGATCGTTGAAGGAGTCTGAGCGGAGGTAATCCCGCTTGAAAACCTTGAAGCGGCCAGACTCTCCCTCTTAATAAATTTTGAAGGTTGTTCGGGATGCCTCCAACTCGGCCTTCAGTGAGACCAACTCAGTATCCTTGACGACGAGCTAGATCCGCACCACAGCTTGCTCAACTGATCGACTCTCCCTCTCGGCATATAAAGCTGTCTCCGCTTCCTTAAGATTCTGAGCCAAGACCCGAGTCTCTTTATTTTTAATATCCAAGTATTCAATAGCTCGGAGCTTCCTGGCATTGGCGGAATTAATCTTCACCTCAACGGAGTTGGCCTGCTTGTTGAGTCGTTCTAGTTGTAAGGCCTTCTTGGCGCTCTTTCTCCTCTCTACCTGCAACCATTCGGAGCTCCTTTCCAGATTGGCCTTCAATTGGCCATCTTGTCAGTCAGCTGCTCCAAACGCGCCCGAGAATCCTCTAATTGGCCACTCGGGGCTCGTAGCTGTTGGACTTCGTGCTCCAGGAAGGCCAACCTCTAGCACATGGTCAGGCTTTTGACCCAAAATTGTGTTAAAGTAGATTAGTCATGGTCGATCAACAGATAAACGAGCGAAACATGAGGATTATGTACTTACCCCGGTGGCCTTCTGGGTATGGTCGTCCGCGAGCTCCTCTGGGGAGATGGTTGCTGCATGGACCATAGCATCGACTCAGACTTGTGCCAGCGGTCCTTGAATTCTGATCTGGTGCTTGGGGGAGCGGGGCTCGGTGTTGTCTGGATGGTGCCACTCATCCATGGGTAAGTGAATGATAGCCGTTATATGCCTCCGGCTGCTGGGACCTGAAGAATCGGAGGTTGCTTAGCCGGTGGACCTTGGCAAGGGAGAGGATCAAATGGTGGATACTTGTGCTACCGGCGAGGAGTGCGGTGGCATGCACGCAATGGGCGGCGCACAAATAGTCCCCGACGGCAGCCCAGACAACGAGGGTGTTCGGTCATATGACAGTGAAGTTGGGAGCATGGCGGCACCTTGCTCGAGAAGAGCAGGCGATAGAGCCTCATCCTGTTCGGAGGGAGGGCGAGAACCAACATGGGCGGTGGTCTGCGGCGCGGAGGTCGCCGAGTGGGATGAACCTTCCCCACAATGCCTCTTGTGATGGACTAAAGGCTCATTTGATATAGCTATAGCGGATTCAAACGGCACAATGATCGACACCAGAGATGGTTGTTCGGGAGAAAGGTCGACTGTAGCAGCAGTAGCATCGCTTGTCGCCATATGACCTCCTTCGTTGGCCGCAGTTGTATTTTCTCCAACCTCGCCGAGCGGATCATCGGATTTGGTGATCGGTTGTAGGCCTCGACTCTCCAACTCGACGATGCTAGCAATGTTAATTTCCATGTCCACAAGCCTACTCTTGCCGGCCAGATGTGCCCTCAACATGATCTGAGCTGCAAAAAATGAAAACAAATCAGTTAGATTCAAGATGAGAAAAAGAAAGAGCATACCTAGGGTGAGCGGTAACCTCGTGTGAATCAGGCTCAGGCCAAACACGTAGAGGATACTCTCCAACAATAGCCTATGGATATGATATTTCTGATCGACCAAACTAGATGCTGCTTGGAGATAGTCTGAACGGCTTCGATATCGGTCGAGCAACGGTGATTTCATTATTTCCATCTGCTATTTGGTCGGGAAATCAGGCCAATCAGGAAATCTAACGTAAAAATAATACTCCCTCCGGTGTTTATTGGAGGTCGACATCTTATCAAAAAAGACGAAGTCGACTCGGGCTTGAAACAAAAAGGTGCTCAGCTCGGACAATTTAGGATAGTAAAAGTAATGGAAGACCCGAGGCACTAGGGGGACACCGTGGAGATGAAACAACACGACGACCCCGCACAACAGCCTAAAGGAGTTAGGCACTAATTGGTGCAAAGAGATACAAAAGTATTTACAAACGGTCGAGAAGAAAGGATGAATGGGAAAATGGAGACCGACACAAAATTATTACTTAAAAAAGGGTAAAAAGCTGGCTAGGGGTAAATGAGGTCGATCGCAGGCTGAAGGGATTACGATTTGATAGTCGGATGGGAAGCGGTATGTAAGTTTCATTTGGTCTATCTCATCCCCGTTGAACTTAGACCCGGTAGAAATATACCAGAGCCGGGGATGGGCGTAACGGGTTGTGAAGAGTCAGCCATTGGAAACCAAGAAGAAGCAAAACACAGAATCAACGAAAGAAGGAAGGGAAGGCTTACTGAGAAAGGTTGTCGGTGAAGATGAAGAGAGAACGTCGAGGAACGTGCGTGAAGAAGAAAACTCAAGGAAGTGTGAAGGAGACGGTGAGCAAATGAGGGTTTATAAGCCTCACGGGCGATCTCTCCGAGCCATCCGATCAAGGGTTGCACAAAACCAGGATAAGATCTGACTGTGGAATTTGAAAAGATGCCTATCACATTATCAATGGATATCTGTCTGTCACGTCGAGCATGTGGCAACAGAAAGTGGGACACGTGGCAATCAATTACAGTGAAACATTAATGAGCCTTAATTAAAAGGCATGGGTGACGTTCTTGCTAATAATGATCAAAGATTTGCATAGTCTTCTAGAAATTTAAATGACGTCAGCCATCCTAATTGACACAAAACTCAGACTAATGAATGGTCGAGCGACAAATCCAAACACATATCAGTAAAAAAGCTTCGATGCTCATTGTAACAAAATGGCTCGTTAGGCTCAAACTAATAAGAAGAGGCAAAGCGACAATTTTGAAGCTATGAGTCGATCGGTGGCCCGAGCACAGAGAATGTCTAATCGGCGGAAGGTCGCCTGAGACACTACTCGTCCAATCAGTCAGACTTACAGCCTCCTTCGACTAGACTTGAAGGGAAGACTTGTGATGTGATGGTAAAGGGAGGGTCCGTTCAATTCGAGTCAGAAGCGGTGTTAGCTGCCAACGTGGAGGTCAAAGTCAAGATGGTCAATGCTAGGGAGTCAACGGGCTCACCCATAATGGCCGAGCGGATGTCAACAACAATTATCAATCAAGGCAAGCAGAACGCTACGGCCAGATCATCAGACGCTCAGTACGGATCGAGGAGTACGAGCCGAGGCCGACTGAGTGGAGGGGTCCCCAACTGAGCGGCTATCTCGCTCGGCCGAGCAGAGAGATCATTGACGTATTTCTTAATATCCTTCTAGGAGATAGTGCTGCTGACACAAGGCATGGTCAACAGGCGGATCGTATGAAAGCTTCCACTGTCTCATCAGGAATTTGCATGCCTCGTTAAGGTATGGTATTAGAGACACTTTTCTGCCATGTCCTTTCATGGGATGGTTGGGAAAGTGTGTTCTGCCTTAGGGAGCGTGCGCGTTATCCACCAGGATACTATATAAAGGGGGTTCATGCATCAGTGAAGGTATGTGTTATTCACTATTCATGCTTGTGCTTACTGTTGCTTCATTTCCTTCCATCTTTCCAGTGACTGACTTGAGCGTCGGAGGGCCAATGTCAGGGACCTCTTCCAGGGTCGTCTCAAGGTTCTATGAGGCCCTAGGCAAAAAAAAAAAAAAACATTTAGGTCTTTAATATTTTTTTTAAAAAAAATTTCCTCATCCTTTTTCATTCGGACTTGGGACTGACAATGGTGGGTTTAAATTTTTTTTTTTTAAAAAAATAAAATATTAATTTAAAATAAATTTTTATGTAAAATTTAGTTTTCTAACTTGTTGAGATGCAAAATTATTAATTAAATTTTTATATTCGAGTTTTGATAATATTTTTTTTTCAATTGATAAAATTGCTAGATTATTTAATCTTTCTTGAGACATTGTTGAACGTAAATAAGACTTTATTAATTTTAATTTTGAAAAACTTCTTTATGCTGAAGCTACACTAACAGGTATAGTTAATAATATTCTATAATCTATCCATGCATTAGGAAAAGAATTTAATTTTTTTATAAGGTTCAATACCTCAAGTGTAATTTTTAATTCTGGATTTATTATTTCTCTTAACACTTTTAATTCTAAAAATAAATCTAAACCATCAATATCAGATAACATGTCATGTGTTAAAAAGTTTTCAAGATTTAACCATTTTATTTTTAAAAACTCATCGTCAAGCAATTTTAACTTTTCTACATCATATAAAAAATTAAAATTATTTTCATATATTTTAAATTGTTCAAATCTACTTTGAAGTGAAGAAATGGTATGGTCAATAATATAATTAAAGTAATTAATTTTAAAAGATTCTTCAGGTGAAAGCTTCACTTCATTAATTTTATTCTCATCAAATCATTTATTTCTTCTAATTACACGTTTTTCATGAAATTTTGGTTCTATATTCATTTCATTTGCAATCTCTTTAGTAGAAATCATAGCAGATATAAATCCATTTTCTCTATAATCATTAAAAAAAAAGAAACAAGACCTTTTAACTGATCTAATGCAATAGCAATGTTCATATCTTTATATTGTAAAAATTTACTAACAGTGTTAACTGCAAATAATATATCATACCAAATAACCATACCTAATAAAAATTCAAAATTTTCAAACTCATATGTTGCTAAAGAATTTGCTTCACTTTTTGTTTTAGGATCGTCACTAGTTTCTGCAAGTTTATATAAAGCTTCTTTTATCTGTGGAACTTGATATTTTATTGCTTTAACGCTTTCAAGATGACTTTCCCAACGTGTTTGTGATAACGGTTTAAGAGTTAAATTAGAAACATGGTCTTGTAAAATTTTCCATCTTTTTGTAGAAGAAAAAAATAATGAGTAAATACGTTGTATCACACCAAAAAATATTATAGCACTAGGACAAGAATTAGCCATATCACATAGTACTAAATTAAGACTATGACAACCACATGGTGTATAAAAAGCCCTAGAATTTATATCTAACAATCTCTTTTGTACACCTTGTTGTTTACCTTTCATATTAGCTCCATTATCATATCCTTGTCCTCTTATGTCATTCACATCCAGTTCAATTTTCTTTATTATATTAAGCGTATCAAAAAGACCTTTTCCTAATGTATCATCTACTTTTGAAAATTCTATAAAATATTCTTCTATTTGGATTGGACTTGTTGAAATATCTACACATCTTAATATAAGAGACATTTGTTCTTGATGATTTACATCAAGAGTACAATAAGTATAACTGAAAAGTATTTTGCTTCTTTTATTTTTTTAATTATAATATTATTTACTTCTTTTCCTAATATATTTTTTAACTCATTTTGTATATTATGGCCAAGATAATGATTATGAATTTTACCATTTTGAATACATTTAAGGTGTTCTTGTATTATAGGATCAAATTCTGCTATCATTTCAATTAAACCTGAAAAATTCCCATTGTTATCTTGATAAATTTTCTCACGGAATGCCAAATTATTTTTTGCAAGATTTTTAACTATAGCAATAATTCTTATTAATACATTCTTCCAATGTTCTTTTTCCTTATTTATTTTTTCTTGTAAATTTTGATCAATGGTTTTATTTTTAAGCAATCTCATTTCAATATCAAACTAAATATTCATATTTATAATATGTTCACGGCTTGTTTATGACTTTTAAGCTTGGCACAAAGATTTTTCCAATCACGACACATTTCGTTTGCTAATTGAATTGTAATTGATTTTTGACTAAATAATTTACAACAAAAACAAAATACTTTATCTAATTCTTTTGAATATATTAACCATTTTCTATCATGTTTTTCTCCGTTTGGTAATTTTCGAATGTAATGAATCATAGAAAAATGTCTAGAATTTTCATCATTTGGAAAAGAAATATTGATTTCTCTAATTGGACCCTTTTCAACTAATAAATCTATTAAATTTGTATTTATATTTTTCCATTGTGTTGGATCATATATATTTTGAATAATAGTTTCATCAATATTATTAAAAAAATTATCTTCATGATTTATTAAGTTGTCTTTTTCTTCTTCTGAATTATAATTATTTTTTTTATTAATATTAATATTTGATGAATTTGTTTTGTGATCATTAGAAAGTTCTTGATAGATTTCTTTTTGTCTTAAAGTATTATCTTCAGGTGAAAATTCAATTAATTTTTCATTTAAATTTCAATTATATTATTTTCTGAGTTTTGATTTTGATTATTAATAATAAATCTATTGAGTACGCCTTTTTGAGATTGAATAAATTCTTCTATTTTTCTTTTTTTTCATACGTTTCATATATCCAGAATCATATTTTTTTCATAGACATATTTATATTAAAATAATATTAAAAAGAAAATATAAGTCTCTATTATTTTATCAAAATAAAATTACTTAGAATTAAATGAACAATAAAACCTGATTTACGCCCTGTAGTTTTAATTTGATGATATTTCAAACTGATTACTGAGTATTACCTGCACAAATATAATAAAAAATATAAAATATTAAATTTGATTTGAATCGGTTAATTTAAGCAGATTATATTTTATAATAAACTATACTTAACAAATATATAATAAATGATATAAGTGCATAAATCAGGTTTGCGATGGTAGTAATTTATTTACGAGAGAGGAAAAATGAGAAAAAAATTTCCACACAACTGCTAATAATCTATTTTTCCAACCATATTTCATATTTGGGTTCATTTCATCAATAATTTATTATTTATACAGAACAATAAAGAGCATTTCAAGAATGAAGAAAAAAATAAAAAAAATATTACCTGACGATTAAGGAATGCGAAGGGCGTTTTGTCGTATTCAGAATCACCATGGAGATAATGAGGGACAAAAAATACAGATTAAAGAGGATGAAACTTAGAGGATGAAAATATGAGCAGGATGAGAGTATGTGACTTAGAGAATGAAAACATGAGCAAATTAAATTCTGTAGTGGTTTTATATAGAATTCTAGATTTCTAGGAGAATGATATAATTAATTGAGTTTTTCGTTGGAATAGATGGTTGTACAGTGAATTATTGTGCATGGAAATCGAAGCGGCAATGGCAATCTTCAAAAGTTCAAGTCTTCAAGAGATGGTTGTACAGTGTGCACATAGGAAATCGAAGTGGTGTGCAATTTCAATTGATGGCGGTACAATATATATTATTGTGCACGCCTGCACGAAAATCGAAGCGCAGAAACAATATTCTTGAAATGAAACGTCTAGTTCTAATTAAAATTAAATTTAATTATTAAATATATTTTTTAAAAAATATAATATTAATGGGCCCCAATTATATTGAGGCCCTAGGCATAGACCTTATTGGCCTATGCCTTCAGCCGGGCCTGACCTCTTCCTTGGTTTGTCACTGATGTTTCTTATGTTGCAGAGTGGAGCAAGGTATACATCCAGTCTATTGGTGCAAGTTGCATTAATAATCTGGTTTTGATGTATAACAAATAGGTTAAAGTTAGATGTGTTGTTTGTCTAACTACTTTACCAAGTATGCGGGAGTGGACTGGTCTGAGGGACCTGACATCAGGCTGAAATCCAACTAGGTCCACGGGGCACGATAGCTGGTGCGAGGTCCATATAGGTCCACGAGGCTCGATATCTGGCGAGAAGTCTGGTTAGATCAACGGGACCTGACAATCGATCGAAGTCCAGTTGGGTCAGAGGCAAGTTAAGTGACTGCAAGTGGTGAGTAAAGGTAAGCAACTGGAGGAGAGATTTAGTGAGGACGCGTTCTCCGTTGAGGGAACTGTAGGCGTCGATCTAACTTAGGTCCATTTGGGAAACCTAAGTTGAGATCTTGACTAGGTTCTGGTCTCGTGGAGATATGATCTAATTAATACACATTTTATCATGTTGTGCTAACTCTGTTTTGCAGGGTAAAATATATTTTTCGATTTTCAGGACTAACCTTTTCTTTTAGGTGGAAGATGATGAAGAAAAGGATCTGAGCACCTGGAACAGGCTCGCCCAACGGGTGCCGAGGGCGCCCATGCGATCTGGGCACTCGAACTCAGTCCAGGCGCCCAGAATCGAAAAATCATCCAAAAGTTGACGTGGAGCGCGTCGATTGGCCGAGCCACATGGTCCAAGCGCCCGGAGGGGTTCTAGGCACCTGGAATGGACCTATTTAAAGGTCTTCGACTCGGAGCTTCAGAACAACAATTGTGACAAGTTTCCTTCTTGCTCGGTGTTCTGAAAAAGCTCCTGCGACACTATGAAGCTCCTCCGACAACCGACAACTCAGATTTTCATATTTTCCTTGTTATCGGTAACCTTGTTTTTTGTTCCTGTACTTATCTTGTAATACATTTTGTGAACTATTAATGGATTGGCCAACGAAAGCACTCGACAAGTGCGGGCCGTGGAGTAGGAGTCGTCGAAGGCTCCGAACAAAGTAAAACTAACTTGTATTAGCGTTGTTTGTTTCTTCTATTTTCTGCTGCGTAACTTCATTTTAATTTGAGTTTTTCGACGATCGCTATTCACCCCCCTAGTGTTCTTTCCGATCCTACAAGTGGTATCAGAGCGGGTACCTGGTTTCGTCGTGAAAATAATATCAAAAGAATTTAAGTACTAAACCCCCTCTAACTATGCTAATGTAGTATAGAAATGACTCAGGTCATCTCCCAACGAATGCAACGATAGGATGGTAATCTAGGATTGTTTGTTATTCCTATTTTTGGGGTTTTTAATATGGGAATAGGGGTTTTTTATTTTGATTCTAAATCTAACAAATGAAAAACAAAGCAAGTAGGAAACTAATCTATTGCTGGAATGAAATCTAACTAAGTGTGAATAATTAATCCACAACGCATTGTCACACTATGGTATAGATTAACTATCAACACAATTAAACGAAGGAATGAAATGACAAAGCATTAAATGAAACCTAATATAGTAAATGAAAGACAATGCAAGTAATAAAAGTTAAGTCTAACCTAACTATAATCGCAGAAAATAAAAGGCAACATGAAATAAAGTAAATATTTAACGAACTCTAAAGCATTAAAGAAGTCTAATCTAACCTAACCTAATTGCATTCAATCTAAACTAGAACTTAACGAAATTGAAAAAACAAGACAAAGCAAGAATTAAACAAACTAAAATACATCAAATTAAACCTAACTAATGGTTGAAGCAATTGATCGAACACGTTGCGTGCATGAAACTAATTAAGCATAATATGTGCAATTTAAACATGGGGAATCAAGTTTGATACAAGTATTCAATCAGAAGCATCAACACAAACAAATTGACAAAATTAATAAACATTAACATGAATAAAACTAAGCTAATCCAACCACAATTCACCCATCAACTCTCAATTACCAAGGACTACCCTTCGCCATCACACGAGGACTCGGCTCCGGAACCCCCAAAGTCGGTGGATAGCAGGTCACTGTCGGTTGTTGCACACTTCGACAATGATGATGTCATGAACGAATCTTCCCCCGAAGAACCCCCTCGAATGGAAGTTTACCGGAAATGGAGATGCTATGAAATGGGATGAACAGCCGTCGTTGCCTCCTTGCTCTACCGCCTGAACCCTAGAAGGCAAGAGTGAAGGAAGAACATCGGAAGGTGAAGGATCTTGCTGAAGAACCCCTCCGACAAGGTGGATGATCGGATTTGTCGCCGCTGCTTGCAACTTCCGCCTGTGTTGTCGTTGCCATCGCCACTTGGGATCAAGAAGATGAGGTGGACTGTGGATGGCCGACCGGCGACAGTGAAGAGAAGAAGAAGGGTCGCCGGTCGATGGTGAGGAAGAAGAAGGAGACGAAGGGAAGTGGGCGTCGTGAGCCCTAGCCGACGCGAGGAAAAGGATCGCGAACAGAAAAGGGATCTATCTGTTGTTCGTTTGCGTGAGAGAAGAGGTAAGGGGAATATGTTTCGGGTTTTGGATCTTCGATTTTAGGTTGAGAAATTTGAGTGAGATCCGGATCCAATAACCAATAAGGATTGAAATTGGACTTTTGAATTGGGTTTTAAGAATGGGCTTTTAGATTGGATTGAGTTTTTGAAATTGGACTTGGAATCACATTGAATTGAAGCTCCACTTCTTGATGAACCCTTAGATTATTTGATCCTGATCAATGGTCCAAATTACTCCCCTACAAAACAAGATGCACCTTTTTAGATAAAATACCAGAAAATATAGAAAAAATTAGATCAACGCTCCAAATAAATCTCAACTCGTAAAATATGATATAAATGCATAATTAAGCATACGAGAGGGAAAAAATACTAAATATAAGAGCTAAAATAGTGCATCAAAATGCTAGTTATTTAGTACCACTCTGAATTGATGCAACCACCAATCAGACAAAGGGGGTTCCTTTTTAAAAGAAAAAAAATTATATATCGTTTTTTATTAAAAATTATTTTTACGCCTTTCATTTTTTTCCCTCCAATTTTTTTTTTAAAAAAATTCACTTTTATTTTTTCACTATTAGTTAGAATTGATGAAATAACTCGTTTAACAATATTTGTAATAATTTTTTTGTTTTATTATTATTTTTTATTTTCGAAATTGATGAAACGCCCTTATTTCTTTATCTCCAACACTACTTACCCGATACAAAGTCTTGAAAATTGCTTCTTGTTTATATTTTTTGTAAGTATACCAATGTCTCATCAAGAAGGATGGAGCATCCATGAACCACCACAATATGAGTTGTACAAGAGGCACGAATTCAATATGTGGAGGACGCAGATGGAATGCTTCATCCTTATGAACGACTTTGATGACGGCATGACACTGAGGCGATCAACCCAAAACACAGAAGCCAATAGAAAGGTAATAAATTTAATTATAAAATTATTACCTAATGAAATTACATACAGAATTGGAAAATACCGAGATGCCTATGAGTTCTGGACTCGGCTAACTAAGCTTCACAAGGAGCCGATAGAGCTAGAGGATCAAGTCAAAAGTGAATCTAGATTCGAGACAAATCCAACGGAGAAGCCTACTGAATTAGGGGATGCGCTTAAGGTTAGTATAATTTACCAAAATACCTTTATTAGTAGTAGTTTAAATAATGTACATGATAAGTTAGATAAATATGAAATTATCCCAAATATGGTCCATGATAATCTAGATTTATATGATTCAAATTCAAAACTACAAAATAATCTAGATTCTGATCAAGTCAATAAAGATTTTAATCAAATTGACATTAACCTTGACTTGGTCAAACAGAACATTGACCAAATCAATTCAAGTAAATTAACTAATTTAAAATATTTAAAATTAAATAAAAATTTAGAAATAATTAATTCAAACATTAACATAAATTCAAAACTTAAAAATGAAGAATAGTTCTACATAAAATTAATAAATATCTTAATAAAATATTTGACAATGTATATAATATCAAACTAGAAAATCTTATCCAAAACCAATGTAATTTAATTAATAAAAAATTTAAATCTTAAAGATAATAATATAGATAAAACTAATCTAATAAATTCAACTTATAATATAAACTTACAAGACAAAGAATATATTAGGATAAAATCAAACAATGTGATAAAATCAAAACCAAATTTAATAAATTTGAAATTAAATATTAAAGATAACATCTTTAACAAAGATAATCTAGCAAATTCAAAATTAACAATTAATAAAAAGTTAAACATTAAAGATAAACCTTTAAAAAATATAATTCAAACAATTTAACTAATTCAAAATTAAACAGAGATAATTTAATTGACTTAATAAAATTAAAATTGAATAAAAATTTAAATATTAAGTACACTTTAAATAAGGACAATTTAACCAATTTAATTAATTCAAAATTAAAAATGTAAATTCAACCTAAACTACAATTAATTAAACCTTAACTAAAACTTAATTAAATTAAACTTAACAAATTAAAAAAAAAGTTCCTAAAGCTAGTCTAACCAAGCAAGAAGAATCAAATCAAATCCACATAAAACTAAAAAGTTTAAAAATTCAAGGGTGGACTCCAAATTAGTTGGCACATATAAAATAATAGTTTACCCAGAAGGATAATTAAAATCTGATAAAAAGGGATAAAAGTTTGACTTGAAAAATAGCATTGGAGAAGTTTTGAATGATAGTAGGTTAGGAAAACTATGTCTATGCATGTCTAGAAAGATATGACTTCGACTTGATGTATTTGGCATAGTGGAACTAACTGAAGCTACCCCTTACCAATCCTAGCTGTTTAGATAGGACTATTTGGAAAACCTCGAAGTCGTGGTTATTCTAATGATGTCTAAGTGACTCACCACAGCTTAGAAGTTTATCCAAAAAATACATATTTGTTGAACCCAAAGATAAATTTGAATCTAACACAAGTTGAACCAAATCTTGAAATTTAATTTAACTCATATCACAAAACCATAAGATCCCTTTGTCTTAACACTTAGACCGGTGAAATAAATAAGGATTAAATTAAGATTAAATAAGAATTAAATTAAAATTAAATAAGGATTAAATTAATTTAAATTAAATTAAATACCAATCTTAAGTTAATTAAACACTAAAATCAAAATTGAATTAAACATATATTAATTAACGTATTTTAAAAATATTTTTAAAAATTCTTTTAAAAATTATTTAAAAAAATTCTTTTAAAAATCCTTTAAAAATTATTTTTTTAAAAAAATCTTTTAAAAATTCTTTTAAATATCCTTAAAAAAAACAATCCTTTAAATTTTTTTATAAAAAAAAATCCCTTAAAAAAAAAGAAAACACTTAACTTAAAACTTAAATCTTTATTAACAAACGATCAAAATTCAATTAACTTAAACTTTAAATTCAATTAAGCAATTAATAAGTAAATAATTAAAATTTAATTGTTTAGTCTAACCTTATTTAAGATTTAGCTTATTTGATTAGTACCCTAATTTAATCAAATTAAAATATTAACTTTACTCTAATGAACTTTAAATCAAACTTGAATTTACAAGTTAATTAATGCTTAACCTTTATTTAACTTAATCAACTGTAATTTCAACGTTAATAAAATTTTTTAACTTTACTTTAATTAAATCATAATTTATATTAATTAAAATTGACTCAAATTGGACCTTAACTTATTTACTAACTTTAACAAATTTAATTCTGAATTAATTCAAACTTACAACTTAATTAATCCTAACTTAACTTTAATCAATAATTTGTTTAAGTTAAACCTAATCAAAACTTAAAATTAAAACTAATACTTTCATTCATTAATCAATTAACTCAATTAGTTAATATGAAATGTAAGTTGTTTTAATCAAATAAGAATTAAATTTTTGAATTGAGTCAAGTAAAAGTTAATCAATAAATCATCGATAATGATTAACTATTATTGAATTAATAACAAATTATTTTATTTAATCTAAAACTTAATTTTAACTTAATACCCCTAAATCTAAGGTTATTTTTTTAATTAATGATTAATTAAACTTAAGTGAATAATTATAAAAGGTGTAAATAATATATTTAATGAACATTTGTGTTACAAATAGTAAATTCCCTAGGCACTAAGATAGAAATCCTTGTTGTTAACAAAGATAACTAGAATGTGCTAGGTTAAAGGGGAGTAAGGGCCTTGAAAATGTGTTCAATTTAATATGTCTAAATCCTAGTACAATTTAAGAGGGAGTGTTAACTTAAGGGGGAGAAAGGGTTCAATTATTTTGAAAATATGTTGAAACATTGATGTGGAAATTTTAAAAAAATAAAATAAAAAAATTACAACTTACGAAAAATTATTTACTTTGAGAAAGTTTTTAAAAAATCAAATCATTTTTTGGAAAATATTTTTTCCACTTTGAAAATCTTTCTTAAATCTTTTCTGTAAAATTACCTTGAATTGTTTTTCAAACTTACATTGAAAATTTTCCTTAGAAAAATTTTCTTTGAAATTATTTTGAAAAAATATTTTTACTTTATTCTGAAATATATTTTGACAATATTTTCAAAATTAATTTGTTGAATTTCTTTGAAACATTGATTTGAAAAAACTCTTCTAAAATTTACCTAAAAATATATAATAATCCTTATAACATGCTTTGTTGAATCTTGTTTGAAAAATATGAAATGTTTCAAAATTAATTTTCTTTTCTTTGAAAATGTTTTTCAAAATTATTGCAAAATTTCAAAATTTGAAAAATCTAAGGAGACTAAACTTTTTATAAATTACAAAATTACTTTAAAAATGAATAACTTAGAAAGTGTTTTTGAAAACGGCTTTAACTTATCCTTTAAAAATCTCTTATTAAATTATGTATTCCAACATGTTTTTAATATTTTTTTGAAAACTCTCTTGAAATACATTTGCATTCTTTGAACTTATTTGAGTAAAGTTGCTTTTAAACATTACTTCCAAAAATTTTCTTTCAAGAGATAAGCATTTTCTATTTGAAGTTGTTAGGTTTTCAAACACTGATTTTCAGAACTATTTAAAGTACTTGACATCATTATTTGAAACCTTGTTTGCAAAACTAAGGTTGTAAAAATTCTCTTTGCTAAATCTTTATTTTATGTCTTATGCATTTATCTTGTTTGATGTATACCAAAGGAGGAGGATAATGTATTAGGTTAGAAAAAATCAACCCATTTTAAAATTTCATGCTTAATGTTGCTTTGTCTGCTTTATTACATTTTTTCTAACTTTAACCCGGGTTGTCATTGTTGGTGCAACCTTAGGTCAAGGTTGACCTGGTTGACCCGACTCGAGTTGTATTTTGATGTTTGACTTGGGAAGATTGTCGGTGCAACCTTAGGTCAAGGTTGACCTAGTTGTGTTGCATGTTGATGTTTGACACTCGTGAGAGAGTTCTATTCTTGATGTGGGACAAGAATAGATGTTTGGGAGATTATTGGTGCAACCGTAGGTCAAGGTTGACCTGGTTGACCTGATTCGGGAAAAGTCCAAGTATGGAGACTTGGCACGGAAAAGTCCAAGCAGGGAGCTTGGCACTGGAAAAGTCCAAGTATGGAGACTTGGCACGGAAAAGTCCAAGCAGGGAGCTTGGCACGCGAAAAGTCCAAGTATGGAGACTTGGCACTGGAAAAGTCCTAACTGGGATGTTAGGCAATGGGAAAGCCCTAACTGGGATGTTAGGCAGTTGGAAAGTCCTGATGAGTGAAGCCAGGCAGTGAGAAAATCCTAACTGGGATGTTAGGTAGTGTGGAAATCCTGGTGAGTGAAGCCAGGTGGAAAGTCCTGGTGAGTGAAGCCGGGCAAGGGAAAATCCAGATGGATCAGGGATGATCGGACTTCTGGTGTTGAAAAGTCCAAGTAGGTCAAGGGAGTGATCGGATACTTGGCACGAAGAGGAAAATCCAGATGCTAGCAGGTCAAGGGAGTGACCGGATGCTAGGCATGATGTACCAACAGGTCAAGGTTGACCGGATGTTGGTGTGGAAGCCTTAGGTTTAGGGCTGAGAAGTTTGGATCGGACTGCAGACCGATCCAATGATACATGGCTCATCTGATCGGTCCGGTGACCGATCGGTGACCGATCGATATATCGATGGTTATCGATCGATGCGGTGACCGATCGATATCGAAGCTCTGTTGATTCGATCGGTCCGTGACCGATCGAAGCGTAACAGAGGCGGTAGCCGATCGGTCCACGGCCGATCGGGCCATCTGATCGATGCGTGGACCGATCGAGACGAGCATCACGAGAAGGGAAAGGAAGGGGATCGGTCTGTGGCATCCTCCCGATCGGTCCACGACCGATCCAGGTCTTTCTCGACCGGTCTGCAGACCGATCAGAGTTCTAGCCGTTGCGACGCAACGGCTAGTTTCTTCGCTGTTTCTTCTTCGCAGGTATAAAGGGGCTGAGGGATTCTACAGGGCTCTTTCTTCTTCCTTCTGGAAGTACTCTTCTGCCTGAAGCTTCTGCTTCTGCTTCTTCTTCCTGCTGAGCTTTGTTGAGCTCATTGGGTGCTAAAGCTTCGCGTGAAGCTTCTTCCTGTTGCTGGTTTTCTAGCTAGGCTTGGATCCGAGAAGCTGCTGCTTCACCAGGGTTCCTGCTGACTTCAAGAAGGCAAGCAAGTGTTGTTTACATTTCTGTTCTTGTTTTCTTGTTCCTATTTGTACTTCTATTGCTGTTGCAAAGATTGTGGTGAGGTTTCTCCACCCACAAGGAGTATCTATTAGCCGGGTTTCCGGGGACTCATCCACCGACGGATTGGTAGGCTTCGTCCACCTTACGGACACGCCGAGGAGTAGGAGTTCATCTCCGAACCTCGTTATATGGTTTGTCTTTCTTCTCCTGTTTTCTTTCTACTTTGTATTTCCGCTGCGCTAACCTAATCGTAGGAAGAAACGAGAAAGATTGGGGTCGGCTATTCACACCCCCCCCCCTCTCTAGCCGTACGAAGGATCCTAACAAGTGGTATCAGAGCGAGGTCGCTCTTCATCGGATCAACACCCGTGGGAGCAAAGCTAGAGATGGATCTCTATGGAGAAGACATCACCATTCAACCCTTCTACGAGTCTCACGACAACTTCACATATTGGAAGGTAAGGATGATGTATTTTCTTAGAACTAATATGTTAAATTGGTTTTGTGTACAAGAAGGGTTTTCCCCTCCGATGGATGAGGAAGGAAAACCTATCAAGAAGAAGGAGTGGACGAAAGAGCAAATCCGACAATCCGAAATCAATGACGAGGTAACAAAAATTATTGAATTTGCTTTACCTAATAATGTTTTGTGCAAGATAGATAGGTACAACAATGCCAAGGAGTTGTGGAACAACTTGGCCAAACTCCATGAGGAGAGCTCCACTTCAAGCCATGAAGAGGAGCCTAGTGAGCCAAGTAGCTCACATCATGGAAGAAGTGAATTGGGAGTTGAGGGCTACTCAGCATCCAAGGAAGAAGAGGAGGAGAGTTCTTCTTCAAGTTCGGAGCAAGAAGAAGAAGCTTCTACCTCCGGGAGGGATGAAGAAGAGAGCTCGCATCCACCCTCAACCCTAGGTAACTCAAGCAATTTAAGTTCAATTAAATTACATATTATGTGCTTTGAGTGTAGGGAACGTGGACATTACAAGAGTAAATGTCCAAAGAGGGTAAGAAAGACTCCACCGGCGCCAAAGGTCAAGGAAGCCGGAGTCCCGAAACGCAAGGGCAAGGAGCACATCGTGTGCTTCCAATGCAAGCAAAGGGGACACTATAGGAGCCATTGTTCAAGGGGGAGGCAACCTCATAAGGGCAAGAGACCGGGCACATCGATAGGGGGATCTAAGGCAAACCCTAAGGTATCTTTTAAGGCTCATTCGTGCAATTCTAGTAGGATACATGCTAGTAATTTTATTGCATTAGTCAATAATGATAAGCATGTTAACACTAGAAATCAATACATGTGCTTAGGTGCTAAACATGTCAACCTAGATAGGGATACTACTAGGAATGCTAACCCTAGGATTAACACTTCTAAGGTTAAGGAAAACCTAGGTAGAAACCCTAAATCAACTAGACACATGCCTAGGAACACCTCAAGAAAGAATGACAAATCAAAACTTGAGGTATTAGAGAAAGAAAATCAAGCCTTAAGGTCAAGACTTGACTCTCTAGAAAAGGCTCTTAAGGATTTGACTCTAGGGTCTAGGGGTCAAAAACCCAAGTCCAAGGACAAGAAATGTTTGGGTCACAAACCTAAGTCCCAATTGGTCAAGCCCACCTATCATAATGTTCCATTCGATTATGGAACAAAACCTAGGGCTAGGAAGACCACTACCAAGGTGACAAGGGAAGTCACCCCTATAGTTGACCTTGATGAGACCCAAATGACCAAGGCTTTAAAGCCTAAGAGGGTCATTAGGAGGGTTGCTAGGGAAGTTATCCCTAGTGAATATTTAGTGAACCCAATGAGCTCTAATAGGTATTGGGTTCCTAGGAGCATCTTCTCTACCCCATAGATGGGTTAGAGAGTGTCAACTCCAATAAGAAGGGTAGTTAACCCAACTTTGAGGAAATTGACACTCAAGGAGCATTTTCAAGGTGTTTGGGAACCTTTGAAAATGAAATGGAATAATCTTTGTCATTCACTCCTTGGAAGAGTAAGTTGTGCCAAAGTGAGAATATATTAATCTTACTTTAAATTGACACAATTTTGAAAAACCTAGAGAAATATCAAATTGGGATTTTGATATTCTCTTAGGTAATCAAGGCAATCCGGGCCTTAACTTAGAAGAGCTACTCTTGTAGAATTTTAAATGGTATAAATCAAACAAGAGATCAAGAAATGCCAACTTGGGTTTTGACATTTTCTTGGAGCACTTTGGGCAATCTAGGATTAGAATTTAAGTTAGCTAAGTGATTAAGGATACTTAGATAGGTAATCTAGGTATTTTATTTGTGTTAACTTACCATGGTTGTTTGCCATATGCCATGTCATGACACCATATTTAATTTATGATCATTTGAAATGTCATGATAATGCTTAGGTTATTATATGTCATGCTTTATTTAAGTTTTCAAGCTTTATGTCATGACATCATGACATTGGCACATGTTTTTACTTATGATATCATTTATGCCATGTCATCATCTCTTGCATTAATAATCAATGAAATTGATTTAAGGATAAAAACACATTTTGATATTGAGATCAAAGTGTAGTTTAGAAAATGCATGAGAACTTAGCCTAAGTTGACCTTAACCCATATCTCACATCAAATTGACTTGAATGTGGTTTGATACACCTTAGATGTGTGTGAGATATTAGGATCATGAGTTAGGATCAAGGTGCATAGTTCTTGTACCTAGATGAGCCTAATTCAAGAAATGGAGGATCATAGGGAAAGCTTGTGTACAAGTCATGTACATCTAGCCCTAAGATTATGGTCCTAAATTCAAATGGTTTTAAAAGCATTTTAAAATTGATTTGAAAAACCTTGATGAAGCTTTCCTAGTGATAGCATTCATCATTGAACATTGTGATACAAAGTTGAGTTAAACTTGAACTATTTCAAAGTTTTTGAACTTTGTATCAAGATTAAAAAATGGAAACTATTTTCATAGAAAATTATTTTTCCGTGATAGACTATGGTATGAGGAGTGTATCCTCAAAATTTTACGATTTTTGGAATTTTCTGGAATTTATTAGGAGTTTCTGAATTTCCGGAAAGGAAATCAGAAATCTCTGATTTCAGAGTGTGGATCGGTCACCGGACCGATCCAGGGAAGTTCTGATCGGTCTGGTGACCGATCAGTAACGATCCAGTGCGATCAGTGAAGCGTGGATCGGTCTGGGGACCGATCCAGGGGGATTCTGATCGGTCTGGGGACCGATCAGGGCGTGCCGAATTTCTGATTTTTCAGCTGGTGTCTGAAATTTCAGTTATGGAAGTGGTGTTTTTGGATTTCTAAAGGTTTGGAACTCTCTAAGACATTGTTGGTGCAATTGTCAAGGGGGAGTTGACCTTGAGGGGGAGTTTTACCTAATTGTCAAGGGGGAGTTGACTTTTAGGGGGAGTTTTTACTCCAAAAGACTTTTAAGGATTAGTGATATGAGATTATCACTAAGTTGATTGTTGAGTTTAGTATCAAGGAGGAAATTAAGAGTTTCAAATGAAAGGTATGGGACTTTCATTAAGAAGAAACTCTTGACCTTGATACCCTCCTTGTTCTTTTTGATGTGTGTCAAAAAGGGGAGAGTGTTCATTGGAGAATTATCAGAGAACCCAAGTTAGGTTATCGGGTTAACCTAAGTTAGGGAAAGAATGTCAAGGAATGTTCAAGGAAGAACATTGGAATTCTTTTTGATGTGTGTCAAAAAGGGGGAGAATTATTGGAGAACCCAAGTTAGATTATTGGGTTAACCTAAGGGGACAATGTCCAGAGAATGTTCAAGGAAAGAACATTGGACATTGGAAGATGATTGAAAACCTAAGTTAGGTTATCGGGTTAACCTAACTTGATTATGGTTTTGTCAAACATCAAAAAGGGGGAGATTGTTGGTGCAACCTTAGGTCAAGGTTGACCTGGTTGACCCGACTCGAGTTGTATTTTGATGTTTGACTTGGGAAGATTGTCGGTGCAACCTTAGGTCAAGGTTGACCTAGTTGTGTTGCATGTTGATGTTTGACACTCGTGAGAGAGTTCTATTCTTGATGTGGGACAAGAATAGATGTTTGGGAGATTATTGGTGCAACCGTAGGTCAAGGTTGACCTGGTTGACCTGATTCGGGAAAAGTCCAAGTATGGAGACTTGGCACGGAAAAGTCCAAGCAGGGAGCTTGGCACTGGAAAAGTCCAAGTATGGAGACTTGGCACGGAAAAGTCCAAGCAGGGAGCTTGGCACGCGAAAAGTCCAAGTATGGAGACTTGGCACTGGAAAAGTCCTAACTGGGATGTTAGGCAATGGGAAAGCCCTAACTGGGATGTTAGGCAGTTGGAAAGTCCTGGTGAGTGAAGCCAGGCAGTGAGAAAGTCCTAACTGGGATGTTAGGCAGTGTGGAAATCCTGGTGAGTGAAGCCAGGTGGAAAGTCCTGGTGAGTGAAGCCGGGCAAGGGAAAATCCAGATGGATCAGGGATGATCGGACTTCTGGTGTTGAAAAGTCCAAGTAGGTCAAGGGAGTGATCGGATACTTGGCACGAAGAGGAAAATCCAGATGCTAGCAGGTCAAGGGAGTGACCGGATGCTAGGCATGATGTACCAACAGGTCAAGGTTGACCGGATGTTGGTGTGGAAGCCTTAGGTTTAGGGCTGAGAAGTTTGGATCGGACTGCAGACCGATCCAATGATACATGGCTCATCTGATCGGTCTGGTGACCGATCAGTGACCGATCAGTATGCTACTGATGGTTATCTGATCGGTCTGGTGACCGATCAGTAAGCGAACAGAGGCGAAAAGAAAGCAGGCTGATCGGTCCACAGACCGATCAGGCCATGTCCTGATCGGTCTGTGGACCGATCAGAGACGAGCATCGCGAGAAGGGGAAAGGAAGGGGATCGGTCTGTGAACCGATCCACCTCCTCTCTGATCGGTCCACAGACCGATCAGAGACGATCCACCTCTTCCCTGATCGGTCTGCAGACCGATCAGAGTTCTAGCCGTTGCGACGCAACGGCTAGTTTCTTCGCTGTTTCTTCTTCGCAGGTATAAAGGGGCTGAGGGATTCTACAGGGCTTCTTCTTCTTCCTTCTGGAAGTACTCTTCTGCCTGAAGCTTCTGCTTCTTCTTCCTGCTGAGCTTTGTTGAGCTCGTTGGGTGCTAAAGCTTCGCGTGAGCTTCTTCCTGTTGCTGGTTTTCTAGCTAGGCTTGGATCCGAGAAGCTGCTGCTTCACCAGGGTTCCTGCTGACTTCAAGAAGGCAAGCAAGTGTTGTTTACATTTCTGTTCTTGTTTTCTTGTTCCTATTTGTACTCCTATTGCTGTTGCAAAGATTGTGGTGAGGTTTCTCCACCCACAAGGAGTATCTATTAGCCGGGTTTCCGGGGACTCATCCACCGACGGATTGGTAGGCTTCGTCCACCTTACGGACACGCCGAGGAGTAGGAGTTCATCTCCGAACCTCGTTATATGGTTTATCTTTCTTCTCCTGTTTTCTTTCTACTTTGTATTTCCGCTGCGCTAACCTAATCGTAGGAAGAAACGAGAAAGATTGGGGTCGGCTATTCACACCCCCCCTCTCTAGCCGTACGAAGGATCCTAACAGTCATTACATCAAAAAGGGAAGATTATTGGTGCAGGTTGCACTAATAATTTGGTTTTGATATATGACAAATAGGTTAAATTTATATGTATTGGTTGTCTAACTACTTTACCAAGTGTGCAGGAATTGACTGGATTCAGGGACCTGACACCAGGCTGAAATCCAGCTAGGTCCGCGGGGCTCGATAGCTGGTGCGAAGTCCAGATAGGTCTGCGGGGCCCGATATTTGGCAGGAAGTCGGGTTGGGTCAGCGGGACCTGACAACCGGCTGAAGTCCAGTTGGGTCTGCGGACCTGACAACTGGCGGGAAGACCTGGTAGTTCAGAGACAAATCAAATGACTGCAAGTGGTAAGTGAAGGTAAACAACTGGAGGAGAGATCTAGTGAAGATGCGTTCCCCGTTGAGGGAATTGTAGGTATCGATCCAACTTAGGTCCATTTGGGAAACCTAAGTTGAGATCTTGACTAGGTCCTGGTCTCGTAGAGACAGGATCTAATTAATACTCACATTTTATCATATTGTGCTAACTCTGTTTTGCAAGGTAAAATATATTTTTTGATTACCTGGGCTGAACAAAAGGATCCGGGCACCCGGAAGGAGTCTGGACACCCTGAGCAGGCTCTCCCAGCGGGTGTTAAGGGCGCCCAGGCGATCCATGTGTTCGGACTTGGTCCAGGCGCCCAGAACCGAAAAATCATCTATAAGCTGACGTGGATCACGTTGATTGGCTGAGCCACATGGTCTAGGCGTCCAGAGGGGTTCGAGGGCTCCGGAATGGACCTATTTAAAGGCCTTTGACCTGGAGCTTTACAACAACAATTGCGACAAGTTTCCTTCTTGCTCAGTGCTCCGAAAAAGCTCCTACAACACTGTGAAGCTCCTCCAACAACCGGCGACTCAGATTTTCATATTTTCCTTGTTGTCGGTAACCTTGTTTTTTGTTCCTGTACTTATCTTGTAACACATTTTGCGAACTATTAGTGGATTGCCCAATGAAAGCACTCGACGAGTGTAGGCCTTGGAGTAGAAGTCGTTGAATGCTCCGAATCAAGTAAAACAAACTTGTGTTAGCGTTGTTTGTTTCTTCTATTTTTCGCTGCATAATTTCATTTTTAATTCGAGTTTTTCAACGATCGCTATTCATCCCCTACACAATTAACACAAAAATCACATCCTCGGTTAGCTATCTCTACGATTTTTAGACAGGATCACCAATGATTTAGGCTGCATTTAGACATGGATTTTTTTCTAAAATTTCCATTTTGAAAAATGAAAAATTTAGAAAAACGGGTTGAAATTATTATTGAGTTCATTTGCTAATGAAATCAAACGTTAAAAAAATTAATTCAGGTAATGATAATTGGTTTGATTGCGAACGGGTGAATCACTAGAGAGTAACTATCATGGAGAGAATTCCTGATAGTAGGGTGGTGGAGCAAGCTTCTTAGATCTTTGCAATACTCAAACGTTAAGATTAGAATGGGGCCAAGACAGACCTTGGCATGATGACTCTGACGCTCAATTAGAAAATGGATTGATAGAGGAAAATCCTAAAAAGTATAAAAGTTTGAGATGTGTAATATGCGAATGTCTGTGCCCACTGAAGTAGGCTCCCTTTTATACCTTAGCATGAACCCCACGTTTAGGTTGTGGGGCTGCCACGTAAGCCTCCACGCACATCCGAAGGTATCTAAGCAAGGCAAGCTGAGAGAGTCGCGTGTGACTGAACCGATCATGAAGTCAAGTGTGGCTGAGTTGAGGGAGTTGAGTGTGGCCGAGCTATAAGAATCATGAGTGGTCGAGCTGAAAGAGTTAAGCATGGCAAAGCTGAAAGAGTCGAGCGTAGCTAAGATGAGGGACTCGGGCATGACTAAGCTGGAGTGAAATCCCTCTTGAGCTTGTCCCAACATACCGGGACGTGTCTTGACCTATCATGCCGACACCTTTCTGCACCGCTTGACCCGTTTTAGGTTCGCTTTGACCATAGCTGATCCCCTTTTCTCCTCAACTTACAACTCAACTTGACTTTTGATGGACCTGATGGTGCCACGTGTAGACTACTTATCTCCACCAAATCAATAACAAGATTTCAAAATTCGGTCATTTAAATCTGCAATGTCATTTAAATCTTATTGCTATTGCTAGTAGACTTACACAGCTCAACTGCAGTGAAGTTTCAGAAATTGCAAGCTTCCTCATAGTTGCCGTAATCTTTGGGTTCAATTATTCCACTGGGTAGACGCTGGAGGTTGCTGGCCGGCAGCCACATTGGTGGATCGTGCAGCCGCAGCCGTCCAATTGGCTCCGCCGCAACCATCCCCGTATTGCCCATGTTCGTATTTCATCGCCGGAGGATAGAAGAACCCATGAGAATAATCTCCATACATGTTATGGTAGGAGACATGGCGTTTAAAACTCTCCACTGGGTCATTGCTTGTTGAAGGCCAAGCAAACGGTAATGTGTCTAAGGTCGCAGCATTATCCGGCTTTGAATCCGGTGGTGGAGCGTTCGACAATTCATCAGCACCTGACTTTGTGTGAGTGGTTTCTTTTGGCAATCGTTTTGCTAGATCCCCTCCAATAAGGTGGGAGCTCGAGCAAATGAGTTTCACATCGTACTTACTAATGTCGAAGTTTGTCACTGCATTTGACCCTCTGAACTTGATCGTCGCGATGTCATAGGCTTCTGCAGCTTCCTCTTGCGTGCCTACCGAACAGATTAATGCAAAAATAGAACGTTCCAAGATTGAAATTAAGAAGTTTCCTGTAGAATAACTCACTGAAAGTGCCAAGGTACAAGTCCTTGTTGCCTGCCACTCTACCAATTCTAGCTTGCCATCTCCCATGCTGGTGGTGCCTATGAACATGGAGGAAAGAATGGTCAGAGATGAAGCAAAGAATCGACTTGAATGTGCACTTAATTTACGATCGATCGACCTTGTCACTCCTCGATAAACAGATGCCCCTCTAGAGAACCCACTGCTCTTCCTGAACATATAGAAAGATGATAAGAAGACACATATAATGGATTGAGCATAGAGACGCAATGTGAGTAACCTTCGCAAATTGGCAACAAACTCTTGTCTAGTCATGTTCTTCATCGCTTGGAGCTCCTTCTCGTAGGTGCTGAGCTGCAACAACAAGTACTAGGATCATCCTATGAATTCAAGTGACAAAGTGGAAGACTAAGATGCAATGAGGTCAGGGAAGGAGATTTAGTTCCCCTCACCGGGAAATTTGTGTGGGTTGTCGGTCCCCAGTACTTGATCGCCGCCAAATCATAGGCCCTCGCCGCCTTTTCTTCTTTGTCATAACCTCCTTCAATTCACAAACATCGATCGATACATAAAAGGCTAAATGGAAACCTGAATCCCCTCAATTTGACATTTTCCCTTACCTAAATAAACTGGGCACCGAAAGAGAACAGAATGAGGATATCCAACAAGGATGCCATGGAAGAACAAGAACAGGTCAGAAATCTTTCCTATACTTGAAATTTTACGGAAAAATTCAACTCGAACGATACCTTGTCTTCCTTTTCTCAACTGACCTTCCCTTCTACAGCTATTGTCCCATAGGTGGGCTTCATATCGTCCTGTCCATCGATGCCTAAAACACATATCGATAGTAGTTATAAACTGTCACAAACATGATCAGCTAGCTATATTTCAAAGTAACCAACCTTGTCACTCCCCTATACTGTGAGGTTCTCTGTCCGAAAGTCTCGATAGACTTGCGGGGAACCAATCCACTGATTGCCCATTTTCCATTCAGGAATTTGGGATCAGTAACAGCTTCAACAAGTTCATGGGAACCCATCTGAAAACCAGGGGTCATTGAAAGGCTTAGCGATTGGGACTCGTTCACCTCTGCCGATTGTTGACGGAGCCATGACTTCATGCCTGAGATAGAGGTTGAGCCTTGCGTTCCTACATTATAGATATCATTGGCAGCGAAGGCCGGCTTGAGGGTCTGAGGATCATGAATTGAGTGGCTAGAGTGGTGATGGTGGTGGCAATTCGAGTGTATGGAGCGATAAGAGGCATCGACATTCTCCATGGTCGGCAAACTCTCAGCAATGGCAGAGGAAGGGGGCATGTTAACATTGATCTCGTTGCCAAAATAGGAAATTGGCTGGTGCTGCCGGGGATGGTTCTCCTCATTGGAATTCTCAGAGTAGCCACCCAAGAAATCCTCAAGCTTTGGCTCTTGTTCATCCGGGTTTGGGCTGGTGCGGGCGCTCGCAATTGCATCATATTTCCATTCTTCAGAATGCAAGCACCATTGATACAGTCAATGCACGTGTAGAACACTAGATTTATTCACAATAAGACGTCTAGATTTACATACAATACATAATTCCAATCTAAAACAAAAAAAAAATATTTTTCTCCAAGAAAATTGCCTCATGGATCTATATACATATATATATCCCAAGAACATTACTCACCTGAAGCTTGAGGCTGCAGCAAGGGTGACTCCATGAGGCAGAGGGAGGCATCAGAGCTGAGAGGCATAAGAACAAGAGGATCAACACCACCATCTCTTCCTCCTCCTCCTCTACCACCGCCAACTCCTACGTCCCCTCCACCTCCGTCAAATTCTTCCTCCTTGGCGGAGAACAAGGAGAAGCCCAGCCAGCTGCTCATCTCCATCGTCTCAGAACCTAAGAAAAGGAAGCAGAGAGCTAGATATATGAAACGGGTGCGCAGGGGGGGGCAGTTTACAAACTATTCCTCACATGTGCTTTGTTTATTGCACGTAAGTAGAAGATTAAAGCTGTGGGAATCAGAGATTGGAATTGAATACGCAGGTGTTGTGAGGGTGCCGGTGGTGTGCGTCCCGGAGCGCGCAGAAGCCAGAGCCCAGAGGGGCTGCTCTGCAGTCTGCTCTGCTCTGCTCTGCTCTGTAACCTTCTCGGGGGTCGTTCCATGACAACCTTCGTCATAGATACGTTTGGCACCACGGGAGCTACGGTCACCGCTCGCCCTCCTTAAAATATTCAATTCTTTTTTTAAGACATTTTACTAGAAATTTTTGATGTTATCCTACCGAATTTTGACATCTTACTAGCAAATTTTCGAATGTCCATCAGTCTATTTCATCTTAAACTAACTTGCGTTTAGAAAACTCACGAATCACTTAATGATTTATCTAATATTTGTCAATTGCATTTGGAGGTGAATATTATTGATATTTTCGACTTGATTGTAAAATGCCCAATTCGAATTGAAGAAATACGTTGTTGTCATTCATTTTGCCGAATTGGGGCTAGGGCTTGAGATAGATCCCCATAAAGATAAATGGGGACACGCAGATGGGTCAGGTTCAATCTATCGTCCATCTTCGTTCCTCATCCATCTGCTTCCTACAACAATGGCAATACAACAAGAAAAGCATGAGAACTAACTTGGTTGAGTTGATCTCTCGTTCGTTCCATTTTAGATTCATCCAACTAAAACTTTAGTCCATTCTTATTATCTGATAAAGGTTAGCAATGGTGAAGTAGCCTAATCGATACACCAATCAAAGGCTTCAAGGATGATGCTTGCTAATTGCGACGGTTTAGTCCAAGCTACAACATCAAAGTTTATGGACCAAGAACTTGGAACTCGGAATCAAGACTTAGCTTTTAGATCTACAATGCAATAGTAGCTTGGGGGAAAACGAGAAAATTAGATGAGTGGGTAAGAAATTGATACAAATGCCTGGATGCGAGCACGACGGCACCGCCGGCACCGCCGGCGGCCTAGGTTTTCTTCTCGGCGATCTTCGATACCAGCTTAGTCTTGACGATAACCGTGCGATTGGGTGGGTACTCGAACCGGATGACGTCGATCAGAGGAGCAGAATCGCTGCCGACGGCCGGATCCTTCACGGCGTCGGGAACGAGGGATTGACGATGGGGCAGAAGAACTAGTTGCGGAGGCGGTGGAAGTAGCGCATACTGAGTACTGACCTTACAGTAACAGAAGTAACCCGGATGGCAATTGCCGAAGCGGATGAGGTGACGGCGCATGCCGCCTGCGTACCCGCGGCCGCCGGGATGCTTCCTGTGCTTTCCGAAGCGCCCGCATCCGGCACTCACATGACCTCCCTTCTTCCGGTTCTTTCTTCAATCGGGCTGCCATCGCCGGCGATCCTTCGGCGTTAGGGTTGGAAATGCAAGGAGAGCGGAGCATTTATCCTCCCAGCGGTTTCTGGATGTCTGAAAAGGTCGAATGAATGCGGACCGTTCGATTGGCCCAATAAAGGCCGACGTAAAGAATCATGGTCCTTTTGGGGCTCCATGTCCAAAGGATTTATCTACCTTCCAAGTAAATAGCAACTTGTTATCTCAAATGGTTAAACGGTTAACTTTTAATTAGTTGACCTCGAGTATTTAATTTATATCGATTAATTTAAAATCATCAGTTCGATCTTCTAACATTTGACGATAGATCTTATCCGAAAATGGATGAGATGGATGTTAAGGATGTGATGTTTCTACTAATCTCCTGTAGATTTTTCTCCCGCCTGCAATACAAATAGTGTCAGTGTTAAGCCAGGAAAGGGGTCCCCAATGATGATCCTCCGACGCTCAAGTCAGTCTACGACAAAATAACAAGAAGTAAAGAGAACTGTAAAACAACAGTAGAAATCGCGTGTAAAGCATACCTCTGTCGATGTTGGACCTCCCCCTTTATATAGAGCTCCGGAAGAGGACATGCACGCTTCCCAAGGTGAGCACATGTCTCAAAACTTTCCCTGAAAAGATATATCAGTAAAGTGTCCCTGATATAGTACCTTAACGGGTCGAGCATATCTCTGAAGTGACAGTGGAAGTTTCAGCCATACGATTCTCTATCTGACCATGCCGCATATCAGCGGCACAAACTCCCAAAAGGATGTCAAAAAATATCATGCTGTGTCTATTTCTTAGCCAAGCAGAATAGCCGCTCAGTCTGAACTCCCTTGTTTGCGTGTTGTGTGTTGTCGGGCAGAGCGGGATAGTCGCTCGGTCGGAAGTCCACTGCCTGTGTATTGTTTGCTGTCGAGCCGAGCAGAATAGCCGCTCGACCGGAAATCCTCTGTCGTGATCTATTGCTGGGGCGAGCGAGATTGCCGCTCGGTCGGAGGCTCGCTATCCGTGTGCTCGGTTGATGTTGAGTCCGCTACTCGACCGAGTGGGGTAGCTGCTCGGCTCGACTTCTGCACGTCATTCTCCCTTAAGCGTCGGGTGTTTGGATGATGTATCGAAGTTAACGGCGAGATTGGGGTCTTCTCACTGATCGGGGAATGTTCCGTCCGATCGGCCAATATCATCTACTTGTTAACCGTCTTGACTTTAACCTCTACCGTGATAACAGGATGGGATTCCGTCTCATCATCACATCATTGATCTATCAACTCAATGTTTTTAAATCAATCGTCTATTTTCAAAAAAGGAAATTGCATTTCAACATCAAGTTCATTGCACCAATTGAAGTAATCTTACAAAGTTGAGCATAAACGAACTCATCGTTCGTTTTTTTTTCCATCCTCCCCTCTCCACTAGGAAGTAAACACACAGAGCTAAAATCCAATCAAGGCAGTTAATGGACGCTTGGGTCAGTGCGCAGAGCGAGAGGCATGACAAAAGTGCACAAATAATAAAATAAGAAAGAAGTAATTATAAAAGCGCTTTTCCTATACAATTTTTCAGAGTGAGCTTAGGAGCATGGCCCGTGTCCATTTTTTATTGTTGGATTTAGGCTCCGAATTAAATTTTTAATATTTAAATTTATTTAATAATCAAACCAAACCAAATAAATAAATATTCAAAATTTTAAACTTATTTAATTAATTAAAAAATTTATATTTTTAATTTTTTTTATTGTTCGTTGAAGTTAAAACATAAGATTGTTGGCTCATTTAATTTATTTATTTATTATGTTTATAAAATTTTTATTAATTAATATAATTTATAAATTTTATTCTTGAATATAATTTATGAATAGTTGATAGAATTTATTCATGAAAATTTAAAAATAGGGAAAAAAATAAAAGGACTTTCGAAATTAAAAGAAATATAAAATCAGCGTCATAATATTATATATATATATATATATATATATATATATATATATATATATATATATATATATATAAACGTCCTTAGGTAGATCATATTATTATATAAACGTCTTTATTTATATATATATATATATATATATATAAACGTCCTTGGGTAGATCATGTTATATATATAATAACAATTATCCATTGGGTAACTTCTACTGAAAAGTTTTTACAGCATGCAGATCGAGATAGATATTATAATGTGTTTAACATGAGTTTATGATTTAAGAAGTATACAATGTAAAAGTTATTCAATAGCTATTATAAAGTGTAAAAGTTACTTGGTAGTTGTTGTAAGTATCTCGAGATAGTTTTAAAGTGGTTAACCTGGTTAAGTTAGATCATATTATGTCATATCCTTATGTCTAAGTGTGTAGAAACATAGGAACACAAAAAGTCTAGCAGAAGACGTAGGTAGCGAGAAAGAAAGTACGGGAAGCAAGTCACGGGCTCGGTGCATCCGAGGGACGAGGTGCTGTGAAAGAGTACACCAACGAACGAGGTGTTGTGGAAGAGTATACTGGCGGACGAGAAGGATGTGTGCGACGCTTCCGAAGGACGAGAAGCTAGAGCGGAAGACTACTCGAGTTGAAGGTCAGAGTTGAGTTCGGATGAGCTCAACTTTAGATAATCGGAGAATCATCCAAGTGACTGGAGCAGTAGCCAGACAAGTCAACATAGAGTTGACTTGTCCAGGCACCCAGACCAATCCAGGTGCTCGAACCAGCCTAGATCAGAATAGGCTCCTCTTTCGACCGTAGCGGTGAGGATAACTTTTGGAGTCCATGTCAGCACCAATCCAAACGCCCGGATCGATCCAGGCACCCCAGCAAGGATAAATACCTTATCACAAAATCATTGCGAAGAGGATTGAGGTGACCAGTGGAGGCACCCGGACCTAGTCCAAGTGCCCGAAGATTGCCACATGATCAAACAACTATTTCATCTAGTGAGATATAAATCAAGCTCTGCTCCTCTTAGTTAAACACAACACTTAACCATGAACATTATACTTTCATTTCAATACTCTGTAGTTTCTTTTTTTTTTTTTTAACGCTGTAAGAGACTACTGTTGGAGGATCGGTGGCCGGCTTGAAGGGGGGTTGGATAGACGGCACCCCCAAATCACTCGCTTTCTACGTATTTGTTAGCTTGCGCAGCGGAATACAAATAAAAACAAACAAGCTAAACTAAATACAAGACAAAGAAAGGAAATACAAACCAAACCGCTAACACGTTCGATGTAACGTGGTTAGGAGATGATGCTCCTACTCCACGACGTGTCCGTAAGGTGGACGATCCCTCAATCCGTCGGTGGATTAGTCCCCGGAAACTCCGGCTAGCTCAACCTCCTTGTGGGTGGAGAAACCTCACCACAACACTCACCAACAACACTTGGACACAAGGGAACTTTGAGCACTTTGGTGACTACTAATTAGGCCTTAACCAAGTCTAATTTCGTCGCCTTGGCCGGCCATACCAAGCTCCTTCTTATAGAGCTTGGAACAAATCAGAACCTGATTTGCCCGTTACCAGTCGACTGGTCCTTGCACCAGTCGACCGATGCCAGCCCAACGGCTCTCCAACGGCTATCTACCAGTCGACTGGTACCAGGACCAGTCGACTGATCCCAGCCATTTCGGGCACAGAACCTCTCTGTGCTTACCCCCAGTCGACTGGTTCCAGTACCAGTCGACTGGTTCCAGTACCAGTCGACTGGTACAACCCTAAACTTAGGGTTTCCCATCCCGAGTACATTTCTCTCGCACTCGGACCCTCACGACTCACTTGACTCTTCTTTTGCAGCCTTGACCTCTTGCCTTCAAGCTTACTTCCTTTGGCTCTCGTCCCTCGGATGCATCCAAGCCCGCGGCTCATCCCAATGCCATCCTTCGCGTATGCCTCGAAGTTGCTTCCCTCGGCCCTTGTCCTCGCTGCCTTGTCCACGGTCCCTCGGATGCTCCATCCTTCACCGTACCCGAAGCCGTCAACCTGAGTCATATGTGTCACCTGCAGTCCTGCACAACTCAAGTACACATATCAAATAACAAGGGTAAACCTAACTTAAACCCTTTGCCCAAACACCAAAACACATGGTCCCGCGGACCATTGAGATTGCTCCAACAATCTCCCCCTTTTTGGTGTTTGGCAATACGTTTAAGTTAGGGAAAACAAATAGCAAAACAATATGCTAAAACAAATGGACTTACGTTGCCAAGGCTACACACTTGGCAACCGCCGAATGGACTTACGTTGCCAAGGCTACACACTTGGACTTACACCGCCGAATGGACTTACATTGCCAAGGCTACACACTTGGCAACCGCCGAATGGACTTACATTGCCAAGGTTACACACTTGGCAACTGCCGAATGGACTTACGTTGCCAAGGCTACACACTTGGCAACCACCGAAACAATGCACCAAGCATTGGAACCTATCACAAGGCTCCCCCTACACTTAAGCTCCCCATTGAGCTAGGATTTTCCCACAGGAATTTTTAAGAACCTATCACAGGGCTCCCCCTACGCAAAGGCACTAAAGGTTTTCCCAACTAAACCTTAATTCTCCCCCTTTGCCTAACATACAAAAAGTTCTCCAACAATATCCCAATTGTTGAAAATTTATCATCCAAACTGACCCTAAACTCATGTATTAATCCCCCTTGGATCCCATACATCTACGCGAGTTGACATGGTCACAAACCAATGCTGAAAATAGTTTCAGACTGGTATCAGTCGACTGCCCCAAGTGCCAGTCGACTGCCCCCTTCGACACAACCTTACAGAACCATTCTGTGGTCGAAAAACACTGTTACCAGTCGACTGGTATCTGTACCAGTCGACTGGCACCCTATTTCTGAAAAAATCGGCATTTTCAGGCCAACTTCAGAAATGCACCAGAAATTCCCTAGATCTCCAAAAATTCTCAAATTTTGTGGAGAGGTCTATTGTACCATTGTCTACTTGGGAAAAATACATTACAAAACGTATCTATCACCAATCCCAAGATTAACACAAAATCTAAAACTAGCTACATGGTTCAATTGAACCTCGACCTAAAGTCCTAGTTTTGTCTTCTTCTTGATGTATTTGCCCATACCAACCCACAATGCATCCCTAACATTGGTTTATATGGCATCTATACATCCAAAACCATTTATTATGCTATATGAACCCCAAATGTCATATTTCTTGCATGGAACATAAACCATGTGTGCCAAATCCCTAGGTTTGAGACTCAAGTCCGTCTCTAAACCATTTGGCACACTCCATGGCTCCTCTAGACTCCCAAGTAGTACCCACCTGAGATCCATTGGCCATGGGTCCCAATTTGACTCTTTGAGCTCCCCCTAGAGCTCTTAGCCTTAGCCACCTCCCTAGGTGACTCATCCACAATGGCTAGGCCACATCGGTCCATCCCCGGTGACACTTGGCCTACAAACGTAACTTTCTTAACCTTGGACACCTTGTCCTTGGTTAATTTCTTCTTACCATTAAATGGCTTTTCCTTGCCATAGTCATATGCAACTCTAGCATAAGACTTTCCCTTAGCCTTGGAGGACTCTCCCTTGCCATGATCATTTGTCACCCTAGCATATGATCTCTTATTAGCCTTGGAGGGACTAGATCGGTATCCCAAGCCCGATCTATCATTGTTGGGTTTTTGGCTACCCAATACCATATTTAATCTCTTAGATCCAATAGTGAATCTCTTAAGCAATTTCTCCAAATGATCAAGCTTTGCCTTCAAAGCTTGATTTTCCCTTTCTAGGTTCCTAAACCTAGAATCAACATGTCCACCTTGGACATTCCTAGACCTACCCTTTCTAGGCATATGTCTCCCCTTCTTGGGATTAATGTCTTGGTTCTCTATTACCTTCTTCTCCTTAGGTAATGAGAATTTAACTTTCCTAGGTCTATCATGCATAGGTCTCCTAGGGTTATGATCGATAATTACCCTACTCCTATCATGATATTTGAAACCAAAATTTTGAATGGGCATATAATGATTAACATTATTTTTCCTAGCATGCATGGAGGAGTTTAAATTTGAATTAACCTTCAAGTTAGGGTATACCTCCCTTACCCTTGAAGCTCCCCCTTGACTCTTGCTTCTCTTCTTCTCCCATTTCTTCAAATGCGCCAACTTCTTGATTTCTTTCTTCTTTGGGCATTTGGTGTGGTAATGACCCCGCTCACCACACGTGAAGCACACTATGTGCCATTTCTTCTCCTTCTTTTGGGCTTCTTTATTCCTACAACCCATGTTAGTATTCAAAATAACTTGATTGGGTTTAGGAATTACCTTCTTCTTACCCATTGGACACCTACTCTTGTAGTGTCCCTTCTCATTGCATCCGAAGCATACAATGTGATCTTTTGACTTTGCTTCGGTGGAGGTACTCACTAAGTTGACTTCCAAGACTTCTTCTTCACTTGTCTTTGGATTCTTCCTCACCCTTTGAGGATGTCTCCTCTGTTGGGGTTGCAATGTTGCAAACATAGTCCCATATTGGAAACACATGGGAAAGATCATGGGTTTATAAGAGAAAAGATATCTCCATTGGCATGAGGCCTTTTGGGTAGAGCCCAAGAGCAAAACCATGAGGGCTTAGGCCCAAAGTGGACAATATCATGCAATTATGGAGATATCTAAATTCTTTTCGATCCTACAATTGGTATCAGAGCTCGGACTGCCAGAAGGTTTAACCGCCGACTGTGCACAAGAGCTATGGTCTGATTGAACCATGTGAGTACAATATTGACCTCGAACAAAAAAAGTGGGGGCTCCTATGTTCGGATCAAGAGGACCAGACACCAGGCAGGAAGTCCTAGTAGGTCGGGTGGACCGAGGGGCAGGAAGTCCTAGTTGCGGCTAGGCAAGGAAGTCCTAGTAGGTCGGGTAGACCGAGGGGCAGGAAGTCCTAGTAGGTCGGGTAGACCGAGGGGCAGGAAGTCCTAGTAGGTCGAGTAGACCGAGGGGCAGGAAGACCTGGTGGGTCGAGGATCGGACGTGGGAAGCCCATGGTCCTTTGTTTGAGGGGGGATTGTTGGGGTTGCAATGTTGCAAACATAGTCCCATATTGGAAACACATGGGAAAGATCATGGGTTTATAAGAGAAAAGATATCTCCATTGGCATGAGGCCTTTTGGGTAGAGCCCAAGAGCAAAACCATGAGGGCTTAGGCCCAAAGTGGATAATATCATGCAATTGTGGAGATATCTAAATTCTTTTCGATCCTACAATTGGTATTTGTTGGTGCAACATCCCTCAGGTCAAGGTTGACCTGGGTGACCAAGCTGAGTCTTGGTTTGAGTTTAGATGTTTGACAATAAGAAATTGATTGAAGAAGAGTCAAGTAGGTCAAGGTTGACCGGATACTTGACAGGGAAGTCCTGGTGAGTGAAGCCAGGCAGAAGGAAAACCCTAGTGAGTGAAGCTAGGTGAAAGTCCTAGTGAATGAAGCTAGGTGAAAGTCCTGGTGAGTGAAACCAGGTGAAAACCCTAGTGAGTGAAGCTAGGTGAAAGTCCTGGTGAGTGAAGCCAGGCAGAAGGAAAACCCTAGTGAGTGAAGCTAGGTGAAAGTCCTGGTGAGTGAAGCCAGGTGAAAGCCCTAGTGAGTGAAGCTAAGCAGATGGAAAACCCTAGTGAGTGAAGCTAGGTGAAAGTCCTGGTGAGTGAAGCCAGGCAAGGGAAAATCCAGATGGATCAAGGATGATCGGACATCTGGTGTTGGGAAGTCCAAGTAGGTCAAAGGATTGACTGGATACTTGGCACGAGGAAATACAGATAGGTCAAGGGATTGACCAGACATCTGATGGAAGTCCTAGCAGGTCAAAGGAGTGACCAGATGCTAGGCATGATGTACCAACAGGTCAAGGTTGACCGGATGTTGGTTTGAGAGGCTTGGAACTTGGTTTTGGGAAAAAACCAAGTGTTGGATCGATCAGTGGATCGATCCAGGAGCTGGATCGATCAGTGGATCGATCCAGGAGCTGGATCGATCAGTGGATCGATCCAGGCTTCTCCTAAGCGAACAGAGAGCCTCTGGATCGATCCGTGGATCGATCCAGATGTTCCAATCGATCAGTGGATCGATTGGGACGCGGCTGCTTTGCGCGATAAGCGCTGGATCGATCCGTGGATCGATCCAGGCATTTTTCCAGAGCACAGAGGCGCTCTGGATTGATCCGTGGATCGATCCAAAGCCTCCCCGATCGATTGGGAATATTCAAATCGATCGGGATCCGACCGTTGGCGTCGATAAAGGCCGCAGGCGTTCATTTCCTTCGGCATCTCTTCTCCGATTCACTCCAGATTTCTCGCCAGCTCCTCCACAGCACTCACAAAGCTCAGATCGCCAGTTCTTGAAGGATCTTGGAAGTTTTCCAAGTCAAGAGGCGGATCAAAGCCAAGAAGAGAAGGTAGGGTTAGGGTTTATACTCATTGTAAGCTTGTAAGCTTGTATTTCTTGTATCCTTTCCCTCTCTTCTTGTATTGAGTCTTGTAGGGCTTCTCCGCCCTTGGTAGTTACCATAAAGGAGAGTTTTATTTAGTGGAGGGTATGTGTGTTGGTGTGGATCCTTGGATTAGTCACCTCTTGTGAGGTGGATACCAAGTAAACCAACCGTGTTAGCATTGTGTGATTGTTTCTTTGTATTTACGCTGCATATTCTTGAAGAAACAAGCAACGCCAAGCACCGAGCGAACGCGACGAGCTATTCACCCCCCCCTCTAGCTACTTTTGGTCCTAACAAGTGGTACCAGAGCGAGGCCGCTCTTCACCGGAATCATCGCCGGAAGGGTCAAGCATAACAAGAAAAGCTAGAGGGTGAAGAAGTTGAAGCAAAAATTGTCAAAGATATCAAAAAGCTCAACTTCAAGATGCAATTCCAAGATGGACTTGGATTTGACACAAGGGTGGCTCCACCATACACTTCCACGAGTTTTGATTCTTGGAAATCAAGAATTGAAAATTTTCTTATAATGGAGATAGAGCAATGGTTTGCTCTAATGGAAGGCTTCGAGGCTCCAAGAAATTCAAAGGGCAAAGTTCTCAAGAGGAGCAAGTGGAGCAAAGAGCAAGTCCAAAGGTGCGAGGCCAATGATAAAGTGACCAAGCTCTTGGTAAATTTATTGCCAAGCACCATCCTTTGCAAAATTGGAGAATTTGAAGATGCAAAGGAATTATGGAGCAAATTGGCCAAGTTTCATGAAGAGATCCCCTCCACTGTACAAGAGCAAGAAGTATCCAGAGAGGGTGACTCTTTGGAGCAAGACCAAGAGGAGGGCTCCGAGGTTGAGAGATGCTCAACCTCCGAAGAAGAAGAAATCCAAGAAGCTTCATCCTCAAGGGAATGCAACGAAGGGAACAAGGAGGGAGCATACTCCTTGTTTCATATTCAAGATGATGAAGTCTCCACCTCTAGGATTGAGGGGGAACAATTCTTGGTGACACCGGATCAAGAAGAAGGAGAAGCTTCTACATCCGGGTCAAGAGAAGAAGGGGAGGAAGAAGCTTCTACCTCCACAAGTCAAGAAAAATCAAATGGAGGGAATCAAGGTCCGATCAAGAGGAAGCTTCTACCTCCGGATCCAAAGGAAAAGATGTCACCCCTACACACAAAGGTATAAATGTTTCAATTAAAAATAAAAATCATATAATATGTTTTGAGTGTAGGGAAAATGGACACTACAAGAGCAAGTGTCCTAAATTGGCCAAGAAGAAGGGCAAAGTAGCACAAAAGGGCAAGGCGAAGCCCAAGGAGATCATCCCCAACACAAAGAAGAGCAAGGAGCATATTATATGTTTCTCCTGCAATCAAAAGGGGCATTACCGAAGTTAATGCCCCAAGGGGAAGAAGGTGGTCAAGGCTCAAGGAGGCACTAGTCAAGGGGGAGCCTTCAAGGTAAAGAAGAAGGTATCTTTTATTGAGCCTACCCCCTTACATTATGGTGAAAAGCATGATAGTTCTAACTTTTATCATTTTAATGCAATTTACCATAAGAATAGAAAGCATGAGGGCTTTAAGGAAAAACATGTGGCCCTACATGCCAAAACTACCCAACCTAAGGTTAGGGAGGTAGATAGACACTTGGGCGGGAACACTAAGGAAAATAGACACATGCCCAAGATCAAAAATGCTCATGGACCAAAACCTAAGGATTTAATGATAGAAAATCAAGTCTTGAGGTCAAGACTTGACAAACTAGAAAAAACCCTAAAAAGGATGGAGAATATCCTTAAAGGGCAAAATGAGCAATACCTAGGGCTAGGAGCACAAAGGTCATCCAATGGCTATAGAGGTTTGGGATACAAACCCAAAGCTAAAAAGGATGTGCCTAGTTATCATAGGGTTCCACATAGCTATGGAACAAACCCTAAGTCTAGAGGTCAAGTCAAAGATACAAGGGAAGATATCCCTAGAAGTATCTTTGCAACCACAGTGACTAAGACTTCTAAGAAGTCTAAGAAAGTCACTAACAAGGTCACAAGGGAGGCTATCCCTAGAGTTGACCTAGAAAATGTGACAAAGGCTTCTAAGAAGCCCAACAAGGTCACTAGGAAGGTATCTAGGGAAGTTATCCCTAGTGAGTACCTAGAGCATCCAAGGAGCACCAATAGGTGTTGGGTTCCTAGGAGCATCTTCTCTACCCCATAGATGGGTTAGAGAGTGTCAACTCCGATTAGAAGGGTAGTTAACCCAACTTTGAGGAAATTGACACTCAAGGAGCATTTTCAAGGTTTTATTTAACCTTTGAAAATGAAATGGACTTATTGATTACTCCTTGAAAGAGTAAAATGTGTCTAATGGTGAAAAATTGATTCTATCTTAAAATGGCACAAATTGGGAAAACCTTGAGAAATACCAAGTTGGGATTTTGGTATTCTCTTGGAAATTTAAGGCAATCCGGGCCTTGATTTATGTAATCACTCTTGAGGAAAAATGGAATATGCCAACATTTGAGGACATGTTTATTTTCAATTGGCATACATTAAATCAAGGAAATTAGAAATGCCAATTTAGGCTTTGGCATTCTCTTGTAGCATTTTAGGGCAATCTAGGTTTAAGTTGTAAGTTTAGCTAAGACTTTAAGGATACTTAGATAGTTAATCTAGGTATATTTTATTTATGCTAAATCTTGCCATGATTGTTTGCCCATCATATGCCATGGCATCATGTCTAGTTTTGCATTCATGTTTTATTATGAAAAATCCAAAAATATCATGTCATGACATTCATATATCATGTAGTTATAGAATATTTTTCTTTTGAAAATTATTTTACTTTGATGTATGCCATAACATAATCATGCGTTAAATTTAATTCCTTGTAATTAAGGACAAATGGCATTTAACGACACTTATTGACAAGTGACATCCTAGGTGGATGTCTAATATTTCTAAAATGCCTAGATAGATATGCATGATCCCTAGATTAGGGCAAAAACCAAAATCTACATCTCACAAAGACTATAAGGTGACTTGTATGTGATTAGTGCACATTAGATACAAGTGAGATGTTAGGATGATGAACAAAGCTCAAGATGTTGATTTAGTGCATTCTTTTGAGTTTTAGGTTCATCAAAACACATAGTTATGTGTTTTCCCATCATTGGGAAAGCTAATGTACAAGTCATGTGCATTATGCCCAAGGAACATGATGGGATATTGGTTTTGAAAATGTTTTTAAAATGTTTTTGGAAAACCTTGGTGAAGGCTATCTTTTGATAGTAATCACCATTGAATAGTTAGACACAAACTTGAAGAAAAACACTAAAGTTTTTGCAAGTTTTCAAGTTTGTGTCAATCTTTGAAAATATGATGTATTTTCATAGAAAGCTATTTTTCCATGATTAAGTATGCCCTAAATAATGTCTACACGAAATTTCATGATTTTTGGATTTTGTAGAATTTTCTAGGGGTTTCTGAAGTTGACTGAAATGGAATTTCAGCAACTATCAGAGCTCCGATCGATCCATGGATCGATTGGAGTGCCCGAATCGATCCGTGGATCGATTCAGAAGGCAAGTCTCCCGCGAGCAGAAGCTCGCTGGATCGATCAGCCGATCGATCCAGGTAGTCTGAATCGATCAGTGGATCGATTCAGAAAGGTTCAATCGATTGGAACCCAACTCCAATCGATCCAAGTTGCTGATTTTGGCTAGGAAGGCTTGATTTCAGCATCTTTGAACCTCTTTGAGTCTAGGTAACCATTCCAAACCCCTAAAATACATTTGTATACATACAAAGGGTATTTTCATGTGAAAACAAGGATGGATTGGTTAAGGAAGGCTTCATTGAAGTTTAGGTTGAGGTTTGTTTCAAATTTTGAGTATTTGAACCTCAAAACTTCTAAATTTGGGTTTCCTAAAGGTTTAGGGATTCCAAGTCATTGTTGGTGCAATGACAGAAGTCACCACCATGTCTTTAGGGGGAGGGACTCTTTAAAGACATGAAAAATTACTTTTCATGAACCTTGGAAGGTGGTTAACCTTCTTTAAAGAAAATGCTCATGTATGAGCTTTTGAACTTGAAATGGGGAGTGGATATCCTCATTATTTCAAGTGGGAACTCAAGTGGTTAGATAATGCTCAAGGTTGGGTATTTGTCTACATTGAGGGAGAAGTTAAGGATAAATGAAGGGTATGGGACCTTCATTATCGTGTTGATCACGACAGTGATGTTGTGAACAATGATGAGTAACTCTTCAGGGGGAGAGTCGTCAACAAATGGATTTGTTGATGTGTACCCAAAATTGGGGCATGGGTTGATGTGTGCCCAAAGATGGGTTGATGTGTGCCAATAGGGGGAGAATGAAAGGACCTGTGAATGGGTGTAAGTTAGGCTTTCATTACCTAGAGGGAGTGTGCCCTCGTAGGGGGAGAATGAAGAGCTTAATTTATATGTTCATTACCTAGTGGCATGAAGATTGAGGCTATAGGATTAGCCTAACTTACATGTGGTATTGTAAGTGTTATTGTGGTATTGTCAAACATCAAAAAGGGGGAGATTGTTGGTGCAACATCCCTCAGGTCAAGGTTGACCTGGTTGACCAAGCTGAGTCTTGGTTTGAGTTTAGATGTTTGACAATAAGAAATTGATTGAAGAAGAGTCAAGTAGGTCAAGGTTGACCGGATACTTGACAGGGAAGTCCTGGTGAGTGAAGCCAGGCAGAAGGAAAACCCTAGTAAGTGAAGCTAGGTGAAAGTCCTAGTGAGTGAAGCTAGGTGAAAGTCCTGGTGAGTGAAACCAGGTGAAAATCCTAGTGAGTGAAGCTAGGTGAAAGTCCTGGTGAGTGAAGCCAGGTGAAAACCCTAGTGAGTGAAGCTAGGTGAAAGTCCTGGTGAGTGAAGCCAGGTGAAAGCCCTAGTGAGTGAAGCTAGGCAGATGGAAAACCCTAGTGAGTGAAGCTAGGTGAAAGTCCTGGTGAGTGAAGCCAGGCAAGGGAAAATCCAGATGGATCAAGGATGATCGGACATCTGGTGTTGGGAAGTCCAAGTAGGTCAAAGGATTGACTGGATACTTGGCACGAGGAAATCTGATGAAAGTCCAAGTAGGTCAAGGGATTGACCAGATACTTGGCATGAATAGAAATGACCGGATGCTGGGCATGATGTACCAACAGTCAAGGTTGACCGGATGTTGGTTTGAGAGGCTTGGAACTTGGTTTTGGGCAAAACCAAGTGTTGGATCGATCGATGGATCGATCCGGCCTTCCAAGCGAGAGCCTCCGGATCGATCCGTGGATCGATCTAGATGTTCAATCGATCGTGGATCGATTGGGACGCCGCTGCTTCGCGATAGCCGGATCGATCCGTGGATCGATCCGGTGAGTCAGCACGAGGCGCTCCGGATCGATCCGTGGATCGATCCAAAGCCTCCCGATCGATTGGGAATATTCAAATCGATCGGGATCCGCCGTTAGCGTCGATAAAGGCCGCAGCGTTCATTTCCTTCGGCATCTCTTCTCCGATTCACTCCATTCCCCTCTCCACAGCGCTCTCAAAGCTCGGATCGCCAGTTCTTGAAGGATCTTGGAAGTTTTCCAAGTCAAGAGGCGGATCAAAGCCAAGAAGAGAAGGTAGGGTTAGGGTTTATACTCATTGTAAGCTTGTATTTCTTGTATCCTTTCCCTCTCTTCTTGTATTGAGTCTTGTAGGGCTTCTCCGCCCTTGGTAGTTACCATAAAGGAGAGTTTTATTTAGTGGAGAGTGTGTGTGTTGGTGTGGATCCTTGGATTAGTCACCTCTTGTGAGGTGGATACCAAGTAAACCAACCGTGTTAGCGTTGTGTGATTGTTTCTTTGTATTTCCGCTGCATATTCTTGAAGAAACAAGCAACGCCAAGCACCGAGCGAACGCGACGAGCTATTCACCCCCCCCTCTAGCTACTTTTGGTCCTAACATCCTCATCCACACTAATGGATGCCATTTCTTCATCCTTCTCCTCCTTCTCCTCGGAAGTTGAGTGCTCGTCACCTTCCGGTTGCTCCTCCTCTACTTGAGCTTCTTCATTCGTTTCTTTGGATTTTTCTTCTTCTTGTGTAGGCATAAGTTCTTTACCTAGAACTTTCTTTACTTTGCTCCACAAATCATGGGAATTCTCGTATCCACCTACATCACTCAATACGTTAGAAGGTAAAATATCTACCAAAATTGATATTACCTTATCGTTTGCCTTTGACCGTGTTGTTTGCTCTTCCGTCCAATGTCGTGGTTGGAGCTTCTTCCCTTTCTTGTCCTTTGGGACTTCAAATGGCTCTTTGACTACCATCATGGTGTCCTAATCCGTGTTGAAGAAGACCTCCATCTTCATCATCCAATATGTGATGTCCCATAAGCCTCTACCTTCAAGCTTTGGCGGTTCTATCAAGCCGGTCATCTTGTGCTTCCTTGGCGGTTAGTCCAACGGAGAGCGGCCTCGCTCTGATACCACTTGTTGGAGGATCGGTGGCCGGCTTGAAGGGGGGTTGGATAGACGGCACCCCCAAATCACTCGCTTTCTATGTATTTGTTAGCTTGCGCAGCGGAATACAAATAAAAACAAACAAACTAAACTAAATACAAGACAAAGAAAGGAAATACAAACCAAACCGCTAACACGTTCGATGTAACATGGTTCGGAGATGATGCTCCTACTCCACGACGTGTCCGTAAGGTGGACGATCCCTCAATCCGTCGGTGGATTAGTCCCCGGAAACTCCGGCTAGCTCAACCTCCTTGTGGGTGGAGAAACCTCACCATAACACTCACCAACAACACTTGGACACAAGGGAACTTTGAGCACTTTGGTGACTACTAATTAGACCTTAACCAAGTCTAATTTCGTCGCCTTGGCCGGCCATACCAAGCTCCTTCTTATAGAGCTTGGAACAAATCAGAACCTGATTTGCCCGTTACCAGTCGACTGGTCCTTGCACCAGTCGACTGATGCCAGCCCAACGGCTCTCAACGGCTATCTGCTACAGTGCATCAGTCGACTACTACAGAACCTCTCTGTGCTCACCCCCAGTCGACTGGTTCCAGTACCAGTCGACTGGTACAACCCTAAACTTAGGGTTTCCCATCCCGAGTACATTTCTCTCGCACTCGGACCCTCACGACTCACTTGACTCTTCTTTTGCAGCCTTGACCTCTTGCCTTCAAGTTTACTTCCTTTGGCTCTTGTCCCTCGGATGCATCCAAGCTCGCGGCTCGTCCCAATGCCATCCTTCGCGTATGCCTCGAAGTTGCTTCCCTCGGCCCTTGTCCTCGCTGCCTTGCCCACGGTCCCTCGGATGCTCCATCCTTCACCGGACCCGAAGCCGTCAACCTGAGTCATATGTGTCACCTGCAGTCCTGCACAACTCAAGTACACATATCAAATAACAAGGGTAAACCTAACTTAAACCCTTTGCCCAAACACCAAAACACATGGTCCCGCGGACCATTGGGATTGCTCCAACAACTACTCCCTCTTCAATGAAGGAGCTAGAGCAGAAGACTACTCGAGGAGAAGGCCGGAGTTAAGTTTGGGTAAGCTCAACTTTGGATGATCGAAGAATCACCTAAGTGACTGGACTAGTAGCTAAACAAGTCAACACAAAGTTGACTTGTCCAAACACCTAGACCAGTCCAGGTGCCCGAACCAGTCTGGATCAGAACAAGCTCCCCTTTCGACCGTAGCGGCGAGGATAACTTTCAGAGTCCACATCAGCACTAATCCAAATGCCCGGATCGGTCCAAGCGCCCGAACATGGATAAATGCGTTATCACAAAATTGTTGTGAAGAGAATTGAGGTGACCAGTGGGAGGCACCCGGACCTAGTCTAGGCGCTCGGAGATTGCCACATGGTCAAACGGCTATTTCTGCTAGTGAGATATAAATAGAGCAATGCTCCTCTTAGTTAAACACAACACTTGACCATGAACATTGTACTTTCATTTCAATACTTTGTAGTTTATTTTTTGTTCTTAAACGCTATAAAAGGCTACTCGGTCTTCAATGAAGGAGCATGATAGTACGCGTTCATCTGCCTTGGATTAACAACCTTTCCGGTTATAACCAAGTAAAATTCATTATCTTACTCTTTTAATTTATGTTTTTATTGTTCAACTAACTTATATTCGTCTTTACTAAAATTGGAAAGTAAAAGAATTTGGTAATCTAACTTGCAGGCTATTAATCCCCTCCCCCCTTCTAGCCGATCTCATCGTGACTAATAGTTGCTATAACTTATAGAAGCGACCTAGTAGATGTTATAACATGTTTAGAGTGAGTTTATGATTTAAGATTTATATAGTTTAAAAGTTATCTAGTAGCTACTATAACATGTAAAAGCTATTTAGTAGTTGTTATAACATATAGAAGCTATCCAATAGTTACTACAACATGTTTAGTATGAGTTTAAGATTTAAGATATTGAACACTATTATATTAAAATATTATTTATCAATTTGATCAAAATTATTTAAATTTAATCAAAATAATTTTAAAATAGTGGTAGAAACTATTTTGATATAATAGTGTTTAAATATCTTAAATTCTAAATTCACACTAAACACACGTTGTAACAACTACTGGAAGTTATATATTGTATTAGTTATCGAATAGTTTTTACACGTTGTAGTAGCCATTTGATAACTTCTACATGGTATAAAATCTTTAATCATAAACTCACCCTAAATACGTTGTAACAATTATTAGGTAGTTTCTATGTGTTATAGTAGATATTATAATAGCTTCTATATGTTATAACAGCTACTATGTATTTGTTACATATTGTAAAAATTATCCAGTAGCTTCTATAATAATATTGAGTCAAGGGTAATTTTGAAATACAATGATAGACGGAATACCTATTATTTTTATTTATTTATTTTTTAATGAAAAGAATATTATTCATGATTTGTAAAATCTAAGACGTCCTTTCATTGTTTTTTACACTTAAAAAATTAAACATAAATATATTTAAATTTATTTATTTATTTTAATAAATATAAATAAATTCTTATCACATCCAATGCCCGGATTTGTCCGTATGCAAAAATGGCAATCCAAGCAAGTAGCATCCAAAACGACTGAACGTGTTCTTGCATCACATTTGTACTTCCCCTGTAGAATTTCATACGATCTTTTGACCCATAAAAATTGCTACAATTTTTGACCCATGAAATCCTTTTTTTTATTAATAAATTTTTTTTTTTCAAATTCACAGATGTTTCACTTAATCACCTTTCTTCTCATATCATATCGCAGGCTGATATAAAAATATAAAATAGTGTAATTTAAATAAATAGAGAGAAAATTAAAGAAAAGAATGTTAATTTTTCTTGGATAAAATACTTTAAACCCCTCTATTTTTTATCAATAGTATTTTGTCCCGGTATTTAAAAATAATATTTAACCTTTTTTAATCAAAAGTGTGAAATCTTATAAAAAATAATAATATCCTTATTTTTTATATTTTTTAATAATAATAAAAGGGAAAAATATATTGAATTTTATTATATTCTTCGATAAAAAACCTCATAAAATTTATACATACACCAATATAAATAATAAAAAACATAAATTTTAAAAGAGATAATAAACCAAAAACTTATTTCACCATCCTCACCAAACTAAAAAAAGAGCATAATTTTAAATTGATGAATCAAAATTAAATGAAGATGAAATAAAATTTATTATTAAAAATCTCTTCCTCATCATCAAATATAACATACAATGAAGTAGGAGTGATTTTGGTTCATTAATTTAGAATTCTAACTTTTTATTTTTATTTTGGTGAGGGTTATGGAATAAATTTTTGATTGATTATCCCTTTTAGAGTTGCTTATTTTGTATATATGAATTTTGTAAACATTTGTACCGAAAAATATAATGGTAATTCAATATTTTTTTTCTCTTAAGTTTATTATTAAAAAATGATAAAAAAATTAAAGATACAATTATTTTTTATTCATTGTCGATCAATTTGATGATGATGAAGAAAAATAAATTTTTAATAATGAATTTTATTTCGTCTTCATTTGATTTTAATTTATTAATTTAAAATTCTAATTCTTTTTTATTTGATTAGGATGATGAAATGAATTTTTGACGGGTTATTTTAAGTTATTGTTTTTTTTATTATTTATATTGGTATATGTATGAATCATGTGAGAATTCTTACCGTGATACAATGGTAAATTCAATATATTTGTTCCTTTTAGATTATTATTAAAAAAATATTAAAAATGTAAAGACATAATTATATTTTATAAATATTATTTTTTAAATATAAAGGGTAAAATACTACATAGAAAACATACGGGATTAAAAGGTATTTTATCCAATTTTTTTATTTTCGAAATTGGACCAAATAATTGACGCCTTGGTTCGAATATGGTAACCTCTCTCTGTGCATCGTCTCCTTGCAGTGTACCAAGTTGCAGGCCCATTTTTGGAAACCACAGCGGAAGAACAAAGGCAGGCAGGTGAACTTACCGCCCTCCCTCTTAGTATTAATCTCGACGGCTGCCTCTACTCCACAAGTTGAAGAGGCGAAGCAGCGACTGGCGACGGCGACGCCAATGGACGCGGAGGCCGTGCTGCCCCCTCCTCCGCAGCCCCGATCGCCGCCGCGGATACCAGACCTCTGCGGCCGCCAACGCCTCCAGGCGCACCTCCACCTCTTGAGGGGACAGATTGCCTTCCTCGAGGTACGTAATCCCTTTCTCTCCCTTCCTCCGATCTTACCTGTTACAATGCCGATGCCGAGATGTGCGATAAGATTGAATGGAGCGAGCGTGCGAGAGAGGGATTGATTGAATCTGAAGGGGGGTTTCTTTGCTCGTGTGAATGTGCAATAGTTCGATCTTTTTGAGGGTAAAAGGGTTTGTTTTTGGCGTCAGTATTTTGTCCAGCTCAGAGAAGAAATTTTGTTCAGGATCCAATCTTTTGGCATTTTCCTCGATGCGTGGAAAATGAGAAAAAGAAAAGTAAAATGGATTAAAGGGCAAAAACCAAAGAACCTTTGTTCTTAAGAACCTAGTTTAATAACTTCCTAGGCAAAATACCTGAAGAACAATGGTGTTCCTGGATTGAAATGGTGATGCTTGCTTGAACCCACAGTATTGTCCACTGGAAATGCAGTTGCACCCCCAGTATTTAATTAATTTATTTTTTTCAAATCACTTATTTTTCAAGCTGAAATATTTTGGAAATGTGGTTGTGGCAGGGGCAGGGATCAACTTTATTCTAGTCATGTCACAGTTATCCTGGATCCATACAGAAGTTCTTTTTTTTTTTTTGGTTCTGGTGACGATTTAGGCATTTTTTAAGAGCTCATGCTATTTATAAAGACAGATAGAGATGATTTTAAAGTATTTCTAATGTAATTAATTTTTGTTTTTGAATACTCTAAAATTTTAATAACACGGAATATATAGCAGTTATCTATTAACTATTGTTTATACCTTAATGGGGTCATAGAGATGCTTTAGGGCGTTGTAGAGATTAACACAAGTGAGCTTGGGTGCCTTGATTGTGTAGTGTGGCTCTTTAATTTTATATGCCACATCCATTGTTTAATTTTTGATTAATTTATTTCTTATTTTTTCTTCTCAAATGTAGAAAGATATGTGAACTCCATGCATCAGGGGTGAGATCTTGAATAAGTACAGCGTCTTTTTTTTTTTAGCCTGTCTAACGGTTGTCATTTTAGTTCTTGTTGTTAGGTTTATAATGTTATTAATTTCTTGATCAGAGCTGCTATGTACAATTTTTACCTAACTCAGTTCTTGTAGTTCATCAAGTAGATCTGTCTTTCTCCTCTCTCTTCCCAAAATGAAGAAGAATGGTAACTTACTAATACCATTGCATTATCTAGTTTTATTTTCGGGTTTTTTTGGATATTTATGTTGTATTTGTCTTTATCAATAAGATTTTATTAAGCAGATTTCTAGTTAACTAAAGAAACTATATTTATTCAGGAGGAGATACAATCCATTGAAGGACTCCAACCGGCATCTATGTGTTGCAAAGAGTATGCTACATCCATTTTTTTGTAAAAAAGAAAAAAATAAAATACGACGACTAATAATTGAGATGGTAAGATGTATGTTAACAAAAGTCATTGCATTTATTTTATTCATTTCAGGGTTGAGGAATATGTGGAGATGATCCCAGACCCCTTAATCCCAATGTATGCTACTTCGAACCTTTTAGTTTAGAGTTTTTTCTTTCCGGCTTACTCCATTCCTTTTAATCAGATATAAGAAGAGGAAAACACGATGTCATTTTTGGAGTTGGCTCAGGTAATGTCTAGTTCTTCTATTCCTTTCTAGGGTGTTATGGATTTTCAAATGCCTTCAATTATGTTTTCATCTCATCTGTTTCTACTTAAATTTTAGAATTTCCAAGTTAACAAAACAAATAACTAAAAGCAGACAAAAGGAAATGCTCAATTATGCTCATAATTGAATTTCAATTCCTTTAACTCACCGTTATTCATATCATTTATCTTCGTTAAAATATCCAATCAAAAGGTTAGTGACCTGTTTGCTTTTTGTTCTGTAGGTTAGCTGTTGTATATGCACAATGGTCCTTGTATTATCTCTTGCCATAGTGTTAAACTACGATTTCTGAATGTATTCGAAAAAACCACATTTCAGGGAATTAGTAGAACAATGGCTTTATTATGGACATGTATATGAATATTTTTTGCACTTTGAATAGATCAACTAGCTTTTGTAATTGGCATTATCAGATTTGCATAATCATTTCTACTGTGGTTCTCAAATTTGATTAGCTGTAACATTAATCATGATGATTTAGGATCCTCTACAAACAGGAAATATCACCTATTCTTTATGCATATAGTGGCAATTACTAAAGCAATCAATGATCAAACAGTTCTAATCAATTATGAATAAGTAATTGAAAAGATATTTGCTTACTGATTCATAAAATGCCAAACTACTTACTCGACCCAACATTTAGAAAGATAGCGAAACTTTACCATTCAATCTGTCGACTGAGAACTCGAATTAGTGGAGAGTCATCGAAGTGCAGAGCAACAATTTGCCTTCAGCATGATACTGAATTGCTTGCTGTATTCCTATTCAAATAATGGACAATGCAATGATTGACATTTGACAGTAATTGCATACCAACTTCGAAAAAATACAGATGTCAGACATCTCTTCTTAGCAACATGATCTAATAAGGATAGGAAAACCTTATCTTCTTAATCTGTCTTTCCACTAACTTCCAAATTGTTGTTTTCCTGTATGCAGCGGGATGGTTTGCCTCAACATACCAACTTGCTGCTCTGGAGGTTGCTGTAGCTGGCACAAGAAACACTGGTGCGACTGTAGACCAACCTGGAGCTATCGCTCTACTTGTTTGCGATGCCCCTGCAGCAGCAGCAGCTGCAGTGGCTGCTGCTGCTCCAGATTAAAATGTGCGACCCCAAGTTTCTCATGTCCAGGATACTCCTGTGGATGTGTTTGTTCGTGTTCAAAATGTACCAAAGTGTGCATTTGCCCCAGAATGCTTGTGCTGCATCAGCTACTGTGTCTGTGAGTAAATTTCTTGATTGATCTTTCACGCTACTCATCAAAAAGTCTTGAATCATTTGTCTATCAATGAATTCCATGTAAGTTTATATTCATTGATAATCTTTTTGAATCATTTTTAATGCTGTTAAATATAGTTTCCTTTCATCTTCCCTGTCCATATTTTCTACTCGGATGGGTTAGAAGTTTCTAAGTGGTATCTTTTTCTACTTCATCTATTGGGTAGCATATTTTTAACTTTGTGACAGCCTAAAGGTGCTTAGTTCTTAGTCATAATAACTATTCAATTCCCTTTATATTCTTGTCGAATAGGTATTACTTTGTCTACTTGTTAAAAATGACTATGAAACAGTTTCCTCATGGAATTTATTCAAATCTATGAGTAATTATTTCTTATTCTGTTCTAAAGATAAATCTTCCTAATCTATTATTTATTCATCTTTCATATAACCCATTTGATTACTTTAATCGAATTAATTCAAATGAGATAATCAGATAGGTCAATCAACTCAGTCGTCACTTTGATTAATGAGCAAACAAACGTGAAACATGAGGCATGATTCGTCATGGAGTTCGGTGAAGTTGACATAGTTTAGCTTATTCTTTCTACATTGTAATTTCACAAAGTAGGGAACACTTAGGCTATGTTCTCTTTCAGCTAGTCCCTGGGGTCATTGTGCCACGGTAGGACATTCATATTGTTACCTAAACATTTACAGTTCGAAACCTAGCTACGATATATTTATAAGAATTTTCCCTCCAAATGAGGAGTGTAACTAGGGGTGCAAATGAATCGAGTCGCTCAAGAGCTGCTCGTGAGCAACTCGATCAAAGCTCGACTCGAGCTCGGAGTTGATCGAGCTTGAGCCAGCTCGTTTAATATTCGAGCCGAGCTCAAGCCCATTTAATACAGGCTTGATGACTTATCGAACTTGTTCGAGCTAGGCTAATTTAGTATTTTAATATTTAAAATAATTTATACTTTAAAATTAAATAATAAATTAATGAGGTATTTGTGGTTAGCCTATTTCATTAGGTAAGCAGAGGTTGAAGGTTTGAATCCTAACCTATGCAGCTTGTTTTTGTTTTATTTAAATTCATTGATTTGAGCCGAACTCGGGCCCAAAATTAAATGGTCGAGCTGAGCTCGAGCTCAGATTTAAAAATTCGCTCGAGCTCAAGCCTCTTTAGTTTTCTCGAGCTCGAGCCGACCCAAACTCGAGCTCAGTTCATTTACACCCCTAGCCATAATCAAAGGATGTTAGATTTCTAGACTGACTACGTTTTCCGATTTATCATAATGATTAATGAAAAACTTCCATAAGACCGGATCGGTAGCCTAAGAATAATTAATGACACTAGTGAGATTATCATATTTTTTTTTCCTTCAGTTATCTTTGCAGTTTGTTCAATATCTATCCACTTAATTGCTTTTATGATAGCAGAACATTGTTCATCCAGTTGTTTTTACATTTTCTTATTCAATGAATTTTCTTACGAGTTACGATAACAGAACATCTACGGATAAGTATGAACTATTCCATTAATTAATAAACTAATGCACTAGCACAGTCTAGGGCAATAAACATGCCGAGTCAAACTTGAGCCAGCCTAGACTCAAGCTCCATTCAATTTATACAGGCTCGAGTAGCTCGATTCGATTTATATAGGCTCGTGGAAAAAAATATATTTATTATATGCAACAATAGATGACGTTCAAGAAATATTTATTATATAAAAAGCTAAAATGATGAGATCTACCAGCAATACATAAAGTAAACAAAAAGTCTCAGATTCCGCAAAACAAAATTATAAACAAAAGATTAACCTAGAAAAAAACTTTACAAGTTCCGACAAATTGATTTCTATTATTAGGTATCAACTTCATTGCTACAAATTGATTGCGACAACTCAACTTCGACAAATTATTGATTATTATTAACTTTTCTATGATTACTGTTCCCATAACATCAATAGCAACAAATGGTTTCCACAGTAGATCATTAAATAGTGATTGATATTTTTTTTTTTAAAGTGCCGTCGCCACCAGCAAACATGCATTAAAAATTGTGGCCAAATATCAACTTGCTATTAGGAAATAAATGACTGAAACGCGGACTTTATGTAGAATTAATTAAACCACTTTGATTAAAATATAAATATAAATTATTTTCTATTTAACTTGCGCTGTCAAGTGAAAATCAGCAGCAAATTTCACAAATGCAACAAATTATACAAAAAGTTTGAGCTTCTCAATCCAAGTAGATTTTTTTTGTTTTCTTTTCTCTTTTCTACTTTTCTTTTAAACTCGTGGGAAATGGATATTTTCTGTTCCCCATGAAACATCTACATTTGAGCATAGTTACTGCGAATTTTGCCTGACATAAAAGATATTCTTTGAATCCTTGAGATTGCAAGTTGGTAAATAATTGTTTCTTTTTATCGTTAATATCCGTGTTTGTTTTTTCTGCCTCACCTTTTTTTTTTCTCTTTTTTTTGAGATATTGATTCTCTGCTCTTTATCCTTCTTAGCCAAGCAAGGCAGGAAGGCCGTTACCTGTCCGGTCTAGACTGGACCGGGGCGTACCGTCGCTTGCGGACCGGGGGCTGCCCACCGTCCGCCGAGATTCGAGGCTCCGCCGGAGGAGCTGCTTGACGGTGGCGATCAGTTGCTCCGCCGAGCCGGCCGCCGGCGCGTTGGCCGACCGGAGGTTACGGCAGAATGTGGCGTGCCGGACCATGGCCTCCTCGGGAGAGATCAGGAGCCGGAAGCGGCAGATCTCGTCCTGCACGGCCTCCGCGCAGAGGCCGCAGATCCACCGGCCGCCGTGCCGCTCACGCACTCCGGCAATATACGCCGGCGTGCACTCCTCCGTCATCCCGCAGCAATCGCACGCCGCGAACTCCACCTCTTCTCCGCCAGCAATCGGCATCCCCGACATGAAGAAAAAAAACGGGCCGGGAAGAAACAGGTCGTTTCTCCGGGATCTAAAACACCAACACTCACCTAAACAAACAAACCGCGGATTCAGATCGAAACCTCTATCCGAACTCACTCAAACCTAGAAAAGACAGGACAGGAGAGCACCGATCTGCGAGAACGGACAAGAAGCGGGAGCAGATGCTACCTTCTTGGCTCGGGAGACACCTCTTCGCGGTCTCCTCCCGCCGCGATCGCCGGTGACAACTTCGACTCCTCTTCTTGCGGCGGAGACACTTCCATCTCTCGATCGAGGGCTTGCTTATTCTCTCTTGGATTCTCCGACTTCTCTTTTTCTCGATTTTTTTTTTCTCTTGCTGCTACGGAGGCGTGGCGGTAGTTGGTGGGTGAGTAGGGTAGGAGGCTGGAGCGAACGAAGGGTATTTATTGAGTGGCGGTCGGCGGGCCCGGGGCAATTAATGAGTCTGGCGACGCGTGAGGGAAGGCTCCGCGTCACTAGAGGCCGTTGCTTTCATACACTTTCCGTTACACCTCACCCCTCGAGCTATCTGCTGCTCTCTATCAATTTAAAGCAACCGTCAACCAGGTAAGATTGACGGTAATCACTGAGGGATGCGTAAGAGGACGCCAGCTGTTGAGTTGTAGCGGCTTGCCGAGCAAGGCAGCCTTCGAATTATGGTTTTCATATCGCTCCCTCGATTTCACTAAAATTAATTAGGCCGTCTATTAAATTGGTGTTAAGCTCCACTCACCACAATTAGCGTGTTCTGCGTGACATGAAATAATAATAATAATAATAATAATAATAATAATACAGCGTCATCTTATCGTTGTGTTTTTTTTCCAGGGTTGTATCATGATTAACCATCTAATGATAGAATGATAGATTAGGGATAAAAAAAAATTTGAGATTGTGGAGGGTATATTATTGAATTTTTTTTCTTTAATAAATAGTGACTCTAAAAATACTGATTATCAAGATAAATTTATATATATATATATATATATATATATGATTTATTTTAATGCAGGTAAGAAACTTCTAAGAGGTCGAGTTGGTCACTCAAGTTTAATATTACATGACATGATTAATTATTTTTTTATAAGTTTTTTTTCTGAATTGACTCAGCTGGTGAGTGCATGAGTAATGGTTGTAAAAATCGGAAGGTTAAATCTTGGCAAGGGATTTCATCAATCTTTGCTGGATGCTTGGACCTTTGCCAGTGCACTTACCACAGTTTGGATTCATATATTTACCTTTCTCTATATCCATAGGACCGACTCTAGGGGTTGTTGATATGGTAGTTCCATATTTTTGTTAAAATTTTTTTTGTTAGGACTGACTCAGTCGGTAAGTGTATGAAATAATGACGGTAAAAATTGAGAGGACGAAATTCAGTAGAAGATTTCATCACCTCTATGGACTCCTGCTCATGCACTTGCAAATTTGGGTTCCTACTTAACTCCCTCTCAATTATGTGGAGCAGTCGTGAGGGGCCGCTAACGTGGTGGCGGAATCATGTTAGAGCATAATTTGTTTTTTTATCAAGTTATCATTTAGGCACATACAGTTTGATCCCCAGCTACGACACATTTACAGGGATAATTCCTCCAAATAAGTCGTGCAACCATGCGATGATAGACTTCTGGGCCACCCACCACAACCCCTTACTAATTTACTCTAGCGGTCGGTGAGAAACTTCCAGGTGCCGAACTGATCGTCCCAAATTCGATGTTACTTGATTCATCATTTTTTTATTAAATCATAATTTTTTGTTGGTCAACCTAAATTTGATATTACCTAATTCATCATTTTTTTTCCAAGTTCTATGTTACCTTGGTTTAACATTTCATTAAAACATTTTTTTTTGCCTTCGAGGCTACGGTATAGTGGAAGAGCACTAAGTTCACTCAGACATTTACGATTCAATCACTAATTACAATATATTTGTAGAGATCTTTCCTCCTAATGGGGCACACGCGACCAAAGAAAGCTGGGTTTCTAGGTCGCCTACTGCGAGTGCTTCCCGATTTACCTTAAAGGATGGTAGGAAACTTCTGTGAGATCAGGTCGGTCTCCCCAATTTCAGTGTTACCTGGTTCAACGTTAAAGCATAATTTTACCCCCGGTCCCTGAGACTGTGGTGCAGTGGAAGGACGTCAAGTTGTCGCCTAGACACCCACAGTTTGATCCCCTAGTATGACATATTTGTAAAGATTTTCCCTCTAAATGGAGGACACAATCACGGGATGTTGGGCTTATAGTCGTCCATTGTGAACACTTCTCGATTTACCCTAGCGGCTAGTGGGAACTTCAGTGGGCCCGAGTCGGTCATCTCAAGTTCGGTGTTTGTTACCTGGTTCAATATTTTTGTTAAAGTATAATTTTTTTTGTTCCCGGGGCTACGATGTAGTGGATTGGCTTCAAGTTGTCTCACATGCACATGTTGATCAATCCCGAACTATGATGCAATTTGCAAAAAAATTTTCTCCAAATGGGACGTGCAACCACGAGATATTGGGCTTCTGGGCCACCCACCGCAAGCACTTCCCGATTTATCCTGACGGTCGGTGGGAAACTTTCATTAGGCCGAACTAGTCGTCTCAGGTTCGATGCTACCTAGTTCAACATTTTGTTGAAGAATAAATTTTTTTTGCTACAACAAAAGTAATGCATAATTTTCTTAGTGGACTGGTGCAGATAGTTCATGCAGTGACATTGCCATAGATAAATTTGGGTTGATTCGTAGTGAGTGCAAAACTCCCATGCATTATCTCACTCACTGCATGTGTTATTATTGCTAGCTGAAACTCTCCGTTATTTACCTGTCTATATCTAACTAAGGGTCAATAATATTGCACTATTTGGGATGAACATTATTGTATAATCATTTGCAGGTGAGAGAGGTGAATAATGTGTACTTTAAAATCATTCTTTTTCAACTTTTGAAAGCAAATGCGCAGCCAAAAAATAAAGTGAGAAAGAACAAAACACATCAATTTAATTGGTTCGGAGCATTCGATGACTTTTACTCTAAGACTCAGGGCCTTTGGATCTTTCCTAATGGGTAATCCACTAAAACTCTCTACCGGTAAACTCCCAATAGAGTAATCAAATACAATAAGAAAGAAAAAGTAAGTGTAACAACATACACTCCATCTATGTAGCAAATTAAATGACTAAAGAAAATGCTACCAACGCGAATATGAAGAATTTAGTAAGCTCGTGTATCGATGTCAGTCCGTCTGTAGTAATCAAGTATAGCAGTGTTGCAACATAGTAATAGTACGAAGTCGGAGTAGCCGGACAATTGATGAAGAATGTAAATAAGTTGTCTGAATTGATTTTTGAAATTGTTAGTCGAAGCTGCTTTTATAGGCTCTTCCAGGCACCTGGACCCCCTTTGGGTGTCTGCATCGAAGCTTATATGATCCACCTTCATCGTTGAGATTATCAATCTCCGGGCGCCTGAATTCCTTCCGAGCACCTGGAATGCTGACATCTTTACTCCTCTGTAAAACCTTATCTAAGTCGCCTTTATTACTTCCCATGCACCGGGTCATCCTCGAGCACCTGGAAGCTGACGTAGAATAGTCAATCTGCATCTTCCAACTCATCTGCACGTGAAGCAGGATTCGGATTATTCCTGGCGCCTGGACCCACTCGGGGTGCTTGGACCTTCAGGCGCTTGGAAGTCCCTTTTCCCTTTTAACTTCGATGTACTTCACCACAGAGTTACAAAATAGAAAAAAAAATAGTATTAAAGTTAGTCTGACAAACTCGGGATTGTCTAGTCCTGACTTTGACTTTCACTTGGAGTTTATTCTTCTAAAACTTCTCATTACCTAGAGTTATCCTGTAAGATTTTTCACTGTCTAGCTTCACTCACTAAAACTTTCTCCATCTAGCTTCACTCACTAGGGCATAGCTTCACTTACTAGGATTTTCATTGTCTGGCTTCACTCACTAGGAATTCCACCACCTAATTTCACTCACTAGAGTCTAGCGTCACTCACTAGCACTTTAATTGCTTGACTTCAGTCATCAACACTTCCACCACCTACCTTCACTTACTAGGGCATAACTTTACTCACTAGAGCTTCTACTATCTGATTTCACTCACCAAAACTTCTACCACCTAACTTCACTCACTAGAGCCTAGCTTCACTCACTAGGGCTTCTCCTTGTCTAACCTCCCATTAGGATTAGTCACTTAGTAAACTTCGCATTTGCCTAACTTCTAGGCGGGACTTACACTTGCCAGTCATTTAATCCTAACTAGATTTTCTTCTTCTAAACATTAAGTCTTGTTTGGATCCACCCTTAGTTTAGATTTGGGTATATTGCCAAACACCAAAACCCTGAAAGCTTATTGCACCAATAGTTATTACTTTTTATTACAGATAATGCATAATTTTCTTCGTCACGAAGAAAATATGTTGATGTGGGGTAGATGGGAAGTCCACGTGGATAAGGGGCCTTTTGGGGTTTTCACCACTTTCATCTTTTAAGGTTTTGTACGTAAAAAGGGGAAAGAAAGAGGGGAGATGGGGCTTAGATGCAGCCTCTCTTCGACTCCTCTTCCTCATGTCACATACATTCCTTCGTTGCCTCCGCTGACCACTCCCCCTTCATCCTCGCTCGGATCTAGCCTCGCCAGCTTCATCATCCTTGTTGATTGCCTCGCAGTAGACTGCACCTTCCCCTTCCTCATGCCTTGCACACCCTCTCACCCTTACCGCCACCACCATCCACTCCCCCTTCATCCTTCCCCGAATCTGGCCTCACCAACTACCTCATAGCTGACCACGCCTTCCCCTTCCTCATGCCGCCACCTCTAGCCGACACCAATGTTGTTGGGTGTCGCCCTGCATCCTCGTTGCTTTGCCTTCTCCTCCCTCACGCCAGTACCAGATCTCCTCACGTCGCCTCATCTCCTCCCCCGTTGCTGGCGCCAGATCTTCGCCTATTGCCTCCTCTCTTCTTCCTCATCATCACCAGCCACGCTTCTCTCGCCGCCCCCACCTGCAACGGATCTGACCTCCGCACTATCCTCTCCTTACTGTGGTAAGATGCATTGTCATGCTCCATCTCCTAGAGTCGTCACCATCGTCCTACTGTGCTCCACCTCTCAGAGCCCTCTAGCCTTCGACGCCCTTGTTGTCGTGCACCCCTTCTATACTATGCCTCTCAAAGCCATCCGACCTCTGAGCCATCACTTCCATGCCGCCACCCCGCCAATGCAACTCTCCCTTCAACTCACTCTGTGTTCTAAAAGGCATCCATTCTCGCTAACGGAGATACACATACAAATTTGCACGCATCCATTTCTATAAGCATATTTTTGTTCATCTTCTTCATCTCCCCCACTAGAGACAGACTTGAGAGTCGGAGCACCTCCCAACCTCCATTCTAACCCCTCCCTCACTCTTTTACTCCTCGCAGGCTCTCCATACACTTTAGAGTTTCGTTCAACTCACCCTCTTTTTTGGAGACTACGATCTGGTCAATATCGAAGATAGCTTACCCCTGACCATCCTCAAAATCATGGCAACTTTGCCAATATCAATGACACCTCACCGATGTCTCTTCCATCATGCAATCTCAGAGCTGGCTCAAATTGATATCGTCTATGAGAATACTAAGTTAAGACCTTGAACTGAGATATTAAGATGGATGACACTGAAAGACTTGCTGCCCTCATCATGACTAAAGGATTTCAACAAACTCATTGTCATCGCATTACAGGAGCGAGAGAGTAGAATTTCTTAAGTGTTATTTTCATTCGAACACTCGGCCGAAAAGCCCACGAGTCTTCGTCCCAGAGAGATCATTACTCTCCAGATTCTCAATCGGCATAGGAGATTCATATTTCATCAAATTCCATACATCGAGTTTTATAATGTCGATCAATGTCATTTTTACAGATTGACTCGGTGTTCGCCTTCAATGTCAGTCTGGTTTCTTATTATTATTCTCTCCCTAACTCTACGGACATTCAGGAGTTATGGGATCAAGCCTATTATATTATCTCCCTGACTCTATAGACATTCAGAGTCACAAGATACAGTTATTCTCTACCTCAGTGGAATCAAACTTATCATATTCTCTCCCCAATTTCGTGACCATTCAAGAGTCGTAGGATCGAATTATTCTCTCTCTCAGCAGGATCGAGCATATCATATTCCCACTCTGACTTCGCCAACACTTGGGAGTTGAGGGATCAATTTTATCATATTCCCTCCATGAATCTACAAACACTTAGGACTTGAGGGATCGAGCTATTCTCCCAGTGAGAATGAGTTATTCTCTCTCCCTTAGTGGGATCGAGTATTATCATATTATTTTCTCTCTGACTCCGTAGGTATTTAGGAGTTGAGAGATTGAGCTATTCTTTTCTTGACTTTGCAGGCATTTAAGAGTCAAAGGATCGAACTATTCTCTTTCTTAGTGGGATCGAGTCATTTTGTCAGACGAATCAACCATATTATTTTCTCTCCCCGACTCCACTAGAATTCGAGAGTCGAGGGATCTAGTTATTCTCTCAGCTAGATTAGACTATCATCAACCTCAGCAGGATCGATATTACTCTTCTCTCCTCGAAATACTTGGGAGTCGAGTGATCGAGCTATTATCTCCAAGACAGTAACTAGGTCACATTAAAACTACACATCAGGTTCAAGTGCATATAGTTCCATCTTTTTTTTTATGAAAGGTAAATATATATCATCAAAAAAATCACTAACATATAAAAAACAAAGATCTCGACACATGCCATGTTTGAAGAAGTGTCAGATCTATGAAGGAATCTGAGGTATGATGTACAAGTGCTCGCGTATGCACCATCACTCTCATGCATACCAATTGCTCTCTCCTCAAGTGTACTCTAGTCAATGACATGTCTTTCATACAAACCACGGGACATCAAGCATCGATCAGTCTCTACCATCAGTGTCCATCAGTCTCACCATCTCTATCCTTCATTTGTAGGTGGTATCATGTCACATGACACCCTGTCATCTATGCCATCAACGTCTACCTGTATCAGTGTCTCTATTATCCATCCATCCACCAATTGCACCACGTTGAGTGTCATTTAGCATCCATCCATAGGTGTCTTCGTGCATGCTCTCTTCACTATCCATCCTCCTTTGGATCGGGTCATCTGATGCAAGTATATTCGTAACCTCAAACTAGTCAAAATTCACCATCACCATCCCCCGCACACTTTTAACAAGTGACCAACCATCAATGGATTTATAATATCTTTACCATGAGTCATTTATTGTGAACTAGATAGTTCATTCTGATGGATCTATTCACTCTCGTAGGATTTTTAGCAAAGCCTCAGTTATAAACGGATTTAGGATATTTTTATCGTGAGTCATTTGCTACGAACTAGATAGATTATTAAAGGTGAATTTATTCACCTAAATCCCCACCCTCCCATCAAGGCGTGCATGCTCTCATGCTCAAGAAGTGTGCTCTGATGTAAATCCTCCCATCCCTTGCTCACACATAATCACTCAAGAACCCACCCACACAAGATGTATCACTAGCATACATACTCTCCTCTCCCCCTCCTCAATCAAGGATGTATATAGGTTCCATGTGGCTCCATAACTCTCACTTAGGCTCCATGCGGCTTTGTGTCTTAAGCCTCCAAGCAGATGATGCTCCTCATGTCTCAATGTTGTTGAAGGCTTTGCCCCAAGTCTCCATGTAACTCCACATGTCTCAGATCTCCAAAGAAAGTAAACTCCATATAGATCTCCATGGAAGGTAAACTCTATCTATCTACACCTCTCTAAAGGCTCCAGATATATATAATGTGTAATTGTGAATGTATCTCCTCCATACCCCTGAGTGGTGTGTTAAAATTTCCCGAGATGGGCTCCTATACTACATAACTCCATGCAAATGGAGGAAACAAACTCCCAAAAATGTGTAGGGGTCTATCATAGGTCTATCTATATACATGCTCTCTAACAACTCTAAAATGTATACTCGCTATGTGCAAAGTGATGCTACTAAAATGTAGCTCAGGCCACTAAAATGTGGCTCACACTCATCACCCTACCTAAAATGTCTAAAATGCACACCCTCACCATACTAACTAATCTATATGTATGATAAATGCATGCAAGTATAAATGACACAGTATATGCAAAATGGGGCAATAACCAAATCTGCATACCCTCGCGGTGTCATTCATGCCTGAGTAGCTAATGTGAATATACCTTCAGTGATTGTAGATGTGGTTCTGTACCTTCTGGAAGACCCGGTCTACATCAAATCGAAGCCTCTCAAACATGCTATTATTCCTCGCCCTCCAAACATGATATACTAGTACTGAAATGGGTGAGGTGATGTGCCCTAGTCATGGCGGAGGTACCATGTCTAGGATAGATGCATGTGAGAGAGGGGTTGAATCAGGTGTGTTTAAGAAATGTGTTCTTTTTCACTTTTTAAGAGTAAGTATCAGTGCAAAGTATGCAATTGAAAGATAAAAAATAAAAACACACAAAAATAAGGTCGATCACTTGGTTCGGAGCGAAAGATAAAAAAAATGAAAACACACAAAGATAAGGTCAATTACTTGATTCGAAGCCTACGATGACTCCTAATCCAAGACCCACGGCCCTTCGGATCGTATCATTGGGCAATCTACTAAAGATCTCTTTCGGAATCGCTGGAAGAGTGAATCGAGTACAAGAACACAAAACACAGACAATGTAACAGACTACACTGTCTTAGTAATAAATTAAATAGCTTTAAGTAAATTGTTACCAATCACAAAGTATGTTGATGTGAGATGTGTTAGGATCGATGGACATGGCTAGAGAGGGGGGTGTGAATAGCCGCCCCAAATTCTCGCGTTTCTTTCTACAAACTAGGGTTAGCGCAGCGGAAATAACTAAATAGAAACGCAAAAGAAGAAGCAAACCTCAACACGAAGATGTAACGAGGTTCGGAGATGATACTCCTACTCCTCGGCGTGTCCGTAAGGTGGACGAAGCCTATCAATCCGTCGGTGGATGAGTCCCCAGATAACCGGCTAATAAATACTCCTTGTGGGTGGAGAAACCTCGCCACAAACTTTGTAACAGCAATACAGGAGTAGAAAGCAGCAAGAAGCAAAGTACAATACAAATGTATGAAACACCTTTGCTTACTTGCCTTCTCTTCGACTGGATGAAGCAACAGCTTCAAGCGACGCCTACAACAGCAGGAACCCAACCGAAAGGAAGCTCACGCGAAGCTTCAAGCAGAATCGAGCTCAGCAAACTCAAATCACAGCAGTAGAACTTGCAGCAGCAAGAAGAAGAGCAAGAAGAAGACACTTCACAGTAGAAGCCCTCAGCCTCTTATACCTGCATCCACCTGCGAAGAAGAGAAGAAAGAAATTGCCGAAGGTGCGCAGATTCTGATCGGTCCATGGACCGATCGGAACCTCTGATCGGTCCACGGCCGATCGGGCTTGGTCCTCGTCGATTGGCGTCTCGATCGATGCGTGGACCGATCAGAACCTCGATCGATCCATAGGCCGATCGGCTCGATTCTCGACCATCGATCTATGCGATCGGTGCCGGCCGATCGGGTGGATCGGTCAGCACCGATCCACGGCTTCTTCTCGCGAGGTTGCGTTGCCTCGATCGGTCTCGCATCGATCGATTCAATCGATGAGCCATCGATCGATTACGATCGATCACCGATCGTGGCAACCGCAGATATCCTGGATCGGTCACCGATCCAAACTTCTCGACCCTAAACCTAAGGCTTCCACACCAACATCCAGTCATGACCTGTTGGTACATCATCCCTAGCATCTGGTCACTCCCTTGACTGCTAGCACTTCCCGCTAAGTGTCCGGTCAATCCTTTTGACCCACTTAGACTTTTCCTCCTCGTGCCCTCACCGGGACTTTACCTAGCTTCACTTACTAGGATTTTCACCGGCTTCACTCAGTGATTTCCACACCGCCTAACATCTCGGTTAGGACTTTCTCACTGCTGGCTTCACTCACGGGACTTTCCAACCGCCTAACATCCCGTTAGGACTTTCCCCTGACTTCACTCACGGGACTTTCCAACTGCCTAACATCCTTAGGACATCTGCTTGGCTTCACTCACGGGACTTTCCAACCGCCTAACATCCAGTTAGGACTTTCCCATCGGCTTCACTCACCAGGACTTTCCACGTGCCAAGCTACCTGTTTGGACTTTTCCCCGTGCCAAGTCTCCGTACTTGGACTTTTCCAGTGCCAAGTCTCCATACTTGGACTTTTCGCGTGCCAAGCTCCCTGCTTGGACTTTTCCCGAATCAGGTCAACCAGGTTGCACCTACAATCTCCCAAACACCTATTCTTGTCAAACATCAAGAATACAACTCTCTTCTCGTCAAACATCGTCAAACATCAAAACACAACTCGAGTCAGGTCAACTCGAGTCAGGTCAACCAGGTCAACCTTGACCTAAGGTTGCACCAACAAGATGCTCGTGTGTTGGTGTCGGTCTACTAGCAACAGTCAAATATTTCGAAGCAGCAACACGACCATAAAGCGTAGTTAAAGCAGCAAAAGAGTCATCGTAGCTCGTATTCAAGTTGTGTCCTCTATGTTAGTCGAACAGTCCTTTTAAGTAGTGTTAAGGGGGCCTCCAACCTCATCTGAGTACCTCCAAGTGCAAAAAAAATCCCCCAAGCTTTGGACTTGATAAACTCCATAGACTGCACTTTTTTATCCATGCTAGGGCACCTTTCATGCACTCTGAGGCACCTCCAATACACTCCGAGGCACCTCCAGTATACTCTAGGGTGTCTCCCCACCGTGTGAACTTTATTCTCAAAGTTCATACATGCGAGGGAGCCTCCGTGTCACTTAGAGGCTCCTCCTTAATCCTCAGAGATAATATTTATCAGAGGGTTTACTTTATTTATGCTTATATAAAAGTATGTTAATCTAACAAAAAAATATTTATCATGCAAAATAGAGTTAGCATAATTTAATAAGATTATTAATTAGATTATGTCTTCTTGAGACCAAGATCTAGTCATAGTCTCAGCTTAGACTTCCAAAATATATCTAAGTTGGACTAGCACCTAAATTCCCTAAATGAGATTCAACCTCATTGGATCACTCTCCTCTAGTGACTTGTCTTACTTACCATGCAAAATCACTTAACTCTTCTTTGATCCATCAGGTCTTCCTGCCATTTATCAAGTTTGGAGACCCAACTAAACTTTGACCAGCTGTCAAGTCTTGCAAACCTAGCCAAACTTTCTGCTAGATATCAGGTTAATTTTTGACCTATCTGGATTTCCCACCAGCTATCAGGTCTAACGGACCCAGTTGAATTTCAACATGGTGTCAGGTCCTCCAGATCTGTCAAGTCCTGCATACTTAATAACAAGGTTAGATAACACAACATCTAACTTTAATGCATTTGTCATTCATCAAAATCTAAGTTTGATCATTGGTGCTTACTATACCAACACCATGATACTGGAGTTTGAAGATCCTCAGCATACGCCTGCAAGTGGTTATCTCCGACCTCATCTATAGCTATGCTCTGATCCTCCCCCATAGTTGGTAGATAGGAGTACATATGAAGAATACATAGTCAGTGTCTCCTCGTTCTACCAGAAAATATACAAGTATTGCTTGTCCTCCAGGTACTTCTTTTGGTCATGTGCAGAGAGACATACATGTGCTAGTAGCCAGACAGTGAAAGCATGACATGACTGAAGTTACTTCTGCCATATTGTCCTCACCCATGACTTCCTAGGCCTTGCATCTCTAAAGTGGTCATAAGCCCTCTGAACACCCTCTTTCCTCTGATGAAACCAAACAGTACGTGTTTGACTCGCAACGTTTGGACTATCTGAAGATGGCAAAATATAATTCTAATGTATAGTAGCTTCTTGATGAGTGGGGAGCATGTGTGTCTGACCTACCATGGCCATATCTCCACTTGCTGTAAGTATGCACCGTGCACCCATTGTATCCCCAAGGTATCTTGCTTGTCTTGTATCCTCAACAGAACCTTAGCTAGCAGCACAAGGTTCCATGCTTTTAAATCCCTCAAGCTAAGGTCACCTTCTTCTTTGGGGTGACACAACTCTGACCATGCAATGGTGGGGCTCTTGGTAGTCCTCATGTGAAGGATCTACATATGCTATATATGTGGTCTAGAACTCCACATAGAAGTGGCAATATGAACATCTAGTAGCACTCCATGCCTTGAAGAACAAATGATATCAGCTAGTGTTTCCCAGCATAAGAGAGTGGGTTCTGTTGGCACCCCGTGGTAGTTTTGATGTAATCAACTAAGTTAAGTTAAGTCCTGTTAGTGTTTAACCCTGTGTCTAATTGTGCAAGAGCTTAGGAGCACAGAAGTCGAGTGGAAGACGCGACTAGCGAGAAGGACGACACGGGAGAGAGCTGACGGACTCGATACATCTGAGAGATGAGAGACTGCGGAAGAGTACATCGGTGGACTAGAAGGACATGCGCGACGTTTCAAGGGACGAGAGGCCAGAGCAGAAGCTTGCTCGAGGAGAAGGCCGAAAATTACGTTCAGGTGAGCCCTATTTCAATTGGCCAACATCACCCAGGCGATTGGAGTAGCTGGAGAGAAAAAGAAGGCTGAAAATGCTGCTGGAGGCGCCTTCAAAGGGAGTTGAAGGCACCTTCGAGGCGCTTAAACATGCCTCCGTACCTTCACAATGGAAGGTGCCTTCCATGGCTGGAAGGCGCCCTCAAGCTGCGGATAAGATTCTACAGGGGCTATAAAAAGACCCCTGGACCTAGGAAATATGCAACAACTTTTGTATTAATTTTCTAGCTACTTTCTGAGCTTCCAATGAGTGTAAGAGGCTTTTCCGCCTTCATAAAAGGAGATCTTTAGTGTGTTTACATGACTTGGATTAACAACCTCCCTGGTTGTAACCAAGTAACTCTTTTGACCTCATTTCTTTTTAGTTGTTCATTTATTCAATTTTTTTTCTGAGTTATAAGTTGAGGAAGGTTTTTCTTAACAACTACTTCACCTCCCCTCCTTCCAGCCTACTGGGGCCAACAAATGTTATCAAAGCTAAGTTCACTTCAAGAGGACTAATCGCCGAACGAAGCACACGAGATGGTCGGATCAAACATCTACCCACCGAAGTTCGAGGAGGATTTCGCCAACTAGAAGAAGAAGATGAAGATATTTTTTAAAACTGATTTCGATTTACTTTTAATAATGGAATTTGATTTTGTAGCTCCTGAAGGCAAAAAAAAAATACCACTGGAATAAAAAGGAGTAGGCCGATTTCGTGGCAAACGGTAAAGTAGAGTTCTATCTGCTAAGCGTCTTACCGCCATAAGAAGTCAACCGGATTGGAGCCTATGATCTACAAAATAGCTCTGGGAGAAATTCCTGGAACTACACAAAGGAACCTCGAAGGCGAAACTCACGAGACGGATCTGCTCAGAAACCAGATCAGTAACATCAAACTGGAAGAAGGCGAAACTGTTACACACTTTCACTCAAGGATCAAGGAACTCATCACTAGACTCATGAATCTCGGAGAAAAGGTAAGTAACTGAGATTCGCTAAGGTACGCTCTTAACGCATTCCCGAGAAATACTGAATGATCATCATTAGTAGATACTTATTATATATCTAAGGATCTAGATTCAACTATTTTAGAAGAATCATTTTCAACCTTTGAAGTCCATGAAACAAGATGTGCAAGTCCGAAGAAGGAGCATAACTGTTGGTGCGGGTAGCACTAACGGTCTAACCCAGGTTTTGATGAATGACAAATAGGTTAAGTTAGTTGTGTTGTTGTCTGACACTTTGATCAAGTGTGCAGGAAAAGTCCAGCTAGGTCGACGGGCTGACCGGATAGCTGGCGAGAAGTCCAAGCGGGTCGACGGGCTGACCGGACGCTTGGCGAGAAGTCCAGCTAGGTCGACGGGCTGACCGGATAGCTGGCGAGAAGTCCAAGCGGGTCGACGGGCTGACCGGAGGCTTGGCGAGAAGTCCAGCTAGGTCGACGGGCTGACCGGATAGCTGGCGAGAAGTCCAGACGGGTCGAAGGGCTGACCGGACGTCTGGCAGGTAAGTAAGGTAAGTCACTGGAGGGGAGTGACTGCGAGGACGCGTTCCCGGGAAGGGAACATTAGGCGTCGATCCGGCTTAGATCCATTTCGGATATCTAAGTCGAGATCGTGACTAGATTCCGGTCTCGGAAAGACGGAATCTAAGTCATACTCTTTGCTATTACTTTGTTGAACTTTAATTGTGCTAACAATCTGTTTTACAGGATATATATTTGCCTCCGGACTAACGTTTGTCTTGCAGGACGGATTCTGCGGGAAAACAGGGTCCGGGCGCCCGGAAGGAATCCAGGCGCCCGGAAGGGATCCGGGCGCCCGGGAGGCAAACTTTATCCTGATTGCGCGTCGCCACGTGGAGCTCACTGGTTGGACCTGCCACGTCTCACCAGGGCGCCTGGAAGGGATCCGGGGCGCCCTGAGCTTCATATAAAAGAAGGGGCAAGGGTGGAGCTTTATATCAACTAAGAATCCAAGATCTGCTGCTCTGTGCTCTTGCGACGCTACGAAAAGCTCTCCGACTCAGTGCTGGTTTTGTTTCAATTCTATTGTCGGTATTTTCTTTATCTGTCAATTCTTGTACTTAACTCTGTAATATTCGAATTGATAGTGATTGCCCAACGAAAGTGGTCAAGGACCACGGGCCTTCGAGTAGGAGTCGTCACAGGCTCCGAACGAAGTAAAAAACAACTGTGTTCGTTTACTTTTCCGCTGCGTTTAAACTCTTGTTTTTTCGAATCGATATTCACCCCCCCTCTATCGAATCTAACGGTCCTACAAGTGGTATCAGAGCAGGTACCGCTCTGATTTGGTGCAACCACCAATCAGGCAAAGGGGGGACTTTTTGAAAGAAAAATTAAATATCGTTTGTCTTTAAAATAAAACCTTACGCCTTTCGTTTTTTCCCTCCAAAACTGTTTTTGAAAAATACATCGTCATCTTTTCACTATTATTTAGTATCGACAAAATATTACATTTTCAAAAATTTGAGATAATATTTTTTATTAATATTTTAATAATATTTTATTATTTTTTTAAAAAAAAATTAGTGAAATATTATTTTTTCCAACACTGCTAATCCAAGACCAAGTCTTGGGATTTTGTCTTTGTTTCATTGTGTGCAAGAACAATGTCTTTTCAAGAAGGATGGAACCCCAATGAACCACCACCGTACGATGAAGATTTCAACTACTGGAGGCAAAGAATGGAATGTTTCTTAGGAAGCGTAGATATCGATTATATGCTAATATTGAAAAAACCTTCTCAGAACTCGGAACTGAATAAAAACGTAAGTAAAATTATTTGTAATATTTTACCTAACAATATCATATGCAGACTAGAAAAATACAAGAATGCATATGAGCTGTGGACCCAGTTGATCAAGCTTCACGAGACTCCAATGGAGCTAGAAGATCAAGTTAAAGTCGAATCCGGACTCGAGTCAGATCCAACGGAGAAGCCTGCTGAATTAGGGGTTGCGCTCAAGGTTAGTAATATTTACCAAAACACCCTTGCTAGTAGTAGTTTAAAATATGTGCATGTTAATTTGGATATATCTGAAAGTATATGTGAAAATAGTGTACATGACAATACTTGCAAAATACCCTAGGACATTTTCTGATAAAACAAATATAATTAATTCAGAAAATACCCCTAGGCTATTTTCTGATAAAACAAATATAATTAATTTAGACAATATAGAACATCTGAAAATAATTAATAAATCTAAAAATTCGAATTTAAACCTAAACAAATTTGAAAATTCAAACAAAAAGGATGACAAGGTCAATATCAATCTAGACACAATTAATAAATTGTTTAATAATCTAGACAATATCAATCTAGAAAATTCTATCCAAACCCAAGATAATTTAATTAACAAAAAATTAAATTTTAATGATAAGACTTATTTAATAAATTCCACTAATTATATCAACTTAAAAGGTAAAGAAAATATAAGGATAAAATCAAACACTTTGATAAAATCAAAACGAAAGTTAACAAACTTAAAATTAAATGTTAAAGATAACATATTAAACAAAAATAATCTAGAAAATTCAAAATTAACAATTAATAAAAAGTTAAAAGATAAACCCTTAAAGAAATATAATTCAAACAATTTAATTAACTCAAAATTAAATAAAAACCTAAACTTTAAAAATAAGCTACTAAAGAAAGATAAGTCAATTAACCCAATAAAATTAAAATTGAAAGAAAATTTAAATATTAAATATACTCTTTTAAAGAAAGATAATTTGACCAATTTAATTAATTCAAAATTAAAAACTTAAATTTAAATTACAAATTAAACATTAAAACTTAACTAAAACTAACTCTAATTATACAAGAAATCTTAAAAATAAAAATCAACAATTTAGGGGAGGCTCGAATAGCGGCACCTCCAAAAATAATTGCAGTAAAAACAAACTTACAGGTAGGGTACCAAAACCAACCTACAGCGGGGTAGTTAGGAATAGAATAAACAAGGACAAAAGTTTAACTTGACAAGTAGTATTGGTGAAGTTTTGGATGATAGTACGTTGGGAAGCTTGGGCATCGCATGTCAGAAAGATATGGCTTCGATCCGTGCATTTGGCCAAGTGGGAACCGAAAGCTACCCTACGGATCCTAACTAGGTAGACCAAGGTTTGGTACTAAGCTCGTGGATAGGACTATTCGAAAACCTCGAAGAGTTGGTTACTTCTAATGATGTCCAGGTGACTCACCAAGCTTAGAAGTTTATCCGAAGAATGCCTATTTGTTGAGACCAAAGCTAAACCTGAATCTAACACAAGTTAAACCAAACTCTATAATTAAATCTAATTCATCTCACAAAATTATAGGATTCCCTGATTGATAATCTAGATCGGGTGAGATGAATAAGGATTAAATTAAATAATTTTCAAATTAAAATTAATTTTCAAATTTCAAATTAAATTAAAATTAATTAAAATTAAATTTCAAATTTCAAATTAAATTAAAATTAATTTTCAAATTTCAAATTAAATTAAATTTAATTAAAATTAAATTTCGAATTTCAAATTCAAATTATAATAACTTTAAAAACCATTTTAAAAATTCTTTAAAAACCATTTTAAAAATTCTTTAAAAACTATTTTTAAAAATTCTTTAAAAACTATTTTAAAAATTCCTTAAAATCTATTTTAAAAATTCTTTAAAATCTATTTTAAAAATTCTTTAAAAACTATTTTTAAAAATTCTTTAAAAACTATTTTAAAAATTCTTTAAAATCTATTTTAAAAATTCTTTAAAAAACTATTTTAAAAATTCTTTAAAAACTATTTTAAAAAAATTCTTTAAAAACTATTTTAAAAATTCTTTAAAATCTATTTTAAAAATTCTTTAAAAAACTATTTTAAAAATTCTTTAAAATTATTTTTAAAATTCTTTAAAAACTATTTTAAAAATTCTTTAAAACTATTTTAAAAATTCTTTAAAATCTATTTGAAAATTCTTTAAAAACTATTTTAAAAATTCTTTAAAATCTATTTTAAAAATTCTTTAAAAAACTATTTTAAAAATTCTTTAAAAACTATATTTAAAAATTATTTTCAAAATTCTTTAAAATCTATTTTAAAAAGTCTTTAAAAACTATTTTAAAAATTCTTTAAAATCTATTTTAAAAATTCTTTAAAAACTATTTTAAAAATTCTTTAAAAACTATTTTAAAAATTCTTTAAAATCTATTTCAAAAATTCTTTAAAAACTATTTTTAAAAATTCTTTAAAAAACTATTTTAAAAAATTCTTTAAAAACTATTTTTAAAAATTCTTTAAAAAACTATTTTAAAAAATTCTTTAAAAACTATTTTAAAAATTCTTTAAAATCTATTTGAAAAATTCTTTAAAAAAACTATTTTAAAAATTCTTTAAAATCTATTTTAAAATTCTTTAAAAACTATTTTTAAAATTCTTTAAAAACTATTTTAAAAATTCTTTAAAAAACTATTTTTAAAATTCTTTAAAAACTATTTTAAAAATTCTTTAAAAACTATTTTAAAAATTCTTTAAAAACTATTTTTAAAATTCTTTAAGAATTATTTGAAAAATTCTTTAAAAAACTATTTGTAAAATTCTTTAAAAACTATTTTTTAAAATTCTTTAAAAACTATTTTTAAATTTCTTTAAAAAACTATTTTTAAAATTCTTTAAAAACTATTTTTTAAAATTCTTTAAAAAACTTTTTAAAAATTCTTTAAAAACTCTTTAAAATTTTTTTTTAAAAAAATCATTTTAAATTTTTTTTTTTTAAATTATTTTAAAACATTTTTAAAAATTATTTTAAAAACTCTTTTAAAAATCATTTAAAAAAAAAACTTTAAAAATTCTTTTAAAAAATTCTTTTAAAACCTTTTAAAAATTATTGTTATTTTAAAAATTATTTTAACTTAAAAATTATTTTAACTTAAAAATTATTTCAAAAATTATTAAAAAAAAAAACTTTTAAAAATCATTTAAAAAATATTTAAAAAATCATTTTAAAACTATCTAAAAATTTTGTATCATTTTGAATGAAATTTTGTTAACTTAAAAATAGTAATAATAAATTATTTCTATAGATTATTTTCACTTTAAAAATTATTATTTTGACTTTGAACTCATTTTTAATCTTAAACATCATTTTAAGCTTAAAATTAATTTTTAATTTGACTTAACTAAAAATTAAATCTTAAATTAAAACTTAATATTGAAATTAAAATTAAAATTAAAATTTTTAACTTAGAACTTGAAATTAAACTTAAACTTAAATTAACCACTAATATTAATTTAAATCTAAAATCAAAACTGAATCAAACATATGTTAATTGACATAAAACATATTATAAAAATCATTTTAAATTCCTTTTAAATGCTGTTTTAGTAATCCTTTTAAAATTTTTTTAATAGTCATAATTATAACTAACACTTTCATTGACCAGCTCAATCAAGTAATATGAAATTTAAATTATTTCACTAAGTATTAAATTATTAAATCAAGTGAAAACTAATCAATAAATTATTGATAATGCTTAACTGTTATTGAATTAATAAAATCTTATCTTATTTAACCTTAAACTAAAGTTAAGCACCTGAATCTAAAATTAATTAATAATTGATTAATCAAATTCAAATAAACAGTTATACCAAGGATACAGAGATAATAATATATGTATTAATAAATTAGACAAATGTGTTAGAGCTTTGAAATTTAACACAACCAAACCTTAGTATTAAAGGGGAGATATTAAATTAAGGGGAGTAACCAATTTAGGGGGAGGTTCAATTTCTTTTAAATCCCCTAGAAAAATTAATAAATAAGGAGGATTAATAAATTAAAGGAATATCAAATTAAAGGAATATCAAATTCAGGGGGAGGTTTATTTTTTAATTATCTCCTTAAGCGTTATTTTTTTAATCTTCTCTTTAAAATCTCTCTAGAAAATTCTACCTCATTTAAAAAAAAAAAATTACTTTGAATATTTAAACTTAATATCAAGTTCAGGGGGAGAAATTAATTAAAATTTTGTGTGTTTGAAAAATACTTTTTTACATCTATTTTAAAACTAACTTATTTTTAAAACACCAGTTTTCAAAAAGTTAAATTTAACTAAGTTTAATCCCACCTAATTTTCAAACCTGATTTGAAAAATTAACTATTTCCAAAATTAGCCTTAAAAATTAATTTTGGCAAAAATTTTATTTCTTGAAAAGTTTAATTTTTGCTTTGTTTGAAAAATCGAAGTTGAAAAATTTACCTTTTTGAAAATTAAATGTTACTTAAACATAAAAAGTAAATTTGAAAAACCTGTCTTGAAAATTTCTACACGCTTGAAAAGTTAAACTTGATTAACTTTAACTTTTCAAAACTCAACTTGTCTACCCCAAGTCAACTTGACTATTTTTTAACTTGGTGTTAAAAATTGCACTTTTATCTTTCAAATTTTGAACCAAACTTAGTTATCTTTCAAAATTTGATTACCTGTTACAGTAAGTCTTCACTATGATTATTTACCTTTGTTCATTTTTTGATGAATGCCAAAGGGGGAGGAGGGTTAGGTGGTTAAGTTAGCTAAACCAATTTGAAAATACAAACTAACAAACTTTAAAACCACATAAATGCATGTTGTTTCTTGCATATGTTTTCACTAACTTAACCAGGTTGTCATTCTATCAAAAAGGGGGAGATTGTTGGTGCGGGTAGCACTAACGGTCTAACCCAGGTTTTGATGAATGACAAATAGGTTAAGTTAGTTGTGTTGTTGTCTGACACTTTGATCAAGTGTGCAGGAAAAGTCCAGCTAGGTCGACGGGCTGACCGGATAGCTGGCAAGAAGTCCAAGCGGGTCGACGGGCTGACCGGACGCTTGGCGAGAAGTCCAGCTAGGTCGACGGGCTGACCGGATAGCTGGCGAAGTCCGCGGTCGACGGCTGACCGGAGGCTTGAGAAGTCCGGCTAGGTCGTGGTGGCCGGATGGTGGCGAGAAGTCCAGACGGGTCAAGGGCTGACCGGACGTCTGGCGGTAAGTAAGGTAAGTCCTGGAGAGGTGATCTGCGAGGACGGGAAGGAACATTAGGCGTCGATCCGGCTTAGATCCATTTCGGATATCTAAGTCGAGATCGTGACTAGATTCCGGTCTCGGAAAGACGGAATCTAAGTCATACTCTTTGCTATTACTTTGTTGAACTTTAATTGTGCTAACAATCTATTTTACAGGATATATATTTGCCTCCGGACTAACGTTTGTCTTGCAGGACGGATTCTGCGGGAAAACAGGGTCCGGGCGCCCGGAAGGAATCCAGGCGCCCGGAGGTCCGGGTCCTGATTGCACGTCGCCACGTGGAGCTCACTGGTTGGACCTGCCACGTCTCACCAGGGCGCCTGGAAGGGATCCGGGGCGCCCTGAGCTTCATATAAAAGAAGGGGCAAGGGTGGAGCTTTATATCAACTAAGAATCCAAGATCTGCTGCTCTGTGCTCTTGCGACGCTACGAAAAGCTCTCCGACTCAGTGCTGGTTTTGTTTCAATTCTATTGTCGGTATTTTCTTTATCTGTCAATTCTTGTCCTTAACTCTGTAATATTCGAATTGATAGTGATTGCCCAACGAAAGTGGTCAAGGACCACGGGCCTTCGAGTAGGAGTCGTCACAGGCTCCGAACGAAGTAAAAAAACAACTGTGTTCGTTTACTTTTCCGCTGCGTTTAAACTCTTGTTTTTTTCGAATCGATATTCACCCCCCCTCTATCGAATCTAACGGTCCTACAATAACATTGCCTTAAAAGCAAAGACGAACAAAAAAGACTCATAATCTTCTCTTGATGATAGCGAAACAACACTGATGGTATGTAAATTTAAAAAGTTATTTAAAATTAAAAGATTTAATCAAGTGCAGGATAAAAAAAGAAGGGTAAGATGCTACCACTGCAATGAAAAAAGACATGTGAAAGATAACTGTCCTAAATTGAAAGACAAGGACAAGAGTAAGAACAAGAAGCCAACCCAAACGAACAAGTACAAGAATACGAAGGCGGCGTGGGACGAAACATCGTCCGAATCGAAAATTGAAGTCATCGTCGGACTTGCGCTAGTGGCAAGTCACCAAGAAGAAAGAGACGAAGCAAGCTCGTCTAAAATGAGCATCGAGAGCATAGATGAAGGGGGAGCGATATCGGAAGAAGAAGTATTTCAGGGGGAGCTTCGGATCATGGGATCGACAAGGTAAGTCAGATACGATCTCTTCCTCTTGACAAATTATTTCAATTTGTTAAATTATTAACAAACAATTACTGTAAATTAGAAAAAGAAGTTAAGGAGTTAAAATCAATACTAGCTAAATCTTGTCGACTAGAAGACTTTGATAAAATTAAAATTGAGAATGAAAAATTGTAAAATGAGATAGAAACTTTAAAAAATCACACATGCTCAAATATTCAACATATTAGAAAATATAGTGGATTGAATTGGTACTTTAAATACCATAAGAGCCAAATTAGAAAAATTTCAAAGAAATATTCACTTAAGAAATTTTTAATTAAGCTAGTAGGAAGGAACCTATATTAGGTTCCAAAATCATATTTGGACTGAATGTTTTTAAATTATGACTTTCAGAGTAAATTAAATATTAAATTTTTTTAAAAGACTTTGTCTAGAAAGTGATTATTGTTCCAATATCTAAAAAGGTCTAGTGTCTCGCCATATTCTGGAAGTCAATTATTGAAATAAGTATTTAATTGACTAACTGTTAAGCATTTAGAAGTTAGAAAAATACCTTAATTTTTTGTTAAAAAATAATTAAATATTTTTTACTTAACTTTTATCTTTAAAACAGTTAGAATTTTTTTTTGATTTTATTATTTTTATTCTTAGATATTTAAATGGACCTCATTTTTAATATGATCAAAAAGGGAAGTAGGAAGAACAAGTCTAGAGGATGCTTGAAGAACAAGTCTAGAGGGTGCTTGCAAATTTTTTTTTTTAAATGGTTTCTTCATAGTTTCGTTATGAAAAATAGAGAAACAAAAGCATTCTCCACAGTTAGAAATCTTGAACTTTTAAGATGAATGTGGAACCCTAAAACTCTTTTTTAACACAAATGAACAACCAAAACAAGCACACGCTAAAAAATTCCATTTATGGATCAAGTGGATTATGCATCTTCAGCGGTGATTGTTCCTTTTTCACTGACATAAATGCCATCCAAGAATTTCTTGATGTCCTTGTTCTTGACATGGCATTTCTAGTTGATCAAGGCTACGGAGCGAGAGACGAGTTCAACATCGTTGCCCTCAAGGACAAGCTTGTCCTTGACCTTCTCAGATCGAAAAATTTTAACCTCTTCAAGCATATCAACTTTACGAACCTTTTTCTCCCAAAGGAAGTTACTGATCTCAATGCAGCCATTGTTGGGAGTGATGGAAGCATTGATGGGAAAGTGGGCATAGACCAACCGTATTTTGTAGTGGTACCCCTTTATGACCCTCATGACCAGGTTCTCGATGTGGCTTAAGGAGGTGCGAATGGCGGTCGTAGTCTTCCGAGACCCGAACCAAGTGTCCACCTTCAGCTTCTTCCCGCTCTGAATGAGCTCGAAGTCGAGATTGAGATGCTTGAAGTCACGGGTGAGCTTGCCACGCGGGCCCTCCACCTCCATGATCTTAGCATTCACCTTCACAGTGACGCCCTCGAGGACAGGATGGTTTTCATCTTCGCCGGCTATCTCACGATTCGCCGCTGACTCGAACGGTACGAACTTGGGTTGGAAGGTGGGGATGGTCTTCATCTTCTGCAAGGACAGGGTGCTTGTAAATTTTTTCTTACAAAAAGGTTTAAAAATTTTTTACTTAATTTATTTTTTTTTAAAATTTTTTCTTTCTAGTAAATTTTACTTAGCAAATTTTTCTTTTTACATGCAAAATTTTTTTTAGTTACAAAAATTAGAGTTTTTTTACCCTAAAAATTTTTCTGCTTACTTACAAAATTATTTTTTACTTACAAAAACTAGAGGTTTTTTAATCCTAACTTAACTTGAGTTTAATCACATCAAAAAGGGGAAGATTGTTGGCACTCCGTGGTAGTTTTGATATAATCAACCAAGTTAGGTTAGGTCCTGTTGGTGTTTAACCCTGTGTCTAAGTGTCCAGGAGCTTAGGAGCATAGGAAGTCGAGCAGAAGACGCGGCTAGCGAGAATGGCGATACGAGAGAGAGTCGACGGACTCAGTACGTCTGAGGCACGAGAGGTTGCGGAAGAGTACACCGATGGACTAGAAGGACGTGCGTGACGTTCTGAGGGATGAGAAGTCGGAGTGGAAGCTTGCTCGAGGAGAAGATCAAAAATTGGGTTCGAATGAGCCCTATTTTGATTAGCCGACATCACTTAGGTGATCAGAGCAGCTGGAGAGCAAAAGAAGGCTGAAAATGCTACTGAAGGCACCTTCAAAGGGAGTTGAAGGCGCCTCCGCGCCTTCACTGTGGAAGGCGCCTTCAATACAGTATGAAGGCGCCTTCCAACCCTATGGAAGATGCCTTCGACCATGCTAATTTTAACCATTGCCAAAGGATAGCTTTAACCAACCGTATGAAAGGCGCCTTCAAACCGCGGATAAGATTTTACAAGGGCTATAAAAAGACCTCTGGATCTAGGAAATATGTAACAACTTCTGTATTCATTTCCTATCTACTTTATGAGTTTCCAACGAGTGTAAAAGGCTTCTTCACCTTCATAGAAAGAGATCTTTAGTGCGTTTACTTACCTTGGATTAATAACCTCCCCGGTTGTAATCAAGTAACTCTTTTGGCCTCGTTTCTTTTTAGTTGTTCATTTATTCAATTTTTTTCTGAGTTAAAAGTTGAGAAAGATTTTTCTTAACAGCTACTTCACCTCCCCTCCTTACAGTCTACTTGGGCCAACAGGTTCTTCGGCCATGAATTGACTCTTCTAGTGAGAGCATCCAAGAGTGTGCTATAATATGAGATCTTCAACTTTTAAGAGGATATGGGGATCCCTAGATATCTAAAAGATATTTTCCCCATTTAGAATCTCGTAATAATCATGAGTTGTTCCTATGTGGGAGCATCTATCCCTGCCATGTAGATGTTGGACTTAGGTAGGTTGCTGTGAAACCAACCATCTAAGCAAACTATGATAAGTAGTTGACCAACGGTGTAACTGAAGTCACATATCCACGGGACAAGAGTAATAGGTCATTTGTATATACCAAATATGATATCCTTAGTTGTTCAGATTTGTGATGGAAATAAAAATCTGACCTAATAGTACGTCGTGCAAGGGAATGGTAGAGATACTCCATACATAGCCCAAGCAAATATAGGAAAGAATATCACCCTGGTAAAGTCCTCTGCCACTTCTAAATAAGTCATGCATGATGCCATTTATCATTACAGAGAAGGTTGTGATCATAACACACTCTCTAATCCATGCCATAAAAATGGTTGGGAACTGTAGTGCTGAGAGCACATCTTAAATAAATCCCTATGCACTAAGTTAAAGGCCTTTTGAAGATCCATTTTCATGATGTATCTAGGTGAGGTTTACCTTTTGGTATAATTGCACAGTAATTCTTGAGCTAAGTGAATATTATTTGTGATGAGTCCACCTTTGACAAATGTTGTCTAAGCTGGATGTAGTAGTTTGTCGATCACATTTTCCAAATCTTCGATTTTTCTTGCATGTGTCTAGCCTTTGAGATGACCTTGTAGAACACTGTGCAGCAGGAGATGGGCATGTAGTCTTGATTTGTGTAGTTGACCACTTGAAAAGAACTCTAATACTACTGTGGTGAATTCCTGTTTGACTGTTTCCCATTTTTGCTTGAAGAATTTTGAACTATATTCGTTTGGTCCAAGTGCCTTAAGGTCTCCAATGTAAAAAAAAAAAAAAAGCTGTAGTTTCCCATTACCTTTCTTAATAGCTACTATCTTCCTCCTTTTGTCATTCCTTTTCACCAAGTAGTGGAAAAAAGTGGTGATCCTTTCAACTTCTTTGAAGTATGTATGCTTGGCTCATTATTGATAAAAAAGGTACTCAGCTTGGGCAAGTAAATTAGTAGCTTTCCTCGCTTCTTTGTATTCCTTATCCACACATCCTTGAGTCAAAAACCTCTATTGGACTTCCTCTAGGTGAAGTTGTGCTCTTTTGTCCCTTTCCTGAATGTGTTGGCAGCTCTGATGGTTTAGTTGCCTTAGGGGTCTCTTGAGCAATAAGAGTATTTGCTTCAACTTGTACTGGGCCGCACCATGTGTGATGCTTTCATTTTCTTAAGTCTTGTTTTTCTACACTAGTTGGTTGAAATCCAGATATGTTGTTCACATGTTATAAAATTTGAAGGGCTTTGATTGTTGTCTTCTAGATTCCAAGATAAAGACTATACATGAGACATGATCTGAAGATACCCTTAGGGGCTTGAATTATGCAAAACTGCTCCTGTCCTATTCCAACCATAATTTGTTTATCATAGCCCGATCAAGTTTGGATACTACTCATCCATTAGTCCATGTGAACTGAAATCTAGTGGAGTGGAGGTCCTCTACCCCTGCCATGAGTGCAAAGTTCTGAAATCAGCTGTAGTATATGTGGTAACATTCATTCCTCCTTATCTATCAGCTAGTGAGAGGAGAGCATTAAAGTCACTCTTGAGGAGCCAAGGCAAATCCATGGTTTTAACTATTTGATGTAGGCATGTCCATATGTATTCCTTTTAGGGATTATGAGCTCTCTATACACAAAAGTCATTGCATAATAGGTCCTTGCAACTTTATCCTAGATAATGGTATGAATAAATTGCTCCTCCCATTGCTTGAACTCTATTGTGATAAGGTGAGGGTCCCATAACATTAGGATTCTACTTCTAGAGTTGGCCATTGCTTGATGTTCAAACTCCAATTGTTGAAATCATATTATTCTCAATTTTTGGTATTGTTGCATTGTTAACTTTGTTTCCAAAATACATAGCGCACTTAGATTTTGCTTCATGAGGAGGTTCACAACTTCATTTTGTTTGAGACCCTTATTTAGGCCTCTGATATTCCATGTGTCTATCTATATATTGGTTTAGGGGGGCAGATGCCTTCTAACATTGGTTGTGCTCTTTCTTTCATGTTCATGTTGCCTTTTGTCGTCTTGCATATGCCCATCCTCTCTTGATTGTGTTTCCTTGTCCATGTGTTGATATATTTCTTGATCCCCTGATTCCAAATCATGCCCTCTATGTCTTAGGTCATGATACCAATTTGCAACTGCAAGGGCTACGATAGTAGATTTGCATGTGTTTTCTTGATGGGAGCCTTGACCCTCCACTGTTACCATTCCTTTGACAAATTTAGTTTAACCAATCTAGCTTTTGTGCACTGATCTTTGCACCATTTATTTTGCACACTTGCCGCAGTAGGATCAGGGGACAAATTTTTCTCAGAAGTTCTAGCAACAGTGGTAGTGAGATCATTAATTTCAGACATTACAACAGTCTCTCTTCTTTCCCCAAAAAATCTATTTTCCTTGGTGTTGGGTATCTTATGGGTTCTTGATCTAGTCTAGACTCCTGTCCCAATCATAGTTATTTAATTTCTCTGAATTTGGTCAATATCTATAACAATCTCACCCTCTTCAAAATTTGAAAAAGACTACAAATGAATTGTGCAGTTCTGGCCCCTCGACTTGCTGAATTCCATCTTTGTGATTGTTCTGAACTTGTGCTACCAATGCTAGTTTTTTCCTCCGAACTCTACCCCTAGTTTGGATATAAGGGCTATCATATTCTAGTTGATATCCATTATGTTGGATCGAGTAATTCTCTAGAGGGGGGGGGGGGGGGGGGGTGAATAGCGATTTAGAAATTCGAGTAGAAAATCGAGTACGCAGCGGAAAGATAGAATCGAAAATAGAACAATACTAACACAAGAAATTTTTTACTTGGTTTCGAGCCTTCGTCGACTCCTACTCTAAGGTCCGCACTCGTCGAGTGCTTTCGTTGGGCAATCCACTAGCAGTTCGAAAAATGTGATTACAAGTAAAATTACAAATGTTTTTAAAGTAGAAATACTGACAACAATAAGGAATGAAGAAGAAAGACAACACGTTGTCGGAGAAACTTCGTAGCAGGAGCACAGCAGAGCAGAGCAAGCATTACAAGACGTTGTCGTTGAATTGTTCTTTGCTCCAGGGCTCACCTTCCTTATATAGGAGGCTCTGGGCGCTCGGATCACTTCCGGGCGCCTGAACTCTGACGTAGCCCAGCCAACCAGAGTACTCCATGTGACGACGTGCGATGGGCATAAAATTTACATTTCGGGTGCCCGGACCTCTATTTTCCAGCTACTTGCAAGAAAACGTTAGTCCGAGTCGGAATGCAATTTATACAACCCTGCCAAACAAAGTGTTAGCACAATTTATATAAGGAACAAGTAGTAATTAAATTCCGTCTCACTGAATTTTTTAGAATCTAGTCAAGATATCAACTTAGAGTTCCAAAATGGTTGTAAGTTGGATTGACACTTAAGTTCCCTTCCCGGAAACACGCCCTCACAGTCCCTTCCCTTCAGTGACTTACCTTAACTTACCTGTCAAACGTCCGGTCAGCCCTTCGACCCATGTGGACTTCGTGCCAGACATCCGGTCACCCCGTCGACCTGTTTGGACTTCATGCCAGACATCTGGTCAGCCTGTCGACCTGTCTGGACTTCGTGCCAGCTATCCGGTCGACCCGTTGACCTAGCTGGGCTTCGTGCTAGCTATCTGGTCGACCCGTCGACCTAGCTGGGCTTCTCCTACATACTTGGTCAAAGCGTTAGATCACAATGAAACTAATTTAACCTGCTTTGTCATTCATCAAAACCTGAGTTAGATCGTTAGTGCTAACTGCACCAACAATTTTTTCCTTTTTGATGCAATGACATCCTGGTTAAGTTAGTGAAAAAATATGCAATAAACAAGCACAAGCAATAATGTTAAGTTAGTCTTGTTTTATTTTTGGTAATTTTTCATTACTAACTAACTTAAACGATCTAACCCTCCCCCTTTGATATTCATAAAAAATAATGTAGGAAAAAATAAGTGGTTAAGAAAAATAATGCAATAGAGAATTAAAATGAGATTGACTTGGGGGAGTTTTAAAGTAGAAAAAATTTGAAAAGTTTTCTTTAATTTTTTTTTTAGTTTTCAAAATAGCTAAGTTTAGAAAAATCAACTTAACTTTCAAAATAAGCTTGAAAACAATTTTCAAACATCAGTTTGTATAGAGGTTAATTTTCAAAAAGAAAGATAAACCAAAACCAATTTTATAAAATTTTAAAGCTAAGTTTATAACCTCCAAAAAGCTAAGTATGAAAAATAATTAATTCTCCCCCTGAACCTAACATAATTTTAAAATAAAACTTTTAAAAATATTTACTAGAAAAATATTTAAAGTAAGATTTCAAAGTATTTTTTTTTAAAAAAAATTGAGGTAGGATTTTAGAAAAGCAATCTAAGAAATTTAAATAAACTTTAGGAGATAATTTTTTAAGAAAAAAAATAATTCTTTCTCTAAATTTGATATTCTCCTGAGTTTATTACTCTCCCTTAATTTATCTCTCTCCCTTAAGTTAACACTAAGGTTTGGGTTAAACTTGAAAGGCTTAACACATTTTTTTTACCTAAGTGTTTAAGGGATTCAGTGTTAGTAACACTTAAGTTTATCGAGTATATTATTTACATAAGTATTTCTATATACTTGGTATAATTGTTTGATAAAAATAAGATTATTGAAATTAATCAATAATCAATTATTCTCAATAATAAGTAATAAGTAATTTGTTACAAACTTAATAATAGTTAATCATTATCAATAATTTATTGATTAACCTTTATTTTACTTGGATTTCAGCCTAGTGTCAAGTACTTCAAATCCGTTAACTCCTGCACACTTGGTAAAACCATTAGACTATAAAGCATTCTAACTTTAATTTCCTTGTCATTCATCAAAACATGAGTTAGATCATTAGTGCAAATTGCACCAACAAGGAGAAGGGCTTGGACGCGACCTCTTTTTGACTCTCCTTCCTCATGCCACGCACACCCCCTCGTTGCCTCCGTCGGTCACTTCCCTTTCATCCTCGCTAGATCTGACCTCGTCGACTTCGTCGTCCTCGCCGACCGCCTCACAGTAGGCTGCACCTTCCCCTTCCTCCCGTCACACACACCCCTTGCCCTCACTGCCTTTCGTTGACCACTCCCCCTTCATCCTCGCCCGGATATGCCCTCACTGGGTTTGTCATCCTCGCCAGCCGCCTCGTAGTAGACCACGCCTTTCCCTTCCTCATGTAGCCACCTTTGGTCGATGCCACCACCACTGGGCGCTACCGCTACTCCCTTGCTAATTTGCCTTCTACTCCCTTAGGCTAACACCAGATCTTCGCATGCTGCCTCCTCTCCACCCTTGTTGCTGTTCACGCTGGCACCAGATCTCCACCCATCGCCTCCTCTCTTCTTCTTTATCATTGCGGGCCGCGCCTCTCTCACAACCTCTACTCCCAACGGATCCAACCTCATGTGACCTCCATGATGCCTTCTCCTCGCCATCGTGAGCACCCAGAGCCCTCACCATGCCCTACTGTGCTCTACCTCTCGGGGCCCTCACTATGCCCTACTATGCTCTGCCTCTCGGAGGTCATAGACCTCCGAAGCTCTCACCGTCGTGTGACCCTACTATGCTTCACCTCTCGAACCCCTTTGATCTTTAGAACCCTCGTTGTCGTGCACCCCTACTGTGCTCCAACTCTTGGAGCCATCCGGCCTCTAAGCCATCGTAGGCAGGCTGCTGCCCCGTGATCTGGCTCTCCCTTCAGCCCACTCTGTGTTCTAAAAGACATTTGCTTTCACGTACGTATTTGCACATATCCATTTTCATTGGCCTATTACTCTTCATCTTTTTCATCTCTCTCATCAAAGATTGACTTGAGCATCAGAGTGGACGAGTCGGGACACCCTCTAACCTCCATTCTAACCCCCTTCCTCGCTTTTTTACTTCTCACAAGTTCTTTAAATGATTCAAACCTTCCTCCAGCTCACCATTTTTTTTGGAGATTTTGTAACCTTGTCAATATCAAAAACAGCTCACCTCCACCTTCCTCTTGGTCATGACGACTTCGTTAACATCAACATCATATTGGTGGCCCTTCCATAAGACGATCTCAGAGAAGGATCAAATGTGATGCTTACAAATGACACGATTGACGTTTTGAATATCTTGTAATAATTTTTAAGATAATTTTGGCCTCCAATTATTTGATTTTTATTTTATAATTTGAGTATTTGAATCATATAATTTAGTATACTTTTAAGAGGGTGTGGAATTAGGATAAATTTTTAATAGATATAAAATATTTTATTAAGTGTCTGATTTTCTCTATACAAATGATTACTATACTCAATAGTGAGTGGATCTTCAATTGCTCCGAGCTATTATGTATTATATATTTTATGATGTATGCTAAGGTAAAATATCTCTTATAATTTATCTATATACATTTTATAGCTAATGATATTTGATCATCTGAAATGATTGATATCACAAGTATACTGTAGTGTGCGGAATATCACATCTCTATTTGTAGCATCTACGAGGTCTCATATAAGCACGACAAAAATTGATCAAAATCTAAAATGAAAAATTACAAAAAAACTCTAAAAATGTTCATAAATAAAAGCGCTCTTTATTGAAGTTGGGCTGGGCTGGGATTGGGTTTGAATTATAAAAATCCGTGGGCCAAAACAATTAAACGATAAAATTGAATTTTCTAAAAAAAAAGTGAGACGCTGACGTGGCGATTATTTTAGCACCGATATATCGAAATTTATTTCCTACAAAATATCTATATTTTTTCATGTAATTTTCTGTCCAATTTAGGGGTATTCTCGGTACTCCAGCCAGTAGAACTGCGAAAAAGGCTGTCCATGAAATGCCCCGGCACTCTCTCTCCTCAACTCCTCCTCTCTGTCTGCTCGTCTTCCACTTCCCTTTCTCACTGATTAGATTAGAGAAGGTAGAGAGATAGAAGAGTAAAGCCACCGCTTGCTCCGCCTTCTTTTGCTTCTCCATTGATCTCATCTCTTTCCGCTTCGGACCGTCCGCCATTGCTACTCCTCTCCTCAATTTCTTTCTACCTACCCACCCACCCACTGCTGTTGAGATCCCAGATCGAGGAAGCAAACGCCTGGGTGAACCGACAAAGTCCGTTTTTGACCCATACCTAGCGCCCGCTCCTCCTTTCCAGCTCTTCAATCCCTCGATCGGTCCATCGCGAGGTTCTTGGACTGCCTGGCCTCGCGATGCATCAGCATTGTGGTAGTTTGTGGCGAGCCGGCTAAATCTAAGCGAATGCTCATCGGGGTCTTTGTTATCTGCTCGGAGCTTTGATTCCTTAGTGGATCATTGGGTTATTGGCTTGATCTGGTAGATCTGAGTGGAGCTTCGATCTCGATGAGGTTTGCAAGTTGGCGATTTTGTTGTTTTATTGTTTCGCTCTTGGAATCAGACTGGTATAGCAACGGATTTTATGGAAGAGATCGCGTGTTTGCGGTATTGTAGGGCTCGAGGGTTTCGGGTTTTCTGATTGTGGAGTGGTGTTGCTGGTGAACGGATAAGGAAGCTGCATTGTCGGACTCAGAAGATGAACTCTGACACGCCTCTTGACTGTGCTGTATTTGAGCTATCGCCAAGGCGATCAAGGTGAAATTCAACTCCGAGAAGGGTTTTTGGGTTCAATTTTCTTTAGTTTCTTGAAGTAAAACTTACATTTTGCAGATGTGAGCTGTTTGTCTCTGGAAACGGGAGGACCGAGAAGATAGCTTCTGGTTTCTTAAAGCCCTTCCTCACACAATTGAAAGTTGTAGAAGAGCAAGCAGCGTGTTCAGACAAATTGATAAAACTGGAAGTTGAGGGGTCCACAGGTGGCAACCGATGGTTCAGTAAAGGAACCCTCGAAAGGTTTAATTAACACACTGTCATACCTCAATGCTACTCAAATTGTGTTTATCAACAATGAGCTATGACTTGTTTTACTCCTTGATCCTTCAACACTTCAAAGAAGCTTCTGTTCAATTTTCTTAGAATAGTTATTCACTGCAGGTTTGTTCGGTTTGTTAGCACGCCTGAGGTTCTTGAGTCAGTCAATACGTGTGATGCAGAGATGTCACAGTTGGAAGGAGCCAGGCAAATTTATTCACAGGTAGTCCCATGGAACATTGTTTGAATACTTCCATTTTTCTAATAATGTTGAATTGATTACTCCGTAATGCAGGGTGCAGGGAAACTTTCTGGTAGAGCAGGTACGCTTGGTCTTGTTTCCTTTAGATCTACAGAATAATTTTGTTGCTTGATAAGGCATAGTAAAATTCTTTTTGACTCTGATTTTCTAATTTTATGTATTTAATGGAAGCCTTTGTTTCCTTTCCTATATGAAATCAACAGGATACTAGTTGGATTGTGGCTTTGCTAAGTTTGTGTAATACAACCTCATGTATGGAAATTAAAATTGGAAACCACGTTTAACTACCATGCACAACTACCCTCCATGTTGGCACAATACCGATGAGTATGAAATATGATCCCAACATGGAATGGAGGGTCAAACTTGTTTGTCTCCTCATTTGGTAATCCATCAACAAGGAAAATTCTATTACCAGCATATTGAAGTGATTTAAAACATCTAGATATTACTAGCATATAGCTTTACATAGATTCTAATGGTGGAATAAGATCCATTTGAGTGACTTCAAATAGTTGGGATTCAGGTTATTGCATATAAGTAGTATCCATTGTTGGCTTGATAATATCCTTGATTTTTCGTCTCAGGCGAAGATGATACCAGTTGTGTAGCAGCTGCGGATGTAACAAAGTATGTTTTTATTGCTTACATATGCAAATTCGGATTGACCTATCTATGTTTTGTTCTAGTTGTGTAGGTAATCTTTTGTTAATATTAAAAATTGATGTCTTTTTCTATGAACTGCTAGCTCAGAGTTAAAAAGATGGACTATTGATCATACAATTTTGAATTACTTGCCTATTGATCCTATTTCTCTGTTTAATCATTCAATTACCAATCCTGATTCTTATTTGTTTGTTCAACCATTGGAGAACATGTGTGACAATTGTGCATCTACTATCTAATATTTTTTAGATCTATTCTTTTTTATGATAAACAAGATACATCCATTCAAGAAATGCCTGGATCATTGACTTATGTTTGATCCTAGCAGTCCTAACAGTGGACTACTAGATCTTAAGGTTGTTGTTGAATCAACGTTTGACCATGATTGTTTTAGTAAAATTTTGAATTGTGAATCATAAGATTTAGTTAACAAAATGTGAGATAGGCTAAAAAGATTACTGTGTTTATATCAATCAATAGAATTGATTAACTAGGTCCATTTCTCACCTTGATAAACAAGTACATTATATCTTTTATTTCATATAGCTTTTCTGACAATAGAATAATATTGTCAAATTTACACTCACCTTGCCAACTCCAAGTTTCAATGGCATTAACATAATTGAAGCGAGGAAGATAAAGACACCAGCGATGCAAAGTGAAGCAAGAAAGAGAAAAGTGATATTGACATGGCAGGGACTTATTCTCAGGCTGTTAACTCTACCTTGACTGTCAATTTCAGGTCACAATGTGGGAAGATTTGCATCTTTTCATCATTGCGAGTGTAGAGTCCAACCCCATGGTTGATTTTGAGTCCGCATATTTTTATTTCTCTACTCCTGGATTTCACCCACTTCTCTCTTTTTAAAATGATAAAAATTTTACCTTCCCTCTTTTTATAATGGGCTTGGTGGCTCACTTTAATGACCATTGCTAGGTTTAATTTTGAGATTCAGATTTATTTCTGATGACTTGCTTTGTTCCCCCCAATTATGGTTCCTATAGAATCATATTTTAGTTGAATTGAATTATCATAATTCTTATACAATTGTTAATCCTATATGATAGGGTATCTTTTTATATTCAATTTGCATTATTTGTTATAAATTCATGAATCCATTTATAACGATAATGCTTGACAAGGTTTAAAGGATTGTTTCGTGCTAAAATTTCAATCTTGTGCCAGAATGCCAAAATAACATAGGTGCCAATTCTTATACAATGGTTAATCCTATGTGATAATGTGGTGTGCTAATTTTTAAGACAGATGCTTGAGAGTGATTTATTTCAAATAAGATTTTCTTATTGAAGCTATGTTTTCTTTGTAATAGCAGTAAATATATTAACTCTTATTTAATGACACACAATCCCAAGGTTTTGTTTCATGAGACTCTATCTGTTCCTAAGGAAGCAAGTTTGGCTGTTGTGGTCGAGATTATGGGTCTTTTCTGCCAAGTCCTTGTGCCGCCACTTTTAGATAATTAATTCTCAGACACCTAGGTTGATACCTATCCTGAATACTGACATACAGAGGAATCAAAGTAGCAAACTGAAATAAATCAATTTTCCAATCACCATATCACTTCTAGAATTTCAATTTTTTGATTCATGCCCATGTGATTATTAATCCAAAATCTCTATTAACATTGTCTCTGTATAAATCTATTTTATCTGATCTAAGAAATCAAGTTTCTTATTTGGATTGTGTACGAGTTATCTGTTGGCATGACAACAAATGAAATTACGGATTCCTACATGATGCAAATTATCATATATAATCATGTGGTTTTCAATGATTATTCAACTTATATGTACCAATGGGTTATTTTACTGAAATGTGTAATTTGATTTCTTTCAAAGACCCCCATAGTTTCCTAAATTTAATTTCTCAAAATAGCAGCGGTTTATGCTGATGAATCTTCAAAATAATTTGCCAATAAGTTCCTTGAATGTGATCCAAAATTTTTGAATAAGCATTAACCAAAAGCTTTAGTAAGATTGATTGATATAGCTAATTCCTTTTCTTCGAAAATTAGTTGTCATTCTTACTATGGTATTGTTGGCAGGAATGAGCTTCTAAGAGCCATTGATTTGAGGCTTGTCACTCTTAAGCAAGACCTAGCCACAGCATGTGCTCGGGCTTGTTCTGCTGGATTTTCCATTGATAATGCCTCTGAGCTTCTTCTCTTTGCTGAGTACTTTGGTGCAATTCGTCTAATGTAAGTAGTGGAAATGAGACAAATATCTTATCTTATGGTAGATGTAGCAGATGGTGAGAAAAAAAATTGGTTGGTTAGTGTATTTATCTTTGTTATTGTTCCCTATTTCTTCTATCAATTTCAATGTTCTAGGCTTTTTCTTCTGGTGTAAATATCTTGAATGCAATCTCGATGTTTTGGTTCCATTTCTCTATAACTATTTGCTAACACTGATATTTAGACTCCATCTAACTCATGGGAAAACCTGTGTTCCATTGCTGTTGTTGATAGGCTGAGCCTTATCAAGGTAATTAAGGGGTGGTGGCTTTTCATTGCAATGCTAAAACTTTGTTCTTTGAAGACATGTTGTGCACACACATTATAGTGTCATATTCTCCTTACATTCTTCCCTTCAGCTTGTGGCAGTATAGACATCACAAGAGAACTAGGGCACAGCCAAATTAATTTGTCAGTTTGTTTCTGATCATGGAATGCCTGTCCTTACCATGTCCTTCCTGGTTGGTACTGCAAAACTGGCAGGATATCTGCCAAGATCCACAAATCTTGTTTAGTACAGGGCATCCACACCTGCAATTTGTTGAGTGATGTCATGGGCTATGACAGTTGACATAGCTTGTATGTTTCCTATCATGTCAGTGAGGTAATATGGTGATGTCACTTCAGATATTAAGCGAACCAATTCCAAGATATGAAGTATCTATTGACTAATGTTTGTGGTGGGAGTGTGTAATATTTCTACATGTCATCTGGGTAAGCCATTGCCAGAAAGGAGAAAGTTGTGATTTTCCTTAGAGTTGAACATGGTAACACCTTGTCAGTTGTCAACAGAACCTTGCTTTATTTTGTGCTGGATTATCTAATAATAAGTTAGCGCGCAAATATAATGGACAGTTAAATGTGAGCAAGCTTAGTCAGCAAACATTATGGTACAAATGCCTCCATATAGACTAAACAGCATAGTTCACATATGCTAGGATCTTTGTATCTTCACCTTCATTAAATTTCTTGTGATTCTTGATGGACTAGTTAATTTATTTCTTTTTGTATCAGTATACTATTTCTACTTTCTCTCATATTGTAATTTTTCAAACTAATGTTGACGGTGATCACATTGAAATGTGCATGGTATTGTCAACAGTGAGGCATGCAACAAATTCATTTTGATTTGCCAAAAGCATCCCGATCTCCCTGCCCATCAGTCACAGTCTCTGCATCATCATTTGAAAAGCTTTGCTGAGCAGAACCTCTGTTCCTCCTCAAGCTCGGACATGTCTGTAGATGAGCTAGAGTTGCAACTTAGTACTGGTAATCCACCTGACGATGGTGATCCTCGTCATCACAATGCTAACAGCCAAACATCAGGGACAGAGTCGACAGTGATATCAGGTACGTCTCAGAAAGCCATGTCCATCCTACGGCAGAAGGCAGCATCAGAGGAGCCTATTTCTTCTGCTTCATCAGCTAATGAGCCAGCTCAGCAGGATCGAGGGGGATTTAGACGGCTAAGTGTGCAGGATCGGATCAACCTCTTTGAAAACAAGCAAAAGGAGCAGTCAGCAAACTCTGGAAATGCCACTTCTGCAGGTGTTAATAGGGTAATATCAGGTAAAGGCCATAGGAGGCTCTCTTCTGATGTTTCGGATAAGTCAGTGTTGAGAAGGTGGAGTGGTGCTAGTGACATGAGTATCGATCTTACGAGCAGCACCAGTAACAGTATTAATGATGTTAGAGGAAGTGGGAGTACCGTTGAAACACCTACTTCTACCAACTTACAGCCTCCATTGATAGTTAAAACTGAGACCAAGGCCCCAGGGTCAAGGGATACTGTCACATCACAAGGTTTCTTGGATCAAAGATCAACAGATATTTCCTCTTCTTTACATTACCAGAACAAAGGATTTTATGGTGATGGAGATGTTAACAAGGATGAAGGTGTTGGGTCCTCTCTAACCAAGGTGAAGCCAGATGTAGAGAAGAGCAAGCATTGCGTCAATGCTTCTACAGGATGGGATAAACAAGCAAGAATTGATGATGAAAATAATAATAGTATATACCAAAAAACCTTTCTAGATAACAGAAACAATACTGATTTGGGAAATCTTGCAATTTCTACCTTGCAGTCAAAAGAAGAGGGCCAATTTCAAATGAAAGATCAAATGGCACATTTTGAAATAGGACAAACTCAATCTGCCATTGCTGAGCACATTAATCAGAAAGATCAAGAAATTGTGCATCCCCGGACAAGAGAAACTCTTGGAAGAGATGGAGCTGGTACAAAAAATCAAGGAAATTTAGTTAACCAATCCCGGCCATTTGGTAGAAGAACAGGTGCAGAAGTGAAAGAAATGAAAGCAAAAGGTCCATTTGGTTCTCAGGTTCACCTGAAAGTTTTATCTGGTTCACATTCAGAAAGTGATTTACAGGCTTCTCAATCCCAGGGGAAAATTCTCCCTGTGAAAGTGGAAGAAGCTGGAGCTAGAAATGCTCCTTTTCATGTACCTTCTAGAAATTCTCAAGTTAAAACAAAAGAAGACACCTATAACATGGAAAAAAGAATTCAGCAAAAATTATCTGTTTGTGAAACAAACATAGATGAACTAAAAAACAACGAAACAAATTCTACGCCAGCTTTACCGTCTAGAATGTCTAAGAAAGCACTGGATGGAATTGAACCACCTTCTGCCCATGGGATGGAGCAGCTTCAAGTTACCAAGCAATCAAAAGGAAATCAGGACCTAAATGATGAACTAAGAATGAAGGCTAATGAGTTGGAAAAACTTTTTGCTGCACATAAGCTCAGAACTCCTAGTGATCAGACAACTAATAATTGGAGAAGCATACCTGTGGGACTTGAGGATCAGGTTCCTGTCTCTATGGATAAAAGACATGCAATAATACCCACTGATCACTTGCTTAAGAAATCCTTGAGGGAAACTTCTGAAAAGGAAATGGAAATTGATTCTGCATTCATGAAACCGATGGCAGGTAAAAAAGAGTATGGTTCTGTTGATGAAAAATTTGACAACTTCAGCTCATCAGATGATTCAAGAGGAAAGTTGTATTATGCATACATGCAAAAACGGGATGCTAAGCTAGTGGTAGAGTGGCAAACAGAAAGGGCTCAAAAGGAAGCAAAAATGAAGGCAATGCGAGAGAGTTTGGAACACAGTCAGGCTGAAATGAACTCGAGATACTCAGGGTCTGTTGTTAGACAGGTTTCAAACAAAACTTATCTTCGTGGAGAAAAAGTGAGATCTTTTGGCAAAAGACGGAATGAGGTACGAATATGTTGCTTCTTTGTAATTATCCTTCAGTATTATACATATACAATTACTTTATCTAGATTTGGTACACTACAGGTCTATGGCGACCTATAACTTTTCAGTTTGGAAGGAATTACATCCTTAGATTTGTGTGAATATGATTTGACATTGTAAGTTATGTAATATGCTTAATTTAGAGTTTTAGTTTGCCATTGGATTCTGGTTTGCTTTGCTCATATGCTATCTTTGTTTAATTAATGGGGTATTACACTGCCCCAAATCATTTTAGTATGGTTCTACCTATTTTAGATTCACAAGCAGTTATGTCTATTTGGTTTACTGCTAATATATATATTTTTTGTGCTATACCGTTAGTCTGGATTAATGTTGGTTTACTTTTTAAATTTGTTCGGTTATTCAGACTTTTTGGTTTGCCCCTACTCATGTTATGATCTTAGTACGAGAATGTCAGGGATCTTGATGTGTTTGATCCTAGAGCCATACTTGTGCAGGAACTTATACCAAGATCAAATTGCAGTTCATATGCTGTTTACTGTTGCCAATTCCATCTGATAGTCCATCTCATTTGCTGTGGACACTATTCAGTAGTCTCAGTTAGATTTTTGTTTACAGAATTTTTTTAGCAGAGCCATTTGTTTTCTGGTTGCAGGCTGTTGAATCTGTTGCTGAAGGGGAGGAAGACTTGGACAAACTATATGAACAAGCGGGTCATGGCCAACAAACATCTTATAATATGTTTGCTAATAATATTAAAAGCTTGAAGCTTTTACCTAACAAAGCTTTGTCTTCTTCCACACCTCGTACACCAGTATCTTCAAATCCTAAGTCTTCTGTTAAATCTACCAAATTAGTTTCCACAAAGAGCAGGTCACCAACTGAAAATCCTCATGCTGAATCAGTCCCTAACTTCACCGACTTCAGAAAGGAAAATAAAAAACCATCAGCAGCAATTAACAGGGTAAGTACAAGAGAGAGAACTAAAATTCTTTCTAGAAGCAAGAGCATTGTTGAAGAGACTAACCTTGTTATGGAAGACAAGTCACATAGGTCTCAGTCCATGAGAAAAAGTGCAGCAATGCCCGGTGAATTGGACCTTTCTTCTCTCAATTCTGATCTTCCTGATACTTCACTCACTGGATTTGATAGGCCACACACAGATTCAGTTTTTACCAATAAAGCTCAAAAGAGTAAGGAGCCCAAGTCTTTTGTTAGGAAAGGGAAAGGTGCAAGTCCTAGTTCAGGAGTTAGCATTTCCAAACCTAATGTTTCAGGGGTGAATAAGGATGGAGAGTATTATGAAAGTATAATTCAGCAAGGCAATTTGCCTTATTTGAATAACGATATACATGAGAGATCATCTGCTCAAGGAGATACTGAGATTGCTGATTATCCGCTTGATACAGATAGTGAAAAGCTAAGGCAAAGTCAAGAATATGAAAACTCTGATGATTTTGGCTCAGAAGATGGTGATTTTCAGTCACTTTCCCAAGTAGATTATGGTACAGCTCCTGTTTCCCCCAAGTTTAAGCATTCTGCAGGCAATGTAGAAGTGTCACCAGGAGAAAGCCCTCGATCATGGAATTCTAATGTCCACCTTGACACATCAGATATTGATGTTTGTGCAGATTCACCTATTGGCAGTCCACCATGGAGCTTAAACCCATTAAATCAAATGGAGTCAGATGCTTCTCGGATAAGAAAAAAATGGGGAAGTGCCCAGATGCCTGTGATTGCTGCTAATGTATCGCAACACTCACGCAGGGACGTTACAAAAGGGTTCAAGCGATTACTGAAATTTGGAAGGAAGAGTAGGGGGGGTGTAGAGAGTCTAGTCTCTGATTGGGTTTCTGCTTCAACAGCTTCTGAAGGTGATGATGATACTGAAGATGGTCATGATGTGGTAAGCCGACCGTCAGAAGATTTGAGGAAGTCTAGAATGGGTCATTCACTTGCCCATGGTGGATTCAATGAAGGAGAGATGTTTTCTGAACGGGGTACAAATCTTTTCCTTTGTTCATGTTGTTCCTTTAAACTCGTTAGGATTTCCATTTTTTAGTGTAGTAGTACCTAATCTCACAAAGTGAGCTTGGGGAGATGCGTTTGCTGTGCCCTTTCAGAGGTTTATCAAGTGAAGTTACTAATTGCCTGTGCTATTGTTTGCTTATGTTAACAAAGTTTACTATATTATTTTGCTCGCACTGTTTTGCATTCCAAGGATAATAATTAATATAGGGCTATAAAATAAGTACTCAAAGAGTATCTACTTGTTAATCAGGAACCTTGCCATTGATAATATAGAGCTTTATCCTTTACTATGTGAAGGGTGTAAACATAGATTAAGGACCTAAGATCTTTCTTCTATCTTAAGTTAACAACAGCATATTTCTAAAGATGTCTGCTACTATAAACTAAGTGACAAATAATTTTATTTCTATCCATGCTTGTTTAGCTGCTTCTCCTTGCTTTGTAAGACTAATCAGGATGCAGTTCTCATGCCTTACATCTATGAACTATAAATCCTATTTTACATTTAGTTGTTGCATCTGTACTGCCTAATAATTCTTAATATTTGAAAAATTCTTTTGATTATGATGACTATAGTAGCTGAACATGGTTGGTTGATGCAGCTGAGTCATTGCGCAGCTCGATCCCAAACCCTCCTGCAAATTTCAAACTCAGAGAGGATCATCTGGCTGGAAGCTCGCTGAAAGGTAACAAAAGCACTCTGATTCTTGACAAATTTTCAAAATTCATGACAAATTGACTCCCAATTCTACTAAATGATAAAATTCTTGTTACCAGTACATTGTAAGATAATCGTTTGGATAGTTCAAGTGACTTTTGTGATCCATCTAATAATATTTGCAGCGCCTCGATCTTTCTTCTCGCTATCTTCATTTCGGAGCAAGGAAAACAAGCTCAGGTGACAGTCGATTACCCAGAAGCTAAGAGTCTGATATGGCTTAATTACACATTGTTCCAATTTTCCAATAGATCCATTACATGGCTTCAGTGATGAATTATTGTCTTTCATGAGTTTCCAGCTCCCTTGCCACTCTCTTTAGATTTGGATGGTCATAATCTACTAGGCTAACTTGTCAATTAGCACGGCAATGTTGAATGGCCCGAGGTGCAGTCTTGTTAATTTTCCACATGTGGCGTGCCTTTTTTATGTATAAAAATATTATTTGAACTACAGCCTGCAACTTTACGGTGCTCGTAAGCAGTGATTTCCGACAAATGAGATGGCATTTTACTCTTCATTGTTTTGCTTCTGCATTTTTCATCCATTCTCATTCCATCTAGGTTATATTACAAGGTTAATTATTTTATTTGGTATAATTTTAAAGTTGTAATATAATGTAATTTGGATTATAAAAGATAATGAAGTTGTGTAATCTAGATTACAAAACAAATATAATTCCATTACATTATAAAGTTATCGTTTAATTAAAATTTAAATGTCAAATATATCTTTAGTTTATTTTTAGCATTAATCGATCATCGACAGTCGTTTATGTCATTGTCGTCGGTTGACTGTTGCTGACCATCTCTCGCCACCGTCGACCACCGCCTCCAGTAGAGATTGTTGGATATTTTTGTCATTCTATGATAATAAGAATTACATTTCTTATAAAAAATATTAGACACCAAACAAGAGAATGTAATCATTCTTGTAATAAAAAATTACATACATTACATTATCAAATATAGTAATGTGATCAAGATTACAATACATTATAAAGTTTATTACATTACAAGTTTGATTACATTACTCCCAATTAAATGTAGTCCTAGGACGGCAAAGGAACGAAATGTACATGTGTAAATTTATTTGTTTTTTTATACAAATTAAATATTCTCATTCGAGTTGGGATAGCGAATCGGTCCTATATCATCTACCAAGTAAATATTGTTGGTCCCACTGCGGGCCTAAAGGGAAGTTAGATTAGATAATTCTTTTACTTTCTATCTTAACAAAGACAAACATAAAATTAACTGACCAATAAATAATAAATATAAAATACAATAAGAAAGAGGCAAAGAATTGTTACTTGATTACACTTAAGGAAATTGTTAATACAAGAAAAGAATTAGCTTAATAGTAGTTCTCTTTCGATGAAGATGAATAAGATGGAAGTACAAAGTATGTAAATAAGTGTTGTGTTGAATGAAGAGGGCCAGAGCTTTATTTATAGTCCACTGATCAAAATAGTCGTTTTGATGGCGTGACACTCCTGGCACCTGGATATGATCCGGGCACCCTGCGGTGCAAGTCTATCCCCTTCACAATGGCTTAGGGATAAAATTTTATCCTTGCCCGGGTGCCTGACCTTGGTCCGGGATCCTAGAGTGTCGCTGACGTGGACCCAAGACCTATCCACACAGCAACGACTCGGTGAGGGGCCTTGATTGGTACCAGGGCGGTCCTAGCACCCAAACCTTGTCCGGGCGTCTAGACATGTTCCAAGCACCTGGATGAGTCAACTTTGTGTTGACTTGTCCGGTTTCTGCTTCCGTCTCTTTGGGTGATTTTTCCGATCATTCAGAGTTGAGTTCACCCGAACCAAACTCTACCTTCTTTCCTCAAGCAGTCTTTTGCTCCGGCTTTTCGTCCCCCGGAAGTGCCGCACACATCCTTTTCACTCCATCGGCGTACTCTTCCATAGTTTCTTATCCCTCAGATGCACTGAGCCTGTTAACTCGCTTTCCGTGTCATCCTTTTTGTCTGCTATGTCTTCCGCTCGACTTCTTGTGTTCCTAAGTCCCTGTACATTTATACATAAAGCATCAAAAATACAGAGCCTAACTTAACCCAGTTTATCACATCAAAACTTACTCAGAGTATTTATAATCTCTTCCTTTTTGATATGCATCAATCCAAGTTAAGTTAGGGTACTAACAAACAATAAATTAAGTAAACGTAAAATATCACAATCAATTAACTCTCTTTTAACCCCCTAAACTTCTATTCCCCTTTGATCACATCAAAAAAAAAAAAAAAAAAAGGAGTAAATAGAGAAAAAAATTTGAGAATTATTCTAAGGATTTATTAAATAATGACCAAGTTTGAGAAAAATTCCAAGAATTATTTTTTGAATTTCTAAATTTCTAACCATTAAAAGCGAGATTTGTAAAAAATAATTTATAAGTGTCAAAAAAAATTTTGAATTTTTTTTAAAAAATTAATCATAATAATTTGATAGTGTGAGAAAATTTTCCTTTAGAAAATATTTTTTATATCAACCGTAAAAAATGTTTTAAACAGGTAAAATCATTTTCAAAAATAAAATTTTTACGATAATCTCTCGAAAAATTAAAAATTTTAAAATTAATCTCTAAAGAGATTTTATAATTTAAATTATATTTTTCAATATTTTTTTTTAAAATAAATAATCGTTAAAAAATCTCAAACATTTTTATACTAACAGAATATCCATTTTAACACAACAGGAAAAGATTTCAACAAATATATATATATATATATATATATATATATAAACAGAAAGCATATTAACTAATAAATTTTGTAAACAAAATTAAAGCACATTCAAATTAAAATATCCATAAAAATTTATTTAAACTAAGCATAATTTAGATACTTGAAATAAATTTTTACCTACTAGATTAACAAAAAAAAATTCTTAGAATATATTTTCTTGTTATTTTTATGATTTGCCCCTGTAAAATTTAAAGTACCAATTTAGTCTTCTTTTATAATTTTAAAAATTATTTTGTAAAGAAACATGATTTAAGTATGCAGAATTTTTCAAAAATTATATTTGTTTTTAAAATTTAATATTTTTGTTTTTAATTCTATACATTTCTAATAGGCATGCTTTAGCTAAAATAATTTTAAATTCAATATTTTCCTTTTTCAATTTAACATACTTAGATCTTAACTTTCAAAAAGATTTAGACATTGATTTAATACCTAAGTATAATTGATCAAGGGATAAAAGACATACCTCACTTACCATGTCTGTGCTGAAACTTGATTCTCCCCCTTCATTGTTGCAGTCTTCTGAAGTAGCTCCTTCTTCATTGATGCTTTCGATATTTATTTCGGATGAGCTTGTTTTATCTTCGACTCTTGATGACTTGCTATAAGTGCTCCCTTTGCTCAGTAATTCATGTACAAGAAGCTCCACTGACCATGAAGCACATATGGAGGAAGGGAGGAAAGGCAGCTCCCCATTGACGGTGCTCTGGTGGAGGGTAATCGGTAGGAGGCTGCAGGGGAGTTTGTGGAACGGGCACTGCTGGAGACAAGGTTTTCAGCCTGCTCGAGGGAAGCCATCACAGCTAACCACCCCTCATCTCTGCCGGGGAGTGATCCACTTGCGGTGGACCATGGGGGGAGGCCGACCCTCCGACCAACTAGCCGGAGCACCACTGGACAATAGGGTTGGGCATCAACAAAACCTCCTACATGAGCTTGACTTTTGAAGAACGCTGCTGGATTTGGTGGAGATGGCCGAAGATATGTTAGGTCGTCGGGATGATGTGGTTTGCAATGATGAGATGCCTTGACTATTATGTTGTATGTACCATGACAAGTGCACATAGACGTATGAGGTCGATGTGAGAAATATGTGATTGTGATTGTATGCACTCATGGTAGGTTTGAGATGTGTTGATGAGGTAGGCTGGTGTATCTGCGCATACACCATGCCTACACGATGCGACAAGTCTTCACACTGATCTGGCATTTGTTCTGACGTGATGTGTACGAGACCGATTGTACTGCCTGGCTTGTATGCACTCCATTTCCATAATCTATTTACCTTTCATTTGTGTTGGCCTTTTATTTTTGTCCTCCTTTAGTTTTGGGCAAGTCTTTGATGTAATTTTCATCACAGTTGTAACATTTGATTTTTCTTTTGCCTCTTGAATTTTTCTTAGCCTGTAACTGATTAAACTTATTAAATCTAAAAAACTTTTTGAACTTCCTTACCATATATACTTCTTAATCCGAGTCGAGTGAAAAGTCTTATTCTTGCTCGATCTTCTTAGCTCTGAAAGCTAGGTACTAAGTTAGCTCCTTTTTATTTCTTAGACCTTCACATCTAGTTTCGTGTAATTCTAAAGCTGAAAATAGACTTTCTAAGGTACTTACCTCAACAACAACAACCAAGCATTTTCCCACTAAGTGGGGTCGGCTGTATGAATCCTTTTACGCCATTGAGCTCTATCTCCTATTATATCATCATCTATATTTAAATAAGGTACTTACCTCAAGATCCTTAGAAATGTAGAACGAATCTACTATGGTTGTCTAGTCCAGGGTTCTTGGGAAGGCATTGAGGGTGTATCGTAGAGAGTCTCAATTTGTTACCATCTCTCCGAGGTTGGTGATTCTAGTGATTAGTTCTTTGAGTCTGGCGTGTAGTTGGGCAACTATTTCCCTTTGTTTAAGTAGGAGATTGCTGAGTTGGTTCTAGAGTAGATCTCTTCTTGCTAGCTTCACCTTCGAGGTACCTTTATGCAACTCCAGAACTTCTGCCAGAGCTCTGTGGCTGACTCATAGGCTCTGATCTGGTTGACTTCTTAGGGGAGGCAAAACACTGAGCAGATGAAACTCTGCTTTACCGTTGGCCACAAAGTATGCTTGCTCCTTCTTGGTCCAGTAGTGTTCTTCCTTTTCAGCTTCGTGTTGATCTATAGGTGGTACAAAATCATACTTGATAGTTAATAAAATATCAAAGTCAGTTTTTAAAAACACCTCCAATTTTCTTTTCTAGTGGTGAAGTCCCCTTCAAACTTTGGTGGATGAATACTCGCTCCGGCCATTTGTGCTTTAGATGACAATTAGTCCTTCTGAAGTGTCCTTGCTATGATACCACTTGTTGGTCCCGATGCGACCGGCTAGAGGGGGGGGGTGAATACCCTGCAAGTTAGATTAGACAATTCTTTTGATTTTTATCTTAGCAAAGACAAACACAAATTAACTGAACAACAAAAAAATTAAATATAAAATAAAATAAGAAAGAGGCACAAAACTTTTATTTGGTTATAACTATGGAGGTTGTTAATTCAAATAAAGAATCAGCTTACTAGTAGCCTCTTACAGCCGATGATAGCACAGAATTACAAAGCAGAATTAACGAGATGGAAGTACAGAGTTTGTAAAAAGTGTTGTGTTGAATGAAGAGAATCATAGCTCTATTTATGGCCCATTGGTCAAAATAGCTATTTTGATGATGTGGCACTCCAGGGTGCTTGGATTTGATCCGGGTGCCCCCAACAGTGCAAGTCTATTCACTTCGTAATAGATTGGGGATAAAGTTTTATCCTTGCTCAGGCGCTTGGACTTGGTCCGAGCATCTGGAGTGCCGTTGACGTGGACCTAAGACCTATCCACGCTACAACGGCTCGACGAGGCACCCTGATTGGTACTAGGGCGATTCGGATGCCTGGACATGTTCCAGGTGCCTGGATGAGTCAACTTTATGTTGACTTGGCTAGCTTCTGCTCAGGTCACTTTGGGTGATTTCTCCGGCCATCCAAAGTTGAGCTCACTCGAATCCAATTCCGGCCTTCTCTCCTCGAGTAGTTTTCCGCTCCGGCTTCTTGTCCCTCGAAAGCGCCCATGCATCATTTTTGCTCCACCGGTGTACTCTTTCGCAACTTCTCGTCTCTCAGATGCACTGAATTCGTTGACTTACTTCCCATGTCATCCTTCTCGTTTACTGCATCTTCTTCTCGACTTTTTGTATTCCTAAGTCCCTGCATACTTAGACACAAGATATCAAAATGCAGAGCATAACTTAACCCAATTAATCTTATCAAAACTTATCTGAGATACTTACAAATATAATATAGGAATGTGGGTATATATACACATATACATACAGAACTCTGATATCCTACACACTCTTACCCTGCACACTCCTAGGTGCTCCTCACATGTTTGGGCGCTCGGACATGTGAGGGGCATCCAGGAATGTGCAGGGTAAAGGTGTACAGGTTAAAAATTCTCTCTCTCTCTCTCTCTCTCTCTCTCTCTCTCTCTCTTTTATATATATATGAGCGACAGTGGAAAACATCCAACATGTGCGATTTGATGTAGTCAAAATTTAAATTTTTTAATATCTCTCTCATCTGCATGCACAATAATTCTCTTCTCTCTTCTGCATGTAAGTTAGTGCTAGTTTATAGAAACTAGCACCACCTTGGTGTTGATTTCTACAAACCAGCACCAAGGTGGTGCTGGTTTGTAGAACTGGTGCTGGTTTGTAAAAATTAGCACTACTTAGTTTTGTTTATAGTCTTGATGCACCACTTAGTACTGGGTTCTACAAATTAACATTAAGATTGTGTTAGTTTGTAGAAATCAACACTATCTGTTGATGCAGTTTACACTAACAGTCTTACTAATGTTTTGATGAATGACAAAGTAAGTTAAATTAGGTATTGTTGTGATCTAACTACTTTATCAAGTGTGCAGGAGTTATCCAAATAGGGCGACGGGCCGACCGGATATTTGGCGGGAAGTCTAGATAGGTCGATAGGTTGACCGGATATCTGGCGGGAAGTCCAGATAGGTCGACGAGCTGATCGGATATCTGGCGGGAAGTCCAGATAGGTCGACGGGCTGATTGAATATCTAGCGGGAAGTCCAGATAGGTCGACAAGCTAACCAAATATCTGGCAAGAAGTCCAGATAGGTCGATTGACTGACCGGATATCTGTCAGGAAGTCCAGATAAGTCTACGGGCTGACCAGATATTTGGAAAACTGGTAAGTAAAGGTGAGTCACTGGAGGAGAGTGACTAAGTGAGAACGCACCCCGATTTAGGGGACAGTAGGCGTCAGTCCAGTTTAAGTTCATTTCGGCTCCCTAATCTGAGACCTTGACTAGTTCCAGGTCTTGGGTGGACAAGAACTAATTACTACTGTTTATTATTGTGCTAACACTTGTCTTGCATGTCATTATTTGGTTTATTGGACTAACATTGTTTTGCAGGACAAAGGAGCAAATTTGCCTTCGAATGAACAGTGTCCGAAGACGCCTTCATCTGCTTGAAGGCGTCTTCGTACTATTCATGGAAGGCGCCTTTCATGGCTATGGAAGGCGCCTTTCATGGCTATGGAAGGCGCCTTCCAAAGGATGAAGTTTGGCGATCGAAGCAGATAAGGAACAACATTTATGAGATAAACTTTATCCCATTGGAGGTGCCTTCAATACCTATGGAATGCGCCTTCCATACTCTTTATAAGCCTGCTCGCCCAAATCTTCAACAATAACTCATATATAAGCTTCTACACATCCGATTGAGGTTCCGACTGCTCTGGCCTATTGCTGTGACTCTGCTACGACGCTTTTGCGCCCAACTACTACTGAGGAACTAACCGACACCGAGCCTAAGCTGACAATCTTCGAAGCTGTTGGGTAACGAGCTCTAATTTATGTATTTAACTATTTGCAATAGGACAAATGTAGGGTGTTGCACTTGTTTCATCTTTTTATGTACTAGATTCCCTTTTCCAGAGGTACCGAAAAAGGTATTTTAGTGGATTATCCATCGATAGGTTTGCGAGATCTGGGTATTGAAGTAGGAGTCGCCAAAGGCTCTAAACCAAGTAAAACCGCTAGAGTTTTCTTGTGTTATTCTTTTTAATTTCCGTTGTGTATACTTTGATTTTAAAATGAGAAAACGAGTTTTCAAAAATCACGTGATTCGCCCCCCCCCCCCCCCCCCTCTCACGTGCGTATCGATTCAACACTACCTTGGTGTTAATTTCTACAAATCGACACCAAGGTGTACTGGTTTATAGAATCCAGCATCAATGCTGGGATGTAGCATTGGTGCACCACTTAGTGCTAGTTTCTACAAATCAGCACCAAGGTGGTGCTAATTTGTAGTAGCCTTGGTGCACCACCTTGGTGCTGGTTTATATAAATCAACACCACCTTCACGAAGGCTACAAATGAACACCACCTTGGCATTGGGTTGTATAAATCAGTACCACATTGCATGTATGAGAGAGAAGAAAGTCATTATGCATGCAGATGAGAGAGATTAAAAATTTGGATTTTGGTTGTGTCAGATCGCCCACGTCGAATGTCGTCCACTGCCGCTCATATATAGGTATGCAAGGTATTATTTATGTAGTGTTCGAAACTACTTATTTAATTAAGGTGATTTATTGGATTAAATTATAATTTAATTAGAATTTAACTTTATTTAATTAAGAAGATTTATTGAATTAATTGTAATTTAATTAAAATTTGAATTTACTTAATTAAGGACATTTATTAGATTAATTGTAATTGTTCATTTGATTTAATTAAGAATTTATTTACATAAATATATTTAATTAGTTAAGTTAGCATAGAATTAGGAAATTTGGATTAGTGAATTTTATTAAGAAAATAGTAAGATACAAATATATAAAGACTTAGTATTTATATAATTTATGTGTATAAATTATCTATCTAATCAATATAGAAATAAAATGTAAATAATATATATTATATATATAATGTAAATTATAGAGTATAAATTTAATGTAATGTGTATATAATTAAGAAACTAGAATATGTGAATTATAAATGGATAAAATTTAGTATATAGAAATTATACGACTTAGCATTTATAAAGGGCTAAAACTTAGTATATATACATATAAAAGGAGACAAACCACCTTCTATAAAACCCTTACCTAAAAGCTCCATCTTGTTGGATGATTGCTACTGGCCCTAAGGAGCTACCCCTCCCCATTGTGTCTCCACCGATTCTAGAGTTCCAAGGGAAGACAAGAAGAGGAGTTAGTTGCCAAATATTGAAGGCATGTTCCCTACCTTGTTAATGCACTAGATAGTTTCTATAGTTTATGGATTTTTAGGTACCATAGGTTGATATTCATGGCTGTTTTTGGAGCATGATTCTCTCGCTTAGGGTTCTTTCCCCCACACTCCAAAGGGTTTCATAGATGGAGGGTTTTGGTTTTCTTGAAATGATAGTTTTCCTCACAAAATTTTAAAGGAGATCCATCATGTTCTACTTTACAGGTTTGTGCATGTTCTTTGTCTTTTAGATGTTTTAAATCCTTCTTACAATATATAAAGAAAGTTAAGGAACCTATATGGAGAACATTTAGGTGAATTAAATCTGAATTTAGGGTCATTTAATTACTGGTGAAACTGTTAGGATCCTTTATACTTCATGAAATCGGATCATTGTTTGTAGTTTTAACATTTCATATAGTTTCTTCATCCTTTTGATGCATACAATGACCCTAAAAATTTGAGAACTCATGGTTACTATAGGGAGAACATTTAGGTGATTTAAATTTGAATTTAATGTCTTTAATTACAGGTGAAAATGTTAGGATCCTTATTATTTCATGAAATCAGAACATTGTTTGTTGTTTTAACATTTCATGTAGTTTCTTGATTCTTTTGATGTATACAATAACCCTTAAATTAGAGAACTCATGGTTATTGTATGGAGAACATTTAGGTGAATTAAATCCAAATTTAATGTCATTTAATTGCTGGTGAAAAAGTTAGGTTCCTTCATACTTCATGAAATCGAAACATTGTTTGTTGTTTTAACATTTCATGTAGTTTCTTCATTCTTTTGATGCATATAATGACCCTTAAAATTAGATAACTAATGGTTATTGTATGTATAACATTTAGATGAATGAAATCTGAATTTATTGTCATTTAATTACTGGTGAAAATGTTAGGATTCTTCATGCTTCATTTAATCGGATTCTTGTTTGTAGTTTTAACATTTTATGTAGTTTCTTCATTTTAGTGATGCATACAATAACCCTTAAAATTATGCAACTCATGGTTATTGTATAGAGCATATTTTAGGATGTTGTATCAGAATTTAAGGTCCCTTAAATACTGTAAAAATATACGGAGATCTTCATATTCCATGTAGTAAGTGTTGGAGCAATCTAGGTGCCATAGGTTTTGATGTTTGGACAAAGGTTTAAGTTAGGTTTATTGTTGTATTTGATATGCATTGTGAGTGTGCAGGATACAGGTATAAAAAGGAAAGTCCAAGTGTGATCTGGGCAAATGAGGAAAGTCCAAGAATGAGTCTTGGCGGTGTAAGTCCAAGCATGTAGTCTTGGCAACGTAAGTCCAAGTGTGACTTGGCAATGGATGAAGTCCCGGAGGTGAGGAGCCTCTTGGCAAAGGAAGACCCGACAATATGGACAAGGCCGAAGGAAGCTCCAGAAGGCAAGACGTGAAGGATGGGGAGACATCCGAGGGACGCGAGGCTGATGGAGGAGACTAGAAGGCTAGGTCTAGGTTGGTCGGGCGAGGACGAGTGCTGAGTGATTGCACTCAGGACAAAATTCTATGTGTTTTAGGATTTACTGTAGCAATAATGTAGCAGTCGACTGATACACTGTAGCAGTCAACTGGTACACTGTAGCAGTCGACTGGTAGCCGAACGTTGGGTAACGGTCGGCTTCACTTAAAGGACCAGTCGACTGGTGCATACACCAGTCGACTGGTAGCGGGAAAACAACTTAGTGTTTTCCTCTTGAGCTCTATTTAATAGTGCTCGAGGTGCTTGAGCATGGTTGACGAAATAGACTTGGTTAAAGCCTATTAGAGTCTCCCAAACCTTCGTGTGATCGATGTGCTTGTATTCAAGTGTTTGTGATGAGGTTTCTCCACCGATAAGGAGCTTGAGCTAGACAGAGGTTTTCTGGGGATTAATCCACCGACGGATTGAGGGATCGTCCACCTTACGGGCACGCCGTGGAGTAGGAGCAAGTTATCTCTGAACCACGTAAACGAACGAGTTAGCGGTTTGCATCTCTTCCTTTTTATTTAGCTTTCATATTTGTATTCGTGGTTGTATTCTTTGTTTTCCGCTGTGCATTAACGAATACATAGGAAGCGATCGATTTGGGTGAGACGCTATTCACCCCCCCCTCTAGCGGGCACATCGGTCCCAACAGTAAGGCCATTGAATGATGTTGTTGACATGCTAGTTGTTTAATATCACATTTTATAGCTTAAATTTTGGTTTGTATCATGATAAATGTTAGGAAATCAGTAACCTTAACAACTCATCAAAGTAATAATAGTTTTGGATCTTAGGGCTTAACAAGTTAGGTTATAACATGTCCTTGAGGGCTTTTCATTGTATAATGTCATTAATAAATTAATAAGTTAGTTCGTTTGATATGTACCAATTAAATTCCAATGTACATCATTTCAAATGCTATGACATCAGAACCTTATTAACTCATTAATGGGATACAAGCTTAGGATCCTTAGGGTGCAACAAGTTAAGCTATAAATCGTGTCTTTCCCTTACAATCAGGTTTAGGTCCTTATACTTGCTTTCTATTAGAAGTAGCACTTTCGTTGATGCTCTAGATGGATTGTATAATTTGTCGGTTTCAGATTTAATAGCTCCTTATGTTCTTTTATGTTTTAAGAAGGTCATACTATGTTAGCTCCTATAATTTGTAAGTTTCATAATTTTCTTAGTGTGCTTGTGCTTACTCTTGCTTCACATCGTGATAGCTTAGTAGGCTATAGGTATGATATGAATTTCCATGCTTACATTTAGGTTTATGATTATACTGTTGGATCGAAAGTGTTAGAGGGAGTGGGGGTGTAAGATATCACAAATTAAATAATAAGCTAATTTGAGAAATAGCCTTATTGAATTTTTTTAGAATTTTTAGAAATGTTTCTGGATTTTTACGGAGGTCGTATGACTAGTTTCACGAGGACACACATTTTGAGAATTTAATTGAGGAGTTACTTAGGGTTTAATTCCCTTAACCCTAAGTTACTTATTAATAGGGCTCACATCTCCCTCACCCGAACCCAAAAACCCGATCCAATCCTTTTTCCTTTTTCCTTTCTCTTCCTCTTTCTCTCTCGCGCGAACGCCCGACGCCGACTCCTGCCCCGACGATCGACGATTCTCTTCTTCTTCTCTCGGTGTCGCTGGCGAGGAGCGGATCTTGGAGCATTGAGAGGAAGGGGTTAGCTATAGCCGAACCCTCTTTCTCCCCAGCTTTTCTCTCCTCTCTGGTCTCAGTGAATAGCAGCGACGGATCTCCGATCTGTTGATTTTGCCTGCTGTCGGAAGGGAATAGAGGGCACTAGCGTTGGATCTGGCCAGTGTCGACCGATTGGGTGAGGTAACAACCATTGTCCTTTCTTGAACTCTTTCTCTGTTCGTCAGCAAGAACAAATCGTGCCCTAGCCGTGATTTTTTTGAGGTAAGTGTTTAGATTTGGTCGTGGATTTGAGCTTGTGGTTTTCTTCTTGGTTTGATTTGGGTGGTTTACTGGCAAGCAATGCTTGCATTTTAGGTTTCGACCACCATAGCACTGTTGAATCGCTTTCTTTGTCGAATCTGTGATCAACACCGGTGATTGAAGAAGAAGAGGTAACGAGATCAGTTTGTTACTATTGTTAACAGATTGTCTTGGTGATTTCTTGCTGTTCTTTCTTCTTGATTCGGCTGGTGGAGATGCAGTAAGTAGTTTTTCTATTTGTAGGGAATTGATGTGCCGCCTAGTTCTTGTTCTATTCTCTTGATCAATCATTAGTTGCAGCAGATGTTATCTAGCAGGTCCTGTGTATTGCTTGATCTAGATCAATGAATGGAATCAACAAGAGTTGTTTTGTTTAGTTGTTGGAGGTTTTGAGTGTACTGTTTTGCTAGAAATTCTGTGGTTTGTTGATCGGGATTAGATAACAGTTATAAGAGTTGCTAGGTTGGGTAATTAAAGGTTGTAAATGTAGATAAACCTAATCTAAAAATTTATTCTGTGATATATAAGTTTGCTTCATGTTAGGTGATTATGGAAGTATTAAGGATAATTAAGGATCTAATGAGAATTTTGGTTATTGGATGGTTTAAGTTAGAGTGTAGATGGAATAGGGTTTTCTTAAAAGAAGGGAACAATAACCATGGTTAGCGTTTCCTTTGGAATTAGTTATTTATTTTTGGGTGATTCATTTATTTGTAGTATATATATATATATATATATATATATATATATATATTATATAATTTGTATATATATGATGCAGAACTTTGATCAAGGCTGGTGTCATGACGAAGGTGACATTAGATTCAGACTACTTTTAGAGGCGGGGTTTTCCTCTTTGTTCCTCTTTAGTACTTTAATTCTAGTGCATGAACAATGTTCAATAGTTGTTGTATTTACCTTGGATCCATTCATGTTTTCTTATTATGCTTGATACTTTTCCACTCGATCTTTGAGAAACTCGTTTCTAAATCTATATAGTCTCTCGTTGCTATCTACGATATTTAGCAGATACTAGATATTAGATATTGGATATATGGAAACTAGATACCATGTTTACTTATTTTGAATGTTGTATGTTTACATTCCTTATTGAGCATGTTGGCTTCATGTAGCATACCTATTTTCTGTTTATATATGTTATGACTGCTGCATCTTGAACATCATATCATTGCATGCATGCAGGCGACCATGTCATCCTTGTGGGTGAGTGAGTCATCGGGCTGCGCCGCACACTTCGCCACTCATGGGTAGTGGTAGCTGGAGGAGATATCGTTTGTCCTGTCGTGTCGCACTCGACCACTCATGGGTTGTGGTAGCTGGAGTTGCGAGCAGCAAGGACCCTTTTCCCTTTGTAGCTACTTAGCTACTTAGCTCCCGCCCATTCGGTCACTCGAGAGTAGTGGCGGCCTTTGAGTGGTACAATTGTCATCGATCCGACCTTTCGACCATATAGGGGTCGTGGTGCAGAGAGGTGGGTGGGGTGACCATCCGTGCATACGCTATTAATATTATACTGCTGATGTTGTTGCTTACTTATGCTGTTGTTGCTTATTTATGTTGATATGCTTGCATATGTTGTGATATATATATATATATATATATATATATCTATATATATATATATATATATATACATATATATATATATATATATAAATATATAGATACATATATATGTTGTATGTGTTTAAACTGACTTACTTATTGGTCATGTGTATATATCTCACATGTTACCCTTGTAGTTATGAGTAGCTCTATAGCAGAGTTGTTCTACTCCTGATTTTACTAGCCTAGGATACAATTTCAGGTATAGACATTATTATGATATCACTTTAGTATCTACTATTTTCCCTACGAGATTATATATCTTTGTATCTTTAGTTATTTATTATGTTCATGCACTATCTTTCTATTACTCGCTGAGTCTTAGAACTCACCACCCGTAAATTGGTTTATTTCGTCAGGTAGCAGGTAAATGATACAAGAGCGCTTGGAGGATCCTGACTGCCATCCCCATGTCACATATGAGTACAGACTTTCAGGTTTTGTTGAGACTTTGTTTTCTTTGATTTCATAAATTTGGTTCTGTAATAATTTTGATGTGGACTTGGAACTTAGTCTTGTGATTGTGTGCATTTTGGTTTGTTCGTCTTGTGTCAAGACGGGTCGGCTCGCATGTGGTTATTTTATGGTTTTGTGATGAGTTGTTTTGTGATTTCTGTTGTTCTTTTATTTCAGTCGAGTGGGCTGCTATTAAACTGCATGGTTGTGTTTTTTTTTATCTAGTCGTGTGGGTTGTTGTATATTGCTGATTAGTGTGCTTGTGGATATATGTATAAATGCCTCAGATTGTCACCGGTACAGGGGAGATGGTGCCGAAATTTTATCGGTAGGGACTCTTCTAGGGTGTGACAATTTATTGTTATCAGAGCCACAGGTTTACGAGGCCTATTTTTTTTTATGTGTTTTGGATTTTCGTGAGTTGATTTCTCGATGTGACTTTTCGAGTTTTGGGACTAGGTAGCGGCAGGACATCTCCAAGTTAAAGGATGTAAGTTTTATAATTATAACCACATATTATATATCGTTAGTTCTTATCTAGTTATTTACACTAGGTATGAGACGTGGTCGATCAGCTACTAGTTACCGCCGTGGTCCGGGACGACCACGGAAACGACCTATTGAGACAGAGGGATCGGAACCGATTATTCAGGAGGCGGATTCTTCTAAGGATCCTACTGACATTGAGACTATTAGTCGGAGGCAAACCCATCAAACTCCCAAGTGAGATCAAGTACGACAGCCTCAGGGGATTCCTCCTATTGCACCACCGGTGGTGGATCAGGGACTTCAGCCTCAGAGGATTCCTTCTACGATACCATCTGTAGTACCGGCACCTACTACTACTACCGGGTGGGTGATGGATAGAGCTCGTATACCATTGCTAGCGAGGTCTGTAAAGGATCGCTTTACTTTGTTTTGGGGCGATGCTGATCCTTGGGTTGCTCGTAGTTGGTTGAAGAATTTGGAGGGTACGTATGGATATATGAACTATATGGATGAAGAGAAAGTGGAATTGGCTGGATATCATCTCCGGGATCAGGCTGTCACTTGGTGGGACATGCAAAAGATGATCTTTGGGGAGCAATGTGTTACATGGTCGTTGTTTCGGGATACTTTTGAGAGGCAGTATTTTCCTGTTACATTTTGCTTAGCTCTGTTAGAGTGTATACTAAAAGACTAGCTTTTTGTAAACATTCATTTTTGAAATAAAGAATCACATTGGTCAAATGTCTACATTTATATGCTGTGTAGTTGTTCAATTAATTTATATTGTAGATAACATGGTGTGTGGTGTCATACACAGAAGATCATGTTATCAATTCCTTATAAATTATAAACAGTAGCTCATGACTAAGATGGAAAGGAACAAACCATTGGAATAGTCATAGTGCAATTTGGTATTAGTTTATCTTAACTATAAAATTACACTAGTACACTCAGAGTATATTGAGCTGGAACATTTAAAGTAAGTTCTTTTTATACTGACTGAATAAAAGAACAAGACCTTTGTTATTATGGAAGTGTGTGCTCTTAATCCTAATATAATAACAAGCACATATATCTAGTATTTATTTCTTTGACTTATCAAAGGGTGTGATTTAGTTCGATAAATCAATAGGTCTGATAAGTTGGGAAATGATATTATTTATAGTTTGTATTGTTGATTATAGAAGAAAACTATGTCCTAGTAATCTAGGTTGATGATGCCCCCAAGAGGAGCTCATAAGGATTGTCATGTAAACGACTTAGTCCGACATGACGATAAGGTTGAGTGGTACTACTCTTGGAGCTAGATATTAATTAAGTGAGTTGTCTGTAATTCATTTAATTAGTGGACATTCTGTATCTTAAACACAGAGAGACTAACACACTCATGATAAGAAGGAGTCCAAAATGTAATTTGGAATTGGTGCGGTAGTTCAATAATAATTCTTTAGTGGTATGAATTATTATTGATGAAATTAAGTTGGGTGTTCGGGGCGAACACGGGAAGCTTAATTTCATCGGGAGACCAAAACCAATTCCTCCTCTCGGTCTCTATCGTAGCCTCTTATTTATAAAGTATTATACTCACCTATACCCACCTTCTTACCCACCTTAAGGTGGTCAGCCAAGCCTAGATTGGAGCCCAAGCTAGGGCCGACCAAACCAAGGTGAATTGGTTTGCTTAGGTGGCCAACCCTAGCTTGAACCCAAGCTAAGGTGGTGGCCAACCACAATAAAAAATAAAAGGATTTTATTTTTAAAATCTTTTCTTATGTGGAAGGATGTTTTAAAAGAGAGTTTAAAATTTAAATCTTTCATTTTATAGTGTTCTACAAAAGATTAAGAGAAAGGTTTGATATCTTTCCTTATTTGTAATTAAAAGGAAGATTTTAATTTTTGATAAAACCTTCCTTTTTTAACCATGCTCATGATTTAAAAGAGTTTTAAAAATTATAAATCTTTCCTTTTATAGCTTTCTACAAAAGATTAAAAGAAAGATTTGATATCTTTCCTTATTTGTAGATTGAAAGAAAGATTTTAATTTTGGAGAAAACTTTCCTTTTTGTAATCATCCACATGTTTTAATAGAGAGATTTTAATTTATAAAAGTTTCCTTTTATAACCAACCATGAAGGGAATTTTTAAAAGAGAAATTTTATTTTAAAAATTTTCAAAAACAAATTAGGAAGTTTTAATTTTGTTTTTAAAACTTTCCTTGTTTGGAGCTCAAGGTGGTGGCCGGCCATTGAAGTTTAAAAGGAAATTGTTGTTTAAATTTTCCTTTTGTTGGCAAGGAGAATAAGGAAGTTTTTATTAAAACTTTCCTTATATGCCAAGACCAAAGAATATAAAAGAGAGGGTAAAGGTGTCTTACCTCATAACCTAACATCTATTATTCCCTCTCTTCTCTTCCTTGGTGTGGCCGACCCTTAGTCTTCCTTTTCTCTTCTTCTTTAGTGGTAGGTGGCACCCTCTCTTGGAGCTCTTGTGGTGGCCGGAGAATGAGAGAAAGGAGGCTTTGTTCTAGCATCCCTTGGAGCTTGAAGGTTGGTGGCCGAAACTTGCAAGGAGGAAGGTGGTGGTGGTTCTCGTCTTGGTAGATCGTCGCCCACACGACGTCCAAGATAAGAAGAGGAATACGATAGAAGATCAAGAGGTTGTTGCTTACAAAAAAAGGTATAACTAGTAATTCTATTCTGCATCATACTAGTTTTCTTTGTATGGATTTTGAAATACCAAACACAAGAGGCTAGTGATTCTATATTTTTGAATTTGTGATTCGAAGTTGTGTTTCTTTTGTTTTTTCGATCTTGTGATTCGATTATTCTTTTTGGTTAAACCTAGGGTTACTATAAGGAAATTAAATATTAAATTTCTTTGAAAGGCTTTGTCTAGGAAATGGTGGATGCTCCCATACCCAAGAAGGCCTAGTGCCTCACCATGTTTAACCTGGAAGCCGATCTCTGAAATTAATATTTAATTGAATTTGTAACATGGGTGGATTTGGATCAATAATGTTAAGTATCGTTTACGATCCAAGTCTAAACCACTAAGAACAGATAAGTTGAATTTGGAATCAATAATGTTAAATTCCATTTGCGATTCCAAATTTAATTTCTAAAGAACACAATAGGTTGTTAGGAAAGGTTCATGACTTGTACAAAATTTTTGTACAGGAGAACCGGTACGATATTCCGAGTATCAACCAACAATTGGTATTAGAGCTAGGGTTTACCTCTGTGTGTTTGGTTTTCAGTTTAATTATGCACATGTCATACATAATTTAGGCAGGATAATAGTAGGATGTGCTAACTCTGTGGTTACAGGCTCCAACTATTATGGCTTATAGATATTGTGTGTGATTGGACCCTTGGACATGTCAAGGGCATTTTTGTGTGTGCATGATTGTATGTATTAAATACAGCAGGAACTGTATTAGTTTTAGGATTTTACATTTTTGTTTCAATCTAGATTATATGTACATTCCTTTATGAAATATAAGATCGATATATGTAAAATTATATTTTTATCGCGGATCGTATCCTTGCAAGGCGTGGTACTTTTTGTGGACCAGAGGCACAACGAAAAAAGAAGCAAGATAGATGTGGTGGCTAGACCCGATTGCGGTGGCTAAAGATGGCAACAGCTAGGGTTGGCAGCACATGGAGGACAATGATGGAAAAGGCCATAATAGTTGGAAAATTATTTTTCCATATTTGTTGCTTTATTTGCTGTGATGTGTGTTTACATAGTTAAAATTCCTCACCTTAAATAACTAAGTAGGAGAGGGATTAGTAAATAAATTCTACGGTATCTATTACTGGTTTGTAAGTGATGCGACAAACTTGTGTGTTGGCTCTGAGTGTCTCCCTCCCCATCGGATGAGTTTGTTTGCAGATCACTAGATCAAACTTCCTTTATGGATGGTTATAGGAAATTATTTAGGAGCATGTGATCTTCTCCATCTGAAGGGGCACAATCCTATTTAATGGACTAAGTATCAAGTAATGGTATACACTTAGACACATTTAATAGTATCCTCCCCATCGAAGTCATTGCTATTATTTGTGCGACCGAAGGAGAAACCAACTGTTAATTTTATTTGTCATAAAGTTAGGTTGACAAAAATAAAATTAATGGGTAAACCTCCTCTTACAAATGTTTGATTTTATATACGTCCACACTATCCTGGCATGCAAAATACACGGTGTTTGAGGTGTTGGTAAATTTAAATAGTATTGTTTGAGGAATCAATATTATTCTAAATTTAGAGTCTTGACCTAAAGTTCATTTTTTGATTCTTAGGATGACATTTAACCCACTGGCTATTATTCTAAAAGAGAACAAACTTACTGGTCTAAACTACATAGATTGGAAAAGAAACCTGGACATTGTCCTAACTGCTGAAGGCTATAATTTTATACTGTTAGAGATCTGCCCTGATGCACCTAATAGTGATTCTAGTGAAGAGAAGATTGGGTATCATAAGAAATGGGTAAAAGCAGATGAGATGGCGCGGTGCTACATTTTGGCCTCAATGTCAAATGTGTTGCAACTGTTGGTTGATACTCGGAATATCATACCGGTTCCCTTGTACAAAAATTTTGTACAAGTCCTGAACCATTCCTAACAACCTATTATGTTCTTTAGAAATTAAATTAGGAATCACAAGCGAAACTTAACATTATTGATTCCAAATTTAACTTATCTGTTCTTAAAAGTTTAGACTTGGATCGCAAACGATACTTAACATTATTGATCCAAATCCACCCATGTTACAAATTCAATTAAATATAATTTTAGAGATTGACTTCCAGGTTAAACATGGCGAGGCACTAGGCCTTCTTGGGTATGGGAGCATCTACCACTTCATAGACAAAGCCTTTCAACGAAATTTAATATTTAATTTCCTTATAGTAACCCTAGGTTTAACCAAAAGGAACAATCGAATCACAAGATCTAAAAAATAAAAGAACAAAAACTTGAATCACAAATTTGAAACCTAGAATCATATGTCCCTTGTGTTTGGTATTTCAAAATACATACAAAGAAAACTAGTATAATCCGGAATAGAATTACTAGTTATACCTTTCTTTGTAAGCAACAACCTCTTGATCTTCTATCGTATTCCTCTTCTTATCTCGGACGTCGTGTGGGCGACGATCTACCGAGACGAGAACCACCCAAGCTTCCTTCTTCTCCAAGCAAGTTTCAGCCACCACAAGAACTCCAAGAGAAGATGAGGTTCGGCCACCACCAAGCTCCAAGGGATGCTAAGAAACAATGCCTCTTATCTCTCCTTCTTCCTTTAGCAAGATCTGGCCACCAACCAAGCTCCTTGAGATGAAGATGTCGCCAGCCAAAGAAGAAGAATAGGAGAGGGAGAGGAAGAGAGGGGCTGGCCACCAACCAAGGAAGAGAGGAACTAATAGAAGAGATATTGTTATGAGGTGAGGCACATCTACCCTCTCGTTTATATTCGTTGGTCTTGGCAAATAAGGAAAGTTTTATTAAAACTTCCTTATTCTCTTTGCCAATGAAAGGAAAGTTTAATAAAATTTCCCTTTCAAACTATATATGGCCGGCCACCTTAATCCCTCCAAACAAGGAAAGTTTTAAACACAAAATTAAAACTTCCTAATTTGTTTCCGGAAATTTTTAAATAAAAATTTCTCTTTTGAAAATTCCCTTCATGGTTGGTTATAAAAGGAAACTTTTATAAATTAAAATTGTTAGTTAGAGCCCTAGAGTCAATCATTTGATGATTATATTATGGACTTATTGTATCATATTCTTATATATAAATAAAGGCATTTGTTTTAGTTATTATACTTACTTGTATTGGTGCCAAATAAACTAAGTATAATAGCGTCCTTGAGTAGAAGGTTCTCACCTATATCAATCGGTTTGTTGAACTGATAGTGAGATGATATAGGGAACACTACTCTTAATCATTCCTAGTCGAGTATTAACATTCAGGGACAATGTTAATGCAATAAGACTAGTATGTAGGTCAACTCGATGACTTGATCTCACAAGTCATGGATATAGAGATATCAATTTGACACATGGGTATGCATTGGAGAATGTATACTGAATGACCCGCCATGAGAAAGTATCATGGATCGTTATATGAGTGTCATATGCTTTCTCATGTGGCTATTAGTATGACTACTAGTCCTTAAACCTAAAGTCACCATGGATCCCTAAATAAGGAGTTATGTACTTTGGTTTCGTCAAACGTCACCCGTAACTGGGTGGATTATAAAGGCGATTACTGGGTATGTAACGAATTATGCAGAGGGATGTGAGTGATGTAGATGAGATCTATTCCTCCTATATGACAGGAGCGACATCGATATTCTTGATAGAGTGAGACCACGAAGTGCATGACCATACCCAAATGAGTCAATATGAGATATTGAGCTCATTTGATTTAGTGAGTCTACTTGGAGTTCAAGATTTAGATTGATTAGAGGATGACACGGTCTATGCCTCACATTGATCAATCTAGATGTCTTGGATAGAATGACACTTGTCATATATTGTGAGGAGTCACAAGGTGATGTTGGATCTCAACATTCTTGTAACTTGGGTAGTAATGATGTTGCTAGATACCGCTCATTACTTATGCTCTTAAATGGGTTTATTGCCAACGTTACAAGAACTATAGGGTCACACACTAAGGACAATTAGATGGAGATTAGGTTCATATGATGAACCAAGAGGATTAGATTCATTTGATGAATCAAATTGGATTAAGAGTAATCCTAATTGGCCTAATTGAGTTGGACTCAAGTTGATTCATGTGTTCAATGAGTCTAATTTAGATAATGACTCATTGAATCAATTTAATTAAATGAATTAGATTCATTATATTAAATTGGCTTGAATTAAATGGTTGGATTAGATCAACCATGAGAGAGATTAAGTCAAGTTTGACTTGACTTGAGAGGAAGATGAAGAGTCAAGTTTGACTTGACTTTATGCCACCTCATTGGTGAGTTGGCAATGAGTGGGCCAATGATGATGCTCCACATCATCATGGTTGCTTAAGTGGGATGCCACCTCATGGGAGTTACCAAGAGTTGTGACTCTTGGCATTCCATGGAGGTTACAACTCCTCTTAATGTGGCCGACCACATCAATTGCAAGATGAGTCTCATTTGTGAGTAATTGAAAGGAGAGGGAGAGCTTGAGGAAGAAGATGATAGAATGAATGAGAATTACTCACAAATGAAACTCATCTTGCAATTGATGTGGTCGGCCACATTAAGAGGAGTTGTAACCTCCATGGAATGCCAAGAGTCACAACTCTTGGTAACTCCCATGAGGTGGCATCCCACTTAAGCAACCATGATGATGTGGAGCATCATCATTGGCCCACTCATTGCCAACTCACCAATGAGGTGGCATAAAGTCAAGTCAAACTTGACTCTTCATCTTCCTCTCAAGTCAAGTCAAACTTGACTTAATCTCTCTCATGATTGATCTAATCCAACCATTTAATTCAAGCCAATTTAATATAATGAATCTAATTCATTTAATTAAATTGATTCAATGAGTCATTATCTAAATTAGACTCATTGAACACATGAATCAACTTGAGTCCAACTCAATTAGGCCAATTAGGATTACTCTTAATCCAATTTGATTCATCAAATGAATCTAATCCTCTTGGTTCATCATATGAACCTAATCTCCATCTAATTGTCCTTAGTGTGTGACCCTATAGTTCTTGTAACGTTGGCAATGCCCCTAAACCCATTTAAGAGCATAAGTAATGAGCGGTATCTAGCAACACATCATTACTACCCAAGTTACAAGAATGTTGAGATCCAACATCACCTTGTGACTCCTCACAATATATGACAAGTGTCATTCTATCCAAGACATCTAGATTGATCAATGTGAGGCATAGACCGTGTCATCCTCTAATCAATCTAAATCTTGAACTCCAAGTAGACTCACTAAATCAAATGAGCTCAATATCTCATATTGACTCATTTGGGTATGGCCATGCACTTCGTGGTCTCACTCTATCAAGAATATCGATGTCGCTCCTGTCATATAGGAGGAATAGATCCCATCTACATCACTCACATCCCTCTGCATAATTCGTTACATACCCAGTAATCGCCTTTATAATCCACCCAGTTACGGGTGACGTTTGACGAAACCAAAGTACATAACTCCTTATGTAGGGATCCATGGTGACTTTAGGTCTAAGGACTAGTAGTCATACTAATAGCCACATGAGAAAGCATATGACACTCATATAACGATCCATGATACTTTCTCATGGCGGGTCATTCAGTATACATTCTCCAATGCATACCCATGTGTCAAATTGATATCTCTATATCCATGACTTGTGAGATCAAGTCATCGAGTTGACCTACATACTAGTCTTATTGCATTAACATTGTCCCTGAATGTTAATACTCGACTAGGAATGATTAAGAGTAGTGTTCCCTATATCATCTCACTATCAGTTCAACAAACCGATTGATATAGGTGAGAACCTTCTACTCAAGGACGCTATTATACTTAGTTTATTTGGCACCAATACAAGTAAGTATAATAACTAAAACAAATGCCTTTATTTATATATAAGAATATGATACAATAAGTCCATAATATAATCATCAAATGATTGACTCTAGGGCTCTAACTAACAATTTTAATTTATAAAAGTTTCCTTTTATAACCAACCATGAAGGGAATTTTCAAAAGAGAAATTTTTATTTAAAAATTTCCGGAAACAAATTAGGAAGTTTTAATTTTGTGTTTAAAACTTTCCTTGTTTGGAGGGATTAAGGTGGCCGGCCATATATAGTTTGAAAGGGAAATTTTATTAAACTTTCCTTTCATTGGCAAAGAGAATAAGGAAGTTTTAATAAAACTTTCCTTATTTGCCAAGACCAACGAATATAAACGAGAGGGTAGATGTGCCTCACCTCATAACAATATCTCTTCTATTAGTTCCTCTCTTCCTTGGTTGGTGGCCAGCCCCTCTCTTCCTCTCCCTCTCCTATTCTTCTTCCTTGGGGCGACATCTTCATCTCAAGGAGCTTGGTTGGTGGCCGGATCTTGCTAAAGGAAGAAGGAGAGATAAGAGGCATTGTTTCTTAGCATCCCTTGAGCTTGGTGGTGGCCGAACCTCATCTTCTCTGAGTTCTTGTGGTGGCGAAACTTGCTTGGAGAAGAAGGAAGCTTGGGTGGTTCTCGTCTCGGTAGATCGTCGCCCACACGACGTCCGAGATAAGAAGAGGAATACGATAGAAGATCAAGAGGTTGTTGCTTACAAAGAAAGGTATAACTAGTAATTCTATTCCGGATTATACTAGTTTTCTTTGTATGTATTTTGAAATACCAAACACAAGGGACATATGATTCTAGGTTTCAAATTTGTGATTCAAGTTTTTGTTCTTTTATTTTTTAGATCTTGTGATTCGATTGTTCCTTTTGGTTAAACCTAGGGTTACTATAAGGAAATTAAATATTAAATTTCGTTGAAAGGCTTTGTCTATGAAGTGGTAGATGCTCCCATACCCAAGAAGGCCTAGTGCCTCGCCATGTTTAACCTGGAAGTCAATCTCTAAAATTAATATTTAATTGAATTTGTAACATGGGTGGATTTGGATCAATAATGTTAAGTATCGTTTGCGATCCAAGTCTAAACTTTTAAGAACAGATAAGTTAAATTTGGAATCAATAATGTTAAGTTTCGCTTGTGATTCCTAATTTAATTTCTAAAGAACATAATAGGTTGTTAGGAATGGTTCAGGACTTGTACAAAATTTTTGTACAAGGGAACCGGTATGATATTCCGAGTATCAACCAACAGTTGCAACACATTTGACATTGAGGCCAAAATGTAGCACCGCGCCATCTCATCTGCTTTTACCCATTTCTTATGATACCCAATCTTCTCTTCACTAGAATCACTATTAGGTGCATCAGGGCAGATCTCTAACAGTATAAAATTATAGCCTTCAGCAGTTAGGACAATGTCCAGGTTTCTTTTCCAATCTATGTAGTTTAGACCAGTAAGTTTGTTCTCTTTTAGAATAATAGCCAGTGGGTTAAATGTCATCCTAAGAATCAAAAAATGAACTTTAGGTCAAGACTCTAAATTTAGAATAATATTGATTCCTCAAACAATACTATTTAAATTTACCAACACCTCAAACACCGTGTATTTTGCATGCCAGGATAGTGTGGACGTATATAAAATCAAACATTTGTAAGAGGAGGTTTACCCATTAATTTTATTTTTGTCAACCTAACTTTATGACAAATAAAATTAACAGTTGGTTTCTCCTTCGGTCGCACAAATAATAGCAATGACTTCGATGGGGAGGATACTATTAAATGTGCCTACGTGTATATCATTACTTGATACTTAGTCCATTAAATAGGATTGTGCCCCTTCAGATGGAGAAGATCACACGCTCCTAAATAATTTCCTATAACCATCCATAAAGGAAGTTTGATCTAGTGATCTGCAAACAAACTCATCCGATGGGGAGGGAGACACTCAAAGCCAACACGCAAGTTTGTCGCATCACTTACAAACCAGTAATGGAGACCATGGAATTTATTTACTAATCCCTCCCCCACTTAGTTATTTAAGGTAAGGAATTTTAACTATGCAAGCACACATCACAACAAATAAAGCAACAAATATGGAAAAATAATTTTCCAACTATTATGGCCTTTTCCATCATTGTCCTCCATGTGCTGTCAACCCTAGCTGTTGCCATCTTTAGCCACCGCAATCGGGTCTAGCCACCACATCTATCTTGCTTCTTTTTTCGTTGTGCCTCTGGTCCACAAAAAGTACCACGCCTTGCAAGGATACGATCCGCGATAAAAATATAATTTTACATATATCGATCTTATATTTCATAAAGGAATGTACATATAATCTAGATTGAAACAAAAATGTAAAATCCTAAAACTAATACAGTTCCTGCTGTATTTAATACATACAATCATGCACACACAAAAATGCCCTTGACATGTCCAAGGGTCCAATCACACACAATATCTATAAGCCATAATAGTTGGAGCCTGTAACCACAGAGTTAGCACATCCTACTATTATCCTGCCTAAATTATGTATGACATGTGCATAATTAAACTGAAAACCAAACACACAGAGGTAAACCCTAGCTCTAATACCAATTGTTGGTTGATACTCGGAATATCATACCGGTTCCCCTGTACAAAAATTTTGTACAAGTCCTGAACCATTCCTAACAACCAATTGTGTTCTTTAGAAATTAAATTAGGAATTGTAAACAGAACTTAATATTATTGATTCCAAATTTAACTTATCTGTTCTTAGAGGTTTAGACTTGGATCATAAACGATACTTAACATTATTGATCCAAATCCACCCATGTTACAAATTCAATTAAATATTAATTTCAGAGATCGGCTTCCAGGTTAAACATGGTGAGCCACTAGGCCTTCTTGGGTATAGGAGCATCCACCACTTCCTAGACAAAGCCTTTCAACGAAATTTAATATTTAATTTCCTTATAGTAACCCTAGGTTTAACCAAAAAGAATAATCGAATCACAAGTTTGAAAAAAATAAAAAAAACACAAACTCGAATCACAAATTCAAAACCTAGAATCATATGCCTCTTGTGTTTGGTATTTCAAAATCTATACAAAGAAAACTAGTATGATGCGGAATAGAATTACTAATTATACCTTTCTTTGTAAGCAACAACCTCTTGATCTTCTATCGTATTCCTCTTCTTATCTTGGATGTCATGTGGGCGACGATCTACAAAGATGAGAACCAGCACCACCTTCCTCCTTGCAAGTTTCGACCACCAACCTTCAAGCTCCAAGGGATGCTAGAACAAAGCCTCCTTTCTCTCATTCTCCGGCCACCACAAGAGCTCCAAGAGAGGGTGCCACCTACCACTAAAGAAGAAGAGAAAAGGAAGACTAAGGGTCGGCCACACCAAGGAAGAGAAGAGAGGGAATAATAGATGTTAGGTTATGAGGTAAGACACCTTTACCCTCTCTTTTATATTCTTTGGTCTTGGCATATAAGGAAAGTTTTAATAAAAACTTCCTTATTCTCCTTGCCAACAAAAGGAAAATTTAAACAACAATTTCCTTTTAAACTTCAATGGCCGGCCACCACCTTGAGCTCCAAACAAGGAAAGTTTTAAAAACAAAATTAAAACTTCCTAATTTGTTTCTGAAAATTTTTAAAATAAAATTTCTCTTTTAAAAATTCCCTTCATGGTTGGTTATAATTATAGGGTTTACCTCCAACAATTTCCTTTTAAAACTTCAATGGCCGGCCACCACCTTGAGCTTGAGGAAGAAGATGATAGAATGAATGAGAATTACTCACAAATGAAACTCATCTTGCAATTGATGTGGTCGGCCACATTAAGAGGAGTTGTAACCTCCATGGAATGCCAAGAGTCACAACTCTTGGTAACTCCCATGAGGTGGCATCCCACTTAAGCAACCATGATGATGTGGAGCATCATCATTGGCCCACTCATTACCAACTCACCAATGAGGTGGCATAAAGTCAAGTCAAACTTGACTCTTCATCTTCCTCTCAAGTCAAGTCAAACTTGACTTAATCTCTCTCATGGTTGATCTAATCCAACCATTTAATTCAAACCAATTTAATATAATGAATCTAATTTATTTAATTAAATTGATTCAATGAGTCATAATCTAAATTAGACTCATTGAACACATGAATCAACTTGAGTCCAACTCAATTAGGCCAATTAGGATTACTCTTAATCCAATTTGATTCATCAAATGAATCTAATTCTCTTGGTTCATCATATGAACCTAATCTCCATCTAATTGTCCTTAGTGTGTGACCCTATAGGTTCTTGTAACGTTGGCAATACCCCTAAACCCATTTAGGAGCATAAGTAATGAGCGATATCTAGCAACACATCATTACTACCCAAGTTACAAGAATGTTGAGATCCAACATCACCTTGTGACTACTAATTGTGACTCCTCACAATATATGACAAGTGTCCTTCTATCCAAGACATCTAGATTGATCAATGTGAGGCATAGATCGTGTCATCCTCTAATCAATCTAAATCTTGAACTCCAAGTAGACTCACTAAATCAAATGAGCTCAATATCTCATATTGACTCATTTGGGCATGACCATGGACTTTGTGGTCTCACTCTATCAAGAATATCGTTGTCGCTCCCGTCATATAGGAGGGATAGATCCCATCTACATCACTCACATCCTACACGATTTAGATCTAATTAGTATTAAAAATATAGCTTCTGTGGTTTTATGTAATTTAAGTTTTTATGGATTTTTATGAGTAATTTTCTCGTAGAAGCGAAGCACAAGTGTTTATACACTTGTAGGCTTCGACTACCGAGAAGATTTTTTCGAAACGGCAAGGTTTCGGCCCAGAACTTTTTGAGACAGCGGACTAAGGCGCTGTAGGATCGCTTAGGGACACTCACGATGGTTAGATCGCGGGTAGGGGCGCTGCCCCTGGCCCCGCATGGGGATTCGTTCCGCGATTGCGCCCGAAAATCGCTAAACGGGACCGCCGGGAAATTTTACTCATAAAAATTGTAAAAATTAGTATTAAAATTACAGAAAATTATGGAAATTACATAATTTAGAATTATGTATAATTTATGATAGTCATGGTCCAAAAGACCCAATCTGATTGGATTTGTGTTGTAATTCATATTACAGCCTGCACGCCGTCATTTGTGTTGTGCGTGTTGTACATTTGATTTGCGACCTGCGCGTCGTGCCTTTCTCTATTATATATTCTTGTTGTAAATTAGTTTAGACTCAAATGTAACTCAAGTTTCAAAATTGTAATGTACAAAATTGGAGCGGTGGAAGGTCCACTCGAGACGGAGTTACGAGGAGGGCGCGAGCAACACAAGGTGGTCAAAGGGAGGAGCTTGAGAAGCTGTTGACCCTAGGTTGACCATCCGATCTTCTCATTGGCTTGAGAAGATCATAGTAGGGCCACGACTAATCATGAATTAATTTAATTAATTGCTTGTGTGTATGTGATGCATGATTAGTAATTAATTAGTGCCTAACGATTAGATTAGATCTAAATCGTGTACAAGATGCACCCTTTCGATTAGATTAGATCTATCGCGTATTTGATACACATCGACAATTAGATTAGATCTAAATCACATCAACTAAAATGCCTACCGTGCCGTGATACCTATCACTACCTCAATCACATGTGTTGTTGAATCTGCCAAAGCAGAGCAACACATATTATCTTGGTAGGGTACGGAGGGACAATCTTGGTCCCGCTTATCAACGCATGGGCGAGTATAAACTCAATTAGATTGAGTATTCCTAGTTAACTCAGTTGGATCGAATACAACTATAGGTATTCTTCCAAAAGTTGGAAAGATAGGACATAAATCACATTTATATTAATTCTTGGGCGTATTAGCCAAAGCTAACTCAAGTTTTAATATAACTGCGGATAATGATCCTATAAACAAGAGTTGCATAGAGATGTAATTGGTAAATCGTTACCTACCGATCATACTAAATCTTGGGCGTATTAGCCAAAACTAACTCAAGGGTTAGTATGATGTGGATCTTGTCTCACATGAATTATAGAATTCAGTGGAAGCATCATTTAGTTAAAAGCCTAATTAAATGATTTAAAAGAATATGATATTTATTTTCTGCATTTTTCTGTTGTAGATAACCATGACGTCAAATACGAACACTTTCTCCCTGCGTTCTGTCCTTAAGAAGGACAAGCTCAACGGAGCAAATTTCCTGGACTGGTACAGGAACTTGAGAATAGTTCTCATCCAGGAACGTAAACTGTACGTTCTGGAGAAGCCCATTCCGGAGGCTCCTCCTGCCAATGTCACGCGAGCAGACAAAGATGCTTACAAGAAGCATCAAGATGACACATTAGATGTGTCCTGTCTAATGCTCACGACCATGAACTCTGAGCTTCAGAAGCAACACGAGTTAATGGGTGCTTACGATATGGTTGAACATCTTCGTCAACTGTAGCAAGGACAAGCGAGGCATGAGAGATTTGAGATCTCAAGGGCACTATTTCAGTGCTAGATGTCAGATGGGGCTCCCGTAGGCCTATATGTACTCAAAATGATTGGGTACATAGAAAACCTACAGAGATTGGGATTCCTGGCCACTGACCCGATCTTGCAATCCTTGCCGGATAGCTATAGTCGGCTCTAAACTACAATATGAACGAAATTGACAAGCCCCTTGCCCGAGTTGCTTAACATGTTAAGAATTGAACCTTAAGAAGGCTAAGCCCCACTCTGATGGTTCGAAACACAAGGGCAAGGGCAAGCCCAAAGGCAAGGGAAAGTCCAAGCCAAGGGCAAAGGCAAGGCATTGAACCCCAAAGGAGGGGTCGCCAGGATGCTACCACGGTCAGACCGGTCACTGGAAGAGGAACTGCAAGGTGTACCTAGAAGATCTCAAGAAGAAGCGAAGTGAGACTTCCACTTCAGGTATATATGTTATAGAAGTCAATCTATCTATTTCTTCATCATGGGTATTAGATATCGGATGTGCTTCTCACATTTGTACTAATGTGCAGGCGCTGAGAAATAGCAGGACATTGGTGAAGGGCGAGGTGGACCTACGCGTAGGTAATGGAGCACGGGTTGCTGCTGTTGCTGTAGGGACTTATTTTCTATCTCTGCCCTCTGGGCTTGTATTAGAGTTGGATGATTGTTGTTATGTGCCTGCATTAACTAAGTACATAATTTCAGTTTCTTGTTTGGACAAGAAAGGTTTCTCTTTTATAATTAAGGATAAATGTTGTTCTGTTTATTTAAAAGATATGTTCTATTGTAGTGCACCTCTGATGAATGGACTCTACATTCTAGACCTTGAAAGCCCTATCTATAACATAAATACCAAGAGGTTCAAGTCAAATGACCTGAACCAAACCTATCTCTGGCACTGTCGCTTAGGTCATATAAATGACAAGCGCTTATCCCAGCTCCATAAGGATGGTTTGCTGGACTCATTTGATTTTGAATCTTATGAGACGTGCGAGTCATGCCTACTAGGCAAGATGACCAAGACTCCCTTTAGTGGACACAGTGAAAGAGCGACTGATTTGTTAGGACTCATACATAGTGATGTATGTAGCCCTTTCAATTGCACTGCTAGAGGCGGTTATAGGTACTTCATCACATTTACTGATGACTTCAGTAGATATGGTTATGTGTACTTGATGACACATAAGTCAGAATCCTTTGAAAAGTTCAAAGAATTCAAAAATGAAGTACAGAACCAGCTTGGCAAGAGTATTAAGATACTTCGATCAGATCAAGGTGGAAAATACCTTAGCCATGAGTTTCGTGACTACCTAGCTGAGTGTGAGATTCTATCCCAGCTCACTCCTCCTGGAACACCACAGTGGAATAGTGTATCCGAAAGGAGGAATCGTACCCTATTAGATATGGTACGATCTATGATGAGTCATACAGATCTTCCGACATACCTTTGGGGCTATGCTCTAGACACGACAGCTTTTATACTCAACCGAGTTCCATCTAAGGTCGTGATAAAGACACCATATAGGATATGGACTGGGAGAGATGCCCAGGTGTCTTTCATGAGGATTTGGGGTTGTGAGGCTTACGTTCGACGTCAAGTCTCAGACAAGTTAGGACCCAAATCCGACAAGTGCTACTTTATTGGATATCCCAAGGAAACTAAGGATATTACTTCTACATTCCCAGTCAACACAAGGTAGTTGTGGCAAAGACTGGGGTCTTTCTAGAAAGAGACTTTGTTTCTAGAAAGACTAGTGGGAGTACGTTCGATCTTGAAGAAGTTCAAGATGCGGACCATAGCACTGAAGCCTCGATGGAAGTTGAACTGGAACCACAAAGTGTTGTGGATGATGTTGTTCCATAAAGAGTTGAGGAACAACAACCAGTTCAAGTAGACATACCTCTTCGCAGGTCTGATAGGGCACGTCATCAGCCTGAGAGATACTCATTTCTCTTGTCTGACCATGATGACATTGTGTTCATAGAGGATGAGCCTACCACCTATCAGGAAGCTTTGATGAGACCAGATTTTGAGAAATGGCTAGAGGCCATGAGATCCGAAATGGAATCCATGTACACCAACCAAGTATGGACTTTGGTTGATCCACCTGAAGGGGTAAAACCCATTGGGTGTAAGTGGGTCTTTAAGAGAAAGACTGACATGGATGAACTTATCTATAAGGGTCGCTTGGTAGCTAAAGGTTTCAAGCAGATTCATGGTATTGACTATGATGAAACTTTTTCTCCAGTAGCGATGTTTAAGTCCATTTGGATCATGCTTGCTATTGCAGCTTACCATGACTATGAAATATGGCAGATGGATGTCAAAACCGCGTTTCTGAATGGAAACCTGCTCGAGGATGTGTACATGACACAACCTGAGGGTTTTGTAGATCCACAGCATACTAGCAGAGTATGCAAGCTGCATAGGTCCATTTATGGACTAAAGCAATCTTCTCGGAGCTGGAATCTTCGATTCGATGATGCAATCAAACAGTTTGGTTTCATCAAGAACGAAGATGAGCCTTGTGTCTACAAGAAGGTTGTAGGGGATATAGTTGTCTTCCTCATATTGTATGTGGATGACATACTACTCATTGGGAAGGACATCCCTTTGCTTCAGTCTGTCAAGACCTGGCTAGGGAGTTGCTTCTCAATGAAGGACTTAGGTGAAGCATCCCACATTCTAGGGATACAGATCTATAGAGATAGATCTAAGAGATTGCTTGGCCCAAGTCAGAGTACATATATTGACAAGGTACTCCTTCGGTTTGCCATGCAGAACTCCAAGAAGGGATTTCTGCCGATGTCACATGGCGTGAGTCTTTCGAAGACTCAAGGTCCCTCTTCTAGAGAGGAGAGAGACCGCATGGATCAGATCACTTATGCCTCAGCCATAGGATCTATCATGTATGCCATGCTATGTACTCGATTTGATGTCTCGTATGCTTTGAGCATGACGAGTAGATACTAGTCAGATCCAAGTGAAAGTCACTGGATAGCTGTCAAAAATATTCTTAAGTATTTGAGAAGGACTAAAGAATATTTCTTGATATATGGAGGCAATGACGAGCTAGCTGTAAAGGGTTACAGTGATGCTAGCTTCCAGACCGACCAGGATGATTATCGATCGCAGTCAGGGTTCATATTTTGCATAAATGGTGGTACTATGAGCTGGAAGAGTTCGAAGCAGGACACAGTAGCTGATTCTACGACAGAGGCCGAGTACATTGCTACATCAGAGGCAGCAAAGGAGGCAGTTTGGATCCGGAAGTTCATCACTGAACTTGGGGTGGTTCCCAGTATCGCTGACCCTATTGAGCTCTTTTGTAACAACAATGGAGCTATAGCACAGGCGAAGGAACCTCGCTCACACCAGCGGACCAAACACATACTACGGCACTTCCATCTCATTCGAGAGATTATCGAGAGAGGAGATGTGAAGATATACAGAGTACCTACAGAGGCTAACATCGCAGATCCCTTGACCAAGGCTTTGGCACAGAGGAAGCATGATGGTCACACTAGGTCATTGGGGCTTAGAGCCTACACTGATTGGCACTAGTGCTAGTGGGGGATTGTTAGTTAGAGCCCTAGAGCCAATCATTTGATGATTATATTATGGACTTATTGTATCATATTCTTATATATAAATAAAGGCATTTATTTTAGTTATTATACTTACTTGTATTTGTGTTAAATAAACTAAGTATAATAGCGTCCTTGAATAGAAGGTTCTCACCTATATCAATCGGTTAGTTGAACCGATAGTGAGATGATATAGGGAACACTACTCTTAATCATTCCTAGTCGAGTATTAATATTCAGGGACAATGTTAATGCAAAAAGACTAGAATGTAGGTCAACACGATGACTTGATCTCACAAGTCATGGATATAGAGATATCAAGTTGACACATGGGTATGCATTGGAGAATGTATACTGAATGACCCGCCATGATAAAGTATCATGGATCGTTATATGAGTGTCATATACTTTCTCATGTGGCTATTAGTATGACTACTAGTCCTTAGACCTAAAGTCACCATGGATCCCTACATAAGGAGTTATGTACTTTGGTTTCGTCAAACGTCACCCGTAACTGGGTGGATTATAAAGGCGATTACTGGGTATGTAACGAATTATGCAGAGGGATATGAGTGATGTAGATGGGATCTATCCCTCCTATATGACGGGAGCAACATCGATATTCTTGATAGAGTGAGACCACGAAGTGCATGGCCATGCCCAAATGAGTCAATATGAGATATTGAGCTCATTTGATTTAGTGAGTCTACTTGGAGTTCAAGATTTAGATTGATTAGAGGATGACACGGTCTATGCCTCACATTGATCAATCTAGATGTCTTGGATAGAAGGGCACTTGTCATATATTGTGAGAAGTCACAAGGTGATGTTGGATCTCAACATTCTTGTAACTTGGGTAGTAATGATGTGTTGCTAGATACCGCTCATTACTTATGCTCCTAAATGGGTTTAGGGACATTGCCAACATTACAAGAACCTATAGGGTCACACACTAAGGACAATTAGATGGAGATTAGGTTTATATGATGAACCAAGATGATTAGATTCATTTGATGAATCAAATTAGATTAAGAGTAATCCTAATTGGCCCAATTGAGTTGGACTCAAGTTGATTCATGTGTTCAATGAGTCTAATTTAGATTATGACTCATTAAATCAATTTAATTAAATAAATTAGGTTCATTATATTAAATTGGCTTGAATTAAATGGTTGGATTAGATCAACCATGAGAGAGATTAAGTCAAGTTTGACTTGACTTGAGAGGAAGATGAAGAGTCAAGTTTGACTTGACTTTATGCCACCTCATTGGTGAGTTGGCAATGAGTGGGCCAATGATGATGCTCCACATCATCATGGTTGCTTAAGTGGGATGCCACCTCATGGGAGTTACCAAGAGTTGTGACTCTTGGCATTCCATGGAGGTTACAACTCCTCTTAATGTGGCCGACCACATCAATTGCAAGATGAGTTTCATTTGTGAGTAATTCTCATTCATTCTATCATCTTCTTCCTCAAGCTCTCCTCAAGCTCTCCCTCTCCTTTCTTGGCCGAACACCATAGGTGCTAGCACACCTTTGTTTGGTCCCCTCCACCTAATTTTGTTCGTGTGGATACTTCTAGAGGGTTGTCTACTTTGACAATCTTGAGATCCGGCAAACCGTTGGACTAGCGGGATAGCGAAGGGCATCGCATCGAGGGTAATGCTCTTATCTAGTGTAGATCTAGACTTTAGAAACTCGTACTCATATTTTTGCCATATTTTTCTTCACACGGATCCGGTGGCCAGGGGTTTCGGGGTTTCCGCAACGCAGAAAAGCGGTTTTCATGGCCCGAAAAACCCAACAAAAATTTCTCTGGATGATTTACAAAAAGGAAAGTTTTCTCTAAAATTAAAATCTTCCTTTCAATCTACAAATAAGGAAAGATATCAAATCTTTTTTTAATCTTTTGTAGAAACTAAAAAAGGAAAGATTTAATTTTAAAACTCTCTTTTAAAATCATGAGGATGGTTACAAAAAAGGAAAGTTTTATCAAAAATTAAAATCTTCCTTTTAACTACAAATAAGGAAAGATATCAAACCTTTCACTTAATCTTTTGTAGAAAACTATAAAAGAAAATATTTAAATTTTAAATTCTCTTTTAAAAACATGGCTTCCACATAAGAAACGATTTTAAAAAATAAAATCCTTTTTATTTTAATGTGGCCGGCCACACCAAGCTTGGGTTCAAGCTAGGGCCAACCACCTAATGAAACCAACTCACCTTGGTTTGGCTGGCCCTAGCTTGGGCTCCAAGCTAGGCTTGACCGGCCACCTTAAGATGGGTAAGAAGGTGGGTATGGATGGGTATAATACTTTATAAATAAGAGGCTACGATAGGGACCGAAAGGAGGAATTGATTTTGGTCTCCCGATGAAATTAAGCTTCCCGTGTTCTCCCCGAACACCCAACTTAATTTCATCAATAATAATTCATACCACTAAAGAATTATTATTGAACTACCGCACCAATCTAGAATGTCCTTATCCTACAAGAAAGAGTTAGTCCGAGGCAAAAATAATAGTTTAAACTACCCTGTAAAAAAGAAGTTAGCACAATAGAAAAAGAGTAGTAATTAGATTACGTCTCACCGAGATCGGAATCTAGTCAAGATCTCAACTTAGAGTTTCAAAATGGTTCTAAGTTAGATCGGCGCCTAAGTTCCCTAACCGGGAACGCGTCCTCACCAAGTCACTCTCTTCTAGTGACTTACCTTAACTTACCTGCCAGATGTCTGGTCACCCCATCGACCCGTCTAGACTTCATGCCAGCTATCAGGTTAGCCCATTGACTTAGCTGGACTTCGTGCCAAACATCCGTTCAGCCCGTCGACCAATCTGGGCTCTCCTGTACACTTAGTTAAAGTGTTAGATCACAATGAAACTAACTTAACATACTTTGTCATTCATCAAAATTTGAGTTAGATCGTTAGTGATAACTGCACCAACAGTCTCCCCCTTTTTGATATAATGACAACCTGGTTAAGTTAGTGAAAAATATGTAAAAAGTAAGCAATCAATTAAGATGATTTTTAGGTTAGGATTTAGGGTTTGATATTTTGTATTTTGTTTGTTAACTAACTTAAACCCACCTAACCCTCCCCCTTTGACATTCATCAAAAAAGAATATAGAATAGATAAAAATAAATGGTTAAGTAAAAAAAAATAAAATTGCGAATCCGAACTAAAGTCAGATTGACTTGGGGGAGTTTATAGTAGAAAATATAGAAAATTTGCTTTAAACTTTTCAAAAATAACTAAGTTTGAAATAATGAATTTAGAAAACTAACTTTGCAAAATTTAAACTTTTATCTACTAGCTTTTTTGAAAAAGAATTTTGAAATAAAGAAATTAAAATAACTTTCAAACATAAGTTTTTATAAAGACTAATTTTCAAATATACATACTTTACAAAAATAAGATTAACAAAGTCAAGTTTATAAAATCCAAGTTACAAATCTAATTTTCAAAACTAAGTTTGTAAAATCAAAATTTTAAAACTAGGTTTGTATATAAGTTTTATATAAAAGTCAACTTTTTAAGAAACATAAGATTATAAAATCCAATTTTCAAAGACTTAGTTTTATAAAAATTAGTTTTCAAAAATAGATTTATTAAATTATATTTGCAAAAATAAATTTATAAGGCCATATTTAAAAAATATTTTCAAAGTGGAGAAAAATAATTTTGGTACTAAGTATGAGAATAAGTTGAATTAATCCTCTCCCTGAACCTGACATCAAAAATAACTATCTAATTGATTAGTTACTTGCTAACTATTAAAGGATAGCAGCTTTCACTTGGTTAGTCAAATTAAGTTAATTGCAATTAATTAATGTTTGACTAAGCTGAATAACTTAACTTAATTGATGTGTAGTTTGTATTTAACGCCCAGACTTATGTCGATGTACTGAAATAAGCATCTTAAGTCCAAGCAGTCTGCATATACATCTCACCCCTTTCTAAGTTTAGAAATACACAAACAAGGTAGCCCTAGTGTGTTGGTGAGATGCTCAAACCTTAGATCTATAGGAGCATGCTTTCTAAGGGATTGATCTATTCTAAGGCTAAAGCTGATTTTTGAAAATTCTAAAAATGGAAAATTTTGAAAACATAAAAGTTTTATCCTAGAATTTAAGAAAAATATTTTTGAAAACAATTTCTATAATTTAAGAATCATAGTCTATTAATCAGAATAAGACAGGTCAATATATCAATGAGTCAAAAATACAATAGTCAAGATAAGGTACACATAGACAGTAGCGATCTAGTCTATCGGGATGATGAGGAAGGTGGTCCGGACCCCAAGGAGCGTAACATCTCTATCATCTCAGTATGACGGGTCCAGTCATGCTCTCGGGAGCTAGACAGGTCATGTCAAAGGTCAAAGATCTCCTATCGCAAGTCGGAGACCTCCTGCCACATCTCCTGTCATAAGTCAGAGACCTCCTACTGCATACCTCGATGAAAATCGAAGACCTCTTGACGGAGACTTGTTATAGATAGCTCTAGTTTGGCAACTCGATCGCCTAGAGTGCGAGGAGCGGGACGTGGTGCTCGGGCTGGGGGTGGTGTCGGGGCAGGAGTGGCCTCGTCGAATAGTGTGATCATAAACTCATCCTGCTCTGCCTCCTCCTGGGCATCCGGGTCAGGCTGGTGTTGTGCCCCCCTCCACCAGGATAGGATACCCTCATCATCGATATGGATACCACCTAAAGAGAAATTCCTAGATCGTACAATGTTAAACTCAGTCAGGACTCGACATCACCTCTGGTGACGTCAATATGTAGGGAGGTAATATATGCCGTCAAAATGTGACAGTACGGTATATGAACTCGTGCACTGGTGATGACTCCGGCTGAGTAGATAATGGCCTGAAAGATATGTAGGCTAATGTCTATATCTAATCTATGGCAAAAGGCATAAAGTAGAAAAGAGTGAAATGGATGCATCATCGCGATGTTGTGAGTGGTCAACGGCAAAATACAGGAGACTAACACCCTATAGAGGGCATAGTCCTAAACTCGAAGGGAAACTAACCTAAACATAGTAACAGTGGATACTCGCTCTCCCTAAAAAAAATACGAATAAATCGTATCAAGAGTAATATGGGAGTAAGGATCACCAAATGGTAGATCCCTAGGAGGGTAGCACTGAAAAGTGCATGTAGATGGTCGTAGACCTAAAAAGGTCTGGATGATGGTAGAGGATAGCGTGATATCAATACCAGCTGCCCTAGTAGTATATGTAAGGTCATCTACCCTGACTAAGTTGTTGTACAGTTCAGCACATAAATCTATGTTAACTGAACTGGTACAGTAAACAAGGTTCTGCAAGCTGTAGTAGTCAATGACCTCTACAGCTGGAATGCAAGAGCGAAAGAAAAACTGTCTATCTAAACACCTAGTCTAGATAAGCATATAAATGATAGAGTCAAACATAATCCTAAGTTCTTCAGTAGGGAACCTAGGGTCAATACTAGCAGTCGAGGGCCCAACACCAGTATTAGGATGTTCCCTACTTCATTAAAAAAACTAGATTAAGCAATAAATTATAGGAAATATTTAAAAAATTTAGAAGAAGAATGAAAGTTTACTGACGCATCGTGAATAAAAATACTAGAGTGTAATAACCGAAGAAGAAAGTAAGATTTTAATTTTAATCCCTCTCGCATTAAAACTCGATGAGAGTCTTGGCAAGAGTGGAAAGGTGAGGCGCAAGGAGAGGGGTCGTCGCTGCCGCCCCTTATATAGCGCGGTCCGGGCGCCGGAGTAGAGGCCGGGGCGAGGCGCCAGAGTGCCTTCCGGGCACCCCGAAAGGCAATACCAAGGGTGCCCGCCCCTAGTTTCTGACCGTTTTTTTTAGTTAAAAAAAGTTTTAAAATAAATTTTTTTAAAAAAAAAATTTAAAAGAATTTTTAAGTTAAATTTTTAAAGTGATTTTTAAGTTAATTTAAAAACAATTAAAACAAATTTTAAGTTAAATTAATTTTAAAATAATTTTTTAAAAGAATTTTTAAGTTAAAATTTTAAAGTAATTTTTAAGTTAATTTAAAATAATTTTTAAGTTAAATTAATTTTAAAAGAATTTTTAAGTTAAATTTTTAAAGTAATTTTTTAGTTAATTTTAAAATAATTTTTAAGTTAAATTAATTTTAAAATAATTTTTTTAAAGAAATTTAAAGTTACATTTTTATAATAATTTTTAAGTTAAATTAATTTTAAAAGAATTTTTAAGTTAAAAATATTTAAAATAATTTTTTTAAGTTTAAGTTAAAATAATTTTTAACATAATTTTTAAGTTAAAAAGATTAATTTTTTAAGTTAAAATAATTTTTAAGTTTTTTTTATTTTAAAATAATTTTGAAATCGAATTTTTAATTTAATTTCATTTAATTTAAATTAAATTAAATTTAATTTAATTTAATTTAATTTAATTTAACTTAAGTTAATTTAATTTAATTTAATTTAACTTAACTTAATTTAATTTTAATTTAATTTAAGTTTAATTTAGGTTAATTTAATTTAAGTTAAGTTAAGTTAATTTAATTTAATTTAATTTAATTTAATTTAAGTTATTTTAATTTAGTTTAATTTAAATTTTATTTAAGTTAATTTAATTTAATTTAATTTAAGTTAAGTTAATTTAATTTAATTTAATATTATTTAATTTAAATTTGATTTTTGTCCTTAGTCATCTCACCCGATCTAAATTTTCAATCAAGGAATCCTATAATTTTGTAAGATGAGTTAAATTCGATTTTTTAGGGTTTGGTTTAACTTTGTGTTAGATTAAGGTTTAACTTTGGACTTAATAAACAGACATTTTTTGGATAAACTTCTGGGCTATGGTGATTCACTTGGACATCATTAGAGTAACCATGCTTTCGAGAGTTTCCAAATAGTCCTATCCACTGAACTTAATACAAAACCTTGGTCTAACTAGTTAAGATCCGTAAGGTGTAGCTTCGGTTAATTCCACTAAGCCAAATGCATCAGGTCAAAGTCATATTTTCCTAGACATGCATAGACAAACTTTCCCTAACGTACTATCATCCAAAACTTCACCAATACCGTTGGTCAAGTTAAACTGTTGTCCCTTTTTAAACTAGTCCTAATTACCCTACTGGGTATGTTAGTTTTTGGTTACCTTGTCGAGTAAGTTAGTTTTGGAGATGCCAGCTATTCTGGAGTCTCCCCCTGAATTATTGATCCAATTTAGTTTTGAGTTTATATCGATTACTTCTATAATTATATTTAACTTGATGATAGTCTGATTTGTGGTAGGTTCTGAAGTTTGTTTTTGGTTTCGTTGGTCTAGATTTGTATTTTGACTTTTGATTTGGTTTATTTGATTTTACATAATATATTTTATCTTTGGGTATATAATATTGGTTAATTCCTACTTGCGTGGTTAAGCATGCTTTCGGAACTGAAGCTTTAGTTTGTTGTTTATGTTGAGTTATTAGTGATATAAATGTTTTATTTGAACTTGACTTATAGCCAAGTCCGGTTTTATTGTAAATAGCTTTTTGACTATTTAAAATAAGATCTAAATTTTTTGATCTTGTTGTAAATTTTTCTAAAAGCCCTTTTAATTTATTAATTTCTATTTTTAGTGTTGACTTTTCCTCCTCAAGTGTTAAATCTTGAGTTGGATTAAAATTTGTAATTTGTTCCTTAAGGTTTTGGTTTTCCTCAAGGAGCAATTTATTTTCATTTTCAATTGCAGTTAATTTTTTATCTAAACAAGCAATGACTTTGAAAATTTTCTTATTTAGACTAAGGTATACCTCTTCGGGGCCTTCGAAAATGAGTACGGACTCGTGGCTTGATTCGGGTTCGGACCCGTCTTCCGATTCTGACTTGTGGGCCATCAACGCGAGGTGGTTTTGGTGCTTTTGGTCCTCGGCTTCCAATTCTTCTGAAGATGAGTCACCCCATGTTGCTTTAAGAGTCTTCTTCTTGGTTGTCTTCGACTTGTCGCTCTTCAACTTCGGGCACTCGTTCTTGTAGTGACCTTTCTTATTGCACCCGAAGCAAGTCATGTTCCTTGGTTCAATTGGGGAGTTGATCTTCTGTAGGTCTTTTCTGCTGAAGTTCTTCTTCCTCCTGGTGAATATCTTCCTTACCAGGTTCGTCAGGTACTCTTCATCTTCAGAATCTTGGTCGGACTCATCTTGAGGTTCAGGTTTGGTTTTTGTCTTTTCTTTGGAGGAACCTACAAACAAAGCGATACCTTTCTCAGTTCTGGCGTTAATCTACTCGTGTAACTCAAGTTCGCAAAATAACTCTTCTAATTTTAACTTTGAGAGATTCTTCGAAATCTTGTAAGCATCCACAATGGATGCCCACAATGCATTTCGAGGAAACGCGTTTAGAGTGTACCTGATTAAGTCACGATTCTCCATTTGGTAGCCTATCGCGTGAAGTCTGTTGAGGATGTCTTTGATCCTTGCATGGAGTTGACTTACCGTTTCTTCTTTATGCATTTTAATATTAAAGAGTTTATTTAAAAGAAGGTCACGTTTAGTTACCTTGGCGTCGCTTGTTCCTTCATTTAGTTCGACCAGCTTGTCCCATAATTCCTTCGCATTTTGGTGTGGGCCCACTCAGTTCAGTTCTTCCCTCGTCAGTCTGCATTGCAATGTGTTGAGGGCTTTGAAGTCCGTTGAGACTTTATTTTTCATTTCCGGAGTCCACTGTTCCGGATCCAGTGGATTTCCGGAGTTGTTGACTAACGCCTTGTATCCTCTGGTGATGCTGAACCACTGGTCAAAATCGGTCTTCAGATAGACCTCCATTCGCTTCTTCTAGTAAGGAAAATTGTCACCGTTAAATAAAGGGGGCGGACTGTATTGAAGCCTTCGATTTGAGATATTTTACCTTGCACACAAACAAATAAGGAAACAAAAAAAAATCTCAAGACTTGGTCTTGGATTAGTAGTGCGAGATTAAATAAAAAATCTAAAACTGAATTGGTGTTGCACCAGTTCAGCTTAATTGCTACAAAAAATATTCCAAAAAGGTTGTAACGACCCGGCCCTTCGGCCTCTTGGGCGCCCTTGTGACAGCCCAACTGGTGGCCCTTATTTCGTCGGCCCATTTGGCGACTTCTAATGTCGTCGACCGACGACCCTTGGCCGTGCTGTTACTCACTAGGACTTTCCACCCCTGGCTAGTGGATTTTTGCCTTCCCCAGGATTCGAACTCTAGACCTCCAGGCTTAAGTACTAGAGTTTATGAATCCTGGTAGCCAAGTGAGCGACACTCACTTGGCTACCAGGATTCATAAACTCTAGTACTTAAGCCTGGAGGTCTAGAGCGGCCAAGGGTCGTCGGTCGACGACATTAGAGGTCGCCAAATGGGCCGACGAAATAAGGGCCACTAGTTGGGCTACCACAAGGGCGTCCAAGAGGCCGAAGGGCCGGGTCGTTACAATAAAAAGACGCCTTTTTATTGTAACGACCCGGCCTTTTGGCCTCTTGGGCGGCCCATTGGCGGCCCCTTATGTCGTCGGCCCATTTGGCGACCTCTCATGTCATCGACCGACGACCCTTGCCGTGTCGTTACTCACTAGGACTTTCCACCCCTGGCAGTGGATTTTTGCCTTCCTCAGGATTCTAACTCTAGACCTCCAGGCTAAGTAGTAGAGTTTATGAATCCTGGTAGCCAAGTGAGCACTACTCTCTAGAGGTGGACGCTACTTTACTACTAACTTTAGTTAACCGGTATGATCGAAACCACGAGAAGTCTCTACCGAAAAATTTCGGCAGGAACTTCTCTGGGGGCATGACAAAGTTGAGTATTGCTAATATTAGCATAAGTAACACTAGTAAGTAGAGTTAATAGTTAAGTAACGGTCACCTTAGAGAGTAGTAAGGAAGGTGGGTCGTTACAAAGGTAATAATGTCAGTTTGGATTATAACGTAAAACTTAAAGCCGAAAGAAAGAAAGAAAAAAAAATTCACCCCCTTGTCTGATTGGTGGTTGCACCAAACCAGAGCGGTACCTGCTCTGATACCACTTGTTGGATCGTGAAAGTCGATAGAGGGGGTGAATATTGATCGAGAAATTTTAAGCGAGTACACAGCGGAAAAACGAAAATAAAACAATGCTAACACAAACCAATTTACTTGGTTCGGAGCCTTGGTCGACTCCTACTCCAAGGCCCGCACTCGTCGTGTGCTTTCGTTAGACAATCACTAATAGTTCGTAAAAAGGTTTACAAATTTGAGTACAAGAACTACAAAAAATGAACAATACCGACAACAATAAACAGAACTTGAGCCGCAGGTTATCGGAGAAGCAGCGTCGCAGGAGCACAGCGCAGTAGAGCAGATGTCATTGTTGTTTTTTGCTTCAGGACTCACCCTCCTTATATAGGAGGCTCCGGGCGCCCGGATCCCTTCCGGGCGCCCGGATCCCTTCCGGGCACCTGGACTGTGACATAGCCCAGCCAACCAGTGAGCTCCACGTGCGACGACTGCGTCAAGATGAAATTTACCTTCCAGGCGCCCGGACCAACTCCGAGCGCTCGAATCCCTTCCGGACACCCGAACCACCTTTCTCCAGAATGTCCTTCTCCTGCAAGAAAGAGTTAGTTCGACGCAAAAATAATAGTTTAAACTACCCTGTAAAACAGAAGTTAGCACAATAGAAGAAGAGTAATAATTAGATTCCGTCTCACTGAGATCGGAATCTAGTCAAGATCTCAACTTAGCGTTCCAAAATGGTTCTAAGTTGTATTGGCGCGTAAGTTCCCTAATTGGGAACGTGCCCTCACCAAGTCACTCTCCTCTAGTGACTTACCTTAACTTACCTGCAAGACGTCCGGTTAGCCCGTCGACCCATCTGGACTTCGTGACAGTTTTTAGGTCAGCCTGTCGACCTAGCTGGACTTTGTACCAGACATCCGGTCAGCCCGTCGACCAGTCTGGGTTTCGTGCCAACTATCAGGTCAACATGTTGACCTAGCTGGACTTTGTGCCAGACATCCAGTCAGCCCATCGACCAGTCTGGGCTTCTCCTGCACACTTAGTTAAAGTGTTAGATCACAATGAAACTAACTTAACCTACTTTGTCATTCATCAAAATCTGGGTTAGATTGTTAGTGCTAACCGCACCAACACCTCCAAATGTAGCAACACTCCTGGCTAGATATTTAAAATAAGAGTACAAATGTTATTTTAATCCATCCTGATCTAATAAGAAATACAATCAAATATCAACTGAGTTACAAACTTGCACAGTAATGTCCATATAGTATACCTCAAATTCATAAGTCGGACTCTGTTTTTTCATAATCCTTATATAAACGTTTATGATTTAACTATCAATAGGCTTACCAAACAAAAAAGGACAGAATACATGTCCAATCAAGCTTAGGAAGTCATCTTGCTAAATGACAACATTAGATGGAGAGAAAAATTATTTTCATTACAAATGTTGAGAAAGAAGTGTTAAGATAAAAGTTAACATATTCAAATTAAACTTACTCTAAATCATCCCTAGATAGAAATTCTATCAACACCTTTCTCTCTTCTTCTGATCCTTCTTCATGGCCATAGAAATCACCTATCCCTTTATATGCATCTATTTTATTCCTAGTAGGACTCTTGTCATCCTTCTCAACATCTACGATGGATTTTATCTATGTGGCAACATATTTAGTAATATAAGTTAAAATCCATACATATTTAGCAACAATATAATAATACACAAAAACTATTAGACTTCAAAATAATCATTCTAGGTTATGCTCCATCTACCTATTATATTCCCTTCCTCCTACGTTTTAGTGTTGAGCTAGGGGGAGTCACAAATATTGACACCTTTCTTTTTGCGACACGATCAACCCTATTCCTCATAGTATCCACAATAGAAGATTGAAAAAGACTAATCTTCTCTATTTTTGAAGTAGCAACGTCACTACCAGAAATATACTCTTCACTTGAATCACTATTCTTTTCTACTTCTAATCCATCACCATTTGATCCTACCAATCCAGTGTTTTCTTTATTCAATTGAGAAATAACATATTTTACCATCAAATCCACATTATCATCCAAGTTAGGAGCTAGAATTTCATTCACTTCCACATTCAACTCGAATAACTCGGCAAATTCAGTCTCACCACCGACTTTGACTTCAACGTTCTTATTCTCTTCAAAATTACAATTTTTTCTCACCACCTATTTTTTCACTAACTGGTTCTGCCTCCACATCATCATTACTCTTTTCTTCACTCCTTGGTTCAGTCATCATCTTCTCATTAGCTAATTCATGACATTTCACATAATGATTTTACCATCAAAATAATGTAGTCAAAAAATGTCTTATCATCATTATTTAACATAAATAATTTCATTATTTCTATATTTACCAAAGAACTTCCTTGTTTGCTGCTTAACAGAATCTCCTCATCCGAAAATGGTACTATGTCCAACACCTTTTCATAATTATAAATAAAATATCACTTCTACAATCATATTTAAAAAAATATATATATTAAAAACATAGCAACTTACCTTGCTGAAATCAATGTCGATAAATAATCTCTCGGCAACATCACATTGGATGAAAATCTTACTTCTTTCCCAACGAAACAACCAGGGAAAACACCATAAAGACTGTGCATATCCAAATGAAGGTATTCTTTCATAATCACTTTTCAAAAATTAAAATCTCACCATTATGTCAATAGTACAACCATCTACATACTTTTTGCTTCCTTCATTACTGGTAGTATGTAAAAAAGTTGGTGACACATAAATCTGTATGCTGCATCTCCCCATAAGTAATCAAAGAACATTGTCAGGTTATCAATGTAGGACATAATATATCGAGTGGAATAGTTATCAATAGAAAAAATAACATAGATAAATAGAAGAAAAATAAACAGCCTAACAAAATTATCCACTTCAGAATCCTTCTCTAATCCAGCTAATACAAGCATTTTATCATGAATTGTAGTCATATTTATGTTGCCGAATTTTCCTCCAAATAACCGAGCCACAAATTTGGACTTCATGCTGGCATCCAAATCAATAAGTTGCCCCACATATGTCAAATCAAGGATGATGCAAAACTCGGTCGATGTGAATGGAACTACAATGTTGTCACCAAACAAGAAAGAACATGAAGACTGTTGGAATTTACTTAATACTAAATCTATTCTAATACTACTAATTGGCATCTCAAGAATCTCGAGCCATGGAGCAAGTGGAGTGCTTTTGATCCTCTCTTTTTGCTTATTACCCAAATTGGGAAACACTTTATCCAACACAGTTTTGAAATATGTCGGTGAACAATGCGAACATAATTGTTTGCTGCTCTTGTGTTTGGTCTTCTCCATAGATTTCCCCTTAACCTCTTTTGATTTTATAACTCTAGTTTTCTTTCCCATTTCTGCATAAAAACAAATTACTTAACAATTCATACTGATCCTATCCGGAAACTGAGTTAGACGGACCGCTAGGTGTGGTGGCTGGAATGTTGACTGAATTGCTATGGCTCGGAGGGGGGGGTATACTGAGATAGCTTCTATGTTGACTAAGTCATCAGAATTCCTTTGGTCAACACTACCGCAGCCAGTGATTGGGTCACCCCGATCTCTGGTGCCCCAATGCTTGAGGCAGATCCAACGAATATATAAGGTACAGACTAATAGTAAAATAATGAAATGAATGTAGAATGGGTATGATAACGTACCCTGGCTTAGGGGGCGCCCTCTGGTGGATCAGTGTGCTGGTCGGGACGCTGCTTGAGTTATCATGACCCAGAAGAGCAAATGACTTTCAGCAGGATGAAGAGATGGGTCTGACAGCACTTAGTCGAGCACCACATGGATCTGAAAGATGGCATGCAGGCCGGGACTGTTGGTGTAATCAACCTCCAAGGTTTTAATGTCCGACAAATATGTTTAAGTATGTTTAATGGATCTTGATGATGGGAAGTCCTAGTCATGGCTAGACAAGGGTGGGAAGTCAACCGAGTGACTAGTCCTAACTACGGTTAGGCAAGGGAAGTCCTAGTTGTAGGGTAGGTAAGGAAAATCTCGGTATATCGCGGAAGCCAGGTGGATTCAATAGGTATGGAGGACCTGATCCCTGGGTAGCCTAATATTGAGGCAAGGGAAATCTCGGTAGATCGTGCAAGCCAGGTGGATAGGTCTAGAGGACATGATCCTTGGGTAGTCGAATACTGAGTCTTGGTGAGTAAAGCCAGGTGGAGAAAACTCTAGGGGGTGGTAACCTTAGGTTTTGGTGAGTGAAGTCAGATAGAGAAAATCTTAGAGGGAGATAACCTTAGGTAACGAGAAGTCATGGAGGAGTGAACTCCAAGCAAGGTTGATCGGTGGATCTTGGTGATTCTAAGTTTAGTTTTACCATAGCATTCTGTATTACTGTTATTATTGCTGGCTAATATAGTATTGCAGGAAAGGCCCTAGTGAATCAGGTGATCAGACACTGAGTAGAGAAAGTTCAAATGGACCAACACTGTTTTGACCCGCTGTGCAGCCAGCCCACCTTTGCACCCGAGGTGCCTCCAAGCTCCATGGAGGGTGCCTCGAGTACTGTTCATCCGAGGAAAACTTTGTATTTGTCCCTATAAAATATGTTAGTCCCAAAAATACCTTGCAGCACAAAGTTAGTACATAATACACATAACAAAGTATTTGATAGTCACTAGACTGTCCGGTTCTGACTTCAGATTTCCAACCGGAAACCCTAGGTCGAACCGACGCCTACTGTTCCCTCTTTTGGGGAACGCGTCCTCACCTACTCCACTCAGGAGAGCATACCTGATGCCAGTCTGGTCCTCCAGACTGACTGGACTTTTCGCTTAGGGTTACCACCCCCTAGGACCTAAGGTTACCCCCCTTAGGATTTTCCTCCACCTAGGGTTACCACCCCTTAGGACCTAAGGTTGCCGCCCCTTAGGATTTTCTTCTACCTAAGGTTACCACCCCCTAGGACCTAGAGTTACCACCCCCTAGGGTTTTTCCTCCACCTAGGGTTACCACCCCCTAGGACATAAGGTTACCACCCTTTAGGATTTTCCACCTGCCTAATCATAGTTAGGACTTTCCTGTAAACTCATTTGTACATGTAAAATAACAAATAATCTTAACTTTAAATCTCTTTTTCATTATCAAAACTTGGGTTTGATCATCTGATGCTTCCCGTACCAGCAGGTCATGGGTGGTCAGCGGCAGCTAGGAGGTGGCTGTCGGTGTGGAGAGGAGGTGTCGATGAATGGGAGTCTATTGGAGTGTGTGAGGAAAAAGGGGGTTGTTGCCCATGTGACGGGAGACAACAACGAGGTGCGTCTTGGTGGCTAGATGCAATGGCAGCCGCTGGATGCAGCGGTGGCCATCAAAGAGAGAGGAAGAGAGGAGAGGGCCATGGAGGCAGCAGGCATCGATGGCAAACGGCGTCGGAGGCAGTGTTCATGAGGGTGGGGCGGTCTTCCTCAACATGAGGCAGTGGCATATCGTAGGAGAGAGAAGAGGAGAGGCGAAATCGGTGTCATTAGGATGGAGAAGGAAGAAGGGAGCTGACTGTTATGAGGGACGACGGCCGCATGGGGTGACGTCGTAGGTGGCAGGGGCGGCGACGAGCTTGCCACCATGGTGGCGGCGACCACAACGAAGAAGAGGCCTCTCCCTTGCGCATGAACAATATCCCCTCTAAAAAGCCCTAGCTAGCAATTGACCAAAATGCCCATCCTCTTTTCCCTAATTACTCCGGGTCCCTAAGACATATCCACATCACAAGCCTCCTCTTCAAGTCTAGTTAAAGGAGGTGCAAGTCCGACTAACTAGACCAAGCCTAATGTAAAAGAGGAATCGCTACTGAATGCAGGATCAGCTCGTTGGGCTCATCGTATAATGTTGAACGAGTAGTTGTGGCGATGCCGAGTAAGTGACTAAAATAGTATCACGCGAGCGACAAAAAATAGTGTCGAGCGACGCTCAATCGAATGACAAGCAGGAGATCGAGCGATATCGAACAGATGGGCGAGCGATGCTGAGTAAAGCGATTAGGGCTGTAAATGAACCAAGCGTTCGTGAACAAGCTTGGTGTTCGGCTTGGTAAGAGCTTGTTTATGTTCGTTCAATATGCATTCGATTAATTAAACAAACAAGCTTGAACAGCTCGTTAAGCTAAACAAACAAGCTTGAACACATATGTGTTCAGCTCGTTAACGTTCGTGAACAACGTTCGTGAACAATGTTCGTGAACAACGTTCGTGAATAATGTTCGTGAACAACGTTCGTGAACAATGTTCACGAACAATATTTATTAATAAAATTCTTTTCAATATGCTAAATAAACAATAAAATAAAATAAATAAATAAATTTAAATTATCAATCTTAATAACCAATCAAACAATTAAAGTTTCAAACAATCAAACAAGCTTGAATTGAGAGCTTGATAACATCTAAACGAATCAAGCTCAAACCAAGCTCAAGCCAAGCTCGAACCAAGCTCAAGCCAAGCTCAAACCAAGCTCAACTCAAGCTTGAATTGAGAGCTTGATAACATCTAAACGAACCAAGCTCAAACCAAGCTCAAGCCAAGCTCAAGCCAAGCTTGAATTGAGAGCTTGATAACATCTAAACGAACCAAGCTCAAGCCAAGCTTCAAACAAGCTCAAGCTTATAAAAAATAAACCAAGCCAAGCTTGAACACTCATTTCAAAAGCTTGGTTCATTTTAAGCTCGGCTCGGCTCGGCTCGGTTATCTTATCAAACAAGCTTGAACACCCCAAAGCTCGGCTCGGCTTGGCTTGTTTACAGCCCTAAAAGCGATCGGGCAGTTATTCAAATGCCAAGCAAGAAGTAAAACAAGTGTCGACCGAGCAGCGAATATGGGACAAAGCGATGAGTGAGACGCAAGCGATGAGTGACATGCAAAGTGACGAGTGAGACGCGAGCAGTGAATGTCGAGCAGAGCAGTACGTGAGATGCGTGCGGTGAGTGTAAGATAGAACGACTGTTAAGATAGGTATCTGTCCCAGGATTTACCCCGATTGGGAAATTAATGGGTCATATGAGAAATGCACTCTTATAACTCGCTTTCGGGTAGGAGTCTGGGAACCCAACCAAGAGAGTACCAAACTGGCAGTCGAATGGAATCGAGCAACTACAAAGAGGACGGGTGAGCAAAGCCTAGCGAACGATCGAGAAAATGTTGATCGGGCAATCGAGAGAGCGCTGAGCGGGTGGAAAGACGACGGACGAGCGGTTATGAGCGCCCGACCGAGAAAATGTCGACCGGGCAATCGGGAGAATGCCGAGCGAGTGGAAAGATAACTAATGAGCGGTTTCGAGCACATGACCGAGAAATTGCCGACCGAAAAATTGGGAGAACGCTGAGCGGGTGGAAAGACAACGGACGAGAGGTTCTGAGCGCGCGACCGAGAAAATGCTGACCGGACAATTGGGAGAACGCCGAGCGAGTAGAAAGATGATGGATGAGCGATTCCGAGCGCGCGACCGAGAAAATGTCGACTGGGCAATCAGGAGAATGCCGAGCGGGTGGCCGTAAGAATATCAAGCGATACAAGCGAGTGGCTAAACGGATGGTCGGGCAATACTTATCGGTCAACTAAGAGAATGTTGACTGGGCGCTCGAAAGAATGTCAAGTGGGTGCAAACCCTGTGTGCTCTGTGAGCTAAGTCAAGCACAGATCCCGATGGATCAAAATCAGACGAGGATAAAGCCTGTGGATCGAGTGTGAACAAGAGCGAAGCTCTGTGAGAACAAAAGTGCAAACTTGTGCAGAGCCCTCTGGGCTGAGTTAGAAGCGGATCCCAAGAGATCGAAAGACACAACATCACTGCACCGAATGGGCGTGAAACCCATGAGATTGAAAGCGAATGTGAGAGGGGGCAAAGCCAGAGAGCCGAGTGGGCATGAAGCTCGTGAGCCTAGCGGAGAGTGGGACGAGTGCTAACTGAACGACAAGTCAGACAAAGCGGCGAGTGAAACTAGTGTGAGTGTCGGGTAGAGGAACAAACCTGACTGACTAGTCGTTGTGTCCGACCGAGAGGTCATTGGTCATAAGAGTCATGCTCACTTATAACTTGCACTGGGGCGAGAATCTGGGAAGTCGATCAAGAGGTCGTTGGTCGTAAGAGCATGCTCGCTTATAACTCGCACTGGGCGAGAGTCTAGTGTTGGTGCGGGAAGCATCCGACGATCGAACCTAGGTTTTGATAATGGCAAAGGGATTCAAAGTTAAGATTCCTTGTTATCTAACGTGCTTAAATGAGGTTTCAGGAAAGTCCTAACTGTGGTTAGGCAGGTGGAAAACCCTAGGGGGTGGTAACCCTAGGTAAAGGAAAACCCTAAGGGGTGGTAACCTTAGGTCCTATGGGGTGGTAACCCTAGGTGGAGAAAAATCCTAAGGGGTGGCAACCTTAGGTCCTAGGGGGTGGTAACCCTAGGTGGTGAAAATCCTAAAGGGGGGTAACCTTAGGTCCTAGAGGGTGGTAACCTTAGGTCCTAGAGGGTGGTAACCTTAGGTCCTAGAGGGTGGTAACCCTAGGTGGAGAAAAACCCTAGGGGCGGTAACCCTAGATCCTAGGGGGTGGTAACCCTAGGTAGAAAGTCCAGTTGGTATGGAGGACCGGACTGGCACCAGGTAATTTCTCCTGAGGGGAGTAGGTGAGGGCGTGTTCCCTGCAGAGGGAATAGTAGGCGTCGGGTCGACCTAGGATTTCTGGTCGGAGATCCGAAGTTAGACCCGGACAATCCGATGACTGTCACACTCTATATTCATACTGTTATCTATGTGCTAATATTGTCTTGCAGGGTATGTTGTTGTTTTGGGACTAACATGTCTTGCAGATACAAAAGGAATAAGCTAAGTCTCGGATGAACAGTGTCCAAGGCGCCTCCATGGAGCTTGGAGGTGCCTCGGGTGCATAGGAATTGAAGTCTGCGCGACAATGCTGGATGCGCCTCGGATGGAGCTGGAGGCACCTTGGACCAGAGATTGGAGGCGCCTTGGAGTGGCTTGAAGGCGCCTTCAAGTGGATGAGTTGCGACCAGGTCCGTTCTGATCCACGCGGCTGACTCGGCTTGTTGGAGGCGCCTTGGATGGTGTTGGAGGCACCTCCAGCAGTGTATAAAAGGAGCTCTCAAGTAGCAAGTTAAGGCATCAGATTCCAAGCAACCTTTCTGCAACTGGCTGCTAACGAGAAGTTCCGACAAAGCTACAACTTGACGCCGACGACCTGGAGTCTTATTTCTTCCATTTCTTTTGTCGTCGGTATATTTATTTGCTATTAATTGTACTTCATTTGTAAATCTTTTATGATATTAGTTGTTGCCCAACGTAAACGCTCAACGAGTGTGGGCCTTGGAGTAGGAGTCGCCACAGGCTCCGAACCAAGTAAATACCCTGTGTCTCTCTGTGGTTGTCTCTTATTTTATTCCGCTGCATTTCTTTGATAAAGTTTTAAATCGTAAATGAATTAGCCACGAGCGTTATTCACCCCCCCCCCCTCTAGCGCGATCTCGATCCAACAATTGGTATCAGAGCCCGAACTACCAGAAGGTTTAACCACCAACTGTACACAAGAGCTATGGTCTGATTGAGCCATGTGGGTACAAAATTGACCTCGAACAAAAAAAGTGGGGGCTCCTATGTTCGGATCAAGAGACACCAGGTAGGAAGTCCTAGTAGGTCGGGTGGACCGAGGGGCAGAAAGACCTGGTGGGTCGAGGATCAGACATGGGAAGCTTGTGGTCCTTTGTTTGAGGGGGGATTGTTGGTGTTGCAAGGTTGCAAGCATAGTCCCACATTTAAAATGTATGGGAAAGATCATGGGTTTATAAATAGAAAGATATCTCCATTGGCTTGAGGCCTTTTGGGTAGAGCCCAAGAGCTAAACCATGAGGGCTTAGACCCAAAGTGGGCAATATCATGTCATTATGGAGATATCTAAATTCTTTTCGATCCAACAATTGGTATTAGAGTGGGGTTGCTCTGAATTGGTACAACTACCGTTCGAGCATTCTTTTCGCCGCCTTTCATTTTTTCCCTCCAAAATTAATTTTGAAAATTTCATTATCATCTTTTCACCACCGGTCTGTATTAACGAAATATCACGTTTTCAAAAATTGGTGGTAATATTTTTTAATATTATTTTAATAATATTTTATTATTATTTTATTATTATTTTATTATTTTTTCTCAAAACTCCTGAATTCCTATTTCTATTTTTATCTCACGCTACTAATCCAGGATCAAGTCCTGGGATATTCGTTTTGTTTGGTTTTTTATGCATATCCTCTAAATGGTCCAACAAGAAGGCTACAACACTGTCCATCCCCCGCTCTTCAACGGAGAAGACTTCGGTTACTGGAAGGACAGAATGGAGAATTTCCTGAAGACCCAGTTCGAGATGTGGATGATCATTAAGACTGGATTTGAGCTGCCAACCGACGACGTCAGAAAGCCACTACCTTGCGAGAACTAGGACGCGAACATAATCAAGAAGGTCGAGGCCAATGCCAAAGCAACGTATACACTTCAGTGCGATCTAACCAAGGAGGAGCTAAACCGCGTTGGCCACTTTGCAAGTGCAAAAGAATTATGGCAGAAGCTGATAGAGCTACATAAAACAAATATAAGTACGCATAATTTAATAGACAAACTATTTGAATTACATGAGCGGACTAATACTACTCCAGCGGAGAAAGGTATTGTGTTAGTTGCAGATACAAGCAAGACAAAGAAAGAGCCAACTTGGTCCGAGTCATCAGATGAGTCTGAGTCTGACAAAGAAGAACCGACAAGCTTCATCGCTCTACCAGTACTAACATCTGTGGCGGACACTAAGTCTGAATACGAGTCGGATACCGAGAGTGAATCTGGAACCGAGTCCGAGCGAAGCTACGGATCCGTATCCGTTTCCGAAGGTTCTAAACCCACTGTAAGTTCTTTAATTTCTAGTATTGACTTAGATGATTCAGAAAATTTAGTTCCTTACTTACTAAAGAAGTTGGCTAAATCTAACGTCCAAGCCAAGTCACTCCAAAAGGAGGTAACAGCCCTTAAGGAAGTGACTAACTCGAGTCCTTTAACTGAGCCAGTTCAAATTGAAAATTCAACCCAAGTCCAACAACTTGAGGAAGAAAATTCTAATTTGAAAACTCAAGTTAAAGAACTCAAGGACATGTTGGAACGGTTTACTTTGGGTTCTAAGAATCTTGATCTGATTCTCGGAAAACAAAAATCCGTTTACAACCGATCCAGACTTGGATTCAAGACTAAAAGGAAATATCACTCATATTTATCACTCGTTAATAGATCAAATAGAAAGGTAGTTCAAGCATGGGTACCTAAGTCCAACTTGATCAATCAAGTTGGACTTGCTCAATATTGGGTCCCCAAGGATCAAGTCTATTACCTTGATAGATCATATCGAGGCTATGATCCAGGGGGAGCCAATAGAAAAACTATTTTTAAAATTGTTTGATGCTTGTTTTTCTTGCTTGTTATTATACATGCATAGATTAGGATAGTATAAGGACATGGATTTGATTTACACTTAGTTAAACCTAGGAGTTACTGTAAGAAAATTAAATATATAATTTCTTAGAGCGGCTCTATCTAGAAAATGGTGGATGATCCCATACCCAAGAAGGTCTACTGCCTCGCCACTGCCTGGGAGTCAATCCTCGAAATGTATATTTAATCAACTTCGGTAAAACCTGAGTCTAACTCCAATTGTAAACCAACCCTTAGAGTACAATTTAAAAGAATAAAATTAACCATCTCACAAAAATACATAAGGTTCCCTGATTGAAAACTTAGAATCAGGTGAGATGAATCTAAGTTGAACTTAGTTAAATCTAATTCAATTTCAATAATTAAACAACTCAATTAACCAAATCAACTTAATCAATTCAAATTAATCTAATGCAATCTTTTAAACTTAACTAAGTCAAATATGTAATTTTCTTTTAAAAAATATTTTAAAAATCATTTGAAAAATTATTTTAAAATTATTTTAAAAATCCTTTTGAAAATCATTTAAAATTATTTCAAAAATCCTTTTGAAAATCATTTTAAAAATTATTTTAAAAATCCCTTTAAAAATCATTTCAAAAATCCTTTTGAAAATCATTTAAAAATTATTTTAAAAATCCTTTTGAAAATCATTTAAAATTATTTCAAAAAACCTTTTGAAAATCATTTTAAAAATTATTTTAAAAATCCCTTTGAAAATCATTTCAAAAATCCTTTTGAAAATCATTTAAAAATTATTTTAAAAATCCTTTTGAAAATCATACTCAAACTTATTTTAAATATCAATTTAAAGATAATTTCATTTCACACACACTCATAAGTTGAACATGTTTGATAACCTAAAATGGCTGAGATGGAAAATTAGGAACTATAAAATACCTATTATGTTTATATATATTACATGCTTGAACTCTAGGACTCTAGGGATTTATTTTGGCATTAATTAAGGGGGAGTGAGTGGAGTCAACCAAGTTTTTATTTAACAGTTAAACTCTTTGAAAAGTTAAAACAAATCCAATTATTTTTATCCAGAAAAATAAGATTGTTAATTAAGCTTTAAACTGTTTATTATCTTAACTAAGCTTTTATCAATATCTTTTTAAAGCCAAGTTGTTTTACAAATTTAACTAAGTATTTCAAAAAGGTTTTTTCGAATTTAATTAAGTTTCTTTTCAAAAACTTTTTCAAATTTTACTAAGTATTTCTTCAAAAGCCTGTCAAAATTTACTAAGTAATTTTTCAAAACTATTTCAAAATTAGCTAAATTACTCTTCAAAGTCAAAAATAGTTTTTCTTAGCTAAAATATGTTTCAAACTTTATCCTTCTCAGTAATTTTTCCCTTTACACATGTAATGAATCTTCTAATCTCACTTAGCTAAAACGTTTTACAAGAAAATCAGTTTTAAAAAGCTAAGTGTTTATCAAAGTTTTTCCCTCTATTTAAAAGTTTTTTTCCAAGTTAAACTTTTCATCTATCTTCTTAAAGTTGTTATGGATAAAAATTATTATTTATCACAACAAGCTAAGGCTTATACTCAACTTATCCTTTACTCTTTTGTTTATTTTTGATATATGGCAAAGGAGGAGAGTATAAGAAAATTCAAAGAAAGGTTAAGAAAATTTAAGAATAGAAATTTTTGAATTTTTTTAATTCAAGGGGAGCTTTTGTTAAGGGGAAGTCTTTATACTTAAGTTTTTAGTAAGAGGAAGCTCTGCACTTAATTTTATGCTTGTCTTTTCATGCTTATCTTTTTATGGCATTATTTTCTTAACTTTGAATTGTTGTTGTCATAATCAAAAAGAGGGAGATTGTTGGTGCGGGAAGCATCCGACGATCGAACCTAGGTTTTGATAATGGCAAAGAGATTCAAAGTTAAGATTCTTTGTTATCTAACGTGCTTAAATGAGGTTTCAGGAAAGTCCTAACTGCGGTTAGGCAGGTGGAAAACTCTAGGGGCTGGTAACCCTAGGTCCTAGGGGGTGATAACCCTATGTAAAGGAAAACCCTAAGGGGCAGTAACCTTAGGTCCTAGGGGGTAGTAACCCTAGGTGGAGGAAAACCCTAAGGGGCAGCAACCTTAGGTCCTAAGGGGTGGTAACCCTAGGTGGTGAAAATCCTAAAGGGGGGTAACCTTAGGTCCTAGGGGGTGGTAACCCTAGGTGGAGAAAAACCCTAGGTTCTAGGGGGTGGTAACCCTAGGCAGAAAGTTCAGTTGGTCTGGAGGACCGAACTGGCACCAGGTAATTTCTCCTGAGAGGAGTAGGTGAGGGCGCGTTCCCCGCAGAGGGAACAGTAGGCATCGGGTCGACCTAGGATTTCCGGTCGGAGATCCGAAGTCAGACCCGGACAGTCCGATGACTGTCACACTCTATATTCATACTGTTATTTATGTGTTAACATTGTCTTGCAGAGTATGTTGTTGTTTTGGGACTAACATGTATTGCAAGTACAAAAGGAAAAAAGCTAAGCCTCGGATGAACAGTGTCTAAGGCGCCTCCATGTGTTGGAACCCCAAGGTGTTTTGATGTGATCAAACAAGCTAAGTTAGGTCCTGCGTTGTCTAACCCTTGTGTCTAAGGGTGCAGGAGCTTAGGAACACAGGAAGTCGAGTGGAAGACGCTGCTAGCGAAAAGGACGGCACGGGAGAGAGCTGACGGGCTCGGTGCGTCCGAGGGGCGAGGTGACCGCGGAAGAGTACACCGGTGGACGAGAAGAACGTGCACGACGTTCGAGGGGCGAGAAACCGAGAAGGAAGGTTGCTCGAGGAGAAGGCCAAATCTTCGGGTGAGCCCTATTCCGAATGGCCGAGATCACCCAAGCTAGCGGAGCTGGAGCGAAAGACCCGGACCGAGACGAGCTGAACCGGAGCAGAGGTCCCGGACCAAGAAAAGTCAACTCTGTTGACTTTCTTGGTCCGGGCACCTAGACCCGGATTTTGACCAGGATCGCGTCAAACGCGATCTGATCGTTAGGGGATAAAATTTTATCCCCTCCAGGGCGCCCGAAACCCCTTCGGGGTGCCCCGACCAGTGCTATAAATATAACACTGATCTGCACAGTTAAATCAACTCACTTGTAATCAGTTTTCTCTATGCTTTCATTTCTGTTCTTTTTATTTGTGCTGTCAACGCTGTAAAGAGGCTACTCCGCCCGAAGGAGATCATCAGATAGTGCGCTTACTTTCCTTGGATTAGCAATCCCCTGATTGCAAACCAAGTAAATCTCTTGTATATGCTCTTTTCATTTAGTCTCTTCTTTTTATTATTACAAGTGTCTATTAATTAGTTGAATATCCGAGAAAGGTTTGTGGTTTATTTTTGTAGGGTAATTCACCCCTCCCCTCTTGTCGGCCTCCAAAGGGACCAACAAGTGGTATCAGAGTGAGGCGCTTCCTGAGGACTAACCGCCGATCGAAGCAGCAAGATGGCCGGACCAAGCATCGTTCCACCAAAATTCGAGAGGGACTTCGCAGGCTAGAAGCGACGTATGGAGGTATTCCTAAAAACTGATTTCAAAATTTGGTTTATTATAAAGTATGGTTTTGTAGCTCCGATGAATCAAGATGGAGAAGAAAAAGAAGAAAGTCATTGGACAAAGAAGGAGCAGAATGAGTCTGTAGCGAACAGCCGTGCGGAATATCACCTGCTGAGCGTGTTGCTGCCTCAAGAGGTCAACCGCATCGGAAGCTATTCATCTGCTAAAAAACTCTGGGAGAAGTTCCTGGAACTCCACGAAGGCACGTCCGAAGCGAAGCTCGCTAGAATAGACATCCTCCGAAACAAGCTGATGAACATACGTCTGGAAAAAAGTGAGAAGGTAGCCAATTTACACACGAAGGTAAAAGAACTTATTACTGGTCTCGAAAACCTCAGAGAAACGGTAACAAATCGGGACACAATACGCTACGTACTCAACGCGTTTCCCAGAACTTCAGAATGGACATCAATCATCGACGCCTACTACATTTCGAAAGACCTGGAGGTAAGTACTTTAGAAGAATTGTTCTCCACTCTTGAATTGCATGAAACCAGGTGTGCATGAACAAAGGAATCAAGCCAGATGATCGCACTAAATGCAACCAAAAGGAATGAACCCAAGTCAGACTCAGAAGATGATCAGGAAGCGTACATGGTAAGAAACTTTAAAAAGTTTTTTAGATCTAATAAATTTAAAGAAATGTAGAGTAAAAGAATCCAAGAAATAGAAGAAGGATGCGTTGCTACCAGTGTCAAAAGGAAGGACACCTAAAAGAAGATTGCCCAGAACTAAAGAAGGACAAAGGCAAGATTAGCATAAGAACCTAAAAGCTACTTGGGACGGCACTTCTTCATCTGAGTCCGAGATTCAAGAATATGTTGGGATAGCACTGATGGCAAGCTACTTAGGACAAAGTACATCAGAACCCAGCATCGATGAAGGAGGAGCAACCTCAAATGAAAGTAGCGAAGCAGGGGGAGATTCAGGCTTCAAGTCTGATATGGTAAGTGAGGTATGTCTCTTACCCCCCCTGATCAACTTTACTTTGGTATTAAGACAATGGCTAAATCCATGTATAAATTAGAAAATAAAAATATCAAATTAGAAAATAAAATTTTAGAAACAAAAAGAATTTTGGCAAAATCATGTCTTATAGAGGATTTTGATAAATTGAAAATTGAAAATGAAAAACTAAAAGAAGAAATAGAAAGATTGAAAAAATCTAATGGTTCAAATATTTCTACTTTTAGAAATTATAGAGGTTTAAATTGGTATTATAGATTTCATCAAAGTCAAATTAGAAATATATCAAAAGTCTATGTACTTAGGAAATACTTGGTTAATTCTGTAGGTAGAAACCTCTATTGGGTTCCGAAAACATGTTTAACTTGAATTTTAAATTAAACTTAGCATCTTTTCAACAAGAAAGTTAAACAGATAGTTTCTTTATGAGGCTTTGTCTAAGGAAGTGGTTGTTGCTCCAATAACCAAGAAGACCCAGTGCCTCGCCACGACTTAGAAGCCAAAATACTGAAATCAAATGTTTAATTAACTTTCTGGAAAAAGGATTAAAGTTAGAATTAAATAATGCTTAAAAGTTGTTAAACATTTGTTTAAACTTAGAAAATGTTTATTTTAGAATAAAATTTGTTTTCATGTCTTTAAATTAGAAATTTTTTAAAAAAGTATTGCCTTAGAATTTTTTTAAAAAAAATTTGCCTTAGAATTTTTTTTTACTTATGGAAATTTTTTTTAAGGAAATGTTGAAATAAGTTTCAAACTTAAATTTTAAGAAAATTTTGTTAACACTTATGATTGTTTTTTCTGAAAAATGTTTTACTTAAATTTTTTTCGAAAGAAAAATTCTGAAGAGTGTCTTTACTTACACATTTTGCTTAAACTTTTTTACACTGAAGATTTTTTTAAAAGTTAGAATTTACCTTAGACTTGTTAAAAGAAACCTCATTTTTTATATGATCAAAGGGGGAGACAAATGTTAAGTCTATGGGGTGGTATATAATTTTTTAATTTGAAATATCTTTGGACTTAATTGCAAATAAATTGTTTTTATTGCATTTGTTTTCCCTAACTTAACTTGGGTTGCTCACATCAAAAAGGGGGAAATTGTTGGAACCCCAAGGTGTTTTAATGTGATCAAACAAGCTAAGTTAGGTCCTGCATTGTATAACCCTTGTGTCTAAGTGTGCAGGAGCTTAGGAACACAGGAAGTCGAGCGAAAGACGCAGCTAGTGAGAAGGACGGCACGGGAGAGAGCTGACGGGTTCGGTGCGTTCGAGGGACGAGGTGACCGTGGAAGAGTACACCGGTGGACGAGAAGAACATGCGCGGCGTTCGAGGGACGAGAAATCGGGAAGGAAGGCTACTCGAGGAGAAAGCCGGAACTTGGGTTCGGGTGAGCCCTATTCCGGATGGCCGAGATCACCCAAGCTAGCGGACCCAGAGCGAAAGACCCGGACCGAGACGAGCTGAACCAGAGCAGAGGTCCCGGACCGAGAAAAGTCAACTCTGTTGACTTTCCTGGTCCGGGTGCCCGAAACCATTCCGGGCGCCTGGACCCGAATTTTGACCAGGATCGCGTCAAACACGATCTGATCGTTGGGGGATAAAATTTTATCCTCCCAGGGCGCTCGGAACCCCTTCGGGGCGCGCCGACCAGTGCTATAAATATAGCACTGATCTGCACAGTTAAATCAACTCACTTGTAATCAGTTTTCTCTGTACTTCCATTTATGTTCTTTTTATTTGTGCTGTCAACGCTGTAAAGAGGCTACTCCGCCCAAAGGAGATCATCAGATAGTGCGCTTACTTTCCTTGGATTAGCAATCCCCTGATTGCAAACCAAGTAAATCTCTTGTGTCTGCTCTTTTCATTTAGTCTCTTCTTTTTATTATTACAAGTGTCTGTTAATTAGTTGAATATCTGAGAAAGGTTTGTGGTTTATTTTTGTAGGGAAATTCACCCCTCCCCTCTTACCGGCCTCCAAAGGGACCAACACCATGGAGCTTAGAGGCGCCTCGGGTGCAAAGGAACTGAAGTCTTCGTGGCAGTGCTGGAGGCGCCTCGGATGGAGCTGGAGGCACCTTGGACCAGAGATTGGAGGCGCCTTGGAGTGGCTTGAAGGCGCCTTCAAGTGGATGAGTTGCGACCAGGTCCGTTCTGATCCACGCGACTGACTCGGCTTGTTGGAGGCGCCTTGGATGGTGTTGGAGGCTCCTCCAGCAGTGTATAAAAGGAGCTCTCGAGCAGCAAGTTAAGGCATCAGATTCCAAGCGACCTTTCTGCAACCGGCTGCTAACGAGAAGTTCTGACGAAACTACAACTTGACGCTGACGACCTGGAGTCCTATTTCTGCCATTTCTTTTATCGTCGGTATATTTATTTGCTATTAATTGTACTTCATTTGTAAATCTTTTACGATATTAGTTGTTGCCTAACGTAAACGCTCAATGAGCGTGGGCCTTGGAGTAGGAGTCGCTACAGACTCCTAACCAAGTAAATACCCTGTGTCTCTCTGTGGTTGTCTCTTATTTTATTCCGCTGCATTTTTTTGATAAAGTTTTAAATCGTAAACGAATTAGCCACGAGCGCTATTCACCCCCCCCCCCCTCTAGCGCGATCTCGATCCAACATCTAGAACACCGACCGAGAGGTCGTTGGTCGCGAGAGCATGCTCACTTATAACTCACATTGGGGCGAGAGTCTAGAACCCGACCAAGAGGTCATTGGTCATGAGAGAATGCTCACTTATAAGTCGCACTAGGATGAGAGTCTGGAAATCCGACTGGGAGGTCGTTGGTTGCGAGAGCATGCTCGCTTATAACTCGCGATGGGGCGAGAATCTGGAACACTGATCGAAAGGTCTTTCATCGCAAGAGCTATGCTCACTTATAACTCACACTGGTGTGAGAGTCTGGAACCCGACCGAGAGGTCGTTGGTCGCAAAAGCATGCTCACTTATAACTCGTACTAGGGCGAGAGTATGGAGCCCGACTGAGAGGTCGTTGGTTGCGAGAGCATACTCGCTTATAACTCACACTAGGACGAGAGTCTGGAGCCTGACTGAGAGGTCATTGGTCGTGAGAGTTGTACTCGCTTATAACTCGCACTGGGGTGAGACTATGGAGCCCAACCGAGAGGTCATTGGTCACGAGAGTTGTGCTCACTTATAACTTGCACTAGGGCGAGAGTTTGAAACCCGACTGAGAGGTTGTTGGTCGCGAGAGCTGTGCTCACTTATAACTAACACTGGGGTGAGAGTTTGGAGCCCAACCGAGAGGTCGTTAGTCATGAGAGCTATGCTCGCTTATAACTCTCACTGGGGCGAGAGTCTAGAGCCCGATCAAGAGGTTGTTGATCATGAGAGCTATGCTCGTTTATAACTCGCACTAGACGAGAGTTTGGAGCCCGACCGAGAGGGTGTTGATCGCGAGAGCATACTCGCTTATAACTCACACTAGGGTGAGAGTTTGGAGCCCAAACGAGAGGTCGTTGGTGGCGAGAGATGTGCTCACTTATAACTCGCACTGGGGCGAGAGTCTGGAGCCCGACCGAGAGGTTGCTGGTCGTGAGAGCTGTGCTCACTTATAACTCGCACCGGGGCGAGAGCCTGGAGCCTGACCAAGAGGTCATAGGTCGCGAGAGCTATGCTCGCTTATAACTCACACTGGGGCGAGAGTCTCGAACCCGACCGAGAGGTCATTGGTCGCGAGAGTTGTGCTCGCTTATAACTCGCACTGGGGAGAGAGTCTATAGCCTGACCAAGAGGTCATTGGTCACAAGAGCTGTGCTTGCTTATAACTCGCACTAGGGCGAGAGTCTGTAACCTGATTGACAGGTCGTTGGTCATGAGAAATGTGCTCATTTATAACTCGCACTGGGGTAAGAGTCTGGAGCCCGACCGAGAGGTCGTTGGTCGCAAGAGCTATGGTTGCATATAACTCACACTAGGGCTAGAGTCTGGAACCCGATCGAAAGGTCGTTGGTCGTGAGAGTTGTGCTCTCTAATAACTCGCACTAGGGTGAGAGTCTGGAGCCCGGTTGAGAGGTCGTTTATCGCAAGAGTTGTGTTCGCTTATAACTAACATTGGGGTGAGAGACTGGAGCCCGACCGAGAGATCGTTAGCGATACTCTGGTTCGAGACCGGTGGTTATACTCTAGTCTGAGACTAGTGGCAAAGTCTGATCCAAGACCGGTGGTGATATCTGGTCCGAGACCAGTGGAGATAGTCTGGTCTGAGACTTGTAGTGATACTCTGGTCCGAGACTAATGGAGATAGCTCGACCCCGAACGGGGGAGGTGGAGCCCTGATATCAGCAAATGTGAAGACCGTAGCAGTGTCTAAGTAAAGCCCATAGCACACCTAATTAGGGAGCTGAGCCCCTAGTCCCTGATCGGAGAGTAAGGCCCCTAGCCTGTAATCAAAGAGCTAGACCCCTAGATCCTGATCGGGAAGTTGTACCACGAGTCTCTGATCGGGAAATTGTGTCCCTAGTGTCTGAACAGGAAGTTATGCCCAATATCTGATCGGGGATCTGTGCCCCTAGTGCCCAATCAGAGATCTAGGGCCCTAGTCTTTGATCAAGGGACTAGGATCTTACTCTCTTATCAGGGAGCTATAGCAGATCCTGTAACCGTAGAAAGGGAGCAGAGCCTGTAACGTACCTGATCGAGGAGCCATGCCAACCAGCTGAGTATCTGTCTCAGTCCCTCAGCTCTCGAATACCCGTGGAGTCAGGGAAAAAATATAATGGAAAAACTAACCTATCAGTCAGCTGAAGCTCCAAGTCAATCTCTCGACTCCCGAATACCCATGGAGCGAGGGGAGAAGATAATATGTTCCTCAAGATCCTCTAGGACTGTGATAATGGCAGAGAACCTTCCGACATCGTTCATCTTCACGTTCCAGAATAGGTGGAGAAGATTCCCACATACGGCGTCAAATTGATCCTATCCTAAAATTGAGTAAGACGAACCACCGAGTGAGGTGGCTGGAATGTTGACCAAATTGTTATGGCCTGGAGGGGGTATGTTGAGATGACTTCTATGTTGACCAAGTTGTCATAAGTCCTCTGGTCAACGCTACCTGCAGCCAGCAACCGAGTCGCCCCAATCTCTGGTACCCCAATGTTTGAGGCAATCTAATGAATATATAAGGAATAGAAATGTAGAGTGGGTACGATAACATATCCTGGCCCAGGGAGGCGCCCTCTGATGGATCGGTGAGCTGGTCGGGGCGCTGCTCAAATTGTTGTGACCCGGAAGAGCAGATGACTCTGAGTAGGATGAAAAGTTGGATCTGACGACACCTAGTCGAGCATGACCTGGATCCGGAAGATGACAAGAAGGTCGGGACCTCGTCGCGCCATGCAGGCCGGGATATGACATCGACATACAAGTCGAGATATGACATCGACACACAGGGCAGGACATGATATCGGCACGCAGGCCAGGACATGATATCGGCACGTAGGCCGGGATATGATATCGGCATGCAAGCCGAGATATAATAAGATTGGAACATAGCCTCAGCTCGAAGGATGGAAACACAGTATCAGCTCGAAGGCCAGAATAAAACAACGGCACAAAGATTGAAGATAACAGCACGTAGGCCTGAAGATCGGAACACAATCGTAACACCCCGGTCAGAGGCATACGGTGACGAGGAATCTACACCGGATAAGCGTCGAATTCTCCAAGATGGCGACTGCCAGCCATGGCGTGGAGGTGGCAGCGACTATGGCGCGAAGGCCATGGCTGTGGTGGGCAACAACAATGCCCTCAGCGGCGGAGTGGGTCGTTGGTGGTCGGCGACAGCTGGGAGGCGGTTGTCGGTGTGGAGGGGAGGCGTCGACGAAGGGGAGTCGATGGCGTGCGTGAGGAAAAAGGGAGCTACTGCTCGTGTGACGGGAGATGGCGACGAGGTGCGTCCTGGTGGCCGAATGTGATGGTAGCCGCTGGATGCAGAGACCACCACCAAAGAGAGAGGAAGAGAGGAGAGGGTCGCGGAGGCGGCAGGCATCGACGGTGAATACTGTCGAAGGCGGCGTTCGCGAGGGTGAGGCAGTCTTTCTCAGCATGAGGCGGCGGCATATCACGGGAGAGAGAAGAGGAGAGGCAACATCGGTGTCATCGTGATGGAGAAGGAAGAGGGAAGCTAGCCACTGTGAGGGACGACGATCGCAAGGGGTGACGTCGGAGGCAGCAGAGGTGGCGACGAGCCTGCCACCATGGTGGTGGCGGCCATAACAAAGGAGAGGCCTCTCCCTTACGCATGAACAGTATCCCCTCTAAAAAGCCCTAGCTAGCAATTGACAAAAATGTCCATCCTCTTTTCCCTAATTACTCCTGGGTCCCTAAGACATATCCACATCACATACCATAAACTTTAATCCATGAAAAATATGGGCATCAAAGCGCTTAAATTGTGTATATTATTCAATTTATTGATAATCACTACACAACAATCACATATCTCATTCAATCATTCAATTGAAGAAGATAAAAAACAAACGCATTATAGAAAACATGTTAAAATTAGAAATCCATAACTCATTTTTTATTCAAACTAACAAATTCAGCCATTTTTATACCATAAAGTACAAGTTAGGGAAAATATGGATATCAAAAAGCTTAAATTGAGTATATTATTCAATTTTTTACTAATCAATACACAAAAGTAATATATATCTTTCAATTCTTCAACTAAAGAAAATAAAACACAAACACAGTCATAAAATTACAATTCGAACATCAAAACTAATTTTATTCTAACTAATAGATTGGATAACATCGAAAATTTAAACTATTTACCTATTTATATCCTAAAGAACAAACCCTAAATATTTTGAACATCAAAGCGCTTAAATTGAGTATATTATTCAGTTTGTTGATAATGAATATCCAAAACTAACATATATATTTTAATTTTTCAATTAAAGAAGATAAAACACAAACACACTCATAAAATTACAATTTGAACATTAAAACTAATTTTATTCGAGCTAACAGAACTAACAATACCAATAATTATAATAATTTATCCATTCATACCCTAAAGATTTTGGGCATCAAAGTGTTTAAATTGAGTACATTATTCAGTTTATTGATAATCACTACAAAATTCGTATAAAGCTCACATTCCTTGAATTGAAAAAGATACAATACAAACTCATTCATAAAATTTCAATACAAGCACCTAAACCTAATTTTATTGAACCTTAACCTCACAAAATAGAAAACACTCATAAAATTGCAATGCAGACACCTAGACCTAATTTTATTGAATCTCAACCTCATAAAATTGAAAACACCCATGAACTAAAGCTTCAAGTTTTTACAGAGAAATAATAAATTAGTCGAAATCTTGGCATACAAATTTTACTTACCGATGATTCAAAGGTTTAAGATGATTTAGTCATATTCTGATGCCTCTCTGATTTTTACTTTCAACGTCGATGGAGATGATTTAGGGACGAACCCGAGGAGTCCGTCGTCGATGGTTTGGAGTCACAGAGGCGGAGTGCGTCGCCGAGTTTTGGAATCATGGAGGAGGAAGTCAGAATACGTCACTGAGGTTTGGAGTCGCAAAGTGATGTGTCAGTCGTTGAGAGAGAAAGGAGCAATTGTGTGTTTTAAATCTAAACGAGAATAATATGATAATTTTGTTAAGGTAAGGGAGCTGAAATAAATAAACTAATGGGAATAAATTTATATTAAAGAACTTACTGTAAATATTTAAATTTACTAGGGGATTTAAAGATAATTTCCTATTAAAATATTAAGCATAACATATTTTTATTTAATTTTAAAATTATATATATACTACTTTGGTAAATAAAGAGAAACATTTTATTTTCGTATACAAATGCGTGGGATTATGCTCAACTTGGTAGACACGTGGCAAGACATTCTACAACCTTCGACCCTTTTCTGGACCTCTCCCGCAGTTTTTCGATCTTACTCGCCGGCGGCCTCCTATAAATTGAATCCCCTGTCCTAGCTTCGATCTCCGACCAGACCCATCGGCTTCAGAGGGCACGAGCCGACAGAGACGACGATGGAGATGAGGGTGGCGAGCGGGGACGAGGAGGGCAAGAAGAAGCATGAGCGCGTGGCGCTGCCCAAAACGCGTCGCCCCGACACGATCCACCACTTCGAGAAGAAGCTGGCCGACAAGGGCGTGCTGCGCATGGATCGCCACCCGACCGACGGCCTCGGGATCGGACGCGGCCCGCCTAAGTCCGGCCACGGAGGTAAGTTCACCTGGGAGGGTCCGGAAGACCTGGCGGAGAACGAGCTGGACCCTGTTCCTCCGGCCGTCGACGAGAAGGACCCTAACTACGCAGGGGAAGAAGCAATCGACGAGGAGGCGGCGGCGCTGGTGGTGGGGGAAGTGGAGGTGGCGAAAACGGCGGAAGCCAAAGAAGGGGTGTCCAGGATCGAGATCCAGCCGCCGCTTCAGCCGTGAGAATGGAAGCTCGAGGGAAGTGCTACTTGTCCACTACTTTTGTACTCGGTTCATCGAATAAAATGCGGAGCTGTATAACACCGAATCTGAAATGACCGTCCGGTCATAAAATTAGTAGTCAGAATTATTAAAAATAGAAATGTAGTCAGAATTATTATTTTTTTTATTCTATACCTAAAAAAGCTCATTTAATTTTTAATTTTTAGTAAGTGATAATAATTGATTTTTTTTATTAAATTTTATCATTTTGTACCTAGAATGGGAACCTGATTTATTCTTTTATTATCCTATTTTATTGTTCTAATTTTCTCATTTTTATTTTTTTTTATCCCATTTCATTGTTCAGGCGTGATCTCTTGAATAATTACAGATAGTTCTATTTTTAATAACAGTTTTTACCTAGTCAGTATATAAGTTTTTAAAATTATTAAATCATATAGTCTAGTTTTAAAATTATCAAATTATATATTCATTATTTATTTTATTTCTATTAATCGATTGATTTTTTTAATTAGTTGGATCGATATTCTCTATGTCGAAATAAAAAATTTGAGCACTGATTTATATTTTTTCAATCAAACTTAATTTTAGTTAAAGTTGATTGATGGAGCAAATGAATTCAATTGACATAAAACTAATTTTTATATGTTTAATTATATTTCTAGTTATATTGATGCTCGTCAATTTAATTTAATATATTAAGATTAATAATTTTTTAAATATAAATATATTTAAAAATTTTAATTTATATTAAAAATTATTACTCTTAATATATTAATAGATTAGATCAAATTAATATTTGAATATAATTAAGAGAACTAGTCAAACACATAAAATTTATTTTCATAGAGATCATTTAGTCCATTAATTAGTTTTAGATAAAATCGATTGATAGATAAAATAATTTCAAATTAAAATAGATTAGTTCTTATGTACTTATCTACCTCTTTTAATTATATCCATATCCTCAAATATAAATTTGATTTAATATAATTATATCCATATCCTCAAATATAAATTTGATTTAATATATTAAAAATAATAATTTTTATACATGATTTAAATTTTTTAAACATATTCATTTCTCTCACTCCATTGAATTAAATTGACATTTGAGGGAATAGATATAATTATGAGAGGTAGTTAAATACATAGGATCTAGTTTCATGTCAATTCGAGGTCATTTGATCCATCAGTCAGTTTTGGACAAAATCAATCGATAAATTAAATGATCTCGGATTGATATGAAACTAATTCTTATGTGTTTGTCTACTTCTCCTCATTATATTCATGTCTTTAAATATCAATTTGAACCAATATATTAAGAGCAGTGATTTTTTGAATACAGATTAATTTTTAAAATATAAATTAATTTTTTAAATACAAATTAAATTTTTGAACACATCTGTATTTTAAAAATTATTACTCTTAATATATTTGGTTAAATTAATATTTGAGGGTATAATATACTCAGGAGAACTAGACAAATACATAGGTATTAATTTCATATTAATCTAAAATCGTTTGGTCCATCAATCAATTAAATCAATTTTATCTAAAATTGATTTTGATAAAAAAATAAAAAAGTAAATCAGTCGGCTAATTTATCCAAAATTTCAACATTCAAAAATTTTTCAAACACATTTATATTCAAAAAATAACTACTCTCAATATATTAGGTCAAATTAATAGTTGAGGGCATAAATATAATCAGGAGAAGTAAACAAACACATATGAACTAGTTTCATATCAATTTGAGGTCATTTGGTCCATCAATCACTTTTGGAAAAATCGGCTGATGGACCCAATGATCTCGGATTGACATGAAACTAATTCTTATGTATTTGTCTATTTCTCCTGATTATATCCATTGCCACAAATACCAATTAGACAAAATATATTCAGAGTAATGATTTTCTTTTGTAACACAAATTAAATTTTTCACACATTCATGTTCAAAAAAGTACTGCTCTTAATATATTGAGTCAAATTGACGTTTGAGGGCATGTATAACTCAAAATCAGCTGATGGACCAAATGACATCGGATTAACATGAAATTAGTTCCTATGTGTTCGACCACCTCTCCTGATTATATCATACCCTCAAACATAAATTCGACTCAATATATTAGAAGCAATGATTTTTTTAGCATGAATGTATTTAAAAATTTTAATTTGTATTTAAAAAATTATTACTCTTAATATATTGGGTCGAATTGATATTTGAGAGTATGGATATAATCAAGAGAGATAGACAAATACATAAGAACTAGTTTCATGTCAATCTAAGGGTGCGTTTGGTTCGGGGTTATTCTTGATAACCTTGGTTATCCATCCAAGGTTATCAACAAAAACCTTGTTTGGTTTAGGTATTCGATGATTCCCAAGTAATGTTCCATGCCCGACACGTCAGCAAAAGGGTCAAGCAGCCCGGAATCGAAAAATCTCAGAAAACTAAGGTTTTTGTTGATTCCGGGGTTAACGAATTTTTTTTACCAAAAATACCCTCCGATAAGAAAAAACATGAAAAAAAGAGAAAAAATGTAAAAAAATATTAAAAAATAAAAAAATATTTTAAAAAATTTAAAAATTTATTTATTTTTAATAAATAATTTTAAAAAAATAAAAAATAAAATTTTTAAAAATGTTAAAAATTTTAAAAAATTTTAAAAAAAATTTATAAAAATTTAAAAATTTAAATTTTTTTAAAAATTTTAAAAAATTAAAAAAAATTTTAAAATTTTAAAAATTTTAAAAAAATTATAAATAAAATAAATAAATAAAAATTAAAATTTAAAAAATGTAAAAAATAAAAAAAAATATAAAAAATTTAAAAATAAAAAAACACATAAAAAAGTAAAAAAATATACAGGAAAAAGAAAAGTAAAAAAACATTAAAAAAAAATAAATAAATAATAATAATATTATTATTATGTATAGTTGGTTTTGTAACTGAGGGTAATACGGTAAAATATTAAACTAGGGTATTCATTAAAACCTTCAAACAAACAATTTTTTGTTGCATTACCTAAGTTGAACCAAACAACATTTGGTTATATTTTATTCCCTATAACCTTGGTTATGTGATTATCTGGTAATCACATAACCAAGGTTATACATGATGAGTTGAACCAAACACACCCTAAAGTCATTTGATCCATCAGCCGATTTTGGATAAATATATTGAAAGTAATATTTTTTTTAGCACGAATATGTTTGAAAAATTTAATCCATGCTCAAAAAATCATTACCCTCAATATATTAGGTCAAATTGATATTTTAGAGCAGGGATATAATCAAGAAAACTAATCAAACACATAAGATCTGTTAGGACCCTTTGTGGTCGGCTAGAGGAGGGGTGAATAACCCCTGCACAAAAAATAAAAATACCTTTCTTGGACAATTAACTTAATTAAAAACACTTGCATAAGAAATGATAAAGAAATCAAAAAGACAGAGGCACAGAAGTTTTTACTTGATTACAACTTGGGAGGTTGTTAATACAAGGAAATAGAGCGCACTAATATCTCCTTCAAGCGGAGAAACCTCTTTACAATAATGATCGCACAAAAGGATAAGTTAAATGAAAACTAGAAGCGTACAAGTGTTGTTTCTCAAGATGTTTGTTGTGTTTAGCTTTTGGGACTAAGGATGCATTTATAGCCTTGATCGGGGTGCCTGAAAGGGTTCCAGGTGCCTGGGATAAAAACTTATCCCCGATGCAACGGTCAAAGACCACGTTGAAATGGCTAAAACTTGGGTTCCAAGTGCCCGGACTGCTCTGGGTGCCCCGAAGGGGAAAGTCAATATTTTGTTGACTTTCTCTCCGGGCCTCCAGCTTCGACTCCGCTTGCTTTTGTCCAAGTATTTTCACTCGCTTGGGTGATTTCGGCCATCCGAAATAGGGTTCACCCGAACCCAACTTCCGGCCTTCTCGAGAAAGCTTCCGCTCCGGCTTCTCGTCCCTCGGAATCGCCGCGTGCTTCCTTCTCGTCCACCAGCGTACTCTTCCACAGCTCTTCGTCCCTCGGACGCACCGAGCCCGTCGACTCTCTCTCCCATGCCGATCTTCTCGCTAGCTGCGTCTTTTGCTCCTCGAGCAATCTTTTGCTTCTGCTTCTCGTCCCTCGGAAACACCACATGTTCCCTTCTCGTCTGTCGGTGTACTCTTCCGCAACACCTCGTCCCTCAGACGCACCGAACTCGTCGGCTCTCTCCCGTGTCGTCCTTCTCACTAGTTGCGTGTTTTGCTCGACTTCCTGTGCTCCTAAGTTCCTGCACACTTAAACACAGGGTTAAACACAACATGACCTAACTTAACTTGGTTGATCACATCAAAACTACCTTGGGATACCAACACGATCTAGTTTCATGTCAATCTGAGGTCGTTTGATCCATTAACCAGTTTTGGGTAAAATCGGCTGATAGACCAAATAACCTCGGATTAATATGAAATTTGTTCTTATGTGTTCGTCTACCTGTTCTATATACATGCTCTCAAATACTAATTTAACGTAATATATTGAGAGTAATGATTTTTTGAACACGAATTAAATCTTTGGCATGAATATAATCAGGAGAAGTAGCCGAATACATAGTAATTAGTTACATATCAATCCGAGATTGTTTGGTCCATCAACCGATTTTATCTCAAATCAACTTTGATAAAAATAAAATAAATAAATCAGTCGACTGATTTGCTCAAAAATTTTCCATTTAGGCACAGAGCAAAATCAATTCTAATAATAAAAAAAAATCAATCAACTGATAGGGGTAAAATGGAAAATGGATACGTGATTTGATAATTTTAAAACTACCCTTTGTAATTTGGTAATTTCTAAAACTTATCTATGATAAAAAGCTAAAAAAAAATTATATTTTTAATTATTTAAATTAGAATATTTGTAAATGATAAAAGAGAGACAGGAAATTGAAAATTTTATGACTATAAATACAAGTTAAATTTAATGTTTATTAAGGAAGTAAAATGATAGAGGTCATTGTTTCAAAATAATAAAATTCTCCATTTTAATCAATCACAATACAAATGAATGCATTTGAACTTAATCGATTATAGTAGCATCAATCGGATCAACATAACTAGCGAGAGAAGCATAAAGAGTAAGAGTTGGAAAAGAGGAAGAGGGAATTCAATAAAATTATATTTTTATCTTGTATTATATGAATAAATAATTTCTAATTCATGTTCTTATGAGAAAGTCACTACCAGTCTTTGATTTTGAAGAGCCTAATGCAAAAAATAAAAATATTTCATTTATATTCTTATTAAAAATAATAAAATTGATATTATAAAAATAATTTCATTAACTGAACACATAAACTAAATTAATATTTAAGGATTTTAAAATTTAGATGGATAGAAATAAGCAAAAAGTCTCACTACTCCACGTGTATTTTTTTTATTGGACACTTTTATAAAAAAAATATAATGTTTTAAAATTTATATTTAAATTTTTTAATTTAATTTATTTTTGAAGATAAATATTTGCTTTAAAAATATATAAAAAATATTAAAAAAAATAGGCCACAACTTTTAAATTTATTTATTTTTTTAATGAATTACCATTTACTTAAAAATTATTTAAAAATTGCAAAAAAAAAAAAAAAAGTGAGCTTGTCGAAGGTGGGGGGCCTTGTGCACCGACCCCACCTTGACCACCCCCGGGTTGGTTCTTGTAACGACCACCCTTCTTACTACTACTCTTTAAGGTGATCGTTACTTAACTACTAACTCTATTTAACCGGTGTGATCGAAACCACGAGGAATCCCTACCGAAAAATTTCAACAGAGTCTCCCCTGTACCGATGACCATAAACTGGAATACAAACATAATATACATCAGCCACAGATGGCTGGAACATATAACAAACTCTCACGCAGTTTAATAAAGGTCAAACACCAAAATAACTACTTATTAAACAAGATTCATCTCAGCATGCAATCTAAGACAAAGATGAACTCAAATGATATGAAGTATAAAATACAATCTCAAATGACATGAACTAAAGTACAACTCAATTGTTTATCAACCACTAAAATGCGGAAACTTAATAATATCCCAAGTCTTTTCCATAGTTCTGGCATCGCACATCCTCGAACACCTCCTTGTCACCTTCCTTTGCTAAAACTTTTCTTTTCCTATATCTGCAGTAAGAGGAAATGTAAACTATAAGCAAAATGCTTAGTAAGCACTATCTAACTCACAAAATCTCGATATGCATGTACATATATCTATAACATGATCTAACTAATTACTTACTGAAGACTACTCATGCTCATCTAATAATAAAGGAATCAAACAGACTGAAATGCTAAACATGTAAAGCTACTCATGCTCAGAAAATAGCAAAGAACAGTAAGCTAATCTAAATAACATGCTAGCATAAAAGAAAACTCAACTTGCTGCTTTTAAAACAAAATGAAACTTATTTCCTTTGTTCTAGACTTATTCTTTTATTTCACTTGTTTAAAAACTTCTTCTTTAATACTTTTATACTTATGTAAAACTTACTTTACTTGTTCAAAAACTTATACTTATAATACTTCAAAATAGTAATCAACTTCTTCTTGGGCTCAGGCTTAGTACCATCTTATGCGCGTTCCCTAATAGGTTGGGGTAGCGAGCCACCAATCCTAAAAGAGCAGCCCTTGGTCTACCAGGACCAAGACCTTGGAATTGGACACCTGGATTTGTTTAACGACAACCTTGCGAAGTCGGGTACTAGTCTCTTCTTAAAAGTAAAATACTTATAATCTTAATTACTTCTTCTTTAAATGCCTTGACATTTTAATAAGCACCTTGTGTGCCAAAAATCCCTAAAGTTTTGACTTTGGGATCTACTTAAGGCCTTGGCCTTTTCTTTCTTTTCTTTATCTTTCTTATACTTGTTAATACTTCTAATAAAAGAATGCTTCTTAAAAAAAAAGAAACTGAAATGTTTAAAACAATTTCTAACATTGAAGTACTAAACTGCACAACCAAGAGATCTAAACTGCACTAAAGTTCTGCATAATACGCTACAAAATTCTGCATACTAGCTTAATAAAAATCTGTATACAAAGCTAAACTACACAACGAAAACTAGGAGCTAAACGAAATTTATGATCTGCATTGTTTCATTTTGTTGTGCACGCCTACTGCTATACAAAGAAATCTAGGAACTAAATGGAACTGAAAATCTGTTCATTCAACAGCTCATAAGAAAAATCTGCATTAAAACCATAACAATTGCTCACAAAATCTGCATTAAAACAAACAAGTTTTTACACATCTACGTTAACTAAGATAACTGCATATGAAAACTGCATTATAAACCAAGATGATTGCTCACTCATTCATTTCTTTCAGCCTTCAAGGCTCACTCATGGAGTACAATGTAACTTAGCTAGGCAACCCCTCCAATTCAATTCATCATACTGACCCATTTTGAAGACCAGAACACTACAACAAGATCTGAACTGAAATACTAAAGCTGATATGGAATTGTGGTTGTTCTTGCTCATGGATATGCAAAAGAAATCTGAGCTGTTTGTGCTCGGAATTAACAGAATAATTTCAAGCTGAAACTCTAAACTACACAATGAAGAGATCACTGTATGTTTAAATTAGCCATTAAGAGATCTAACTGAATACTCCACAAACAAGGTTGTTCCTAATCACTGCAGTAACGGAGCAAACCAACACGGTATTCTTAAAACACCTGCTTAAAAATCTAAACCACCTCATGCTCATTGTCTAGCAACAAAACTAAAACTTCAAGGCTAATTGTAATCCGATCCTGCTCACTAGGTAACAAAGCAAGTCTAAGCCCGAAATACCAATTGTAAGGGTTGAAGAATCTGACTACAGACCTAACCCATACATTTTTTTTTGTTTCTTGAGATTCATGGCAGCATGCTTCGGAAATAAAGAAGGAAGACCAAGTCCCTACCAACTCAATTCTATACAGCATGTTCCGAAATCAAGGAAAGAAATCGAAGCTCGAAACTACCCTTACTGTAGATGAGTAACACTTACTGATCTCCCTTCGACTCACAGCCGGAAAACGGACTTCTAGGGTTTTCGGAGAAGTGAAGATCTCGGCCTCTTTCTCGTGCCTACAGCTCCTCCTTGACGAGAGGATCTCGACGGTGTGAAGATCTCGCGAAAACACCCCTTGGCCAGCGCCGGAGACGAAGCCCTAGCTTCGGCTGGGGTTTCGCCCGAGAGGAAGTCGACACCGCGAGTAGATGAAAGGAGAGGAGAAAAGAATTTGGTTTTGGGTAAATCAAGCCCTAAGTTCCCTTTTTTTATAACTCGGGTATTTTTGTTAACTCCTTAAATAATTTTGCTATATATTCTAAACAGAACCGACGGCCTGAACACTTGGTCAGCCGCGGCTTGGCTTGTGGTTGGAGTTGCGGGTTTGAATCTTGCCGAACCCCCTTTTTATTTCAATTAGGTATCTTTGGTTTCAATTATAACTTATATATATCTCGTTCCATATTTGTTCACAAAACGCTTGTAGAACAGTTGGCTAGCTGGATTTGATCAAGGTTTGGTTTGGTCGGAGGTCTCAGGTTCAAATCTCGGCTTGAATATTTTTTTTGTCGAAACTTCTTTCGTCTAGTAAAAATATCAAACGACCTCTAAAAATTACATAAAAATTTCTAAAAATCTCTAGAATATTTCTAAAGTATTTTTAAATATTTTTAAGAATTTTTAGAACTCCTAATAAGGAAAATTGAGTCGTTACAGTTCTGGAGAAAGCGTCACCAATAAAGGAGAAACGTAATAAGAAAAAGCTAGGATTGAAGGATATTAAAGAGAAATAAATTAGTCTTATAAATTAATATACATAATTAAAAATATTAAAAAGAGAACCCCTTATGGCTTTATCCATTGAAATCATAACGTGATCTTTGTGAAATCTGAAACTTTGACTAGAGAATGAGATCATGTAAATCTTTTATCTTATAGATTTATTTTTTCCCATTCACTTAAAATAAATAAATATAATAATATATTTAATATATTAAAAATAATGACTCTTTATTGGGGCTCTAGGCATAGACCTTAATGACTTATGTCTAAGGCCCTGCAAATCTATATAATTTGCTCTAAATCATAGGCTCAAATTTATAGAATTAGAATTTAAAATTTCAAATGTACTAAATCATGAATTCATGATAAAATAAAAAAAAACATAAAAATTTAGATTTATATAGGTACAAATAAAAACATGTAACTAGAAAGATTAATACAAATAAATAAATATAATAATATATTTAATATATTAAAAATAATGGTTCTTTATTGGGGTTCTAGGCATAGATCTTAATGACTTATGCCTAAGGTCTTGTAAATCTATATAATTTGCTCTAAATCATAGGCTCAAATTTATAGAATTAGAATTTAGAATTTCAAATGTACTAAATCATGAATTCATGATAAAATTTAAAAAAAAAAACATAAAAATTTAGATTTATATAGGTACAAATAAAAACATGTAACTAGAAAGATTAATTCAGCACCAAAATTTAGATCTGTATAAGGTTTCTTATCAACTAAGTAGGGGTGTAAATGAGTCAAGTCACTCGTGAGCTATTCGAAACTCGATTCGATAAAAGATCGTTTAAGCTCGTTTAGTGAGGCTCGTTGAAATAAATAAACCAAGCTCAAGTTTCACAATATTCGGCTCGTTAGCTCGTGAACATGTTCGTTAAGTTCATAAATAAACTTTTAAATAAAAATAATAATAGTTTTGATATTGAATTTATAGATTTTACACTAAAAACATAGACAAATATATTAAATTTATTTATTAGAATAAAATTATAAATTTTAACAAGAATATTATAATTTTTTAAAAATATATAATTTAGTTTTTAATGAATATTTAAATTTATAATTTAGATTTATTAAATTCATTTAGGCTCGATAAAAGCTCGAATAAGCTCGTGAGCCATGAATATATTCGTTAAATAAAGCTCGAGCTCGGCTCGATTATAAACGAGTCAAACTCAAACATCCAAGAGTTCGACTCGGCTCGGCTCGGCTCGATTACATCCCTACAACCAAGTGCTACATTTTTTATTTTTTTCCATTTATAAATTTAAATTCTTTCTCTAGAAACTCTGAAACTCTTTTTTTTTCTGATTCAGGTGTCTTCCATGGTCCCCTTTGCCTAACTCATGCCAGGTTTTTAAGGGCGAGGGGACCTCATCATGCATTCACGAAGAATGAAAAATTAGGTCAAAGAAGTGCAAATTGTGAACTGCAGGCCCTGCAGAAATTAGATTGGATGTTTATGTCAGATTTCAGGTTTAAACAAAAAAAAAATGGAAAGTTGAAAAAATAAGTGATGCTTCTACATATTGGAAGGAAATATTCATCAAGTCTTTTACTTTCTGATATTTACCATGCAAAGTATCTAATTTTGAAGAGAGAAAAGATAAAGTTTACTGACATATACCTTTAAGCATTTCTACTGAGGCTTTATGGAAAGCTAAACACACACAATCGATTCATCAACGCTTGAGATTGTTCAGTTTGATGTGTTCTATCGTCACTAGTGCCTTGGAAATTTCTGATGTCTCCTTGAGGTTGAGTTTGCAGTGTGGATTAAATGCTGTAAGAATCTGACAAAACCTCAGTGATTTCATTGAATAACTGCCTACTCTCAACAATTTCCTTTTACCCTGAGAAGCTGTCAGACCTTTTTCGATTTGATTTCCTTTCACTGTGAAAAATCTCAGTCCTTTTTCTGAATGACTTAGAAAGCAACTTTAAATGAGGCATGGAAGTAGGTCGGACTACAATGTGAAGCAGAAGAGAAGTAATTGAAGAACGTGAGCCCACATGAGAATAGGATGCTTACCCTTGCACCATGGGAATGGGGAAGAGAAGAAGCTAAGGAGTATGGTCATCTACTTTGGGAGGCCTTTCCTAACCTTCTAAAGGGTGGTCTTCAACCAATGTCAAGGTATGTTTTGGTTTACTCTTGTTATAAGTAAATTGTGATAAAGAATAGTTGCATTTTTTTTTCCTTTCAGTTTTATTTCCCCTTGCTTTTGGAAAGTTTGTTTAAAAATAAATTTGGATGTTCTTGTTGTGTGTGATACTCTCCATTAGTCCATTGTTCCATGCTAAGATTTCTCGAGTCATTCTAGTTTATGCACTATTTCTATTATTCTTTTAGGTATTTGATATATATATTTGTTGATTTAGGTAGTAGGAATTGTTGTCTATCAAAAGGTATCAGAGCTAAGTTTTGCAAGTTCAGTTAATTACTATCTATGAATTGTTAAGTTGTGCAAATTGTATTTTTACTGACTATAGCATTTGAAAGATTTAGTAGAAATTATGATTTGGAAGGTGTGAAGCTAGATTCTTATGATAGATGATCTGGAGGTGAATAAACATAAGTATGAAATTCATGACAAGATCACAAAAGTACAAAAATAAAAAATAAAAATAAAGAGTGAAAAAAAAAAAAATGCCATGTTCCTCTCCTCATTCTTCTCCTTGACATCAGGCACATCCACCTGTCACCATCACACACTTTGAAGCTGCCAAAGATTTGGGCAAATTTTTCCATATCTTCCACCAATATTCCATTGACTAAACTGCCCTATTTAATGCTGTTTCGCATTCAAAGTTAACCACAATTATATACAATGATGTTGTCAATTAATAAGTGCTGAATTTTGCTTTCTCTGTTTTCATTCTTCTTAGTGTCAATCCTTTTTGTACATTATTTTTGATAAAAAAAAAGAGATTATTCTTTGCTTCGCCGTTGAGATAATCTCTTTGTACTCACTATTTATTACCTGTTTTTGTCGATGGCCTGAAACCATGCAAATGGTGCATCAGTGACACAACTTGAGAGTGAAAAAATGAGAAGCACAAAGGAAAAGAAGACATGGATAAGAGCTCTCTCCTTGCTGTTTAAGTTTAGAGAGAAGAAGAGTGGAGCAGAGGAAGCAGCCGCATTGAAGGCCAAGTCATCGAGGCTTTCAGGGGCAGAGCAGAAGCCACGGTCAGGTCCGTTGTTTGTAAATAGCAGAAGATTCGGTCAGCTTCATGAAAAAATGGGCCTCTCTTCTTCAGGGCCGCTTTCTTTCTGCTTCACCCCTACAAGGGCAGAGGAGACTGAGGTGCCCTACAGCTGCCTGGGGCACCAAAACCATGCCCTGGCAGTTCAAGCTTTTGGACCAATTTATCTGGTAACGTAAGGAAGGAACCGACCTTGTCAAATTCATACAGGAACAAGAGACTGTTAATTAAGATTGAGCAATTCAATGCTTCGGTTTTTTTTTTTTCTTATATACAATTTTCTGAGTACTACAGTTTGCACCATATAGAGCGAGAGTTTTTACCCTACATACTCATGGACGATCCATTGAGATCCAAGCACCCAAAAGCCATTGCAGACGCCCTGATTCAACTGAGATCCAGGCGCCCGGATCTCAATTGGTCACCCATGAATGTGCAAAGCAAATTGTGAGGCTAGCAGTTCTGAAATCTATCTTGCACACGCACCGTGCGTGGCCCTCACAAGGCAAATGATCGGAGCGTCCAAAAGTAATGTCAAAAATTTACCATTCAGAATAACCAATGATCCGGAACACAGCCTAAAATTTCATTAGGAAACAATACCCAAACCTCAAAAATCACTCGAGCTTGCAATGCTTATTCAAATTGAATCCTGTTTTACTAAGAAAATACTGAAACTAAAATTTGAACAAGAACAGAGTTCCACGACGAATGCTGTGTTCTTGTGAAACAGGAATCTGCGTGATTGCAAAATATTTGCCCAACTACAATCCCCATTGAAGGCACATTCTTTTTTAAAACTACTCAGAAACTTAAATTAAACTGCGTATAAGTTTCCAGGCAAGGTCCACCATAGCATGTAATAGGTAATGTGTGTATTGCAGTGGATAAAAGTTAAATGCTGGACATGGCGACATATTTAGTTGTAGACCATGTATTTGGGCGTGGCGCTGAACTTTTGGTAGCCTTTGATGACTTTATTCACTGCATCAAGGAAATCTTTCTCCGTAACATTCTTCCTTCTTGCTCTAATAGCGTACATCCCAGCTTCAGTGCACACACTTCTGATATCAGCCCCTATAAAAGAAGTAAATGTCAATAACAAAGATCCTGAGCGTGAAAATTAGCAGGAAATTTGTAGTTCCTATTTAATGCAAATAAATCATATAATGATGAAATTGTATTTATCGTGAATCTAACCAACTACAAATATGGGTTGGTTGTTCGAACTTGTAAATTCTAAAAGTATCTTGTAGGAATTCCTTTCAGAGTCTGTTGCATAGTTATATGGTTTGCCTCCATAAAGAATTCAATCTTGTTAGAAAATGCAGAAATGAAGAGTCTTCTCTCTCTCTCTCTCTCTCTCTCTCTCTCTCTACTCAAATTGAGAACCAAACTAAAAGAAAATTGCAAATAATGAAATAATGTTGCAGCTAATTGGTTTCTCAACTTTTAGCACAATCAGGCTTAATAATGGACTTTGCTAAATGGTACCAGTTATCAGCCAACTTGTAATAGGGGCAAGCATCTCTCACCAGTGGAATTTGGGCAGAGACGGGCAAGAAGCTCAAACCGGATATCCCTCTCACAGTTCATTGTCCTGGTGTGAATCTTGAATATTTGTGTTCGACCCTCCAAATCTGGCAGGCCAAACTCAACCTTACGGTCCAACCTTCCAGGACGTAACAGTGCGGGATCTAAAGTGTCAGGCCTGCATTATTTAGAAGTAGACAGGCACAGATGAGAGAACTGAAGAGTATACATTATTTAACGTTTGCAGTCATTTCAAGAAATTACTCTGCTAGTGACTACACAAAGTATCTCTTCACTCCTAAATTAAACCAAGAGTTATTCTTTAAGAACTCAACTCTCTATTCAGTTGTCTTACAACCGCATTGTGGCTAAAACATCAAAAGTTTATGCATCTAGAATAATTGATGTAGATGCTGATATGGCTTTGACATAATTTGCATGCACGGAATGACATTGTAACATTGTGGGACTAATGGACAGCCAAATATGAGTTAGAAACATACCTGTTGGTGGCCATTAGGACTTTAATGTTTCCTCTAGAATCAAAACCATCAAGCTGATTGACAATTTCAAGCATGGTACGCTGAACTTCATTGTCACCACCAACCCCATCATCAAACCGAGCACCACCAATTGCATCAACTTCATCAAAGAAGACAATGCAAGCCTTCTTTGAGCGTGCCATCTATACCAAAAGAGAGCATCAATAGAACAGACTAGAGGTGGCCAACAAATAAAACACAACTAACAGGGGCAATTGGATTCTCAAGAATGCTGAATTTATTACTCTGGAAGCTTGACAACCTGAAAGAGTTCACGAACCATCCGAGCTCCTTCTCCAACGTACTTCTGCACAAGTTCACTTCCAATTACACGAATAAAGCAAGCATCTGTTCTGTTGGCTACAGCTCTAGCTAGTAGTGTTTTTCCAGTTCCTGGGGGACCATAACAGAGAACACCTTTCGGAGGATCAATACCTAATTTGACAAATTTCTCTGGATGAAGCATAGGAAGCTCTACAACCTGAAGAGAATGGGATAAAATAATGCAAATATAGTTTTAATAAATTGATAATAAACATTAAGCCAAACAAAATTGTAAATTCTTAAAAGTTTTAAAAAAAAACATAAACCACAAATAAAATCTTAAATTTGATATCTGACTCCTAAAAAAGGTATGAATCAAACACAAAAAACTAATAGTATGATGGAAACGAAGCAATAAAAAGGTAGAAAAATATACACACTTCTCGCATCCTCTCAATTTGCTCCTTGCATCCACCTACATCATTGTAGGTAACATCAGGTTTCTCTTCAACAGTCATCATTGTAACACTCGGATCAATCTTAGGCGGCAAAGGAATTTGAATTTGATATTTGCTCCTATCAACCCTGCATTTAGAAATAGAAGAAACATAACATAAATGTGGCATGTACTCTGCCAGCTTTTCATCATAATACAAAAATCAACTACTATAGAGCTTTAAAAATATATATATCAAAAATAGTCTTCTCACCCTACGCGCATCCCTTCTTCGATATCAGTGGGAGACACTTTATCTCCCAGTCCAACCACAAACTACATAAGAGAAAGATATTTCATTATGCAATCTGAAACTGTCAATCATAGTCTGAATACTGTAAACACGTCAGAAAGAAATATACCTTAGCTATTTGCTTAACATTAATCATATATTTAGCATCTTCTGTGTTTGGGCTGATAATCTTTGTACACCTTGCAACCTTCAAAAGAAGTAAAGCGTCACTATAAACTAGCCAGAGAAAATTAATACAACATAGAATCCATAAGAATATGATTACTTGAAGAGGTTGCTCCTCTTGCATCATTTGCTTGTCAGAGACTAAATCCCATTGACTTGGTGCAGCTAGACCAGTATCAGATTCCTTGATTCCTATCGTGGAAAAAAAATAATCAATAGACACTCAGGCAAGCACAATAGTGACTAACATGATGTTATTCCATATGATAATTTACAATTTAGTTTGACTTGATTAAAAGCAAAATAATAGGTACTAGAATATACAGTAAAATTGCAGATAAAACAGAAATTGAGTGAGAAGAAAGTTAACAGCAAAAGTGATCACTTTTGTAGTGAAATGATATTTGACCATTAAGAAGAGCTCTGTCTCATTGTTTGACTGAAAATCTCAAGCTTAAAGCATGCTTAGCTAATAAAAGCTGAAGAGATATCAAAACCAGCAATCCACCATTCTAAATTTTAGTTAGGATATATGTATCTGAATTCACTGGTTTTTGTTGATGATTGACTAGTTTACAAAAACAGATCAGGTTATCTTGTGGCTATAAAATAAATCAACAGCATGCTTACCTAAAATGCTTTGCTCTATATTTGGTATTCACATGTCGATTCTCTTTAGCCTGGCCTTGATATGCACCACATGACTGTTCAGCTTCATTTTGGCATGACCTTTATGATATAACACTCTTCATCCAGCTTCACTTAAAAAACTCAACACTGAGATACACTAGACTTTCTAAACTATCGCCTAAAAGATTCACTTTCAAACTAACTATTTTAAAATTTCCATAAAGTTCTCCTTCTAACTGAAAACCACGTACTTACTATTACTAACAAGAGATTTCAAGAAAAAAGAGCCCACTACCAATACTACATGCTACTGACAAATGTAGCATTCTTCTAATCTATAATTAAATAGAAAAATTTCCATTCACACATACCGCATAAATCGTTAACCTTCTTGGCTAATTCTTTGATTTCCTTCTCCACTTTTTTTATGTTTGTAGAGTAAGGTCCCAGACCCTGTCATCAAACATTATCAAATAGAATAAGAAGTGGATTATGACTTTTAAGCCGGTAACTAATCCAAACTAAGGATCCAAACAAGCCAAAACAATCAGCATAACGGATCCAGCAGCTATACATAGAGGACAACCTAATGCAAAGGAAACATTAAAACTAAGCAAGCAAAAAGCCTGATGCAGATAATACTCCATCCTTAAACAAAAAGGAAAGACAAATCTATACTTGCAAGCTTAAAAATGCAGATACCAGAATATGTTATCTATAGATGCAGATGTCGTGACAAAAGAGTAATATTAAAACGCAAATAGCAATTGAACAATACTAGACGCTAAAATAACAAATTTATTTGATCAGGAAACAACACGAGCCAAAAAAAAAAAAAAAATCTTTTCAATAAAAATAAGTCACACCAAAAACGAAAATTTTCGATCTTGCGCTCCAAAAAAGAAACAATGAAATAAAAGAAGGTGATCCACGATTATACAAAAGATAAACCGAAGAGGAGATCTTAAATCACACCACCGCAAAATGTTCGAGAACTCCTTTACGCAATAAACTCAACTTCGGACTCAATTAGGTGTAAGAAGAGACGAAAGAAGGCGCAAGCGAAAATCAGTTGAGAGGTCAATTATATGTACAAGAAGAGGGTTTCTCACATAGGTCTTGAGGAGGGCAATGTCGTCTTCGTCGAGGGGACGAGGGTTCTTCTCGTTGATCTCGTCCTCGGGCTCGGGAGCCATGTTGATCTCTCTCTACCCTGCTCGTCGACGAATTAGCTCCGCCGCTTTGGGTTGGAATCGGACGGCGGCAGCGTTTGAACTAGATCCTAGAGGGTGGCTATATCGAGTCGAGGGGAATAAGGCAGATTCGGTTCAGGATGCACAAGACGGTTGGATGGTAAATGGACGGTTCCGGCCTGCGCTTTACTTTGCTTGCGAAACAAGTCGCAGCAAGAGGTACACCGCCGTTATTATTCATCCATTTAATTTTGTCTGTTTTTTCGTCAATTGATGTACATATAATTATTGGACGAAAAACAACTTGTTTTTCAAGATACCTATAAATAAAAAATTCAGATTCGGTTCGTAATTCATGGTCCCTCCCCGCAATTGATATATAGAATCGTGATTAAAATTCGGTTAAAATTAATTATAATTTTTCTTGAATTCATCTGTAATGTTCAGTCACGCCGAATTTCAACCCCAAAATTTCACGTGATAATACTCTATATCTTAATCATCGTACCACCCCGAGGAGACAATCAGACAACCAGACCCCCCAATAGATGAAAAGGTGAACTCAAAGAAGATTGTAATTAATTTTAACAAGAAGCTGACTAAGATCCAACATGTAAATTTCGAAAGAATCAGGAATTAGAAAAAAAAAAAAAATCTGAACTCCTATAAATAACTCGTATCAAGGAAATTTAGTAAATTCATTTAATATCTTTATTTGAACCTTTAACTCAAGTTTATATCATAATCACGCGTCTAATCCCCATTCTATTAATACCGAAAATGACCGACCAAACGCATAAAAATTTCCTGTCAATCATTGAAATAAATCAAAAAGTGCAAATAAATCGACAACCGCTTCATTACCTTAAAAGTCCATACCACCGCTCTATAGGAGAATTTGATTTTTCAAGCAAAAAAAAAATGGCAAATTGACCACATTCTAAAACACTTAAATATTCCAACCACATTAAAACAACAAATCAGCACAGATTTAAATTAACAGCAGAAAATAACAAACAATTGCAATCCTTCCCGGGCAAACTCCAATTGTGTTTACGAGACATGCATCAAGATCTGCATGTTGGAAACCTGCGATATCTCAAGAAGACTGCTTGCCACTCGTCATTTTTTGTTCTTGGAGCTAAATAGCATTAAGCATAGTGGCAATACAAGCACAGGCACTAGCCTTAAGATGATTATTTGTTTCTCCTAGATGGTTTGATGATTTCTGGTAACCGAAGAGGAGCAGTCAGATTCCAAATCGTGGGTTTATTGAAGACATGCTTGCCTTTGCATCCCAATTGGACAAAATATGGTTTCAGAGACATTGTAGTCATCTTCAAGTCTTTTGCGATATCAGTGGGATCAGTTTGAAAAGAATCCACGAAAAGTGTGAGCACTAAGATGTACCCAATCATGAGTTCTTTCTTCTCCGCCGTCAACTTGATTGAGTTTGGATCTAAAAATGTCCTAGCGAAGTTCTGATATGATGCCCGTGGAATCTTTAAATACTCAAAATGTTCATGCTTTTGCCGATCCCAAAAATGGCAAAGATGAGAGATGTATGAAAGTATGCAAGCTAGTTCTCCCTTTTCTTTCTGATCCTGTGAAAAAGGAAAAAATAATTGGTTAATTTTTACTGAAGGACAACAAATTACTTATATAAATATTGAATTAGTGTGATTGCAAGGCACAAAAGATAAAGACCATAATCGATATTGCTATATCTAAGTTATAAGATTCAAATTCTTTGGTTCTCAAGTACCAAAAATAAAAGAATTTGGAAAATTATATTATGAAGAAAAATGATATACAAAGGGAAAAAATCTCGATATACAAAGGGAAAAAATCTCAAGAAAAATCTCAAAGATAGACACATAAAGTGATGGGACCTACAAAAGTAAAAATGATGGGCCATGAATTTATATATATACATATCCTTAAGCTTTTCCTTGAGATTTTTTCCCTCTGTAAATCATTACTCATTATGAAATCCCAACTTTGATAGACTCATCCATGGTTTACAGAAGAACAAAAGGTGCTCCCCCAAGTATCCAACTGATAGGTTACTTTGAGTTTTTCTTGATTAACTTTGGTATAAGACTCCAACTAGTAGACTTTTCTCAGATTATAGTGTCATCGAGGAAAGAAGAATGTGATTTTTTTTGCTAGTGTCTATTGAAACTAGCCCATAAGTGTAGGACTGCCTACATAATTATACTGACTGGGTTTTAAGAAAAAAGAGAAGTATGCCTTGTGATCACATCATAAGAATGCCAGTCGTTGCCATACAAGATATAGGCTAGCATGAGATTCCAATAGGAAAAGAAAGAGCATTAGTTCCAAAGTTGTAACCAGAAGTTCTACATCCAATTATCAACAATCACATTCGATCAGCATGAGCCAATGTGACTGCTTTTCATTTACAACTTTGCAAGAATTGGTTAGAAGGCACTAGCATTCAGGCAATGCGTGTCATTATGTGAATCTAAATTTATGCCATAATGCAACAAAATAAGAGCAAGAGATAAAAAAAACACTAAGCTATTATGACAGAAGAAAAATTATAAAAGCACAAGCATAAAGTAATAAAGTCAATGTGCTAGATTAATGTACCTTAATTTCCCTTAGCTTATGCCTACGGTTGTAGACAAAAGTTGGATAACTTTTAGGAGAAATGTCAGTTCCAGACTCTAACGCCTCCAAAATGTCAAAGAGGTCATCTCTTTCAATTATGGGAATAATCTCATCCAGATGATAAGCTTTATCTGGTGTATCTGCAGAAAGATCATGAGGTGGAATGTTACGAGGAATGGATTCCACAGCATCCTCAAGAACATCATTCCCTTCATCAGTTTCATGATTAATATTGTTGATGTGTTCATCAGTTGAAGCATCATTCCGTTGGCTAAAAAAAGATTTCCATCTTTTATCCTGCAAATGGTCGCCATATAAATCACATGTCAACTAGACAGCATACATTGCACACAAGTGATCCATTATGCAGAAAGGAATATGGGACAGTGGTAGACAGCTGCATATGATTTCTACAGAGTCACGAGATGATTATCAAAGAAACCTCTAGCGGACGACTTTGGACTTCAGATAACTAGAACTGAGACACTAGAGAACTATTTAGGGTTCCTATTCAATAGTGTAGGCATTAAGTACCAAGTCAAAAAAAAAAACATACCGAGTCCCTGTCCTTCTTTGTCCCGTACATTAATGTAAGTTCTCTAACTTTCCTTTCTACTTTGTTTGTACCAACACTCTCTTCTGCTAAACCTTCTGAAACTTCTGTCTCAACTAAAGAATTTCCCTTCAGTCGTGGTTCCAATCTTAAGATCTGCATTCATCAAGGTAAGGCTCAACAACTCGATAAGAAGAATAATGTATAACACAAACATCTTGCTAAAAATCAAAGGGAATAATTAATATCAGTCTATTTCAACTACCCACGAAAAGAAAAAACTTGAGTTAGTTGCTTATCGGTGAAAGAAACCCCCTAAATAGTAGAGCGCAGATGGAAAAACAAAAGCTAGAAGCATAAAAGAGCGATCTTTTTCCGGATGTCACCTTGTTGGAAGCGATAGGCACAATCTTAAGAGTCTGCGATTCCTTGTCGAGCACACCTACTGCATAATTACATATCTGAGGAACCGCAGCCTCTCCAGCGTAGCTCCTACCGACAAAATCAACGCTAGAATCGCTAGGGCTAACAACGAGCTCAAGGCGGTTGGGCCTCCTCTTGTTCCTGAAGACCTTGATCTTGGGATCGCCATTGGCGTGGCCATGGGGGTCGAAGCCAGACGGGAAGTAGCCGACGATGGGAGCGACGTGGTCGGCGGTCTCTGAAACACCCTCCATCGCAACATTCACTCGCTTCCACTTCCTCTTCTTGCTTCCACTTCCGGCAACGGAGGTGGCTCCCGCCATGGCCTGTCGATCGCGTCGAGACTTGGTTTCTTTCTTCCAGCGTTTGCTCCCTAGGGTTTTACGATTACGGAGTTCTTTCGTGGAATTTATCATGATCGGCCTTTCACGTCGGCCCATGAAAGTGGCCTATTTATAAATTAAACCCAGTAAGATGAAATACTCGATTTATTTAAGATATTTAAATAATTAAATCTTCATATAAAATTTATAACGAATCATAATTTACTTACATTTGTATGATCTTCTAAATTTCGATATTTAAAAAGAAGTCATAATTTATCAAAATACAATCATATATATTTTTTTATATCTTTACAAATATATATATTATCTATAATAATTTTACGGCAATTTACATAACCTATGAGCAAATTTCATTATTACACATTTCACGCACACAAATTTCAAAATATCCAAATTAGAAATTACATAGTGTGTTTCTAAAATTCCTCTTCTTTTTCTCTCTCTAATTTCATCAGCCAATTTAAATCAAAATCAATATTTAAATTAAAAGTAGTGAATTAAATTGAAAGTGCAACTTTAAAGTTAACTCATGGTCAAAACGGAGAAACTTATAGTGACAACACCTCATACGCTAGTCACTAGATCCATCCAAAATGACAAATTAAGAAAGTTACAAGAACTTATTAATGGTGTTGATTAATGAGTATCATTATTTCAAATCTTTATAATTTTAAAAATTAACTATTCTCAATTATATTATCGAATTTAAATCTGAAAGCATAAGTACATTAATAATTTACCTATAATTTTATAAATAAAACATAAAAATCAAAATGACTCATCTATAATACTTTAATTATTTTATTACCACTCAATTTAATGGAATGAAGAAAATCAATATACTAAAACTTCAAGTTCATTCTTCATAGTGCAAATATAATTTGTTTGCTAACAATTCAAATGAATGACCACAACTTCTGGAAAAACCAATCACCTCAACTCAATCATCCTAATTACAACACAAATCTATATATTTTTCATAATCTAAAATCGAGCCAACATGTTGTGGATTGCTTGTTATCATCGGTATCACACCGTATGACTTCCTTGAATGACATTGATATCTAATTTCTTCAATCTAATAACAGATTCAACATGCCCTCTTAGTGTGTGCATCTCTTCCAACCTGCAAGTAATATTAAACATTGTCAAGTAACTAAACCCCAAATTTAAATGAATGACTAGTTTATTTACCCTAATAAGATCAACAAATTATGGTTGTGCCTCATGAAGACTACTTTAAGTGAATTTGGTTGCATATATTGGAGATCACCAACAATTTTAAGCTGTTCTAGTCTCCAACTTTCATAAACCATCTATTAGTTTTTGTTTGTAGCCTAGCAAGGGATGAACCGAAAAGCCGTAAGGCGGGAATTTACTTTGAACAAAGTTTAGCTAGAGCTTGGAGGGCATCTTAGCTTAAGTGAAGGGTTCAACCTCTTTGAGAGCAAATTTGTTACCTTGCTATTTCGGCACGCCTCTTTGCCTGTTCAGCGATCAAAGACGGCCGTCGTCCAAGTTTTACGATGTCAGAAGGTAGAAGCCCTTGCAAAGATTGCTGGGAGATCACCCATTGAGCCTCTCTATCTTCCTTCCCAAAGCTCTTTCTACTAGTAAAAGCAGTCTGCAATAGGCAATGACAGAATTTACCAACTCTTGACTCTGCAAGGGGGAGTAGAACCAATGAATTGAAGTTGTTACCTTTCTATCAAATAGCAGATTCCATGCTTCTCCGCTAAGAGCATATCGAACGGCGAACTTGATTATATCGAGAGGAATGTAGAAAACCAAACTGTAAATCCATATCACACCAGCCCAGCCCCAGCCTATGCCTCTTATGTATGCAAAACTTATATGAGCATAAACTGCAATCAAGGTGGCAACCTGCACCACAGATTGTAAAACCAGTTATACTCTACAAGCTGATTACCGAAAGATCGAGTAGAGGTAAATTATCTAAACTAGTTAGGTACAAGTGACTGAATTCTAGGGAACTCACCAATTGAGCTACAACAAATGCACACATCAGAAGTGTGCCCGGTCGCTCCAAAAACGACCAACCTTGACTGCGTGTGACGAATATAAGAGCTTGACTAATGATGCTAACTTGTAGATATATAGCAGAAGACACTTCTTCGGTGTTCCCGCTTAGAGTTCTAACTTTGAAATGAGTCTGTTATTTATGGAATAAAAGAACCATCAGAAAGGGTAGGTGTTTGAACAATGGCAATAAGAAACAACTGTATTACCTCGAAGAAACTAGTCTCTATGATAGTCCAATAGAAAAGAACAGTAACTAATGCTAGGTATGTGCCTATGACAATGCCTGTAGTAAATATCTCTTGGAGCTTCCAACTATCCGGGTGCTTTGATGGCTTCACGCGATCCTTCGATATAGTCATAATGGTCCCTGAAAAGGAAAAAAGGATGCCATTTGGGAAAAAGAGTTGCGTGGATGATGGCGAACTCGAGAAATAGTTAACTTTTACCATCATTCAGAATGGCTATGATCAAAACCATGAAAGGGGGGAAGTCATATTCCCATATCAAAGCAAGTAGCATGAATCCAAGCTGTGAAAGACAGAGTATATAGGATTAGGAATTGGCCACAGGCATAAATGTTATAGTGAAGAACACAAAATTTTCAGTTTGCTTACCACTATACGGATTGTTATCGATACAGCATAAATCTGCATTGTTTGCAAAGAATGACTATGAGAGCATAAACAGAAGAAAAGGAAAAAAAAAAAAAAGAGCACTGCAAAGAAAATGATTGGATGATCACTTAGTCAAGCTTCTTAACTGTATAGTTCTTCATTCTCTGGAAGATGGCTCTGCTGGTCAAGACAGCACTTATAATGACACTCAATCCAGGTTCTGTGAGGACAATATCGGCAGCGTTCCTTGCAGCATCTGTAGAATCAGATACTGCTATTCCTATGTCTGCTTTCTTCAACGCAGGCGCATCATTTACGCCATCGCCTGTCATTCCACACACATGCTTCTTTTGTTGGAGAATCCTCACAATCTCATACTTATGTTCTGAAATAAGAAAATGAATATGCATCAGAACTTTCTTACAGAACCCCCAATTCTGAATGAAGTAGCAGTAGCTTAGGTTTCAAGTGCATTAACTTCAATATTTATAGAAGTAGCAGTAGATTGCAGTTTAAACCAAGCATACCGGGAAAAACACCGGCAAATCCATCTGCTTTTTCAATGAGCTCATCAACAGGAAGAGCATCGTTTTCATCCTTATCACGACCAAACAATGACGAAGAAGGGTACATGTTGGTTCCCATTCCTAGTCGTCGCCCGGTTTCTTTAGCAATGGCTAGTTGATCACCTGTAGGAAGATATATCTTCTTTTAAGCACTTAAAGAAAATCAGCATCAAATCAGTGCACATTAGACATTGTGAGGCATCATTCGAGAAACAAATCAAGAATTTAAATAGAGAAGCTTTAGCAGCATCAAATCCCAAACATACCAGTAATCATCTTCAAGCAAACACCGAGATTTAGCGCCCTCCGAATGGTCTCGGCACTGTCATGCCTAGGTGGATCAAACAATGGCAATAAGCCACAGAAGACCCATGGACCCCCTGTGCTCTCTTTTGTCTTCTCAGGAACAGCCTGAAAAGTATTACTCAACAAATAAAATTAAGCAAGATCATTTTTTTCTTGTTCTAGTTAGCCAAGAAACTTGTAAGAATTGTGTCAATTTACCTGAAAAGCTACCCCGAGTGAGCGAAGACCCCTTTCAGCAAATTTATCAATGATTGCATGAACTTTTCCAGCTACTTTCTCTTTATTGAGGCATAGATTTAGGATCTGAAGGACAAAATAACTTCAGATTCAAGAAGAAATCAGTAGACAAGGAGCACCAAACTGTTACACAACAATAGGTGACACATAAAAGTCACCTGCTCTGGAGCTCCTTTGCTAGCTCGATACCAATTTCCATCGACATCAATGTAAGTTATAGCTGTCCTTTTGTCGACAGGGTTGAAGGGAAAGAAATGCACTTCGGTTATGTTTGCGCGTGCCTATATATTTTCAAAATCCATCTGTTATTTCTCCTTGCTCAAACCTAAAGTAGAGCCAAGATGCTACTTGAAGGATCTTAAATTTCAGATGAAAATTGTATTTCTTACCTCTTTAGGATCAGCAAGCATGTTAACGATGGCAGTATCGATGGCGTCCTGGTTCTCAAGCCTTGAGGCTCTTGCTGCAAGCAATATAACCATGTCCTTGTCCATGTCATCACTGAAAACCTATAGGATCAAGAGCTACTATTTGAATCCCCTTGAGACTGGTTGTTTACTAACTGATTCACGAACAAAAGTATTTCTACCTCAACAAGATTCCGATCAACAGTGAGTCGGTTCAGTGTAAGTGTACCAGTTTTGTCACTGCAAAGAACATCCATTCCTGCTAATTCTTCAATTGCAGTCATCCTCTTAGTAATTGCACCCTATAAATCGACATTTTGGCATGAGATAGTTTGCTGCATATAGTAGTTTTAACTCCAAATATACCTGTTGCGAAAGGCGGTGAGACCCAATCGCAAGTGTTACTGATAGCACAGTCGGCATGGCTATTGGAATCCCCCCAATTAAGAGAACAAGAAGGTTATTGATTCCTTTTCGATACGAGCGATGTTGGACCGGAAACATAACTATAATTTCAAGAATGATTCCAACAGCTATTGAGCATATACAGAAGTTCCCAATTGAAGTAAGAACCTGAAAAGTTAATTGATCAATTTCTTACATTCTTTCAAAAGGAACTTGTAATCCTCTTTAGGATATCGGCAGGATGAAATATACTCAAATTTTACCTTCTGAAAGTGCCCAACTACTTCTGTAGAGTCTACCAAAAGGGCAGCTTTTCCAAAGAAAGAGTGAATGCCGGTTGCAATCACAACAGCTTCAATCTCTCCTTGCTTACAGATTGAACCAGAGAATACAAGATCGCCTCTTATCTTTGTGACAGGTAAAGATTCACCAGTAAGAGCTGACTGCATCACCATAACAAAGTCTCCATCAATATGAAATAGTCATCCTATTTCCATGAATTGAACGAGCATAATAAAAGTGAAGCTGAAGTTGCAAAAGATTTGCCTGATCGACTTTCAAAGGATCTCCCTCAAGCAATCGGGCGTCTGCAGGGATAATGTCGCCAAGTTTGATGCTGATGATATCTCCTGGCACGAGAATAGCAGCATCCTTCTCTTGCCATTGAGCATCTCTGAGTACCTATTGGCACAGTCTACCATTTAGAAATCAGAAATGACTAATGCTTCTTAACAAATTGAGGCCTTATGGATTCTTCTACATGACAAATTCAATAAGTATTCAGAAGCTACCTTACACTTTGGAGCCAGACGAGCCATGAGCGCAGCCGCAGCATCTCCAGCATTATTTTCCTCAATGAAACTAATCGTCGAATTCAGAATCAGAAGGCAGATGATTCCAACAAAGTCTTGCCAATCGGGACCCTGGCCCTAATAACCAGATGAAGAAAAAGAAATTACCACTCGAAACAAGGAGAAGCAATGAGAGAATTCACTTGTTCTCGATGGCGAAGCAAAATAAATAGAATGCATTAATCTGAGATAACTCACTCCTCCATTAGCCATCGCAATTGCCATCACTGCAGCAGCTTCCATGACCCAAGACAAGGGGTTCCACATGAAACTAAGGAACTTCAAAAACTTGTTTTCCTGAATTTAAGTGAATCATTATGACAATCACAAATCGACAGCATCAGTGACAGATCAAGCTATATAATTTGAATTCTTCAATCCAATTGATACAAATGAATAACACTGAACAAGTTTTTGTGAACTTACAGGCTTCTCCTCTAACTTGTTTAGTCCAAAAAGCAGCAGTCTTGCTTCGGCATCTGTTGAAGAAAGTCCAGTTCCAGATGTCCTTAGTTGCTCAAAGACACCCTCCAAGGGCATGTGTTCCTGTAATCGACACTTAGTAACATCTTCAGAATGATAAATTTTCAAAGTGGTTACCAGATCTATGGAGTCGCGTCCGAAGTCTTCGGGGCCAAGCAATGGTTTATCAAGCTCATCCATTTTTGAAGAATGCTTTGGTTGGTGCTAAACCAGAATGAATTCGAAGAAGATGCCTTTCAAGAATTTCTGCTGTAGCTTGAGATTTCTACTGAGGAGAGGTTGGAGTCTTGGAGAGGGAGGTGGCGGAGCAGAGAGAGCTCTTAAGCCGGAAGCTGGGGGTGAAAGCGGGATTGGGCCGGTGGTTGACCGGAGGGTGGCCCTTCCCGCCATCCCACCCAACGGCTTTTCAAATCCATTAAACAGTCCAACCTAACCTTCCCCCGAGATCCGTATCGTCTGCGCCTTCCAATCTCAGACGTCCGTTTCTCACGTGTTCGAATCTCGATCGTCAATTAGTACGGTGGGGCCGTGCGGGACTGGGTTGGGTAGAACACGTGCTTCTTGTATGAAATATTGATTAATGCTTTGACATTTTTGATATATATATATATATAATTTTTTTAGTGGATTCTTTTGTTTCTTATAAGAAGTGGATTCTAAATCCACATGATAGCAATACACATGGAACTGAACTGACAAACCTTCATGGATATAGATACAAACACTGGCCAGCCACTTCAGACACACAGGTAACAAAGGTCTCCGAACCGCAACCCGATCGACTAATTACATTCTCCTTCAACTTTGCAGTCTCCGATCAGTTCCTTCCTCTTCAGCTAGGCCACCTTGAACCCGTCGTTAGCCCATCAAACCATGACTTTCATTTTCCCTTTGCTTAATGTGATTCTGAGCCTCATGCTCTGTTTTCATGTTACCATCAGGCCGCACTGCTAGTGAGTAGTAGCAAGAACAGCAATGGCACGGGCGGTATCGTAGCACATCTTCGAAGAAGCGGATGAGTGAATGCAAAGGTTACAAAAATCTTAACAGATTTTCATTGAAGCTGTGTCCAGAATTCATGCAGTATACCAATGAACAATGTAATAGGATTCTTTTGAAAAACGACTTAAATATAGGAGTGCCCGAGTGTCATCACCTAAAGCATCCTTTTAAACGTGGCACTGCATATCAGTAGCAAATTCAAAGAAGAAAAAACGCTATCACAGATGCAATACAAAACCAACAATTCAACATGGTCATTAAACAAGGCAAAGAAAATCCGGCTACAAATAAAAATAGCACACAATGGTTTCATCAGGTTCACAACGCAGTGTACACAAGCTAATTAAAGTTTTTCCAATGCCTGATGAATATCAGCCTTCAGATCCTCGAAACCTTCAATGCCAAAACTGAATCTGACTAGGTTGTCCTTGATTCCATACTTGGATACCCTTTCTGGTCCACTGATGTCCCTGCACAGAGTGGATGAGTCAGGAGACTCAGAATTATTCATAAACATTTTTGATGTACTTTTCAAAAAGGAAAAAAAAGGCTAGATTTTCATAACTACAGTTTGGCCTCACATTGTTTCGACATCAAACATTTAAAGGAACGTCAATTTAACACTTACCCAGAACATAGGAAACCTGCCTGGACTAAGAGAATCAGTCTAGAAGATTAAGCTCCAAAATCCAGATAGCCAACTAGAATGACTTAGCATTGTCGTTATTAAGCTGTGTTTGTCTCCACTATTTGAGATCAACTACATGTCTTATTCAACCCTATCCCCCCTCTAGCTCTTCTACTTCCTCGAATTGATTCATTGAACTAAGTGTGACTTTCCCCTTTTTTTAACTGGTTTTTTTTTAACATTGCAAACTGTGGCTTTTCTAATTTTAGAAGCCAAGATAGTGATTCATACTTCATGGATGATTCTGATATTTTCCAATTTGTATATAGCAGATTCTAGTAGCTCTTCAATAGAATATTACCAGTAGGACATGATGGCAGGCTGGTCTACTATACTCTCACAACCTCCAAATGAAGGGGCGAGATATGGTACTTTTAAAGAATCAACAAACTTCTTAGTTGTCTCCAGATCACCAGCCACCTGCATCATAGATGCAACCATGTTTCGACATTATATGAATTTACATATGCTGGTGATACAAAATAGAAACTCAAGGACCTTACCTCAAAACTGACGACACCACCAAAACCAGTCATTTGACGCTTGGCAATGTGATGTTCTGGATGACTCAGCAAGCCTGGATAATAGACTCGGATTATCTGGAAAAATAGTATGTTAGATCGTTGAGAAAGGAAACAAACATGCATACATACAGCCAATTAGTTGGTTCTCCTGTGCACCACACTTCTTTTAGTGATCCACCTGACTTATTGTGGTAACGATAAAATGGCATGAAAAGGCTGAAAGTTACAACATGCTGCAATAAGTTATATTTACTCATGAATCCTGATTACATAGTGCTGGGTCACTTCTCATATTTTTCCCATCCCGGAAAATAGTAGCACATAAATATCGTAATGAACTACTGAGCTCATTGTGTGTGTTTCAGTTTTGATTGGTTTCTTAAATTTCGGGCAAATCTACTAAATTAGTAAATCAATTTTCACATTTCATCAGGTTATGAAATTTTAAAGAAAGCCTAACGAGTGACTTCATATTGGACTTGAAAAAAGTTGAATGCTCAAATCATATGCATGAGCAGAAAAGAAAAATGGCAGGAAGGTAGTGATGGACAATATTCACATGTAACAAGAATTTATTATGCTTATATAAAGGAAAATGGTTATATTGTGAGATGATAGACGACAAATGGGAAAGGAAATTGAAAGAAAAAGAGAAAATCAGCTAAAGAGGTATATTACTAGGGCTTGGATACAAATATCGACACTCTGAGATCCAACTTATTAAGCATCCTCTTGGAATGTCAATATACAACACAAGGTAGAAAACTGCACACAAATCAATGAGAGGCAAAGTAGATTTGATGGCATGTTGTCTTTAGTTAAGAGGTAATTATTCACTGTTAAAACAATAAGCCACAAAAAATACTGACACTCATTTATATTATTTTTATTAAATAACAAAAAATAATAATTATTTTTTACTTTTAGTTTTTAAAAAAAAATGGAAGACAATATGTTTTCTTAAAAAAAATAAAAAATAGTTTTTAGATTCTTTTTAAGCTCCTTCATTTTTATAATTTTTAAAAATGTTTAAAGGAGAGATCAGGTTTGGCATGCTCTCTCTCTCTCTTTGGTGGCTAGTAATTGGTGGGGGTCTGCAATATTAATGATGGAGCTGCCATATATGCAGTGTTCCTTCTCTTCTTCTATCTTTTGCTTCTTTTTGCCCCTTTTTCCTTCCTGAATGTCTGAATCAACTTCAAGCCGAACACTCTTCATTATGTTCACCCGCAAGTTGTCCAAAGAAAAATAAAGCCTCAGCTTCAACCACCTCCTCCTCTTTTGATCTATTATAGAAATGAGTCTAAGATAATAATCAGCAATTTCTGATTATTATTAGAATGTTATATTTACCGTCATTAATTAATTGATTCATCCTGAGTAATCAATTTTTAAATTAATTTATTTAGTCTTATTTATTTATTTATTTTTGAAACATAGATTATTTCATTAACATTCAGCCTCCTAGATGAGAATTATTAATTAATTAATTTTAAAATGGCTCCTAGATCACAAGTGTGCTTGTGCACAATAGTAGAGAGTTATCGATCTATTTGACTGATTTGCAAGGGTTCATATCATAAAATGCCCTATTAATTACATTTAATATTGGAAATGAAAATTGAAAAGAGCATTGGAAATGAAAATCCATATATGTATTATATGCATATTGAGTTGGTAGATTTAAATTGAAAAGAAGCAAACAAAAACTATTGTACTAGTCGAAATTAAATTGTTAGCATACTTTTGGGGCTCAACTTTAAATGTAATTAATAGGGCATCTTATGATATAAACCCTTGCAACTTGGTCAAATAGATTGATAACTCACAATTATGATTTATTGTGCACGAGCACACTCATGATCTTGGAGCCATTTTAAAATTAATTAATTAATAATTCTCATCTAGCAGCCTATAGGCTGAATGTTAATGAAATAGTATGTGTTTCATAAATAAATAAATAAGATTAAATAAATTAATTTAAAAATTAATTACTCAGGATAAATCCATTAATTAATGACAGTGAATATAACATTCTAATAATAATCAGAAATTGCTGATTATTATCTTAGACGCTTATATTTATCGTCATTACTAATAAGGAGGATAATAGATAAAAAGAGGAGAGAAGGTGGTTGAGGCTGAGGAGTGCCTCTATTTTTTTTTAGCTTTATGTCTCTTTGGACGATGTGCCGGCAAACATAATGAAGCACGATAAAGTGTTCGGCTTGAAGTTGATTATACATTAAGGAAGGAAAAAGGGGAAAAAAGAAGAAGAGAAGGAAGTATATGCCAGCTCCATCATTAATGCTGCAGAACCACCAAATATTACCCGCCAAAGAGAGAAAGCATGCCAAACCTGGCCTCGCCGTCTTGAGAAGCCTTCTTCCTTGAGAGAGTCATGCGGCACAGGAAGGGTAAAACTACACAATAACAACTAAGTCTTATCCCACTAGGTGGAGTCAGTTATATGGATCATTTTACATCATTGAGCTCTATACCCTACTATATCATAAGGGTAAAACTACACCCTTTAATATAATTAATATAACAATAATGATCACAGCATCCAACAAGCCAGAAAATAGTTTTCCAATTATGCAAAAGGCAAGAGGTTATTGTACATACCTTGGGATGTTCCTCTAAAAATTGGGCCATCCTAAGTGCTGTCTTATTCTGGTTATCTACACGAAGATGCAGCGTCTTCATGCCCCGAAGAATCAGATATGCGGCATTCTGGAAATAGTATTTCATCAATTGAATGATTTTAGATGTCCCAAACATTTACTCGTAAATACATAAACATGCAATAATTGATAGTTTAACAAGTTTGTAAAAATTACAAATCATACAATTCATAACAGATCAGTTTCATTAGTAGTAAATGTTCTCTTAGATTTTAATGCATGAAACTTGAAATTGATTTCAAAAAGCACAAGTATCAGGTCAGAACGGTATCACTTACAGGATTGAGAACACCACCAATAACATGATGATACAGACGAATTTGGGAGATAAGTTCTTCTGAACCACTGATGCAACCACCAAGAACCTAAACAAGAAAGTATTCTCAATAACCAAAACAGAACTGAATAAAAACAATTCTTAAACATTTTTCTTACATCATTATGACCAGCTATAAATTTTGTAGCAGAATGCAAAACTAGATCAGCACCCAAGTTTAATGCCTTCTGATTGATTGGTGAAGCAAAGGTACTATCAATGCAAACCAAGGCTCCTTTGTTGTGGCAAAGTTGTGAAACCAATTCAATATCAACACATCGGAGGAACGGATTCGTTGGAGATTCTGAAAAGAAAAGAGATACCTGTACGCGACAAACACTTACTAATTGCCATGCAATAAGAGAATGTCATAGAGAAGAAATGATATTAGTAAATACAAAGAAAACTCAGCAGCATTGTTTTCTCACATTATTTTGATCCAGTGCACTTTTCAGGGAATCAACATCTGCAGGATCAATAACAGTGACCTATATTTAGAAAATAACACGTCAGAGACATGCATCAGGACAATAAAGGTAGTCATAGCCATGAACAATGAAGCCATTCAAACAGGTATAAAAGAATGCAAAGACTTGAAGGATACCGAAATTCCCATTTTAGGAAGTTCATTCTGAATGAAGATTCTGGTCTTTCTATAACAGTCAGTAGTGATCACAATATGCCCACCAGCAGGAACAAGAGCAGAAAACAAAGCGACACTAGCATACATGCCAGATGACACAAACAAAGTGGATTCAGCCACTTCCAGGGCGCTGCTCAAGCAAAGAAACAGCAATCAAAATGCAAGCTATGTTTCAGGGGCGTAGCTCTTAGGAATAAGCGCTACTGACCTCATCTTCTCCTCCAACGCCTGAGTAGTGGGATTTCCGTACCTGCCATACTCAAAACTAGCATGCCTCTTTTCCTACAAAAATAAAAGGCATAATAGATAATCTAAGATTATAAAAATGAACAAAGAACTCGAAAAGTTATTTTGACCGTCAGTAATGAGTTCAAGGCATACCTTAAAATCAATCAGCTCATCTGAGTTGTTGAACCAGTAAGCAGACGTATTAACAATCGGGGTGGTAATTCCATCTGTGGTTATACCGCGTCCATACCTCTCACCTAATTAGAAAATTAGAAAACCATCAAACTAGAAAAATCAAATATCTTAAGCAAAGTAACATCAATTTGGAATAAACTGTACTTAAATGTTTCAAAAAAACTTTTTCTGGGACAAAATACCTCCCTTTTTTTATGGCTACAAAAGAGAATATGTTTCAAGGAAAAAAAAAGTCAAGTATTTAGAATGAGAATCTCACTTTTTTACCCGCAAAAATCCAACTTTTAGCACAAAATTATAGATCGTGAAAGGAAGAGGAAAAAACGAGACATCACAGTTCATAATAAGACAGATCGCTCACCAGCATGAACCGCAAGACTTCCATCGGAGCTAAACGACGCTGCAACCTTTGCGGCGGCAGGGGCGACCTTCGGTTTCCCTGGCGCCAGAATCTGCGACTCTACAAAACTACTTCCGAGTCCCCCATCGCCAACGACGTTGGAGTTCTCACCCTCGGCCTCAGGGACCACAACGGCGTCAGCGGAGAACGCGGACCGAGGGGCATCGAACGACGGCGAACCATTCGACCACGAAGCCGCCACGATCTGCGCGACGCCAATGTTGCTGCAGTTCCGTCGAGCCTTGGTGCTCAACTGGCGCACAAAATTGGGAGGAAACCGCAAGATCAGGGCGGACGACAGGCCGGAGACGCGTGGAGATCTGCTGCCACGCAGGAAGGAGGCGGTTGCCGGCTTTTCGAATCTAGAGCGTGCGCCGGAGTCGGCCGATCCGCGGTCCCCTGCGGATGCCACGACCGAGGCGATCGAAGAGGGGCAGAAGGCGGAGGATACGGCCATTGAAGGAGGCGGCGAAGCAAAGCAACCCACCCAACTCAATAAACGAAGGGCAAAGGATATTATCTCGATCTTTCTCTCTCCCTCCCACTCTATATGCCAAGACGATAAGAAATCCGTACGACTCAAGACACGACTTAGTTAACGGGGGCGATCAGCCCCGTCTGATCTCGATTTCGTGACGTAAGAGATACGTCGGGTGCCGTTGCTCTCCAGTGTTTGATTGGCTTTTGACTTCCTCAGTGGGTGAAAGGCGACGAGTGGGACCCGCATGTCGGCGTGTAAAAAAAAGACCTCGGTGCAGAAATGCGCCAGCATTTCGAGTGAGCGTAGAGAGCAGTGAACTCGACATCACCGCATAAATGTGCGACAGTAGTGGGTAAATCACCAACCCCTGCCACAGGCCAGGTTGAGTTAGCTTGCTAATGGTTAAGTATGACTTATTGATTTATCCATAAGAAATCGCTGGATGTCGTGTCGGATTCCAATTTTTATTGCCATCAGTTATGCAGGTCAAAAATTATGCAATAGGGATTAATGAAATTCAAATCCGAAGAAAATAAATTTCATTTAACTTAGAAAGGAGAAGTTAATGGTGATCAAATAGAACTGTTGGACGGGTCAACATGCGGCAGAACAGATCGATTTTTGGCAGGCCAATTATCTAGTAGGGTAGAGTAAATTGACCCGTCAAGTTAGGATTAAAAAATTTTCAATCCAATCCAATAGTAACGAGCCAACCCACAAGCCATTAAATTTTTTCAAAAATATTTAAAAAATATTTTATATTTTCAACATTTTACTTCAAAAAAATTTTCATCAGTCAAATATATCTATCAACATATATTTTAAATATAAATAAACATAAATAAGTACGAATGTGGGATGAAAAATATTATTTTTATTTCAAAATTATAATAAAGAAAATTAGTAAATTAGCATAAAACTTAATTTACATGTGTTTCTCAATCCGCGGGTCAACCCAAGCTCGTCGTGGGTCGACTCGTGGTGGTCGCGGGCCTAGACGGATCAACCCGCTTTGAACTTAGGTTGATAAAATTTCAACCTAATCTACTTAAATTGTTTGACAGAGTGGGCCAACCCGACGAGCCCAATCCAAATTGATAGCTCTAGGCTCAAAGAATCGAGACTAAATCTCCTGGTTAAGTGCATAAAAAGGTGGATCATTTATAATTACAGTTTGATTATGATCATGATCTAGACATAATTAATTACGATCTCTTTCTAGATTTACTGTTCTTTCAAATTATAATTTGGGTTAGGGTGGGAGGCTGGCTGGCTGAATGTCGCCGGCCCCACCTCCTAATCGTCTGGCAGCCTAGCCACTTTCCCACCTCCTGCGACCTCCGGGCACCCATCCTGATCCATACTATAATCTGGGAGGGACGGTGAACTTAGGGAGGGATCACAATCAATTGTAGCCGGATCACGATTATGATCCGATAATAATTATAAGTGATTCATCTCCTGATCCATTATTTTTTTACCAGAGGATCTATTCCTCCGATAAGTCGGCATTTTATGTCAAAGTCAAGACGGACAACACTAGGGCTTAAGCAAGGTTCGGGCGCACCCCGAGCGAGAAGTGGTTCATCGGTCGATCGGAGGGATCATTGGTCGGTCAGCCATCTGAGTAAACCAGTGTCTGGTCAACTCGGTCGACAGGAGAGCAAGCTGAGTGAACCAGGAGCCCGAGTCGAGTAGGCCACCCATCTGCCTCGAGGTATAACATTGGCATAGTACACATAATGATATGATAAAATAATAAAAGAGAAAAAAGTAGATAATTAATAAAGGAAAGAGAAAAAAAAACAGAACACTGCATCTATCATTAAATGAGAAGAAGTCAAGACAAAGATGTTATCAATCGATAATTAATATCATTAAATAGGGGAAGACGGAGGGTCACTGAGAAATGTATAAAAGAGTACGTCAGGTATGAAAAAAAACAAGAGATTTATCTCTGTCCCTAGTACTCTCACTGTTTTCTTCTCCTGCTTCTAACTTGAGCGTCTGAGGGCCAACGCCAGTGACCCGCTGACCCGTTCCCTGGTTTGGTTCGGTTTTGTTTTGTAGATAGGAGTGAGGTCTTCATCTAGTCAGTGAGACTGCCACATCCCCGGCTTTCCAGCTTCACCCCTACAGACAGGATCATTTTGACGTCATTTGTGAGAACGTAGCATGCATCCGAACGAGACGATGGATGACGACTCACAACAGTGACACTGACGCAAAAAGATCTCGACGCACTAATACAGGCTCGAGTGATGAAGATATTGGAGCAACAACAACAGGTGTTGGCTGATCGGCAAGCACAAGAGCCTGCAGCCTCCGCAACAGGTTAGGCTGAGCGAGGGGATTAGAATGGAACAACTTTCCATTAGGGACATGAACAAGAAGCCGATCGGCACATATGGGGGAGCACCTCATGCGTTGGTCCCCTTACACCGAGTGCCATTATGGACTCCGGCAGAAGAGAGGGCCCGAGCGGACAAAGGTCGGGGATCTTCCTCGAATGAATCACCCGCTCGAGATGCAAGGAAAAGGAAGGCACCCAGAGAGGATAATTCACCCGAGCGGATCAATCAACAATTTTGGGAGGAGAACCTAAATGACCCTCTGCCGAAGTATTATACCTCACTGACGATCGGAGAATATAATAGAACGACTGATCCTGATGGTCACTTCGCTAAGTTTGATAACATGACCACACTTCACCAATACACAGATGGGGTGAAGTGCCGAGTCTTTCTCACCGCGTTTTCTGGATTGGCATAATGTTAGTTCAAGCGGTTATCGAGCAACTCGATTCACAGCTTCAAGGACTTCCGAGCGATCTTCTTACATCATTTTGCTAGCAGTCGCCGCCATCAGAAGATAAGAGTAAATCTATCCTCATTGAAGCAGGGGCCCTGAAAAGCATTAAGGGTTTATATTCAGCGCTTCAATCAGGTTGCGATGGACATCCTGGCAGTCTCCTTGGACGTGTCAGTGAACACCTTCACCTAAGGGCTCACCGAAGGATAGTTCTTTTGGTTTCTCATTCGGAGGCCGCTAAGGGACTTTGGCCACCTACAAAAGAAGGCTAATGAATATATCAACGTGGAAGAAGCCCAGGAGGCAAGAAAGAAGGAGACACATGTCGAACCCGCAGGAGTATCTGAACGATGGCAGTCGAGCAGCCATCAACCTCCCAAGGGGCCTCGATCAGGAGGAGCCCCGTCACATGAGGCCAGGACACATGTTGTGCAGCATGTGGTGGTTGCTCGTCCAAAGGTTGTAAAAGGCAAGGTGTGGACGCTGATGTTCTGCTCCTTCCACCAGTCGACGATGCACAATACCCGAGACTGTTATGACCTGGCAGCTAGCAGGCCATCCCCGCGGGATATTGTCTTCGATCACCCTCACCTGATCGGCGACAAAGGCGTCGATCAACCATTCGAAGGGAGGGAGAAAGGACAACGCCCAAACCATGCCATCATTGGCCTCAACATGGGAACAACCCAAGTCCCACCCTATGCTTCGCCAAGCAGAACGAACCGTCAGCACTGGAGGAAGAGATTCGGAATAACGCTACTCAGGGGGGAGATAGGTATGATCGCAGGCAGGCTGATTAGCGGAGATTCTAACCGAGTAAGGAAGTCTCATGCTCAGCGACTTGAGATCCACGCTGTTGGATGCAGCAAGGAGAAAGCTGAAGGACCCGAAATCATCTTCGACCCCAAAGACTTAGAGGGAATAGAGATCCCTCACGACAATGTACTAATCATCCGAGCGGTAATTATCAATTATACAATTCATCGAACTTTTGTTGATACAGGGAGCTCGGTGAACATCATTTACAAAAAGGCATTCAATCAGTTATAAATTGATCAGAGCGAACTGTTATCAATGACGATCTCACTCTATGGTTTCACAAGCAATAAAATGTTGTCAATCGACCAAACCAAGCTAGCCATCTCACTTGGCGAAGAGCCCCTGAAAAGGACAAGGACCATAAACTTCGTCGTGGTAGACGCACTGTCAGCCTACAACGTCATATTGGGCCGACCGACCCTAAACGAGTTTCGAGCAGTGGTGTCCACATGTTGTCAGAAGATTAAGTTCCTGGTGGACGACAAGGTGGGAGAAGTCAAAGGTGACCAATTGACTGCTCAGAGATGCTACATCGAGATGGTCAGAACAAAAGCAAGGACCGCTCGGAAAAACCCACGCTTGGATGTAAACGCCATCATTGAAAAGCCCCCTGCGATAGTTTTATGAAGAAAAAGAATAAGTGCAGATTCACCCGAGTCGGTCAGACGCGATAACCTTCATTGTCGCCAATCTGGATAGTGAGAAAAGGTGGAGTTGTCCGCCTGCGTCAGACAGAATCATGACGTGTTCACCTGGTCGACCCATGAGCTCCCTTAAATCTCGTTGAGTGTTGCCCAACACGAGCTTGACATCCGACCGGGTGCCCGACCTGTAAAGCAAAGAAAAAAGGACTTCAGCGCGGAGCAAAACCTAATCATCCGAGTAGAAATAGAGAAATTACTGGAGGTCAGCCACATCCGAGAAGTCCAGCTCCCGAGTTGGCTTGCTAATGTCATGCTGGTCTCCAAGTTAGACAACAAATGGCGAGTGTGCATCAACTTCCGCAACTTGAATAAGGCTTGTCCTAAGGATTTCTTTCCAATACCTCGGATAGACCAGATGGTGAACTCTACGATAAGTTGCAAGCTGATTTGCATGCTCGACGCATATCAAAGCTATCACCAAGTGTCACTCGCCAAAGAAGATCAAGAAAAAGTGAGCTTTATCACGGCTGATGGAACGTTCTGCTACAACATCATGTCGTTCGAATTAAAGAATATCAATGTCACCTACTAAAGGCTCATGAACAATGTGTTTCGGAAGCAGATCGACCGCAACTTGGACGTATACGTCGATGATATTTTAATAAAGTCCATCTGAGCTACTGATTTGTGTGCATATATCGAAGAGACATGCATAACCTTGAGGACGTACAGGATGAAGCTGAACCCGAGCAAATGTTTGTTTGGCGGTAAGAGTGGACGCTTCCTCGGATATATCATCACCGAACGGGGTATCGAGGCAAATTCGAGCAAGGTAAAGACACTACAAGACATCCGCCACGCAGCTTCAAGGAGGCCCAACAGCTAACCAAGCGGATTACAACGTTGTCCAGATTTATATCCAAGTCGTCCGACCGGAGCCTACATTTCTTTAAGGTACTGCGCCGAGTGACAAAATTTCAATGGGACGCGGAGTGCGACTGGGCGCTGGAAGAGCTCAAGGAGTATCTTAATTCCTTACCTGTGTTAGCTAAGCCAAGTGTCGGAGAGTCGCTTTGGATCTATTTGTCATCCACCAACTATGCGGTCGGCTCGACATTAGTCAAGCAAAATTGTCATGAATAGCAACCCATGTATTTTTTAAGTCATATATTGAAAGACGTTGAACCCCGCTACACTGGTCTAGAAAAATTAGCTTACGCTTTGGTGCTTGCTGCTCGGAGACTCCACCCGTACTTTCTCTCTCATCCGATCATTGTTATGACCAACAGTACCCTAGAAAGAGTCCTCATCAACCTAGAGGCATCCGGACGGCTAATCAAATGGACAATCGAACTAACCGAATTTGATATTCTATATCAGCCTCGAAAGGTGATCACAGCTCAAGCCTTGGCTGATTTTGTTACAGAGGTCTAGGACGTCGAGGCGGCAGCAACTTGGAGAATATATGTTGATGGTTTGTCCACTTGATAAGGCAGTGGTATCAGCATTCTTGTTATTTCATTACGGGAAGACCGAATGCAACTTTTCATTTGGCTAGATTATCAGGCCACTAACAACAAAGCCAAATATGAAGCCTTAATAGTCGACTTACAGGCAGCGCGGCATGTCAGAGCAACAAAAGTCTTCATTCACTCGGACTCTCAGTTGGCTGCCCAACAACTATCAGGGGCGTTCGAGATTAGGAGCTCCCGACTCAAGTTATATACAGAAGCTTTCGATAAAATGAAGGCAAATTTTCAAGAGGTCACTATACAGAAGATCCCCCGATCGGACAATCAAGCAGCGGATGAACTGGCTAAGTTAGCTAGTTCATTATCACCAGTCGTGATTAGCCAGCCAATCAAACAGGTCTCATTAGTGGCGCATATCGATCGAATGGAGGAAGTGGTTAGGGCTGCAAACGAATCGAGCCGGCTCGCGAGCTTTTCGAGCCGGCTCGAAAAATATTCGATTCGTATTCGAATTTATCGAATTCGAGCCGAACTCGAACATGTTCGAACTTTTTTTCGAGCCGAACTCGAGCCCAAATGATATTGTTCGAGCCGCTCGCGAGCCTTAATATTTATTAATATAAGTTAAATATATATTAAATAAATAAATTTTGAGCCTTTCGAACATATTTTCGAACAATAATTCGAATAGTTCGTGAACATGTTCGAATATTTCGAGCCGAACTCGAACCCGAGCCTTAATTTGAACCGAACTCGAATCAAACATTTTGAATTTTCCGAGCTTCGAATCGAGCTCGAACTCGAATATACTTATTTCGAGCCGAATTCGAGCCTTAAATTTTTCTGCATATTCGGCTCGATTCGGTTCGTTTGCACCCCTAGAAGTGGTCTTCTCGAGTGACTGGAGAATGTCGTTGATTGAATTCTTCCAATCGGGTAGCACGCCAGCCGACCAGGAGGTAGCACGACTATTAAGAAAAAGGGTCAGACGGTTCACCTTGGTCGGAGATAAGTTGTATAAAAGAGCCTTCTCTAGGCCCTGCTCAAGTGCGTTGGACCAAATGACTCAGAGTACATCCCACAAGAAGTACACCAAGGCTCATGTAAAAATCATCCGAGTGGTCATTCGCTGGCTCGAAAGATTCTCCTGACCGGATACATTTGGTCAACTCTCCAAGAGGATGTCGCTCGAACAGTAGCCACATGTCTGTCCTGCCAAAGGTATCACAACATTCCGCATTGACCGACCGAGGAGATGAAGGCGTCCACGGTGTCTTGCCCGTTTGACCAATGGTGCATAGACATCGTGGGACTATTTCCCATGGCGCCTGGTCAGCAGAGGTTCCTGCTCATTGCGGTGGACTAATTCTCAAAATGGGTGGAGGCTGAGTCACTGGCAAGGATAAGTGAGCAGATTGTCATCAAATTCGTCAGGCAAAACATCTTGTGTTGATTCAGCATCCCTCACCAGCTCGTCTCGGATAACAGGAGGCAATTCGTGGGACGAAGGCTCAGGGAGTGGTGCGATGACTATGATATCCAGCAGTCCTTCATGTTAGTGGCCTACCCCTAAAGCAACGACCAGGCGAAAGTTAGAAACCGGGAGATCCTTAGAGGCTTACGAGCTCGGCTCGACCACGCCGAGGACAGGTAGGTCGACGAGCTCCCAAGTGTCCTGTGGGCACTTCACACGACTCCAAAAGAGGCGACCGACATAACACCATTTCAGCTGGTGTATAGAGGAGAAGCAATGGTTCCTGTGGAGGTTGGAGTAGAATCCGACCGGGTGTGACTTTACGACGAGGAAAACATCGAGCAGAGGTTAATGGAGCTCGACTTAGTGGATGAAGCACGGGATAAAGCTATCGTCCGGCTAATAGTATACCGATAGCGGATGAGACAGAACTACAATCGAAGGGTAATCCCGAGATCTTTGTAGGTCGACGATCTGGTCTGAAGAGAATCAAGCCGGTCGGGGACATCACCAAGCTCGAGGCACCATGGGTGAGACCTTACAAGGTCGTACAGAAACTCTGCTCGAGAGCCTACTACTTAGAAGATAAAGACAGAAGACGGCTTGAGGGGTCATGGAGCGCGAATCATCTCAAACCCTATAGGGTCGGATGAGAGGTGTGTGAGTAAATATAGATGTACTTGTGTATATGCCTTCTAGATGCAAAACAAACATCAATAAAAGCCAAGTTTCCAGACTCTTGAGCTGATCAACCAAGTTAAAAGTCGAGCTGCGACTATAAACCCTTATCTATGTCACTCAACGGTCGAGCGACAGTCTTAAACCCTTGTCGTCATCAACGGTCGAGCGACAACCTTAAACTCTTGTCTCCATCAATGGTTGAGCGACGACCTTAAACCTTTGTCTCCGTCAATGGTCGAGCGATGACATTAAACCCTTGTCTCCGTCAACAGTCAAGCGGCGACCTTAAACGTCTATGTCAACGGTCAAGCGATGACCTTAAACCCTTGTCTCCGTCAACGGTCGAGCGACGACCTTAAACTCTTGTCGCCGTCAACGGTCGAGCGGCGACCTTAAACCCTTGTTGTCGGCAACGGTCGAGCGGTGACCTTAAACCTTTATCGCCATCAACGGTCGAACGACGATCTTAAACCCTTCTCGCCATCAACGGTCGAGTAACGATCTTAAACCCTTATCGCCATCAACGGTCGAGCGGATACCTTAAATCTTTGTCGTCATCAAGGTCAAGCGGTGACCTTAAACCCTTATCTCCGTCAACGGTCGAGCGACGACCTTAAACTCGAAACTGATCGATCGGCTAAGAAAACATAGTCCACACTTTGGGGATAAGCAAACTCAGCTTCAATCGAGTTTACGCGACAACACATGAACTAAATGCAAGTCGAAAACTGAAAATGCCAAACGGCGAGAAGGGATATAAGGGTTCGTTGGACGAATGAGAATTCAGTGATACTTAAAAAATTATAGAAGCAAATCTTGCTCACTCCAAAAAATCCAAAACGTCGTCGGGCAACGATTCAGTCAACTTGCCTCGACTGATAACCTTGCTTATCAGAGCGGAGGGGAGGTAGTCGTCTTCCTTCAGTTGATCGAACGTCCCGTTAATAGCAAGGTCGAATAGACGGAGTGCCCAATCATCGACCTCGTCGTTAAAAGTGTTCAAGCGAATGTAGGCCTAGTTTATGAGATCAAACCTGCTCGACTCGGCTCACTGATAAGTCTCTAAGGCCGCTCGGGAGGCTTTCATCTCTTCCTTCAACTTGGCTAACTCTTCATCTTTGGCATCAAGCTGGGTCTTTGCTGCGGTCTGCTCGGTCGATCGCCCATCTCGCTCGGCCTTCAATGTGACCTCAGCCTTCTTTAGGTTTTGGGCCAACACCCGAAACTCCTTATTTTTGATCTCCAAGTCCTCGATGGCTTGGAGCTTCCTGGTATTGGCAAATTGAGCTTGGACTCGAAAGATCTTACTTGTTTATCAAGCCGAGCCAATTGTACAGCCTGCTCGACAACTTTGCTCTTCTCCGCCTCCAGCTGCTCAGAGCTCTTACTCAAATCGGCCCTTAATTGAGCCATCTCAGCGCTCATTTGCTCTAGCTGCGCCTGAGAAGCCACTGCCTGGCCGCTCGAGGTACTCAGTTGTTCGACTTCTTGCTCCAAAAAGGCGAGCCTTTGGCACATAGCTAGGCTTTCTACCCAATACTGCGAGGAAGTAAAAAATTTTTTAGGGTTGTGTGGTGACAAATATTAACATATAAAATACTTACCTCAGTGGACATCTGAGTGTTACTATAGGTAAGCGTCTCTAGAGGCATGACTATCGCACGGGCCTAGGCATAGGAGTATATCTGTGCGAGAGGCCATGGATACTTATTTGGTGCTCCGAGGATCGGGATTCAGCGCTGTCAGAGTCACGCCACTAGTCTGTAGGCAGGTGAATTGTTGAACCCCGTGGTAGTTTTGATGTGATCAACCAAGTATAGGTTAGGTCCTGTTTTGTGTTTGATCCCTGTGTCTAAGTGTGCAGGAGCTTAGGAGTGCAGGAAGTCGAGCGGAAGACGCAGCTAGCGAGAAGGACGGTACGGGAAGGGAGCCGACGGGCTCGGTGCGTCCGAAGGACGAAAGAGCTGCGGAAGAGTACACCCGGTGGGCGTGAAGAACATGCACGGTGTTCGAGGGACGTAAAGCCGGGACGGAAGACTACTCGAGGAGAAGGCCGGGAACTGGGTTCGGGTGAGCCCTATTCCGGATGGCCGAAATCACCCAAAGAAGCCGAACTAGAGCAAGTCAACTGGAAGTTGACTTGTCAATGGTTCTGTCGACCGAACCTCCTGATCGATCGACCGAACCCCTCTCAATCAGCAGTCAACCGCCAATGCCACGTCAGAAGCTGACCGTTGGTAAAGCTTATCGGTCGATCGAATCTCCTGATCGATCGACCAAATCGAAGTTAATCCAGAGACTTAGTCGAGCAAGTTAATCAAGCCAACTCAGCTGGAGACCGTTGGCCGATCGGTCGACCGAACATAAGGATCGGTCGACCGAACCAAAGCTCGATCCTCAAAGACTACACCTGGACAGAAGACTAGGCAGGTATAGCAGGTTCGGTCGACCGAACCTGGGGATCGGTCGACCGATCCCTCTCGAGTCAAACCTGATCCCGAAGGTTCAGGTTATCCGATAAACTCTAGAACCCCTATATAAAGAAGGTCTCGGGTAGCCATTAACAACAACGAAATCGAACTACAATTTCTGTACTTTCATTCTAGCAATAGTTCTGTGCTTCCAAGTGTGTAAAAGGCTTCTCCGCCTTCAGAGAAGGAGATCGTTCATAGCGCTTTATTACTGCTTTGGATTAACAACCTTCTTGGTTGTAACCAAGTAAATAGCTGAGTCCTTCTTTTCTGTTCATAGTTTAGTTTTGCTTAAATTTATAACTATTGCATTTATTTGAGTTCAAATTGGTTGAGGAGGGTATAGATTTTATTTGCAGGCAATTCACCCCCTCTTGCCGGTCCCCGCTGCACCAACAAATGGTATTAGAGCCCAACAGCCTCAGAGGGACTAACTGCCATCTGAAGTACAAAGATCAGAACAATGGCCGACGCGAACATTCATCCCCTAAAGTTCGACGGATATTTCGCTACATGGAAGCGAAAAATGGAGGTATTCTTTAAAACTAAATTTGATATACTTTTAATAATGAAATATGGATATGCAGTACTGAAAGATAAAGAAGAAAACACGTGGAGCAAAAAGGAGCAAGCCGATTTTGTCGCCAACGGAAAGGCTGAGTTCCACCTGCTCAGCGTTCTGCCACCTCAGGAGGTAAATCAGATCGGAAGCTACGACTCCGAGAAAGATCTCTAGGAAAAATTCCTGGAGCTTCACGAAGGTACTTCCGAAGCGAAGCTAGCAAGGCGCGACATCCTCCGGACCCAATTGACGAACCTCCAGATGAACCAAGGCAAAAAGGTAGCGCAACTCCAAGCAAGGATCAAAGAACTGATCACGCAACTAACCAATCTTGGAGAAGAAGTAACGAACCAGGACTCGATCCGGTACGCGCTCAACGCCTTCCCGAGTGGACCTCCTTAGTAGATGCGTATTACATCTCTAAGGACTTCGAGGTAAGTACTCTAGAACATTTGTTTTCTACTTTTGAACTTCACGAATCTCGAGTTGCAGAACCAAATGGAGTAGAGAAGTCTAGTCAGAACATTGCCTTAAAGGCAAGAATGAACGGTTCTGACTCCGAAGCCTCGATCGACGAATCCGAAGCGGCATTACTGGTAAGACGCTTTAATAAATTTTTTAAATCTAATAAATTTAGATTGCAGTCGAAAAAGTTCCAGCAAAAGAAAAGGGTGGTTCGTTGCTACAATTGCAACGAAGAAGGGCATATAAAAGATGACTGCCCAAAGCTGAAGAGCAAAAGTAAATAAAAGAGAAAGAAGCCAGCTCAACCCAAATACAACCTGAAGGCCACGTGGGATAATTCATCGTCCTCCGAATCCGAAGTCGAAGAATTCTCGGGACTAGCACTGATGGCCAATCATCAGCTAGAAGAAACGTCTAGCTCAGAAATGAGCATAGATGAAGGGGGAGGAACAACAGAAGAAGAAGAAAGCTGTGATGAAGGGGGAGCATTGCAAGACGAGGTAAGTAAGGTACGTGTCCTAAATCCTAAACAGTCCTTTCGTTTTATTAAAGCTCTTTCTAAAGAATTAGATAAAGTAGAAAAAGAAAATGAATATTTGAAATCAGAAAATGAAGTTTTAAAATTAGAAATTAAAAAATTGGAAACTGATGCATGTTTTAAAAATATTTTTCCACATTCAAAAATAAAATTATATGGAAAATTAAATTGGTACATAAGGAAGCATCAGGGTCAACTTAGGAAAATACCAAGAAACTATGTACCCCCTAAGTTTTTGACCAACCCTGTAGGTAGGAATCTTTATTGGGTTCCAAAATCTTTACTAGTTTAAATTTCTCTTTTTAGTTAAAAGCTTACAGTGAGAAAATTAAACATTGAGGTTCTTTATGGAAGCTTTGTCTAAGGAAGTGGTTGTTGCTCCAATAACCAAGAAGGTCTAGTGCATCGCCAAGACCTGGAAGCCGAAATATCGAAATAAAAATGTTTAATTAAAAGTATTAAAATTAGAATTAAATAATGCTTTGAAAAAATTGTAAATATTTCCTTAGAAATCCTTTTTTAATTCTCTAGAAAAAGTGTTTCTTGAAATTCTTACTTAAATTTTAAAAAAAAATTGAAAATTCATTTTAACTTAGACAATTTTTTAAATTCATTTTTTTTTACCTAACTCAATTTTTGCAATTTGTTTGTACCCCATTTTTGCTGTGATCAAAGGGGGAGAATAAAAATAAGTTCAGTTAGGGAGAGTTCGTTATTTTTTTTTTTTGAATTTTCATGTTGCAATTTATTTTAAAGTTGTAAATTTATGCCTGAATTGTTAGTTTAGTAATTTCTCTAAATTACTATCTGTTTATTTTACCCTAACTTGAACTTGGGTTGATGCACATCAAAAAGGGGGAGATTGTTGAACCCTGTGGTAGTTTTGATATGATCAACCAAGTATAGGTTAGGTCCTGCTTTGTGTTTGATCCCTGTGTCTAAGTGTGCAGGAGCTTAGGAGCGCAGGAAGTCGAGCGGAAGACGCAGCTAGCGAGAAGGACGGCACGGGAAGGGAGCCGACGGGCTCGGTGCGTCCGAAGAACGAGAGAGCTGCGGAAGAGTACACCCGGTGGGCGTGAAGAACATGCGCGGTGTTCGAGGGACGTAAAGCCGGGACGAAAGACTGCTCGAGGAGAAGGCCGGGAACTGGGTTTGGGTGAGCCCTATTCCGGATGGCCAAAATCACCTAAAGAAGCCGAACCAGAGCAAGTCAACTGGAAGTTGACTTATCAATGGTTCGGTCGACCGAACCCCTCTCAATCAACAGCCAACCGCCAATGCCATGTCAGAAGCTAACCGTTGGTAAAGCTTATCGGTCGACCGAATCTCCTGATCGGTCGACCAAACTGAAGTTAATCCAGAGACTTAGTTGAGCAAGTTAATCGGGCCAACTCAACTGGAGACCGTTGGCCGATCGGTCGACCGAACATAAGGATCGGTCGACCGAACCAAAGCTCGATCCTCAAAGACTACACCTGGACAGAAGACTAGGCAGGTATAGCAGGTTCGGTCGACTGAACCTGGGGATCGGTCGACCGATCCCTCTCGAGTCAAACCTGATCCCGAAGGTTCAGGTTATCCGATAAACTCTAGAACCCCTATATAAAGAAGGTCTCGGGTAGCCATTAACAACAACGAAATCGAACTACAATTTCTGTACTTTCATTCTAGCAATAGTTCTGTGCTTCCAAGTGTGTAAAAGACTTCTCCGCCTTCAGAGAAGGAGATCGTTCATAGCGCTTTATTACTGCCTTTGATTAACAACATTCTTGGTTGTAACCAAGTAAATAGCTGAGTCATTCTTTTCTGTTCAAAGTTTAGTTTTGCTTAAATTTATAACTATTGTATTTATTTGAGTTCAAATTGGTTGAGGAGGATATAGCTTTTATTTGCAGGCAATTCACTCCCCTCTTGTCGGTCCCCACTGCACCAACATGAATGACCGTTGTTATATGGCGTCCGCCACTCGGAGCAGATGGGGCTTAGGTTGCTCTACCAGCCGAATGAGACACTGATGTCAGTCAGATTTGAGACTTCTGAGCCTTCGACAGTGGAGGCGGTATGAAAGCGACCAACAGAGCACAAATTGTTTCTTGTGGTACCCCAGGCAAAGACAGCGTCCGATCAGATGAAAGTAAAGTATGTGGGACGACCGTCGCTTGCTCAAGCGCGGTGTGGAGGTTTCACCCCCGCTAAGATGAAAGACATGGACTGGTCCTAGTTAGAGTCTGTGTAGGGGAGGTAGTAGAGCGGGCAGCAATCTTCGCGCCGCGCCTCTTTCACTTATTAACGGCTCCCCAAAAAAAACCGATTCCGAGGCCTTGGCAACTGGAATAATCGGAAGATGCTCGGGCGGGAGATTCGTTGTGACAATTGCTTCACCACCAACTGTATGGCTGGCTACTCCGTTGCTCCCTAGAGTTGGGGCTCCTGTGCTCTCTTCGAGTGGATCCTCATGAGAGCGGACCGGCTATAAGCTGCGGCTCTTCAACTCGGCCACGACCACAGCATTGATCTCCATGTCTGCGAGTTTGGACTTGCTGGGTAGACATGTGCGTAACATGACTTGAGCTGTAAAAGAAAATGAGAAATCAGTTAGATTTAAAAGTTAGACTAAGAAAGAGCATACCTAAGCTGGATGGAAGCCTTGTGTGAATCGGGCTCAGGCCGAACACATAGAGGACGTCCTCCAGCAACAACTTGTGTATATGGTATTTCTGACCAGCCAAGTTGGAAGCTGCATGAAGATAGTCCGAGCGACTCTTGTACTTCTTGAATTCTGGAGGGTTCGACACCTCTAATTGACACTTGGTCGGGAAGTCCGACCGCTCGGGAAAGCGAACAAATAAATAGTAGTCCTTCCAATGCTTGTTGGAGGATGACATCTTATCAAAGAAGATTAGGCTCACTCGGGCTTGGAAGAGAAAAATCTCCGGCTCGGATAATTTGGGATAATAGAAATAGTGAAAGAGTCAAGAAGTAAGGGAAATACCTTGCAGGCGCAACAAAATGATGAACCCGCACAGCAGCTGAAAGGAGTTCGACACTAGTTGATGGAGAGAAATACGAAAATATTTACAAACGACAGAGAAGAAAGGGTGGATCGGGAACCGCAGACCGGCAATAAATTGGTCTCTAAAGAAGCATACAAAATCCTGAGATGGCTCGTTTGGGCGGTCAAAGGCCGAAGGAAGACCGATTTGATAATCGAAAGGAATTTCAAAGGCAGCTCTCAAACTCTCAACATCGTCTCCGTCGAACCTGAACTCGATGGACATGTACCAGAGCCTAGGGACGGAGATAGGAGGTTGAGAGGAGCTTGCCATCGGAAATCAACGTCGACAAGAAACAACGAAGTTGTTTAATTGAAAGAAAGGATGCCAATAACAATGAACATATCCGGTTAAATAGTACAGAAAGCTTACTAGAGTGATCACTACGAGCGTCAAGAAGAAAGAAGAACTTAGTGTCGCTAGAAAGCTCGAAGATGAGGACGCAAAATGAGGAAGGTGATGACGCACGCGAGGTTTATAAACTTCGTGGTCGATCAACCTCAGTCGTCCGATCTAAAGCTACGGAAACCTAGAAGCAAATCCCATCGTTGATTTTGAAAAGGTGCACGTCTCATTGCGAGAGAATATTCGCCTGTCACATCGAGCGTGCGGCGACAGTGAGGGACATGTGTCCTTCAGTTATCGGATATCATTTAATGTGTTTAATTAAAAAGATATGACCGCGTGCTCGACCATAACTATTAGGGATTTACACAATCTTCAAGAAATTTGGATGATGTCAGCTAAGATCGAGCTCGCCTGAGAACGCATAAGGAAAAGGAAAACATAGGCCAAGTGTTGCTGCGCATCATCCCGAACGACGCACAGAATGGGTCATAGGGCTAAACTCGGCAACAACAAAATGAAGCTGAGCGGCATTGGCTTGTGGGCAGATCAGTGATTCTAGACCGAGCACAGTCCGATCAGACACTGTAACATCTGGGCCGAACGAGTCTCGAGTCATGGAAAGACACATCTTGTCCAGTCAGTCTGACTTGCAACCTCCTTTAACTAAATTTGAAGGGGAAGCTTGTGATGCGACGATAAGGAGGAGCCTACTTGGCCCGAGTCAATTGTCACGGTGTAGGTCAAAGTCAAAGCGGTCAACGCCAGAACTTAAGCAAGGCTCGGCCGCACCCGAGCAGGAAGCGGTTCATTGGTTGATTGGAGGGATCATTGGTCGATCGACCATCCGAGTAAACCAGTGCCTGGTCAATCCGGTCGACAGGAGAGCATACTGAGCGGGCCATGAGCCCGAACCGAGTGGACCACCCGTCCGGCTGAAGGTATGGCGTTGGCATAGTACACATAATGATCCGGTAAAATAATAAAAGAAGAAAAGACAGATAATTAATAAGAGAAAGATAACACTCTATTTATCATTAAATGAAAAGAAGTCAAGATAAAGATGTCTTTGATCGGTAATTAATATCATTAAATAGGGAAAGACACAGGATCACTGAGAAAGGTATAAAAGAATATGTCAGGTATGAAGAAAAATAAGATATTCATCTTTGTCCCTAGTACTCTCACTGTTTTCTTCTCCTGCTTCTAACTTAAGCGTCGGAGGATTAATACCAAAGATCTTTTTCCTAGTTTGATTTTATTTTACAGATAAAAACAAGGTCTTCATTCAATCAACAAAACTGTCACATCCCCGCCTTTTCAACTTCATCCTTTAAAAGGATCATATAGATATATAAGTCAGATCACTTATTATATTTTCGAAATACCCTCTCCTCTGTAACTTCATCAGTTGATCCGAAATACCTTCCCTCTTGCTCTGTAAGTTCCTCTGTTTAAGTCATTTAAAAAATTAAAAAATAAATTTAAAATTTTAATATTTTTTAAACTAAGAGAGTACTAAAAATCTATTAATTAGTAAATATTATTATCCTAAATCTTATAATTAATTTATGATAAATTTTATAAAACCTTTATATTGAGAAAGTTTTCGAGAGTTATTAATTTGTTACGAAACTGACTCATGGATCATACCCTTCAAAATTTTAAAAATTTAATACTTTTCAAATCAAGAGAGTTCTCACTATAATATTGATTAATGGGTATCATTACCCCTTTTAATAAGTTTGTATTGATTAATGGGTATCATCGTCCCTTTTAATAAACTTATGATAAATTTTAAAAATTCAATTTTCTCAATTTATACTATCAAATTAAAATCCTAAAACATAAATACATTAAAAAAATTCCAATAACACATTTAAAATGCCAAAGAATTAAGGAAGCTACAAGGAGATTTGGAAGCCAAATTTAGGCCTAGTTTCAAGTTTCAAGTTTCAAGTTTCACTTTTCTGCTTTTCTGAATGATAAGCATGCGAAATGACCAAAAAACAAGCTACTCTTTGGCGAAGCTTCCAAATGAAATTAACAAGCAATGCACCGTTCATCACTGCACACCACAGACCACAGAGTTGAAGCTATAAGCAACGAAATGAAACAGTTTCACCACATCGAAACAAAATCAAAACTCGCGGCTTGGCCTTGGTTCTGCCACTGTAACTCGAATAGATCTTCCATCCAGGTCCTGCACAGAAAAATGAAGACAAGTCTTAATCTGGTGGATTTAGTAGTCCAAACCAGTAGCTGAACAAGTTCAAGTGCACAAAAGTCCTTCGTGATAAGAATGTCTAATCAGTTATGGAGCACTAAGACCATCCACATCAACATCAGTATCCTCATCCAAAATCTAAAATTTAAGATAAAAAGACTACTTTATTAAATTTAGATATCTATTTTCCACTACATGATACATCAGTTTCCTTATAATTTATCATATATTTATTTTTTTATTATTTTTTCTCTTTCCTTCATATTTTTTATTATTAGATGGAGGAAAGAGATAGAGGAGAGAGAAATTTTTTATTAATAAAGGAAGGAGAGAGAAATTTTTTATTATTAGAGGGAGGAGAGAGAAATAGTATTTTAATGTTTAGGGAATGCAATCCATTCCCTAAATTTAAAGAACTACTATTCATAAAATGTATATTTAGGGAATGAGTAGGGTACTTGATGCGGATGTTTTTTAATGCAAAATGTAAAATTTAAGGTAAAAGTTTAGTTTAGGGTAATTGATGTGGATACTCTAATACTGACATTTTACTTGTCAAATTCCTTCAGATTCAAAGGCAACAGAAGGATCTGTACATTCCTTAGACCATGATATATGCATCACTTGTGTGTAAAACAAAGAACAAATCATCCTCAAATTAGAATTAAGTAGACGGTCTATCAGGTTACTTGTAAAATAGAAGGTGGAGTGACTTACAGCGCCGTTAAGTGTTGTTATAGCATTATCAACCTCCTCCGCGGAGCTGTAAGTAACAAAGCCGAAGCCTCTTGATCTGCCACTTTCTCTATCATAAATGACTCTGGCCTCTAAGACCTTCCCTTGTCCGCTGAAAAGAGTTTCAAGAGCAAAATTATCAACACCCCATGAAAGATTGCCTACATATACTCTGTTTGCAGCTTCAGGGTTTGTTCTAGCTCGGAATCCTTTAGATGGGAATTCATCTCTTCGAGGAGGTGGTCCTGAGTTCACCCTCAATGTCCTCCCTTCAAGTGTCTGTTAGATTACAGAAATTACAAGTAGTTACTGAACTTTTTCGTTCCAACTCTTGCAAGCAGGCAATAGCAAAAGACAATTTCCATGAGGGATGAAAAGACCATAAGAACCATTAATTCGATCACATAAAAAAGAGAAGTGATAAAGTGACAATATATGCAATACTTGCTACTTTTTAGGGAATTAAGCTTGACAAACACAAAGACAGTGAAAAATTCACGCAAACATAACTTAAGTTGGAACACCAATATCTAAGTAGGAAGGAGAGAAAAGAAATGATTTTGCACATTTTTCATCTAACAATATAGTGAAGGGCAAGTGTTTGACCAGCTAGATGGTGAAAGACCAACTTATCCATTATATCACTGAGACTGACAAGTGGTTTCTGCATCAGTAGTTTACTGTAGGGAAGATTGGCAATTTTAAGAACGAAAAGGAGAAAATAATAATGAAGAAAAGTATACCTTTGCCTACAAACTTAGACTGCAAGTGAAAAAACCAGTACAGAAACATCATTAATAGACTACCATACCTAAATTAAACAATGACAATGACGACGCAAACAAAACATTCTCGATTAAATGGGTATTCTGAATTCTAGAATCCGCCAAAGTTTGTCAGTTGTTTTTCAGATTGCTTCATGCAACCATATGACACACTTTATCACATCATGTTCATTCAATTTAGGTATTCACAATGCCCACACTATTGCATTAAGAAATAAGAATGAGAACCCATTAACTAGCTACAAAAACAAATCATCATATCTCCAAGGTAACTCTGATTTAAGCAACTCAATTCTTCCATAGATTAGCATGCTAACTACATATGGATCATATGGCTGTTGCATTAACTATTTTCGGTTACAAACTTAAGGAAGTAACTCGCTAAGTTGCACAATCTCTAGGACACTGCTTCAGCCAAATGAAGGCACCACCTGTTTTACTTCAAACATCACATTTATGATCTCTATTTAGAAGAACTTCAAACATTGGGAACTTTACACATGGTGTCATCGTGAAGTTTACTAAAGCCACTTACATAACCATTGAATTGTTGAGCAGCTATTTCAACCTCCTCGATGGTAGACATGGTCACGAACCCAAATCCTCTGCTCTTTCCAGTTATCTTGTCATATATAACCTGCAAATTAACGAAACAAATTGCAGACTATTAAAGCAGGTCCATGCCTAATAAACGCTATCAGAAACTCTATTTAAACACCACCAGATTTTAGAAGAGTTTAACTAAAAACCTAGCAAGCTGAGTCGGTCAAAATAAAGCCTTAAGCCTACCTCAACCATCTCAACATTTCCAGCCTGCTGAAAGAGACCAGCAAGCTGGGAACTATCGACGCTGAACGGGAGGTTCCCAACAAAGAGCTTCAAATCAGGCGAGAACCCCGCCTGCCCATCCGAAAACTCATAATCCTCTTCTTTATCCAAATCCGACGACACCGCGACCTTGGGGATGATCCCTGAGCCCAAAGTCGGCTCCTTTCTCAGGAGACGAAGCAAGGTATAAGAAGGAAAAGAGGCTATTTTGATACGGGCGACTGATATCGGTTGGGATGAGGAAAGGGGGGAGGAAACGAGAGCCAAGGTCTGAGGCTTGGTGGAGAAGATGGTGTGGACATGGCAGGAGAGGGAAGGGAGGAAGGCGGTGGCAGCCGCCATGGATTGGGGCTTGGGTGTTGATAAGGTGGGAGAGTGAGCGAGCAGGAGAGAATATAACGAATAAGAGAACATAGGTCTTGAGAGACCAAGGCCTTGAGTTGTTCGGTATTTACGATTTTGTATAATAGATATTTGTCACCACGTCATATTATTTTGATCAAAATCATTTAATAAAGTCACACATACAAAATATATATACACTTTACATACTAAAATAATTTAAACACTTATTATTAATTTTCCATGATTATTTTTATATAAAAAATATATATGGTCATGATTCTCTTTAGTCTCATATTTTAAGATTAATAACAACGTAAGCGAAGAAACTTTTATAAATATTTTAGGTTGGTGACGTTGAAAAGCATACCTTTCGCAACCTTTTGGCTATGATTAAGTGTAGTATATGTTCTTATTAGTTTAATATCTGATATAAAAAATTAAATTAATTTTTTATGAGAAATAGTTCGTTATAGTAACTTGTTGCTGCACTAATTTATATATATTCATACATTATATTATACATGTGTAATACCTTGTGTGTGTGTATATATATATATATATATATATATATATAGTTTTTGATATGTCTTACACCGCATACCTCGTGAGCAACATAAATTTTGTGTGTGTGTGTGTGTTTAATACTATAATCTGTTGGAGCAATCGGTGTACCCTTAGGTTTTGATGTTTAGATAAAGAGTTTAAGTTAGAGTACATTTGTATTTGATATGTGTTATTGAGTGTGCAGATGACGGATGTAAAGGAAAGTCCAAGTATGATCTTGGCAAAGGTGAAATCTAAGCATGAGAGTCTTGGTGGTGTAAGTCCAAACTTGAGGCTTGGTCGTATAAGTCCAAGTGTGACTTGGCAAAGAAAAATCCGACAACAATGACAAGGTCGAAGGATGCTCTTGAAGGGCATACGTGAATGATAGGGAATCAATTAAGTGATGCAAGGTTGATGGAAGAGACTAGAAGACAAGATCAAGGTTGTGCGGGTAAGGATGAGAACCAATGCATGAATGATTGTGTTGGTGCAGGTAGGCCAACAAGAGGAGGGTGAATTGTCTAGAAAATAAAATTAACCTTTTTCAAATTTTCAACTCTAATTAGTAGCACAATTATACTAAATTAAATCAACAACTAAAATGAAGAGGCAAAGAAATTACTTGGTTACAGCCTAAGTGGTTATGAATCTAAGGCAAAAGAAAGCACTAAAAGTCTCCTTCTTTGAAGGTGGAGAAGCCTCTTTCACTCGTTGAACACTCAGGCAGTTGCTAAAAAATGAATACCAGAGTTGTTGAATATTTCCTAGGTCCAAGGATCTTTTTATTGCCCCTAAAAACAATTATCCACAACTTGAAGGGGCCTCCAAAGAAGTTCAAGGCGCCTTCATTCGGATAGAGTTTATTTTGTCCGTCGAGGATAAAACTTTATCCTTGGCTAATGGCTAGTGAAGGCGCCTTCAAATACTAGAAGGAGTCTTTGTACTATTCATCCAAGACACCTTCCAGCCATGGAAGGTGATTTCCATAGGGCAACTCAGCTCAAAGTTAATCTTTTTGTGTAGGTGATTCTCCGACTAACTAGAGTTGAGCTCACCTGAACCCAATTCCAACCTTCTCCTTAAGTAGGCTTCCTTCCCTACTTCTCGTCCCTCGAACGTCGCGCACATTCTTCTCGTCCACTGATGTACTCTTTCGCAGTATCTCATCCCTCGGATGCATCGAGCCCGTTGGCTCATTTTTCCGTGTCATCCTTCCCACTAGCTACATCTTTCGCTAGATTTCTTGTGTTCCTAAGCTCCTGCACACTTAGACACAAGGATCAAATACACAAGTCCTAACTTAATTTGGTTGACCACATCAAAACAACTACGGGGTACTAACAGATTGTATTCGGGGGTAAAAATCCTAAGTTAGAGTTTACCTGTCGATTGGTGGTTGAGAATTAGTAAACCCGAAATAGAATCTAGTAATCTTACCAGTTGACTGGTCTAGTTGACTGAGAATGAATAGAATGCTTCTATTTGCTCAGCTTATGAAGATCAGTCGACTGATCCATGGTGAGCAGCTAATTGGAATCGAGTTGTTAGGTTGTAATGGTCAAACTCCACAAAGGGTAGTCCAGTAGTAAGTATGACAGTCGACTGGTGGCGAGAACACAGTTTAAATATTTCCTCCCAAGCTCTATATAATGGAATTCGGATTGGTTGACTTGGGTGATAAAATTAGAGGTGGTTACCCCCTAATAGAGTTTCCAAAGCTCAGAGCAATCCAATAATTTTTAATCGAGTTTGTCGTGAGGTTTGTCCATAGAGAAGGAGGATTGAGCTAGCCGAAGTTCCTGGGACTAATCCACCAACGAATTGAGAGATCGTGCACCTTACAGATAGTCGTGGAGTATGAGCATCATCTCTAAACCACGTAAACAAATGTGTTAGGGTTTATTTTCTTTCTTTGTATCTCTAAGGTTAGATTTTTATATTTGTTTGGTTGTATTTTCGCCGCACTAACAAGTATAGAAAAGCAAACGAAGTGGGTAACTATCTATTCACCCCCTCTAGTTGATGATAAAAGTCCCAACATAATCAACCCCTAAATCCTAAAGGTAAAATCTAATTGGCATAATTAAAAGCTTAAAATTTTGTATTTACAAAATTTGATTGGCGTCCAATGTATCATTAGAGTTTTTATTTCATTTTCTGTTTTTTTTAGCTCTCATTTATGCTAATCAAATTTTGTCTTTAGGGTTTAAGGGTTGAATTATAGTATTAAGCACAAAAAAAAATTAAAATGAAAAAAAAATTGATATACCTCACCCCTTATGTCACACACCCTGTTAACATCTCAAGAAAAAATCATTTTGATTTTTTTTATTTAATATTATAACCCAACCTTTAAATCCTAGAGGTAAAATCTGATTGGCATAACGAATTGGAAAAATCTCATGGACACCACAGGCGAATTCAGGATTTTAGATTTAGGGGAGTTGAATTTAGGTTTGGGGGCTGGGTTGATGTGTGTCTCAGTTGTGAGATGACTTGCTCCATGAAATTACTAGAGTCGTCAATTTGGGTTCTTGTCAGGTTGACCCCTCCTGCCAAACAATTTAAGATGATTGGATTAGAATTTTATCAACGTAGGCCCACCGCAAGCCAACTTGCCTAGGCTCGCAACCGGCACGGGTTAGTCCGCGACGGGCTTGGGTTGGCCCGTGGGTTGAGAAACACATGTAAGCCAAGTTTTATATCAATTTATTATCTTTCTTTGTTATAATTTTGAAATAAAATTAATACTTTTCATCAAACATGAGTAATCATTTGTGTCCATTTATATTTATAATACCTATTTTTGGATACATTTAATTGAAGATATGAAACTTTTTTTATATTTTTAATAGGCTTGTGGGTTGCCCACATAACCCGTAATCCGCCTAGGATTGTGTTGGATTGAAGATTTCTCAACTCACCATGATGACGGGTTAACCTGCCCCTCCCCGCCAAATGGCTAGCCCGCCATGGGACAATCCACTCTGCCATAGATTGTCTCGTCTGACAGCTCTAAAGTCAACGTCAAGGGTAGTGTAATTGACCTATTGACAACCCAAACTTTTCCTCCGCCTTCGGGGGTTGTGCCCCCCAGTCCTATACTAGATCCGTCTCTATGGGGGCCCAGCGTATCATTAGAGTTTTTTTTTTTAAATCTTCTATTTATTTTTTTTAACTTCCTGTTACGCCAATCAGATTTTATCTTTAGGGTCTAAGGGTTGTGTTATAGTATTAAGCAAAAAAATAAAAGAAAATTGAAAAAGAAAATTAGGTGCTCACGGAGTATGCAACTTAAGGGTGCAACTAAGGATGTAAATGAACCAAGTCGAACTCGAGGTAGCTTAGGCTCGAGCTTGGCTCGGCTTGACTCAAATTATACTGGCTCGACTCGAGCCTATAAAAGTTGAGCTCAAGTTAGAATTCGATATTTAATTATGGGCTCGAGCTCGAGTTCGAGTTCGAGTTCGATTTTTTTTAATAAATAAATTAATATATTATATAGTATAAAAATATATATTATTACTAGCTCGTTTAGCTCAACGAGCCACTGAAATAGTAATAATTAGGCTCGAGTTCAACTCAATTTCTAATAAAGCCAACTCGAACTCGGCTCAAGCTCGGTCAACTTCAAGCTCAAGTCAAGTTTCGACCAAGTTGTTCGCTAGCGGCTCACGAACGACTTGACTTATTTGCACCCCTAGGCGCGCCATATCAAAACTAATATATAACGCTGATACGTTGTGCGTCAACGTTGAGTGCACCCAGTGTATTATTAGATTTTGTTTTCTGTTTTTTTTAGGTCTCAGTTATGCCAATTAGATTTTGTTTGTAGGGTTTAAAGGTTGAATTATAGTATTAAGTATATAAAAAAATCAAAATGAATTTTTATTGATGTGTTCACGGGGTGTGCAGCATAAGGGGTGCGATATATCAAAATTGTATGTACACACACATACAAAAATGTTAGTATGCACACTCTTAGCCTCTATTTGGATGAGATGAGAGAAGATTCATTAACGGAAGGAGAAGGAAAGAAAAGGGAGGGGAAATAAAGTATTTAGGTTTTCCTTGCTTAGGAGGGAGAGTTAATTAATATAAAATGTGTTATATGTTTGAGAGGAAAGGGAAGGGAATGAATGTTAAATATATAAAGTTATAAAATTAACATGAATCATAAATTTACTTTAGAATAAATTAAATCAAATTAATAATAATAATATTAACGATAATAATAATAATAATAATAGGTTAAAAATATATATAAGAAATAAAATTTTATATATTTTAATAGAATACTTTGATTAGGCCTTATATTTGAACTATTTTATTTAAGTTAGGAATTACTTGAAATAATTAGCTAAAATTTTAATTAAAAACCTAACTTCAATCGATGTGCCCCTGCTCTCCTCTCTCCTCACCTGTGCGAGACACTTGTCGTCGTTGCTCGCTGCTCCCCTCTTCCCATCGATCAGTCGTAGGGCAATCGCCACTAGCATCTCCTCACCGTTGGCGCCACCTCCTAGAGTATGCTCACCCTATCACGTGTCTCCTCTGTTGCCCCTTTTCCCCATTGAGCAGTCAAAGAATAGTCATCGCGACTTCTCCTCACACTACAAGAAAAAAGCCTTACAACAACGGTTTTTCACCGTTGTCGTAGCCCCTTTCGGACTGTTGTTAAAGGCTGTGTTGTTAAAGGGGTACTCAAAGACAATGGTTTTTAACCGTTGTCTTTGAAGACAAAGACAACAGTTTTTACAACGGTGAAAAACTGTTGTCTTTTCCTTCAAAGACAACAGTTTTTCACCGTTGTCTTTGAGCGTCTACCTTTAATAACAGGGTCTTCAACAACAGTTTTAAACTATTTACGACAACAGTGAAAAACCGTTGTCTTTTTTTGATAAAAAATAAAAAAAAATATTAAAATTTATTATACAATTTTCTAGTATTATAAATCATTCAAAATACTAAATTTGTAAATAAAATTTAACATATAATTTTCTAACATTCGAAAATAATATTTACAACATTCCGAAGAAATTTCAAAAGCAACCAACAAAATGACAACGACACTATTAAAACAAAGGTAGAACAACACAACATCCTAATCCTAGAAGAGTAACACAACATCCTAATCTTGATATCTAGTTTTGAAGAGTTGGAGCATTTGAACTACTTTTACCATGTACAACACTAGAAGAGTAACAAAACACTGCTTCTTAATTCTCCTAATCCTTCATCTTCTTCATACTTGCCATGTTTGCATCGTACTTGGATCGAAGTGGACCAAGTAGATAAAGAAAGAAGATAAACTAAATGCCTTCATCTTCTTCATCCTTGCTTCTTAATTCTCCTAATCCTTCAAACTCCACCTGTAAGAAGAAGATAAAGAAATGTCACTTGATCTAAACTAAATGCCTATGAATGATAAAAAAAATCTGAAATCTCATAAAGTAGACTTAATTCATTAATAATGCATCATATTGAATGCCTCTCCATGACTAGCTTAATAGCCTGTGCTATAGACATGTCTTCATTTGTTTCATACCTGAGTTTGTTAGCCTGTAAACGTTGAACGGTCATTTCACAAGAGAAATATTTCCAAGTTATCAGCACTGCAGATATAAGGTTAATAAAGAACTTGCCTCTTCTAGAATGGTTTCAAACACCTGACCAACTTTTTCCACTAGATCTTGAGGCACTTGATGTCCATCACCATCAAAGAGTGCGTAGCTGAAAAATAGAAGTAAATTTGTCTCCATAAGATTATAGTCTCCATGATTAGTGATATATGTTAGTTATTCAATTAACCATTACCTCTCCAAGTCATGATCATACAAGACAGAATTGTCACCAGAAGTTCGATAAATTGGTAGACCAAGTCTTCCAATCCAAGATGCCAATGGATTCTCGTTGCAGACACCATGCAACCTGAAGTGTCCAAATTAAAACTTCTAATCACTGAAATTTTGAAGGCTGGCCACAATCCTCTTCAGAAGGAATGAAAACAAAAACACAAAAAAAAGAAGCATACCAGGCTGCTCCCATGTCAACAGGAAAACCAAATGAGTAGTTAGTGTGAACTCGACCACCAATTCTATCCCGAGATTCTAAAAACACAACCTAAGGAATAAAAAATAAACTTCCATGTGATACAAATTTACCCAGCCACTTCACACACTCCATTCATATCAGAACTTAGAATCTAATATGTAAAGGCAACTGAAAAAACTGTTAATTTATATCGACATAACACCTGAAAAGCTGCATTTTTCAGTGCATGAGCAGCTGCAATCCCTGCAAATCCCTGCAAATCCCTTAATATAAGTGAATATATACCACAAAACATAGGAGTTAAGAATTAAGACTAAGCATAAAGTTCAACATAATTATTAAACAAGTTCCACATGTAAATATAAAAGTCACAAAATTGATAATAATAGTTACAGAATATTCGAATGTCAAAATGACAAATTAATATGTCATAATACTTATTTAGCAAGTTCACATAGATATAGTGAAAATTAAAGAAATGCACACTTATGATACAATAAGTAAATTTTGTTCCCATAGTAAGCTATTCTAAATACATCATATATCGCCACAAGAACATATCACTTGAATATTATTATCAGCAAACACCAATAGATATTTTTACCGCTTTTTTATGCATAGCATGTCCTTGAAGAACCAGACCCTTCTTGTGAATTGTGATAATTAATTGAATCGTCCAGATTGTCATTCAACAACAACAAGTCTAGCTTTAGAGTTTGCAAAGTATATAACAAAAACTGGCTAACAAGGTTTGTTATTTTATTCATTGTGATATACTCTAAATTAAACTTCTCATACAGTTAAATAGATGGATGAATTCTTAAAATATATTTCAAAGTAAGTGAACTATTGTTGTGATGAAGTGTATGTAGGCTTGAAAAATTCGGATGGAATAACCTGTTTGATGAGCACTACATAAGAAAGCCATGTCTTGTGGAATGATAAATGAACAAGTGAAGTTGAGAACATAAAGAATAAGGCAAAAAAGAATTAAAAAAAAAAAAGCAAAAAAAGGCAGCAGATTCTTGGATACAATGTCGGGAGCAATGGAAATCTCTTTCTATTAGACATCAATTTCTTTAAGGCATTCCATCTCTTATCAGCTCACACAAACCAGCAGTAGAAGCATAAGAATGAAGAGAAGCATTATAAAAGGTAAGAAATCAACCGATTTGGTCGAACACCTAAAAGTGCAGGAAAACAATCCTTCCAAGACTAGACCTTGAACTTCACACTGACCCTTAAACAATCAGTAACGAAAATAAGGATAGAATACCCAATCTTGTGATCGTTACAGCAGGAAGACGAACCTGGTGGAATGATAAAGGAGCAAGTAGAATTGAAAAAATGTAAAGAAAGGGGCGAAAGATGCATCAAAAAGAAGAAAAAAATGAGCAAATTCTTGGATGCAACCGAAATGCTTTGCATCCGACATCATACCAAACGACCAATTTCCATGAAACGCATTCAGTCACTCTCCATCATTGCTTGCACAATCCAGATGGGGAGAAGCATTAAAAAGAATATGAAGAATTGTAAACTTTTGTCGGTTAAAAGGAAATGTATACTTCTTGCTGCAAGTTAATAGAACTCTGAGCGTAACAGGAGTGGGGGGAAAAAAATGTAAGAAATGGAAAGATTTGAACAAAGACCTGGAAGTATCTGACACTCGAATGCTTGAACGATCCGAGTTGGCTCATGAGGATTTGGATGTTTGCGTCGGCCTCGAGAACGGTCAAGTGGCGTGGGAGTGGGATGACGAAGAAGTCGACCGAGGGGTGATCATGGAGGGCGATGCCCAAAAATTTGTGACCTAGGTTTCTGGATGAGGCGCTGGCATCGGAGACATATGCGCCTTTACGGTCGATGGCACGGTAGATAGCGATCCGGTGCAGCCAGTTCCCAACTTTTGTGATGCCGTTGAAGCCCTCCATACCAACTTTTGTGATCATCGTCCACTGTCGCCTCGTTCTCGCCGGTCATTTCCTCCAGCGACCTTCCCTTCGACTCCGGCACCAGGAAGGTGCACGCTAGCCCTAGAAGATTGCACACGGCAAGCAAGAAGAGGGCATTCCTCACCCCGATCCCGGCAGGGTAGCCTCGGTCCGCCTTCGCTGGGTCCGGGTTCTACGCCAGGTACAGGAACCCGAAGGCCCCCACGATCGCCCCCATCTTCCCTGTCGCTGCCGATATCCCGTGGCATGTCGACCTCAGCCGCGCCGGGAAGACCTCCGCCGGCACGATGAACGTCGTGCTGTTCGGCCCGAAGTTGGCGAAGAAGAAGGTGAAGGCGTACATCACCACGAAGCCGATGTGGTTCCCAGGCGTTGTCCAGTAGTGCTACGGCACTGCCAGCCCCAGCATGAATGCCGTCATCATTCCGAACCCTAGGACTTGGATCGTGAACCGGCCGATGATGTCGATCAGTGACACCGTGAACCAGTACCCGGGCGCCGTGTCGCAGAGCGCGATTAGGGTTTGCGCTCGCGCAATGCGTATAACCTCTGCTTTAGAATAGTTGTTGCAAAATATAGTTCGTACAAAATTGTAATTTTATTTTTACTATTTGAATAAATCCATCCATCTTAAAATAAACCACAAATTTTATCTTAGAGATAAACATTAAGGGATATAAATTTCACTTCATCAATGAAAATAGGCAAATAACTATGTTTGACTATTTTTTTTATAAAATAATTTTTAAAGACAACATAGTTTTAGACATCAAATTAAAATATGCACATTAAAATGTAAGCAACGCTAATAGACAACGGTTGATTAAAACTGTTGTCGTATGCCAAATAAAGATATCTCATAGACAACAATTTTAAAAAACCGTTGTCTTATGTATGTCAAAGACAACGGTTTTTTAAACATTGTTGTCTTTTTTTAAAAAACACGACCAACAACAACAGTTTTCAATAAAACTGTTGTTAAATGACAAAAAGACAACAGTTTCTCAAAAAACTGTTGTCTATTTGGTGTGGTTAAATCTATAATTTCTTGTAGTCTCACCGTTGGCATCGTCTCCTCAAGCACGCTTGCGTCGTCGAACGTCACCTCCACTGTTGCTGCCCACCGAGAGAGCCCTAACCATCTCCTCCTTCTCAAGCTCTGGCAGCTCGCCCTTTGCTGTTGTTGCCCGCCGAGAGAGCCCCAGCCATGTCCTTCTCCTCAAGCTCAGGCAGCTCGAGGATAAAATTAGAAGAAATTTTGTTTGTGTCACCTTTTCCTTCCTTACACTCCGATTTGAGGTGTAAGGAATTCGACCTCTTTTCCCTCTCACAAGATTAAAGCTTACCATTCATTTCCCTTTACTTCTTTAACTGAGTTTTTCCCAAATGAGGTTACAAATTCTCCTTCTACTCATTTACCGTTCCCTCCCCTTCCCTCACCTCCTCTCAAATAGCGGGTTAGGTGAGTGCCTGTGGGCGACATCCGACGTAGACGGTTTGACGTGACTTCCTCTCTCATCTGCATATAACAACTTTTATCTCTTTTCTTTTAAATTAAAATATTTTTCTTTATTTCTTTTGATTACATGCAACAACTATTATGATGCTAGATTTTAAAAACTAGCACCATGGCTTAAATATACCAGCAACCGCTGTGATGCTGCTTTTTAAAAACCTGCACTAAGTCTTAAAGACCAACATTACTTAAGACCAACATCAAGGTGGTGTTGGTCTTTAAAGACTAGCATCACCAAGCCTTGGTATTGGTCTTTATGGTGTTGATCTTTAAAGACAACACTAAGGTGGTGCTGGTTTTTAAAAACTAGCACCACCTGGTATTGATCTTTAAAGACCAGTATCACCAACACCAAGTCTTTAAAGCCAATCATCATCTTGGTGTTAATATTTAAAAATTAACACTAAGGTGGTGCTGATTTTAAAAACTAGTACCACTTGATATTGATCTTTAAAGACCAGTACCACCAACACCAAGTCTTTAAAGATAATCGCCACCTTAGTGCTGATATTTAAAAATGAACACTAAGGTGGTGCTATTTTTTAAAAAATAACACCATAGCAGTGGTTGGTGTGTTTAAGTTGTGGTTTTAATTTTTAAAAACCAACTCCACAGTGATTGTTATACGCAATTAAAAGAGAGATGAAAGAATTTTATTTTAATTTAAAAGAAAAGAGAAAAAAAATTATAATATGTAAATGAGAGAGATTAAAAAATTCACCTAAATCATCAGATGCCCATGTAAGATGTCGCTCATATAAAGGTGTGTAAAATATCATTTCTCATATATGAACGACATGTCTATTTTTTTTTAAGTTACCGATTATACCAATAAAATTAAATTTTTACAATTTAAGAGTTGAATTATAATATTAAACATAAAAATAATATCAAATTGAAATTTTTTTCAAGTATACGACATACGGTCCTTAGGATAAAAAAAACTCTGGTATACATCCCGTCTACAGCTAAACAAAATTTTTGATTTATTTTATTATTTTTTTAATACTATAATCTGACCTTTAAATCTAAAGATAAAACTATAAAAGCTGTAGAAATTAAAAAAAGACAAAAAACAAAAGTATATACTCACAAGGTATACACCATTGGATATGTATGATAATAATCCTCTATGTATTTATTGGGCGCCCCTGGACATCCACACTGGGAGGTTGAGAGTACCTGGGGTGTCTAGAAGTGTTTCGTACCCCTGCATGCACTCAATCGTCCACACTGGACGCCCAAAGGGTGGGTATATATAGAATTGGGTCGACATGCCCGGTTCAGTTAAACGAGCAGTAAATTAAAGAAGCTCGATGTAGAAAATCATTTGGGGATTTGATGAGTCGTTTTGGAGGGAAACCAGCCGCGTAGAGTTATAAGTTCGCATTTGAATTGAGAAAGAGGAGTAGGCGGAGGAGAACAAGTTCGTGAGCCAAGGGTTTCAGATCCGCGATCGATGAAGCAGGTGTGTGCGATCTCTTCCCCTCTCTTTTCTTTTTCCTTCTCTGTGGATTTGATGCATCCGATCATTATAGATCCGCTGCGCTTGGCTCCTATATTGCTGGTCTTCGTCGAATCTATGGTCGAATTCAACTTTTCCCCTTATTCTAGATACTCTGCGCATTTCTACCGAGCCATGTTATTTCTAACCTTGATCTAGATTTTAGCCACCTTGGTGTTAGTTCTACTTCAAGACTGATTTAGGATTTGCCTAATTGTTCCCGTTTTGACAAATTTGGTTTCTATACAGAGATTTTAGTTCCTTGTGAAGGTCTAGGACCTAATAACCCAAGGTTACTGAATCGGGCTTTGCATCTTATATTTTCAACTTATCCCTGATTAGGTTTTGGAGGGAAATAATTCATAATAGATGTGAAAACACCAAAAGATCTATAGGAATGGCCTTGGAGAAATTAGTTGAGATTTTTATTTTTATGGTGAAAGATTACTTGACACACTTTATTCTTATAGCTAGAAACTGCTCAATGTTTTTGTTGTTTTCATTCTAATTTTTTGTTTCTTGCTGGTAAATTTGCAATTGATGGTGAATTTTCTCACCATTGTTTGATTGCATTGCCGAGAAATTGTATCATAGTTCTTTGGTTTTGATAATAATACCTGGGCTCACATATATGTTGAACATATTGAATGTGTTTTACATTTACAGCTATGTTTCATTGTATTCTATTGTGTGGTTTCTCACCAACCTATAAGATGAGACACTTTTGAGTTTTAAGAAGTTCAGACTCTTGTGCCTAGAAAAACGTTGCAATTGTGCTATACTAGATGAGACTAGTTATTGTCTATTGTGTTTCTATTGCCTGATGCAATTATTTGAACATTAGCTATAAAATGGTCAGTGATATCATGTAACTAAAGACGGTAATCTTTCTTGTTTAATTGATGCTTGTGTGCATCTCAACAGTGTTTTAAATGGCATTATGCTTGCTAGTTAAGGAGATAATAACTAGTATGAGATAGGGGATTTCTCATTTTTGTGGAAGGCAAGCTATTGAAGTACCAATCTACCAATACTTTCAAGGCTGAACAGCATGTTAGTGAAGTGGATCGCTGTTATCTATACAATAGATTGAACTTTGGAACAGATAGAGCAGGCCTCTGGCTTGGCAGACTTGTGTACAATAAAATAAGGTAAGAAAATACAAACAAAGTGTGGCTGATAAATTATCGAAGACGATGATTCTAGATTTGCAAAGGTGATAAGTTTCTATTTTTTTTTTGTGTTTTACAAAAATGAATATATAAAATATTGAGATGCATGCTTGGAGAAAAAATCTTATCACTCTCCACGTTGTTTTTCTTCTAAATGCAGATATAAAGCAGCATGCTATAGCCTATAGGACTGTTTTTGCAGCTTTAATAGATTTCTTCAATGGCAAAATTTTTTCTTCTTAAATATATTTAGACAAATTAAGCTTGTTTATTTGACTATTTTGATCAATTCAAGTGTCAATTGGCATCATATAGGCTGGATCAAGTGGCTGTCGGAGCTTAAGCAGCACCCATCATGATTATAGTCGATTTCAAAAAATATCCATTGGGATTAGTGTTGATAAGTGCCCAACTGTAGTGTCTGAAGCAACAAATGGAAAGAGGATTGCTATGCCTGAATTCAAGGGAAGGTTTTCATCACAGGAGAGCACTGCAAAAGCAAACAAGGGATCTTGTTTTTTTGAGACATCCAAGCCAGATGGAATTCTGACTAACAGTCATTCGAAGGCTTCAAAAAATTTATGTACAAAAATGTTTTATGAGACCCCAACCATGCTGGAAGGTAAATTGTTTCCTGAGCATATTGAAGAGGTAGATATTGAAAAAGTAATGCTCAAGAATGTAGCGTTTGTTGTTCCCAAAGGAGTTGAGACAAATGAAGCTGAAAAATCATCTGCTTGTTTCTTCAAAAAATCTTTATTCACTGAGATACCCACTTCACAGGACATTACTTCTTTTTCAAACCAAGCTTCAGCATTCGAGTCAAAGAATGCAGTGCATAAGAAAATTGCTTCCGGGAAGAGACTACAGATGGGTGCAAAAACTGAAAGAAAAGAAGGATTTACTTCCATACAAGAAATGCAAATGCTACACGACAAAATGGGTTGTGAACAACCAAAGGAAGTGGATAAGTTCAACAATGAAACACTGAGAATGAATTTGTGGGAGATACTTGGTGAGAATTCACAGCGCAAACAGAATACGAACTTCTCAAATCCTGAAGATAGAAAGGAACCTGGCAACGATCAATTTGCTATGCCTTCAATGACTGAACAGATTATGAAAACACCAAAATCTGTAGAGGAAGAGACACTTAATAGAAATCAAAGAGGGGATTTGCTAGAAGAAAAAATTGTTGCCAAACAGAACTCAGATACTATTGATACTGATTCAGAGAGTCCAAATGGAGTTATAAAAGAGCCGATCACATGTCATTTAAAAGGAAAGAAAGCTCCATTTATAATACCTCAGAAGTTAAGAGAGGGGACAAAGCGCAGGAAGATGCTACCGTCCTCTTCCAACACAGCATCTAAACTGAAGATGGGAGAAAACAATATCTTTACTTTTGATGAAGAGGGTGTGAAGGCAGTATGTTTGAACCGACATATTAATGGTTGCAACAGGAAAAGGAGCAAGAAGAAAAGGAAGACATCTGAGCATCAGAAAGTCCAGATACCTAAGAAAATGGTTTTGGCCAAGAATTTGGAATTCACGGAGAAAACAATGTTACCTTCTGACAAAGTGGCACCAAAGAGAAAGACAACAGGGCCCTCTCCTCTACCATTTCATAATGAATCATACAACTCCCAAACATCAAACAAACATGCAAATGAGAATCATCACTTACATTCTGAAGCAACTAATACTTTGGTCACTCCACCTGTAAGAAACAATGTAGAATCTCAAGGACATTCTGACTTACATAAGTGCAATAGGTATTCAGGGGATCATGATAAGAATCAAGTGACAGTTCATCTGCAAGAACGGAATGAATGCCCATCTATGGAGGAATTTCCGATGCCATTTAGTAATTTCCAGAGCCCAACTTTGAAAATGGGCACAAGTCCATCAAAAAGCAAACAATTCAGTGAGGACATTTGCACCCCTATGGCATCTCAGGGAACAATTGCATCGAGAACATTTTCTAGATCAAATTCAGATAAATTGAATTCAACTCCTTCATTTTGGGTATCCTTAATCTTTATTTTTACCAAGTTCTTCAGATCACTTCCAAATTATTCTGTTCTTGCATCTGGAATGTTGATTTTGTTTCTATTGCAATAATGCACACCAAGCCTAGAATTTTCTTCCATATTCCCATTGGCCTACCTTAATGTTCTTTAGGATAAAAGCAGAGAGATTAACAATTCAGAGAATTTGCTGTTTCCACATCATGCAGAAAAAAGAAAATCCCCAAGACAGACTTTTCTGACTTCAACCAGTAAACATGACGCTAGAACCCTTGAAGCAAGTGATTTTTCTAAAAAAGGTGGTTAATTTTATGCTATAATTTTGATCATGATTTCTAATTCCATTGTGAATGCTTACCTTTTACTTATCTTAAATGATAAACTATCAAGTTAATATTTATTGCATATTGCAACTTGATTAACAATTACTGATGATTGCATGCTCACATGTTTAAATGACATGGTTATTTTCTGATATGTTCTTTGTAGCATATCTGAGAGGTTAGGTTCCATTGATATCCTTATCTCTTAAAAGAAGTTTCAGAACACTTATCCTGATAATTTACTGATACTAGAGGAATGTATGTTAACCCAATCAAAAGAAAAGGCATAGGTTGGATCTTTTATCCCTATGATTATCCATCTTTAGCCTTTATTTTCTTTTCTCCTCGGTTGTAACTTGTAAACCCTTTTTATATGAAAATAATTAACAAGATTGAGTTGGTTTTTTGTTTTAATAGAAACAAATATTTGCTTTTTGAAAAAAGCTGGGTTTTTGAATCAATATTTTTAGAATACAGATGATTTGAGCAATATATACTTGAGACTTAAGTTGGAGCAATCATCTCGAATATAGTTGCAAAGACTTCAAACATGAAGTTTGAAGTATCTACTTATTTTTCTTTCCTTTTATAGTGGATACAGTTTGATGTCTGTTCCTACTCATTATTCTGAATCATTTATCAGAGGTCCCTCACATATATTGCTACTGTATACCAATATCTGTCCCATGATGATTATCTGCAGTTCTGTTTGAACCTAAACATCCAAGTACTTAGCTTGAATTATTTATTATTTTGTTCTTTGGATTGATGTTTGAAGGATCTACTAGGTAGCAAGCAATATTTCCATTTACCTTTTCATTCTTATGCTGTCTTCCTGAACATTGTCTCTCTCATTTGAATACTGTAATTCAAAATCACAGAAATACTGAATGGGTCAAGTTAGCCTGAAAAAGTCCACACAGTTTTACACGCTACATTCTGGAGAGTGCTTGCTGGCTGTTGATCATCAGTTAAGCCTAGCATATTGCAATAGAAGATTGTTTGTACAGGGCTGCATATTTTGACCTTATGCTAAGGCCCTAACCCTCTTTAGCTGTTGTGTCGTGATTATATGAGTAAGACCCATTGCATGCTTTTAATATTCTATCTGAACAACTTGAGATGTTTAGTTAGGAACTTGTTGATAATCAAATACATAGAAGGTGCAATCGGGGCATCCATGGTTCAAATAGAATCAAACCAAATAAAGATAAGCCAAATCCTTATATCTTTAATTTTTTCTTTCAAACCAAACTGAATAAGGGTACAAACTGAACTATCATCAATTGAGCTTATCAGATTAGTTCGTTTAGACTGAATTAGCATAGTATTCTTTTTCTATGAAAAATATTTTATAGCTTTAACACTATAAAATTCATATTTACAACTAAAGCTTTAAATATCAGTTATAAGAAACATTCAAGATTGGTTACAAAGAATAATTTGTATATAATTTAAGTTATTTATCACAATAGTAATTGAGAAATTAAAGGTTTAAATTTATTTTTTACTTTTTAGTGAAAATTTAAAGAATAATACTATATATTAGTTTTCATGAATAGATATATGAAAACATTACAAATTATATTGGGGTTATGGGTTCAAATTAATTTTCCAAAAAGAAACCCAAACCTTACCAAATTGTATAATCAATTCATTAAATCAAACCAATTTAATAAAAAAATCAAATGAAATCATATTTTTGAGTTGAACTTAAAAGACACAGTTCCATTTAGTTCTGGTGAATTGGAAAGGTAGAAAAGTACATTGTACTTGTCTAATTGTTTGGGATATTTTAGTAAATTTTACATTCTAAGAAGCAACAATGAGTCTTTGCATAATATAGGAAACATTGTTATTTAGTTTATGATTTTACAATTTGTAATTTTGGCAACTTTTGCCATACTTCTTTCTGCTACAAGGAGAGCTGTCGCAATCCATTTGCAAGTTACCGATTATCTGAAGAGTGGTCGTCACATGCTGATAGTTTTCATAAATCTCTTAATGAATTTTGTCAAAGGAAAAGGGAACACACTTCGGAAGGGAAAACATTATATCAAATTAACCTTGCTTCTAACATCTCAAGTAAGGTCGTTTCACATCTTTATTAACCAGATGCCATAACCAATCTCCCTGTTTACTGTAATTCAGAAACTGATGAACTTACTGGAGCATATAATGTCCCGAACCAATATCCAGAGGGCAGCTTAGCTAGGTATAATAATTTCTAGTACAAAATGTTTGATTATTTGGTTATTGATTATATATATATATAGTTGTCTCATCCATTTCTCAATTTTTCCTGTATACAAGTGTTATGTGCCACTTGGCATTCGTTCTGAAGGAATTCAAATTCAAGTTAAGGTCACAAACTTCCAAAAAAAGATCTGAGATACTCTCAGCTACTGGAGAAAAAATACATTCACAGTTGGAACGTGCTCAATCTCTTATAGAAGAAGACCTGTAAGTTTTTACATTTACATACATTTATTGGTGAAGGCCTCATCATGTTTATTCTTTGCAGAGGGAAGTTTCTCAACATTGGCAAATCAAAAATGAAATCCATGGAGTCAAAATTTGATGGTATAATTAAGACTTCATTTGATGATCTGAGCTAACATTTCTTGCGCCAACTTTAGTGTTCTTCTGTTTCACAAATCATCTTTTCATTTCTCGTCTTATTGAGATTCAAATTCAAGTTTCTTGGTCTTCCTTTCTTCATCCTGAATTGATTCCTTGAAGTGGTACAGAGCAAAATGAGAGACTTAAGTTCATTCATAACACATTTAAGGAAGAGGTTGGTCAACACCTCCTAGGCTGCAAGAATACTCTCGAGGAAATCAAAGCATATAAGGCAGAGCTAAAAGTTGGTTTGGATCGGCAAAGTAAGTATTACTAAAAAAGCTTAATTAGTTAGTTGCTGTTTAGCTGAAACCCCATATCTGCAATAGATAGAATGACTGACATTCGAAGTGTAAAAAGACCTAATTTCCCCTCGATGCTAAGCCACCAAGAAGGGAGACATTTTAGCCTGTTGTTGTAGACTTTTGTGGCTTCAAACATTTTTCATCATGTATAAGATCATGAATCACACAGTTAAAATATTTGAGAAATAATGTGCTTCTGTTATTTCTTAGTTCGAAGTAGTGATCACGTGCTTTCCTTAATATGCTTAGAAACACATTCAGCATCCTCCTCCTGCTAGTTCATTGACATATACGAATTTTTATATTCCAAGTGTCCTCTTTCATTTTTAATTGTACATTTCTTCTTGTATATGAGCAGAGGCTGCACATAGAAAATTTCTACTGCAAGTCCAAGAAGAAATAGAATCTCAATTACATGGCGCGGAAACAAAATTAGCTGCAATCCACCAGGTGAGTTGTTCTTCCTATTTTGCAGCATCACACTATACGATGCTCGGTAGCATCTTGTTATTTTGTGTTGAACTTGAACTAGAGCTAATAATCAGTTTTCCATCTGCAAAGCTCAGATTCACAAACACGAATGCATGGCCATTTTTTTTTTTTTTCTTTTTTTGCAGGAAGCCAACAAACACATGAACGGATTAAGTCTCATAGTGAAGGAGTGGATGTCAGAGGTTTCAGTCAATTGAACATGCACACGAGAAGCAGATAGATGACAGGAACCCTTCTGCTATTACTAAATGCGCAGGGTTTGGTGAGGAAATCTGATTGCACCTGTCTTTTTTTTCAGAAGCTTTCGGAGTAGATTTTTCAGATTTTTCTTATTATGCAACTGTAGTAGATTGTTTATCCATCCTATAGTTGAAATACAGTTTAGACGAACACATTAGATACAAATCCCGACAGATGCAGACACTACAACTCATACAGGTAAATAGGATCAAATGTGTTTAATTCATTAATGATGTGAGATTAACTTTTCTTTATATTTGGCTTCCACTTTAGTCTTAGACGAGATCCTTTGGTCCTGTCTGCCTGGTCCGTTCTTGGACCAGGGGCAGTGATTAAAGGGATTGAATGGACCCTACCTACTCCCTCCAATCACTGCCGCTAGTACAAGAAGATCCCTGCTCCTTCAGTCTATTCCCTAATCATCTTATTTTAATATATCGATAGACCAAAAGTTAGACAACCGATGCAGGTAAATAACATAACTGATCACATTCACATCTCTCAACTTGTCACATTTTAAAAAGAAATTGCTAATGTTTTTTTTTTAATTTATTATTATTATTATTATTATTAACATTTTGACGAACATGTTTAATTGAACATTTATGTTAGTTGAGTATACAAGTTGATTTAATCAAATGAATGGCAGCTTAGATAGAAGTTGCCACTAGGCATATGTTTCTATGTTAAAAGACTTTGATAAAAACCTTAACTTGCCTGTTCGATCTGTACAACAACTGCACCAGGAAAAATAAAAGTAGTTGTGTAACCCACACATAAACCTTGAGATCGCACAAGAAGTTGAATCGTACAAGTAGTCGTGACGAGTAAAGTATGCATAGTATGGTGAAGCTTCACATTGGGGACATTATTCATGGAAACAGAGAAATTAAACTACACGAGGCAAACCGACATCAGGTGAAGTCTTGTCCTTTTCGCTTCAGATATGCCACCGAAAAATATCTTATCGAAACAAACTTGATCTATATGAGGGCGGGCTTACTTGAACTGGGCATTTTGTTTGCCTCGAGTTATTAACTGAACATATTACCATCGCGTTCAGATAGCCAACATGCTTCTAAAATGCGAAATAAATCGAGGTGGTACTCACTGTGAGGCAGTACCACCGAACCTCTGTGGTCGTTCAATGGACAGCAGAAATGCTAACTGTTTTGCCAGGAAATTCGACCTTCGGAGAAGGCAAATGTCAAATTGAATGCTGTTGTTTATGAAAGCTCTAACAAGCTCAGTGGAATCAGCAGCTCATGACAGCACAATTGTAAACGAAGTTGCCTGATTCCTTCCTAACCATCAACTTCCATTCAGGTTCTCTCTCGTTTGGAATCCAAGAATTGATCTCAATTATCCCTGTATGATATTCTCTTGGCCCTCCGATAACTATCAGCTTTTCACCACATGCACGGAATGCAAGCCCCCAACCATTAACCGAAGCAGATCGCTCGGGTAACTGTCCGAGAGTTGACCATGAATTGCTTTCCTTATCGTACTTCCTGACCACATTGACATTGTCAGCATAATGAGCTGCATAGAGCACATTGTTCACCACGGCAAGCAGTGGAGGTGCACCGGACGCACCATTGAGGCCATCAGACATATCAGAAATGAACCTCCAAGAGCAACTCTCAAAGTCGTACTCTTCCCCGCACGTGAGCACCTTCTTGTTACCATCCATGCCGCCTATGACATAGAACTTACCATCCATGAAAGCCCCCGAACACTTGCTCCGAGCTTTAATCATACTCGGCAGGGTCACCCACCTCTCTGTCTCAGAATCATAAAGCTCCACAGAGTCAAGTGCCTCACCGCAAGCACTCGTGCCACCAGCAACAATAGCCTTCCCTCCAAGACTAGCCGATGCAAACAAGCACCTAGGCGAGCTCATTACTACTCCACGAGACCAAGAGTTGCTCAAAATGCTGTATCGCATTACAATGTGCGAATTTATCTCCTTACCAAAAACAAGGAGATCAGTGCCCACAGCAAGGGACTCCTTATCAGAGTTCATGAAACTTCCAGTAGGAGGCATTGGAGGAAGACGAAACCATAACCCGCGGTATGGATCATATGCCTCCCATTCAGTGAGGCTGCAGGAGAAATATATCCAGTGCTCGGAGATACCCATTTGGCGACGAACTTTGTATAGTTCTCCAGTTTGGATCAGTGACCGGAAGGAAGTATTAAGGGCTGCCACAGTGCCATAATAAGACCGGGAGAGATGAAGAAGGCAGTTCATTGTCATGTCCTTTCCAAGAGGGTTGATCAACATTCTTGAATCATTAGAACAGTCTGCATCATTGCCCCGGCAGCTTAAATTGCGCTGCACATCATCAATACTAGGGGTTTCAGGATGCTGTGGAAGCTTGTTCCCAATTCTGCTTTGCTCGCCGTCGTCAACGTCGTCTACTTTTCGGAGTTTCTTGTTGCCTGAGGATCCAAGGAGACCATAGTTTATGCAATCCCAACTCGAACTTTGCCCGGAAGAATCATTTAGCACAAATGAGATCAACTCCGACTTGTCTTTCAACATATCTTCCAGGAACTAGTATCCTTAACCTTTCCGATTATATACTTGAAGAAGAAGAATAAAAAAAGTTATTCTTCTTCAGATTAGAAGCATATGAGATGTCAAGAACAAGTATCAGGTTGAGGAAATTGATCAAAATCGAATCTTTAGCGTCGTTCACGAGCTCGACGACCAGAAGGGCCGAATTATTGACCTAGAAGAAGAAAAAGATTGCAACCTTCTTATCGAATCACAGAAAAGTACCGAGAAAATTATTCAAGCAGAACCTATCAACGCGGAGACAAACCCAGCCACAAATCAAAGCTTTGCAAGACGCAGTAACAAAGAAGAAACGCCAGGAATCGATATAGACCTGGATGCTTACCCCCAAGTTCGGTTTTTCCGCCTTTTCAGACGAACGACTTCAGATCCGCAAAAGAAGAACGGCGAGGAAGAAGATGCAACCTTGCGACTGGCGGCAAAAGGGAGGAGAGCAAAGTGGGCTTCTTTTGGCACCAAACCCCGTCGCCTTCTGCAAATCTCGGCTTTTTATCGTTCGCCGGAAGCCATTCGAGGCATTGCATTGCATTCGCGATTTGCACACACTTTAATTAATTCTCTACTTTTATTTATTTATTTATTTATTTGATTCTTGATCCTTTCCATTTTTTTATTTTTTTATTTTTTAAAAAAAGATAACCCAAATGTGTTTTTTCTGTACCGTTCTTTAATGGCGGCACATTGTTTAATTAATCTTGAAAGAAACGCCTCAAACCCTAGAAAATCCAAATCAATGTTGATTAGAGATCTGGTTTTTCATATTTGCACATGTAATTTATCCACTTTTGCAAAATACCTCCTTCAAAATGTCTATTTACCTCTCGCTTATAAATCTTGTGAGGCCAGGTCCCTCCCTTCTGAATAGATTAACCCAGCCCGGATAGTTCGAATCTCATCTACGTAAGACATTTTCTTTGGGATAAAAAATTTAAGAGGTTGACGGTTGGGTAAGGAGTCACTTGTGTTTTTAAATTTATTCGAAGGACGAATCAGGAGGAAAGATCATGTTTATCTAGACTTAGTTAAGTGTTAAGGCCTGAATATATAGATTACCTTACAAAAATTGTAAGATCCAAGTCCTTTTTAACTTCAACTCCATCTCTAATATGCTAACGATACTACGAAATTATAATATGCTCTTGTACAAATTTACAAAATATGAAAACAAAATTTAAACCACATCTAATTATTTAAATCTTAATTTTACGAGTAGCAATAAAAATACTACAACTCAGATTCCAAATTAGATTAATATCTTGGAGATTGATTTTTTGAATGTGCGTAAGTTTTACTTTGCATATATTCGATAGGTAAATTAGAGAACACTCTATGCCTTCAAGATTAATCGGACGAAGCTTAGACACCTGCCTTATAAAAAGAAAACATAGATAGTTGGAATCGATGACTCACTTAGGATTCAAAGGGTTCCTATCACAATCCAAAAGCCTAAACGTATCATATGGACCAAGCAAACCATTGGATCACTCACAAAAGGTTGATGATGAGCTTGGTAAAACTCGAAAGTAGTAAAAGATAATCTATTTAATGATGGAGCACAAATATAGATACAAAGTGGTTAGTTAATGCATATGCCACATGTTTAGTAGATTAATTAGTGTAGTTTTAACGCCCATTAAAAAACAACATGTCACTTCTCATGTCATGTGCTCAATTTTATTTTCTTTGTTTTTGAACAATGGGTGTAAAATCTCATTTTACCCTCTGAAGATTTGTTTACTTTTTCTTAAGTACCTAGTATATTTTACAACAATCAAAACTCTTAAAATTTTAAAAAATCTTATTAAATATATAACAGTTTTCATCTCATTCATCTACCGAATAAATTCAAAACACAATTTATATACATTTAAAAATTAACTTCTAAAATGTTTATCATTATTGATCCTTTTAATATATATATATATATATATATATATTTATTTATTTATATATCAGAAGTTGTATGATGAGGTTTGTTTGTTGCGGCTGCTGCGTGCGGTGAAGGAGTCATGGCGCTGCCACGTCATCCAAGGCAAATAAACGAGTTGAGTTAAATTGTGTAAAGAGGGAAAAATCTCTCCCTCGCCAGTCGCGAACCCTCTCCTGCCACCGCGAGCTCTCCCCCTCCTGTCGCCGCGAGCTCTCCCCCTCCTGCACTCCCTTCTAGCCGCGAGGTCTCTATTGTCGCTGCGAGCTCTCTCTTGCCGCTTCGAGCTCTCTCTCCCGCCTCTGCGAGCCCTCTCCTGCTGCCGCGAGCTCTCCCTCTCCTGTCGCCGTGAGCTCTCCTTCTTCTGTCGTCGTGAGATCTCTCTCACTTGTCGTCGCGAGCTCTCCCTCTCCTGTCTTTAGCTCTCCCTCCCAGTCGCGAGCCCTCTCCTGCCGCTACGATCTCTCCCTCCCGGTACTTTGTTTACTGTGATTTTGTGTTCATCGATGAAAGTTAAACTATACATTACAATTCATGTTTTCTCTTACTAAATTGTTGAACTTTATGGCTAGCTTTAGTTTCCAGAACAGTGCTATATTTTTCTGCTCCAATATTGATATATCCTTGTTTATATGAGAATGTGCTCTGGAAATTGAAATAATAAGAAAATTCTAAGTTGAAAGTCCTATAGAAACAATACAAGGTGTATAACTTGAGATTCAAGTAATAGAAACCTGAACAATGCTATATTTAACTTATAGTTGTATTCTTGACATTCAAGTTCATATTTAACTTAGCTGATGTTCTGTAAGGATAAGATATATGTATGCCCAACATCCAAAAATAACAATTGGTATCTACTAATGTATATATATCATGTCTATGACTTGATGCTGTATCGATATTAGAATCACTTCTGTTTTATTCTGTTAATTGGAACAGTTTCTATTTATTTATCTATTGTCAAATATAATGCGAGGGTGCTCAGAAATGGAAGAAAATAGAGTTGATGATCATGAATTCATTCCCCAAGTTGCAGATGATCGAAAGCCAAACATTGGAATGAAATTCTCATCTCTAGAGGATGCATATTTATTCTATAACCAATATGCACGAGATGCCGGATTTAGTTCAACCAATAGCACGAGCAGGAAAAACAAAATGACAAATGAAGTGACGTGGAAATAAATTGTATACTTTAAAGGAGGACATACAGATTTAATGCGACACAATAAACATCCAAACCCTCATCAACTAACAAGGGAAAAAACATGTGGCATAGTTAGAACAGGTTGTAAAGCAAATATTGCATTTGTCAAGAAACAGACGGGAGCGGATTGGGTTGTCTGTAACTTTATAGAAGCCCATAATCATCCGCTCTCGACTTCATCAAAAGTGCATTTGTTACGCTCACATTGTAGTGTTTCGGCAACCAAAAAAGCATTTACAAAATAGTTTTCAGAGGGTAATATACCAACTTGCCAACAAATGCGTTTATTAGAGATAGAGTATGGAGGCCCTGAACATATAAGTTGCACAGAAACTGATATTAGAAATTTGAGAGAAATCTAGGGGATGAACAAAAGGGTATTGATGCTGAAACGCTAATCGAGTTTTTTACATCTGAGCAAGAGAAGAATTCAACTTTTTTTTTTTACTACGAGACTGATTCAGATAACAGATTTAGTAGGTGCTTTTGGGTTGATCATGTATCAAGAAGAGCATACAGTGTATTTGGTGACGCAATTATATTTGATACGACTTATAACACCAACAAATATGGTTTGATTTTTGCACCATTTGTAGGAGTTAATCATCATCATCAAACAATTCTTTTTGGTTGTGGGTTTCTTAGTGATGTGAAAATTGAGTCTTTTGTTTGGTTGCTTACAAAGTTCTTAGAAGTCATGTCTAAAGGTGCACCAAATATTATCATCACTGATCAGGATCCAGCTATGACAATACTATTGCACAGGTTTTGCCTCAAACAGTGCATCGATATTGTTTATGACATATAATGAACAAATTCCCAGAAAAATTAGACCCTTTGACTTTTCGAAACCACTATCATAGCATAAAGAACGTCATTGCAAATTCTACAACATCTGATGATTTTAAGAAGTCATGCGAAGAGACTATCAAGGAAGCTAACTTAGAGAAAAATGATTGGTTGTCCTTGATATATGAATCACGACACGGATGGGTGCCAACATATTTTAGTCATGTATTTTCTACAGCAATGTCAAGTAGTCAAAGATCTGAAGGCTCACATGTATTTTTCAAGAAATATGTCTCAAATAAGAACTCATTAATGGATTTTATCACATATTTTAATAAAGCATCGAGACACTAAAGATATAATGAGTTAGTTGCGGACCATATTGATATGAATGAGCATCCCAAGGTTAATACAACCTGGCCAATGGAAAGTCAAATGACTAAGCTGTACACAAAAAAGAAATGGCTGGAGTTTCAAAGTGAAATGACCGAGAGTCATAGTTATTATGTGCAATAGACATTTACAGGAGTTGCCTCAGCGGTTTACCACGTGATGAAATTTCAAAGTTTCTCTTCCTCAAAATCAAGAGTACTCACACATAACAAACAAAGAGATTACATATCGTGTAGCTGCACGAAATTTGAGTTTGAGAGCATTCCATGCAGACATATGTTAGCTTTTTTTCGTATCAACCAAGTATTTCATTTGCCTGATATGTATATAATCAAACGATGGGCGCGAGATGCAAAAGTTGGAGCAATATATGCTTTAGGGGAGCCAAATATCATTGATGATCCAGATTCAAAAATGTATTTGATGTCGAGGCACTCGAGGTTATCTTATAAAGCTTCAGTGTTAGTTGATGAAGCATCTTTGAGTAATGAGAGGACAACCTTCTTGGATGAACAATTCGATTGTATCTACAACAAAATTTAAGAGATGCCCATTAGTACAACATGCAGTGATAGAAGTCAAAGAAAAAAAAAATCCATTGATGAGACCCTTGATATTATTGATCCTTCTGTAGTAAGAACTAAGGGATGTGGGAAAATATTAAAATCATCAAAGGAAAAATCAACATCAAATTCCAGGCTTTGTCGTGAATGCAGACATCGAGGAGTGTCACATGACAAACGTAACTGCCCTAATTTGCAACAAGGGTATGTGCCGATTCAATTTTTTATTTTTAATATATGTTTTCTTACAATTACAAATTTAGCTTATTATCTTTTGTATATGACAATGTGTCAATTATTAGATCAATTGAAGATGATACTCATATTGGTTTTGACGACACATATGAACCAGATTTGGGATTTATAGCTGGTACTATCAAAATTTTAATTGGTTAAATTATAGTGATTTATTATTTATTGAGAAAATAAAATTAATAAATTATCTTTATTGTTACATGTTCTAATAACATGCGCTAGGATGTTGTAATTATCTATGGTTGGTATATCTAGTTTCTTTGTTTGTATGTTTGATTGATTTAGTCCATTTCTTGTATTGAGGTGTTTGTTATTTGCTTTAGTGCATTTCTTGATTAGAGAAACACAAGCTTTTGTTATGAAAATGGAAAGGGTCTCCCTCCTTCTAAGGTATGTTTTTCCTACGGTTTAAGGTTAAACATTTCTATTCTTGTTGTTTGTATTTAACTTGATATGTGTTTTCTTTCAGTTGCCTTGGCTTTGGTTTCGATTTGGTGTATTCCCTTTTCTCTAATGTTAGAGAAGCTTTCACTCATCGAGAATTAGCCAATAATTATTTTTTGTTTGATTATATTGTAATCTAAGAATTGTGTTTTGATGCCAAACACTGATCTAAATTTTATATGTTTCTGGACCTAATTGACCTATTATGGATGGATGGCTGGAATTTGTATCCATTGTGTTGTATGTCAGCAAACGATGCAAATATGAAGTTCATGGGTTCTGTTCAATTTAATTTCTGCCAGTGTGTTTGTTGGCTTTTGCTTCTCTGTTATATGCACCTTCCTTTATGGAAATTGCTTGTTAGCATCAACACTTATAGTGACTAGATTGTGCCCAATGCTCACATTATAGTAGACATCAACTAACTAAAGGCAAACATGATTGACAGGTTGATGAACGAGCTTATATTTCTGGAATAATGATCATATCATGACCTTGATTGCCCAAAACTTGTACAATTCGATCAAAAACCTCTAAATAAGGTACATAATTCACCACCTCAAGCCCATCATATTTGCTTGGCCACTCGTTCTGACCTCCTCTTCCAATAACCTCAACTTTCTCCCTTCCTCTCTGTTCTTCCCACAAATGCCTTTGTTCTTGTTGAAATTACACTCGTCTAATTACTCTTCATGCTCCAGTCTCTAATGTCTTTTCTCTCTGAATATTGTGAGTTGTATGCAGACTTATGAGGGACTCAAAGTTGGTGCTGAGGCTGGTAATTACAACTTCTATATATATATATATACACATACACTTGGATCATTTGCAAGTAGGCCTATGGTTACATGTGAAGAAGCAATGAATGTGAGGACGACATTTTTGACTTCTTATCGCAAGAGCAAGAACATGAATCCCTGTATGTGAAGCTTGTGGAGGAGCTGGATAAATGCATACTTGGGTACTTTGCATCCCACTGGAGCCATACTCCTTTCTTAATTACTCAGATAATTATTAATTATTACATATTTTAATCATCTTGATGATCAACTAATTTCAATATTTTCTTTGTTTCATCGAATTATACAAGTTTTGAGTGCCGATCACTAGCACAAAATTAAAGCAACTTAATTAGAGAGACAACAATATAATTGTTGGATTTCCATATCAGTATCGACAACACGGAATTTAAACTAATGATTTGCATCCATAAATACAAATATTTAACCAGTTACATTACAAAATCAACATTATTTAACACTAACTAACAAGATGAACTAACAACACAATCAGTATTATGGCTAAGAGAATCAAGTTCACCATTATTGATATCCAAATAAATTTCGGTACATGGATTATTCCCGGATTATGTCCATGAGAAGCATTGTGTTCACTTTCAATATTGCCAAATGAACTAGTATCGGGCGTCACTCACTTTTGCCATCCATGTTGCCTACATCTGTAATACTGTCTTCTAGAATTCTTAGTTGATCTAGAAACACAAACTATGTTACAGCTTGAAATCTCGTATTGTCAATGCTGCTATGACTTGATGATGCCATGAAATAGCAACCTAATAATCAAATTTTCATTACTTGGATTAAAAAAATACAACATTCTATAGACTCATATAGAATTAACACAAAATTAAGCATCAAGTCATAGATATGATATAGATACATTAAGCATGACCGATAAGACTCATATAATACACCCATCCTCACCATTTATTTCCTAATTAAATTAAGAATTCAAATAAAATTTTTAATCCATAAAAAACCTAGGTCACATGATTAACAATCACATGCATGAACTTGAAGTTCACATTAGCAATCTTAAATATCCAATTTGAAGTATGCATCACACGAGGGAAAAAAATCAACTATATACTTCAAAATCTTAAAAACAGATAGTTATAATGAATTATAATTTTCCACCTCAGAAACAACATCTACGCAAATCAGTGCTACATTATAATGTATAGTTTAATTTCATCGATGAACACAAAATCACAGCAAACAAAGTACCGGGAGGGAGAGATCGCAGCGGCAGGAGAGGGCTCGCGACTGGGAGGGAGAGCTAGCGACAAGAGAGGGAGATCTCGCGGCGGCAGGAGAGGGAGAGCTCGCGTTGGAAGGAGAGGGCTCGCAGCAGGGAGGGAGAGCTCGCAGAGGCGAGAGAGAGAGCCCGCAGCGACAATAGAGACCTCGCGGCTGGAAGGGCAGGAGGGGGAGAGCTCATGGCGGTAGGAGAGGGCTCGCGACTGGCGAGGGAGAGAGCTGGCGGCGGCAAGAGAGGGAGAGCTCGCGGCGACGCTGCGCTTCTGCTAGGTTGCGCTGCGATTTTTTCCCCCTCTTTACGCAACTTAACTCAACTCGTTTATTTGCCTTGGATGACGTGGCAACACCATGACTCCTTCATCGCACGCAGCCGCAGCAAACAAACCACAGCATACAACTTCTGTATATATATATATATATATATATATATATATATAATCTGGTATCCAATTTTTACAAGTTGACTAATCTGGGAATAGACAGTCTATCCCACATTTTGCCTGTTGGTGTAATCGTTATCGAATCTAGGGCTGTAAATGAACCAAGCGTTAGTGAACAAGCTTGGTGTTCGGCTTGGTAAAAGCTTGTTTATGTTCATTCAATATACACAAGATTAATTAAACAAACAAGCTTGAACAGCTCGTTAAGCTAAACAAACAAGCTTGAACACATATGTGTTCAGCTCGTTTACGTTCGTGAACAACGTTCATGAACAATGTTCGTGAACAACGTTCATGAACAATATTCATGAACCATATTCATTAATAAAATTCTTTTCAATATACTAAATAAATAATAAAATAAATAAATACATTTAAATTATCAAGTTCAATAACCAATCAAACAACTAAAAGTTTCAAACAATCAAACAAGCTTGAATTGAGAACTAGATAACATCTAAACAAACCAAGCTTGAACCAAGCTCGAGCCAAGCTTGAACCAAGCTCAAGCTAAGCTTGAATTGAGAGCTCGATAACATCTAAATGAACCAAGCTCAAGCCAAGCTTCAAACAAGCTCAAGCTCATCAAAAATAAACCAAGCCAAGCTTGAACACTCATTTCAAAAGCTTAGTTCATTTTAAGCTCGGCTCGGTTACCTTATCAAACAAGCTTGAACACCCCAAAGCTCGGCTCGGCTCGGCTCGTTTACAGCCCTAATCAGATCAAAGTTGACCAATTTAACTAAGCTCGAGTTGATCTAAGCTTGAGTTTTGATATTTGACAATGTGTGAGAGAGAAGTCAAGTAGGTCAAGAGATGACCAAATACTTGATTGAGAAAGTCCTAATTAAAGATTAAAAAGGGAAAACTTTAACTGGAGATTAGGCATCATAAAGTTCTAACTGAGGTTATGTAAGGGGAAATCCTAATTAGAGGTTAGGCAAGGATGAGAAATATACCGAATGACTAGTTCTAATTGAAACAAGTAAAATCCTAACTTGAGGTTAGGCAAGGGTGAGAAGTCTACCGAGTGACTAGTTCTGACTGGAGGTTAGCCAAGGAAAGTCCAATGGGAAGGTTGGTAAGAAAAAAATCCAAGTAGGTTAAGGAGGACGAGATACTTAGTGAGAAAGTCCAAGTGGGTCAAAAATTAACAAGACACTTGGTGATCGAAAGTCTAAAGAAAAGTTGACATGAAAAAGTACAAGTAAGTCAAGAAGGACCGGACACTTGGTTAAGAAGCTTTGGCAGGTCAAAGTTCGGATACTAGACAACGAGAAATCCCAACAAGTCACAAATGACTGAATGTTGGGCAACATAACTCTTAGTAGGTTGAAGTCAATTGAATGTTAGGTAAGACGTGATTTCAATCTTGAAAAGATTGAAATTAGGTAAGCAATTGAGTGGTGAGATTCACAAATAGATTGACAAACCTTAAACTTGAAAGTTCAGGTTTTGCTGCTCAAATCGATTGGCTTAATCGATTGAGCAATGCCAATCGATTGGCGAGGATCAGGAGCTCGTTACATGAAGCATAGTAATTGCCTGGAATCGATTGGAGTAATCAATTCAGCATGGTCTAATCGATTGAGGCAATCGATTAACATTATTTTTTCCTAAACAAAAAAGTTCTCAATCAATTATGACAATCGATTGAGAGATTTTCGCATGAAGAGCACAAAAGATGTTGGAATCTATTGGGCAATAGATTCAGCAGAGGTCAATCAATTGAGGTAATTGATTGGAGGCTCTTCGCGAAGAATACAAAACTTCAGAATTGATTGGGTCGATCGTTTAGACGGACAAAAAATATTCGTTCAGTATGTTTTGCACGATCAAGTTGACGTGACAATCGATTGGGAGGTGTCAATCAATTAGGAGGCATCAAAGGGGTTTTGGTGGAGTTTCTTCGATACCGATTCTTGAGTAATTTTGGCGACAGGTGCTGCACTTTCCAAGCATCAAGAGGCTAACCAAAGCAAGAAAAGAGCAAGCAAAGAAAAGTTTATTGTTATAAAATCATTTTTAATTTCATTTGTAATCTTGTTTATGTTCTTTTATTGTATTTTGTTGTATTCTCATGCTCGAGTTTGTATAAAGCTTCTCCGCCTATAGGAATGAGATTTTCATAGCGGAGCTACGAGTGAGGAGTAGACCCTTGAATTAGTCACTTCAAGGATATAAATAATAAGTAAAATCTAAATGTTAGCATTATAAAAATTCTTCGCTTTAAGTTTCTACTGCAAATCAGGTTCAAAGAAGCGAAGCGAGTTATTCAATTCCCTCTAACTCTAAGTGTCCTAACACTGTCTAACAGATAAATTTAGGAAGCATGATGACCCTTAACATGACGATCCAGTATCAATCATGTGTATTTGCATGAGAATTGAACTATGATTATTTAAAAATACATTCCATCTGTGTTTATCACACCAAACCCTATAGGGCTTGATAGTGGCAAAAAGACGAATACGCTTGCCCCCAGCGCTTCCGTCAATCCATCTCAGGACCAACACCGAGGAGGTAAATCACGGACGGCTACTAACCTTTGGAATAGTGACTAGCACATAAGGGAAACATTTGCCTCGACTTTGTCGAGATTCGAACTTCAGATCTCATAATGATAATATTTCATGCGTATCTCATGATGATAATATTTCATGCGCTAGTCATTAGACCCATCTGAGAGGACAAACGGACTTGATGAACTTATACCTGGTGGCTACATGAGACCAGCTTAAGACGTCTTAAAAATGGATAAATTTTAAGGGGAAAACGAAAAAATTTCCTTAAAATAATTACTACCAATAATATAACAAGCACTTGCGTTGCATGCGTTAACTTTACCTTTGTATTTTTTTATTAATTAATTTTTTTTTATGATTGGTGGAGCATGAGGAATTGACAATGCCATAGAACGATGTGCCTTTGTTGAACAATGCACCACTACGCAGCTCAAGTTCCGAAAGCTATGATGAACTCCTCAATTAAAGTTGGTTAGAGTTGTTCTTAACAAAAGTCTCATTCAGAGTCGTTAGATCAATGTACTAATCAATCGTAAATACTAATTGATAGATTAGTTTTATGAAGATCTCTTTCAAAGTAGTCAAATCAATGTACGAATTGATTTAGACTACTAACTAATTAGTTGTCTCCATTGATCGATCTCCATTTTTTTTTTCTTCCAACAACTCTAATATTTCGCATCAATCAAGCAACTGTTTTACCGATTTTTTTCTTAGCATTGTATATTTAATTTATATTGGCTGATTTTAAATTGATCTATTTAATTTTATAAAATATTTTCATCTACCGTTAAAATAAATCGAAAAACATTCACACTAGACAGACGATCTATCAGAAGATCTATCAATTCAGCATTCATAGATCAAAAAGTTCATTCATTAATTCACTGAGATTAGAATTTGATTTTTAAATATTTAAGAAATTGAGAAGATGCCCTGCCACTATATCATTGTCCCGAGGATAAAATAACATTGAGATAAATTGTGACTTTATTTAAAGAGATGACAATCTAAAAATGACAATGACAATATACTTAAAGTTACTAAATTCTTAAAAGAAGAATCTAATTTTTTTATTTTTAAAAATACACACTTGTTTCTTATTTTACACTTTTTGTGGGATGTTGTATTCAAAGAACAAAATTACTATGGTATTATATTTCAAAAAAATAACACCATTATGATTTTGTATTTCAAAAATAAATATTATTATGGTATTAATTTTTGAAATGTAACACCACAATGATATTAATTTTAAAAATTGGTGGTAAAAAGGTAAATATGCTCGCCCCTAGCGCTCCCGTCAATTTGTTCCAAGGCCAACACGGAAGAAGTAAATCATGGACAACTACTAATCTTTAGAATAGTAATTAGCACATAAGAAATTAATTTTAAAAATGCAGTATCACGATGTAGTTTTTTTAAATTCAGCACCACGATGATATTACTCTTTGAATACAACACTACAACCTTATAAAATAATAAATAAATATGTTCTTATGAAAAACTAAAAGTTAGATGTGCCGTTTAAGAATTTCACAATTTTATCAATAAAGCTATACCCCTCAAATTAGTAGTTAAAGGGTCTATTCCACGACTAAGCCAAAGATCCTTAGATAAAGCAAGGAAAGAAGGTAATTAACTGAACATCTACAACCTTACTCAAAGGAACCTTACTCGCATTAACGCCTTAAAAAAATGGATTGTATATCTCAAGCTATATATATAAGTGCCCTTTACAATTCGGTCGATCTGTCCACAGAAAAATGGATTTCAGCAGTAGAAATGCTTCATGGCCATGCTAATTCATCCCTTATCTCTAACCCCTTTGACAATTCAACAATTCAAAGCCACTTGTTGTTTCCATAACTTGTAGTGCCTTACAGATCATTCACAGCCAAACTAAATTGTCATTGCATGCAAATTGAACTATCTCAGGATGTGACAGAGACGCCCACGTGGTAAATCCAACACTTGATCAACAAGAAGCCGGATCGAGTCAGTTTCACTCACGATTTTTGAGATCGAGTCAAGCCAGTTAAACCTAAGACCAAGCTTAGATCAAATCGACTTAAAAGCAGAGCCGCACAACTGTGGCCTGACCTGAACTGAGGTAGTCATAGTGGTTTCATTAAGGTCTGTCGTGGTCTCATTTCTAACTCTTTTCTCAATTTTCAGTGTATTTGTGGTCATGTAAGACTTTCGTCGGAATCGGACACTGAGTATCCAGAAGTCCATTTCCATGCTCAATTCGACAAGAGTCAACCCATCGAGAACCAACCCGATAGGAGCCGACTCATATCCGACTTACTGAGAGTCGACTCATCTCATAATCTTCTCCGGATCACATGCGAACCCCGTGATTGAATCTTAATGACGTTTATCAGTAATAAAGGTAATTGACAGCGATTCATAGGGTTTTTTTTTTTCTTCAAAAAAAAGCTTCACAATCACATGCCTTTCATGCTTATCCACAAGGACGAGCTGTAGCAGTCTTCTCTCTCTCTTTCTCTATCTATAACTGTGCTCTTATTGCAGGCAGCAGCGGCAGGAGGAGCAAGCGTGGTGCCATGGCAGAAATCGCTCTGTGGGCAGCGGAGGAGCTCGACAAGAGGAGGAAGTGGAAGGAAGGAGACCCCAGAGTGGGACAGGAGAGGAGGTGCTCTGCTTCCAGGGCTCCCTCTACGGTGTCGGCTCATGGCAGGAGAGCTCAGGAAGAAGCCGGCGCCGCCACCTTGAAGATCGGACCTAAGGAAATGGATCTCGCGAGGAGGTGCCTCGAGCCGAAGAGTTCATCCGATTCCCCTGCCTCAGACGGCTTCTTCTCCGTTTGACTTCGTTGCTGCTAGATCTTCTCTGTTTCATGGATCTTGGCTTTGTGTATATTTCTTTTATAAATGTGCCTTGACCTTGGAATTTAATGATAGCTGTTTGGATTTGGCATGTTCGAAGATGGAATGATCTCCATTTCCAATTTCACTCCTCACCCAATTTAAAATTCAGATTATAAAATAAAAAAAATGGAATATAAAAAATATTTTACTTTTTTATGAAGAATTCCATATCATGAGTATGCACACACCTCGCGTATTATATAAATACATGTTGGCTTGTTTTAGGTTTATTTTTATATTAACGAGAAAACAGAAAATAGGAAAGGCAATAATGGAAACGGGAGATAAAGACGGAAGGTCCTCCCGGTCACGTGCGGTGCGTGTGACACGCGGAGGAGAAGCGGAGTTAGATCCGTCAGCCACGTGTCGATTTTCTAGGTGCTTCGACACACACCGCGTGGCGGTTTCTGCATTCCTCGCGCCCGTCGGGATGCAGCTCACGTGATTCATTACTCCCGCATGCTTTTCTCTACGCGACCCGTCGGGAAAATTTTCCATAACGAGAAGCTCTATGCGGGAGTCCTGCCTTTCGCCGTAAGCGGTCGCCTCCTTATAAATACACGCTGCGTCGACTCGTTGCGAGACCTACAAGGAGAGCGAGGGAGGAGGAGGACGAGAAGGCGGCGGCGGCTTCTCGGATCGGATTGGGAAGATGTTTATAGAGAAGTTTAGAGTGGAGAGCCCCAACGTGAGGTACGGGGAGGAGGAGATCGAGGCGGTGTACTACTACGAGACGACGGAGCTTGTGCACGAGGCCCGGGACGGTGCCTATCAATGGATCGTACGCCCCAAGAGCGTCAGATACGACTTCAAGACCCAAACCCGCGTTCCCAAGCTTGGGTATCGCTTCTTCCCTCTCGCCTGCTTGGCTTCGGTTTTGTTTCGCTTAGTGGTGTACGATAATCCCATTATGTTGTGGAATTTTTTAGTGTGATGCTTGTGGGATGGGGTGGGAACAACGGTTCCACGCTCACCGCCGGAGTCATCGCGAACCGAGAGTAAGATTTCGCTAAAAAGTCTGTTAATTTGTTGTTTGTTATTATCGTTGGTTTGAATGTTTGTGAAAGTTTCCTTTTGGATTATGGTTTGATCGATAGGGGCATCTCTTGGGTAACCAAGGACAAGGTGCAGCAAGCCAATTATTTTGGATCTCTGACCCAGGCTTCCACCATTAGGGTTGGCTCCTACAATGGGGAGGAGATTTATGCCCCTTTCAAGAACCTCCTTCCCATGGTAAAAACACATCGTCTTTTCTGTTTCTTATCTTTCCAAAATAATAAAAAAAAAAAGGTCTCTTTTCTCTTATCCAAGAAAAAGACGTACCTTCATGAATTGAACGGATGAAATTAGTTTTGTCATTGTTTTTCTGTATATTTAATATCAGAATCATGAGCTGGTTGGAATTGCATGTGATAGGAACTGTCTTTTTCATTGGATTTGTTAGGTTAATCCAGATGATATAGTGTTTGGTGGATGGGACATTAGCAACATGAACCTGGCAGATGCCATGGCCAGAGCCAAGGTCCTGGACATTGACCTGCAGAAGCAGCTCAGGCCCTATATGGAGTCCATGGTCCCCTTGCCTGGAATTTTCGACCCGGACTTTGTTGCAGCAAACCAGGGTGCCCGGGCCAACCATGTGCTCAAGGGAACCAAGGTGGAGCAAGTCCAACAAATCGTCAAAGATATAAGGTGTTTGCATGCCTTCATATAACAAGCTTATTCCTTAACAATTAGCATGCAAAGAACTAGTGTAGTTTATCTGATTGCTGTTTGTTTGGTTTAATGGCATAATTCACCTGTTCAACAATGTTATCATTGCTTAACAGGGAATTTAAGGAGAAGACTCAGGTGGACAAAGTGGTTGTGCTGTGGACGGCTAATACTGAGAGGTACAGCAACGTGATTGTCGGTCTCAATGATACCACAGAGAATCTCATGGCCTCACTGGACAAGAATGAGGCTGAGATATCTCCTTCCACGTTATATGGTATAGCATGTGTTTTGGAGAATGTCCCTTACATCAACGGGAGTCCACAGAATACCTTTGTGCCTGGTATGTTGCTTGAGCAAATTTTGACTTGAAAATTTGGGACTGATATTTACAATGCCTCATGCTTTTCTTATATATGTGCAGGGCTCATTGACATGGCTATTCAAAGGAACAGCCTTATAGGAGGGGATGACTTCAAGAGTGGGCAGACCAAAATGAAATCTGTCTTAGTTGATTTTTTGGTCGGGGCCGGAATCAAGGTATCAAGATTTTTTGGTGCTTGATTATGTGTAATGATTTGAGATTTAATTAGTTTAATGTGTCTCACATTGAATGTTCCTACTAGCCAACATCTATTGTTAGCTACAATCATCTGGGAAACAATGATGGTATGAACCTATCTGCACCACAAACCTTCCGATCCAAGGAGATCTCAAAGAGTAATGTCGTCGATGACATGGTCTCTAGTAATGGCATCCTGTATGAGCCTGGGGAGCACCCTGATCATGTCATTGTCATCAAGGTGGGTTTAAGTTTTACAAATCTGTTTGATTATTTACTAGGCTATTCTATAATGTTCATCCTTCGTTTAAACTGCAGTATGTACCATATGTTGGTGACAGCAAGAGGGCTATGGACGAATACACCTCTGAGATATTCATGGGTGGAAGGAGCACTATCGTTCTTCACAACACCTGCGAAGATTCCCTGTTGGCAGCGCCCATAATTTTGGATCTAGTCTTGCTCGCTGAACTGAGTTCTAGGATTCAGCTTAAAGCTGAGGGGGAAGTAAGTTGTTGGCAATTTTTCTCATTCTGGCAGTATTTGAATTTTAAGCAAGCTGTGTCTTAATATTTTTCTGATGTTGCAGGGCAAATTCTCCTCTTTCCATCCAGTGTCTGCAATCCTCAGTTACCTTACCAAAGCTCCACTAGTAAGTAAAAAATTTAAATTTTAGTATCTTCATTTTTATATCCTTCATGGAGGAGACAATCAGACAAACAATCGCGTTTCTTCTTCATCGTCCAAAAATGACGTATAATGAAGACTAGCATGATAATGCATATATTCTTAACAGTTGGAAGGCAACTTTAGCTTCTGTTCACATTAAATGTCGTAGCACCAACAGTGCTTTCTGATGCTCTGTTATCGGCGTCAAAGTTTGATGACATCTTCATCTTTTTTCTTTTAAAGAGAGATTCTTGTTAGCTTTCTTAGTCAAAATGATGTTGCATTCTTTGGCTAATCTTCCACTTGAAGTCTTGAAGATGTTCTTCTTTTTTTACAATGAACAATATATTCTTTTATATTAAAGTACATAGCAGAATCAATCTTGATTCGCCATATCTACGACATTAGCTAGCAAGCAGCACCTTCGTTTTTTTTTTTTTTAATATTTTTATTTATTAATGGATGATTTTATTTGATTAACTATTTCATTTCATGACTAAAAACAGGTCCCTCCAGGCACGCCAGTGGTGAATGCTCTGGCCAAGCAAAGGGCCATGCTGGAGAACATACTCAGGGCTTGCGTTGGCCTGTCTCCTGAGAACAACATTAACCTAGAGTACAAGTGAAGCGAACATTTTCACAATGATTTTTATGTTTTTGTCCTGGTCGTCTTCTCCTCTTCTCAAGTAATGGGGAGACTAGTGCCTGTGATGTTTAGAGCTAAATTCATGGGGCTGCGCGCTAATATATATCATGCATTTCCGTACTAGTGTCCTGATGGCAGCATAATTCTCAAGTTTGAATGTTGCCTCTCACCTTGGTTTGTTTTAATTTTAATGTCTGGCATCACACTCGTTTTGTTTCTTTCATATATCAATGCGTTTGATTTAAGTTACCATGGATATAATCAAGGTTATATAAAATATAAAATATAACATAATATATAATATTATTTGGTTCAATTCATATAATTAAAGTTATATAAAATATAATATAATACATAATATTGTTTGATTTAATTTAAGGAGTACAATAAAAATTTATTTATTTGAAGAATTTAATATATAATTTAATTTAAGATAGATTATCTTTAATTATAAAAATTAATCATGCATATTATTATTTTTTTCATTTTTCTTCTTGAATTTTATGTCCTTTTTTCTTACACTTTACAAAAAAAAATACTACTTTATTTTAAATAAAATATCACATGTTTGATTCTATCTATTACATCCAATTGCTATACTACATTATTTATTATTTATGATGTACAGTGATCATTTATGGGAAAATATCAAGAGCAAAAACCTAAAACAGCCTTCCAAATTGGGCGTTTCAATTTTTTTTTTGAAAAAATTCAAATGGGTGTACTTATTGTGATTTTATTTATTTTATGTGTTATAGAAGCTAACGGATAGATTTTACCAACCGAGCTGGCCCGGTGGTCAAGATGGGGGGCGTTGCACAAGCCTCACCTTTGCTAGTCTATTTTTTTTTTAAAATAAATAATAATAATACCTGTTTTCTAAAAATAAATAATAAATTAAAAAGGTCGAATCCACTTTTATATATATATAATTGTTATGTTACGGTTCATATCCTGCGATTTCGTGCGGAGAAGACTATGTGGTAATTCCATATCATCCGCATGAGAAATAAGTTAGCGTCAAGGGCGAAAAAAAAAAGTCATGTCAAATCTCTCCTCTCCTTCCTCTCTGCGAACCCTAGTAGAAGCATCACCTTCCTCTTCTCGCGTTCCCTAGCCGAAGCGCTACCTCCCTAATTGAAGCGCCGCCTCCCTATCCTTGCATGCTCTCCTCACGTCCCTTCCTCTCTAATTATCCTAGACGGCTAAAGGCGAAAGAACACGATTCTCTCCGCAGACCAAATCGAAGCTATGGGACCGAGGCGAGCTCTCCATGCTACTCTCTTGTCGCGATCAACTAGGTTTTCTCTTGCCGCTACCTCCCAACTCCTTTCCCTACTGTGACTACCTCTCCACCGACATATTCCCTCTCCGATAAAAGCTCCTATACTACTTTCTATTGAGTGATGATTTTTTTTAGGGGTTCGCGGGTAAAAACTCTCTCTTTCTGTTGAGTGTTGATTTTTTGTATTACGACATTCACTGGTAGACATTAGTTGTGAAATTAAGTGTCAAGATTTTCAGCCGTATTCCTCGCCTCGCCTTGGATGTTGTGTAGGCGACGATCCTCCAAGATGAATACCACCCAAAGAGCTTTCTTCTTCCTCCTCTAATATTCGACCACCACCACCACCAAGGAAAAGAGAGCAGAAAGGAGAGGGAGGGGCCGACCACACCAAGATCTGCAAGTAAGAGAATAAGAATTGTTGTTTTTTGAAGCCTCCCCTTCCCCTTCTTTTATATTACTTGCCCAAGGCAAATAAGGAAAGACTTTTTACAAAAATTAAAATCTTCCTCATGATTTTCCTTTTCCCTTTTAATTTTTCATTTTCTTTCCTTTTGATTGAATTAATCACCAATTATTGATTGGGTTTAATCCTATTAGCCGACCCCTTGCTTGGGCACCAAGCAAGGTGCCCGACCACCTCATCAAAGAAAAAGGAATAATAATTTTTTATAAAATTTTATAAGCCCTTATAAAATTTTACAAGCTCTCTTCTAATTTCCTAAAGTAGGAGTTAAAAAAGGAAAGTTTTAAAAATTAAAACAATGTTTTAAAATTTAAAAATTCTCTTATAAAATTTTCTTTTTTAACATGGTGATAGAAAATTTAAATTTTAAAACTTCTCTTCCTTTTTTTTTTCTAAACTATGAGGATGGTTAAAAAAGGAAAGTTTTAAAATTTTTAAACTTTCTTTTAATACATATGACCTAATTCAAATAAGGAAAGTTTTTAAATTTAAAATTTTTCTTTTAAAACTTGTAGTTTTCTACGAAGAGAAGATTTAAAAAATTCAAAACACCCCTCCTTATTTGAATTAATGTGGCCGACCCCCTCTTGCTTGGGTACCAAGCAAGGGGTAGACCCCTTAAGAGGATAATGTGGCCGGTCATTGCTTGGTCACCAAGCAATGGACCGGCCCCCTTCTTGGACACCAAGATGATCTTTCTTTGGATGGACTTGAGGCTTTAATGAGGCTACGACAGGGACTTGGAGGAGAAATTGGTTTTGACCTTCCGATAAGCTTGAGTATCCCATGTTCACCCTAAACACACAACTCAAGTTCATCGATAATAACTCATTCCACTAGAGAGTTATTATTGCACTATCGCACCAATCCCAAATTACATTATGGGCTCCTTCTTATCATGAGTGTGTTAGTCTCCTTGTGTTTAAGATAACGAATATCCACTAATTAAGTTACTGACAACTCACTTAATTAATATCTAGCTCCAAGAGTAGTACCACTCAACCTTATTATAATGTCGGATTAAGTCCACCTGCAGGGTTTAACATGACAATCCTTATGAGCTCCTCTTGGAGACATTCTCAACCTAGATAACTAGGACACAGATTCCTTCTATAAACAACAACACACACTATAAGTAATATCATTTCCCAACTTATTGGGCATATTGATTTATTGAGCTAAATCTCACCCTTTGATAAGTTAAAGAAATAAATACTAAATATATGTGCTTGTTTTTATATTAGGATTAAGAGCACACACTTTCATAATAACTAAGGTCTAGTTCTTTTATTTAGTCAGTACAAAAAGAACTTACCTAAAATGGTCATACTCAATACACTTAAAGTGTATTAGTGTAATTTATTAGTCAAGATAAAATAATACTTAATTACATTACGACTATTCTAATGTTTTGTTCCTTTTCATCTTAGTCGCGAGCAACTGTTTATAATTTATAAAGAACCGACAACATGATCTTCTAAGTGTGACACCACACACCATGTTATCTACTATATAAATTAATTGAAATATTATATTTAACAAATAAATATAGATATTGACCAATGTGATTCTTTTATTTCAAAAATAAATGTTTACGAAAGCTAGACTTTTAGTATACACTCTAACACAATGAACCCAAAAGTCCATCGGCTATTAATCTTTGAATCCTACTCAAGTTAATATGACCTAGTCTTAGATACCAAAGATATGTTTGATTCATTTCCAAAGGTTGCTTTCTCTTATTAGAATTAGAAGATGTGTTATTAATTTTCATTTGTTGCATCGTGTGAGTTATTGGATTTAGAGTATACAAATTGCCAACTAATGTACTAGAACAGATAACCACTCTATTTTTCTTGACAACCACTTTATCATCAAAAGAAACAGAATATCCATCCTCAAATAGTTTAGAAACTGAAATCAAATTCTTTCTAAAACTTGGTACATAAAGGTAATTTCTCAAAATCAATGTTTTATTCCTATCAAAGGATAAATAAACATTTCCCACTGCAACAACCACAACTTTCGTAGCATTGCCCATGTAAACGGTGATTTCTCCTTCATATAGTCGTCGAGTTTCTTGGCACCACTGCAATAAATTACAGACATGATCAGTGGTTCCTGTATCTACACATCAGGTACCGGTAGATAACACCACTAAACATGTTTCAACAAGTAATGAATAAGATACACCTTTATTGTTCTCATTTCTAAGAGGACAGTCCACCTTAGTGTCCAAGTTTTTTCCAATCATTATAATTGGGACTTGTAAGTGTATTCTCTAATATAACAACTAGGGAATTAAAAACCATTTGAAATCCTAAGAATCACAAAATATGTGGTCAAGACCAACACCTCAAAATCTCCGTGAATTTTATATGGCATGTTAGTGTGGACGTATACAAATTCGAACATTTGTAAGAGGAGATTTTATCCATTAATTTTATTATCTTGTCAACCTAACTTTATGACAAATAAAATTAATAGTTGGTCTGTCTTCGATCAAATATTTGGTCAAAACTTTAGAATTTAAAATAATATTGATTCCTTAAAATAATATCATTTAAATTCACCAACACCTCAAACACCGTGAATTTCGTATGCCACGATAGTGTGGACGTATACAAATTCAAACATTTGTAAGAGGAGGGTCATACCCATTAATTATCTTGTCAACCTAAAGTTACCTCAAACACCATGAATTTTGTATGCCACGATAGTGTGAACGTATACAAATTCAATCATTTGTAAGAGGAGGTTTTACCCATTAATTTTATTTTGTCAACCTAACTTTATGACAAATAAAATTACCTCAAACATCATGAATTTTGTATGCCACGATAGTGTGAACGTATACAAATTTAATAATTTATAAGAGGGGGTTTTACCTAGCTTTATGACAAATTAATAGTTGATTTTTCTTTGGTCACACAAATAATAGAAGTGACTCCGATAGGGAGGATACTATTAAATGTGCCTAAGTGTATACCATTACTTGATACTAAGTCCACTAAATAGAATTGTGCCCCTTCAGATGGAGAAGATCACACACATCCTAAATAATTTCCTATAATCATCCATTAAGGAAGTTTGATCTAGTGATCCGCAAACAAACTCATCCGATGTGGAGGAAGGCACTCAGAGTCAACGCGCAAGTTTGAATGCATCACTTACAAACCAATAATGGAGACTGTGGAATTTAATTAAATTCCTCTCCCACTTAGTTATTTAGAACGAGGAATTTTAACATGCACACAAGCATACAAACACAAGCACACACAGCATAAAAGACAATAAATAAGAAAAATAATTTTCCAATTATTATGGCCTTTATCCATAGCTGTCCTCTGTGTGCCATCAACTATAGCTGCTGCCATCAACTATAGCTGCTGCCATCTTTAGCCACTGCCATCGGGTCTAATCATCGCATCTATCTTGCTTTTTTTCCGCTGCACCTCTAGTCCTTAAATAGTCCCACGCCTCGTAAGGATACGATCCGCGAAAAAAATAAAATTTTACATTTATCGATCCTATATTCCACGAAGAAATGTACATATAATCTAGATCGAACAAAATGTAAAATCCTAATAACTAATACAGCTCCTGCTGTATTTAATATTACAATCATGCACACACATAAAATGCCCTCGACATGTCCGAGGGTCCAATCACACACAAACACAACATGGCCATAATAGTTGGATCTAGGATGCCTGTAACCACAGAGTTAATCTATTTGCACATCCTATTATTATCATGCCTAAATTATGTATGCCATGTGCATAATTAAACTAAAAACCAAACACACAGAGGCTAAAACCTAGCTCTGATACTAATTGTTGGTTGCTACTCGGAATACCGTCCTAGTTCCTCTGTATAAACATTTATACAAGCATAGAACTATCCTAGCTACCCATGTGCTCTACTAAAGTTAAATTTGGATTGCAAATGATGCTTAACATTATTAATCTAAATTGTCCTTCAGAAGTTAAACTTGGATTGGAAACGATATTTAACATTTTTACTCCAAGTTTAATCGATGTGATCTTCCTAAGTTAAACCATATTACAGAAGTTAATCAAATATCTATTCCAAAGATCAGCTTCCAGGTTAAACATGGCGAGGTACTAGACCTTCTTGGGTATGAGTTCATCCACCACTTCCTAGAAAGCCTCACAAAGAAATCAGATATTTAACTTCTTACAGTAAACTAGGTTTAACTACAGAGACCTCAATAGAAGCACAATATCGAAACATGAAATCGAAACACAAAATCGATAACAAAAACGATAGCATAAAATCGATAGTCTCTTGTGTTTGGTTTTTTAAGATCTATACAAAGAACATGAACTAGTTGTGATGCAGAAACAAATAACTAGTTATACCTTTCTTTGTAGCTTAAAGACCTCTTGATCTTCTGTTGTATTCTTCTCTTATTCTTGGACGTCGTGTGGGCGACGATCTACCAAGATGGAATCCACTCGAACCACTTCTTCTCGTCCAAGACTCTCGAGCCACCAAGGGATGCCAAAATACGAAACTCCTTCTCTTCTTCTTCTTCTTCTCCAAGTAGTTCGGCCACCAAGAGATGTCCAATGCTTGATGTCGCCAGCCCTTATGTTTCCTTTCCTCCAAGCAAGCCACCGACCCTCAAGGAAGGAAAACAAGGGGAGAAGGGAAGGGAAGAGGGGGTCGGCCACCAAAGGTATAGAAGAGGAGAAAGCCTAGGTTACTTCACATGAAGGCATCCTCTACCTCTCTTTTATAATCCTTGGTCATGGCAAAAAAGGAAAGTTTTAAATATAATTAAAACTGTTGGTTGGTCCTAGGAAGATCATACCGGTTCCACTGTACAAAAATTTTGTACAAGTCCTGAACCTTTCCTAACAACTTATTGTGTTCTTTAGAAATTAAATTCGGAATCACAAACAGAACTTAACATTATTGATTCCAAATTTAACTTATCTGTTCTTAGTGGTTTAGACTTGGATCACAAATGATGCTTAACATTATTGATCCAAATCCACCCATGTTACAAATTCAATTAAATATTAATTTCAGAAATCGGCTTCCAGGTTAAACATGGCGAGGCACTAGGCCTTCTTGGATATGGGAGCAACCACCACTTCCTAGACAAAGCCTTTCAATGAAATCTAATATTTAATTTCCTTATATAACCCTAGGTTTAACCAAAAGAAACAATCGAATCACAAATTTGAAAAAAAAAAGAAAAATACAAACTCGAATCACAAATTCGAAACCTTGAATTATATGTCTCTTGTGTTTGGAATTCATACAAAGAAAACTAGTATGATGCGGAAGACAATTACTAATTATACCTTTCTTTGTAACCAATAACCTCTTGGTCTTCTACCGTATTCCTCTTCTTATCTCGGACGTTGTGTGGGCAACGATCTACCGAGATGAAAACCACTAACTACTTCCTTCTTGCAAGTTTCGGACACCAACCTTCAAGCTCCAAGGGATACAAGAGCAAAGCCTCCTTTCTCTCCTTCTTCTTCTAGCTAGAACCGGCCACCAAGGACTCCTCTTGTGTTGATGCCACCGGCCATCAAGGAGGAAAAGAAAAGGAGAAGACCAAGGAACTATGGCCGACCACCACCAAGGAAGAGAGGAGAGGAAAATAGAATAGAGTTGTCTAAGGTGAGACACCTCTACCCTCTCTTTTATATTCCTTGGTCTTGGCAAATAAAAAAATTTAAATAAAAACTTCCTTAATCTTTTTGCCATAAAAAGGAAAATTTATTTGATTAAAAACAATTTCCTTTTCTTACATCAACATGGTCGACTACCTCATAGCTTCAAGCAAGGAAAGTTTTAATAACACAAGAATTAAAACTTCCTAATTTGCTTCCGAAATTTTTAATAAAAATTTCTCTAATAATTTTTCCCTTCATTGTTGGTTATAAAAGGAAATTTTATAAATTAAAATTTCTCTATTAAAATATGTGGATGATTTCCAAAAAGGAAAGTTTTCTCTAAAATTAAAATCTTCCTTTCAATCTACAAATAAGGAAAGATATCAAATCTTTTCTTAATCTTTTGTAGAAACTTATAAAAGGAAATATTTAATTTTAAAACTCTCTTTTTAAATCATAAACATGGTTACAAAAAAGAAAAGTTTTATCAAAAATTAAAATCTCCCTTTTAACTACAAATAAGAAAAGATATCAAATCTTTCACTTAATCTTTTGTAGAGAGCTATAAAAGGAAAGATTTAAATTTTAAACTCTCTTTTAAAACCATGGTATCCACATAAGAAAATATTTTAAAAATAAAATCCTTTTAATTTTATTAGGGCCGACCACAACAAGCTTGGGCTCCAAGCTATGGCCGACCCCCTTCACTTGGCTCATCCCTTGGCTTGGCCGGCCTAAGCTTGGACTCGAAGCTTGCTTGGCCGGCCACCTAAGGGTGGGTAGGAAGTGGGTATGCGATGGGTATAATTCTCTATATACAAGAGGCTACGATAGGGACCGAGAGGAGGAATTGGTTTTGGTCTCCGGATGAAATTAAGCTTCCCGTGTTCGCCTTGAACACCCAACTTAATTTCATCAATAATAATTCATACTACTAAAGAATTATTATTGAACTACTGCACCAATCTCAAATTACATTTTGGGCTCCTTCTTATTATGAGTGTGCCAGTCTCCCTGTGTTTAAGATGTCGAATGTCCACTAATTAAAATGAGTTACCGACAACTCACTTAATTAATATCTCAATCCAAGAGTAGTACCACTCAACCTTATCGTCATGTCGGACTAAGTCCACCTACAGGGTTTCCATGACAATCCTTATGAGCTCCTCTTGGGGGCATTATCAACCTAGATTACTATGACATAGTTTCCTTCTATAATCAACAACACACACTATAAGTAATATCATTTCCCAACTTATCGGACCTATTGATTTATCGAGCTAAATCTCACCTTTTGATAAGTCAAAGAAATAAATACTAAATATATGTGCTTGTTATTATATTAGGATTAAGAGCACACACTTCCATAATAACTAATGTCTTGTTGTTTTATTAAGTCAGTATAAAAAAAACTTACCTTAAATGATCCTGCTTAATACACTCAGAGTGTACTAGTGTAATTTATCAGTCAAGATAAACTTATACTTAATTACAGTATGACTATTCAAATGGTTCGTTCCTTTCTATCTTAGTCGCGAACTACTGTTTATAATTTATAAAGAACCGATAACATGATCTTCTGTGTGTGACACCACACACCAGGTTATTTATAATATAAATTAATTGAACAACTACACTTAGTATAAATGTAGACATTTTTGACCAATGCGATTCTTTATTTCAAAATAAATGTTTACAAAAGCTAGGCTTTTAGTATACACTCTAACATGTAGTTGTTCAATTAATTTATATTGTAGATAACATGGTGTGTGATGTCACACACAGAAGATCATGTTATCAGTACCTTATAAATTATAAATAGTTGCTCACAACCAAGATGGAATGGGACAAACCATTGGAGTGGTTGTAGTGTAATTAGGTATTAGTTTATCTTGACTAATAAATTACACTAGTACACTATGAGTGTATTGAGCATGACCATTTAAGCTAGTTTCTTTTTATACTGACTATATAAAAGAACATTACCTCTGTTATTATGGAAGTGTGTGCTTTTAATCATGATATAATAGCAAGCACAGATACTTAATATTTATTTCTTTAATTTATCAAAGGGTATGATTTAGCTCGATAAATCAATAGGCCCGATAAGTTGGGAAATGATATTATTTATATAGTGTATTGTTGATTATAGAATGAAACTGTGCCCTAGTAATCTAGAGTGACGATGTCACCTTGAGGAGCTCATAAGGATTGTCATGTAAACCTTGCAGGTGGACTTAGTCCGACATGACAATAAGGTTGAGTGGTACTACTCTTGGATCTAGATATTAATTGAGTTGTCAGTAACTCATTTAATTAGTGGGCATTCTATATCTTAGACACAGGAAGACTAACACACCCATGATAAGAAGGAGCTCATATAGTAATATGAGATTGGTGCGGTAGTGCAATAATAACTCTTTAGTGGAATGAGATATTATTGATGAACTTGAGTTGGGTGTTCGGGGCGAACACAGGAAGCTCAAGCTCATCGGGAGACCAAAATCAATTCCTCCTCTTGGTCCCTATTGTAGCCTCTTATTTATAAAGTCTTATACCCACCTAAACCCAACTTCTTACCCACCTTAAGGTGGTTGGCCAAGCCTAGCTTGGAGCCCAACCTAGGGCCAGCCAAACCAAGGCTAGATGGGTTCAAGTTGTGGTCGGCCCTAGCTTGGAGCCCAAGCAGGGTGGCCGACCATATTAGATTAAAAGGAGTTTTATTTTTTAAAATCTTTTCTTATGTGGAAGTCATAGTTTTAAAAGAAAGTTTAAAATTCAAGTCTTTCTTTTTATAACTTTCTACAAAAGATTAAGAGAAAGATTTGATATCTTTCTTTATTTGTAGTTAAAAGGAAGATTTTAATTTTTGATAAAACTTTCCTTTTTGTAACCATCCTCATGGTTTTAAAAGAGAGTTTTAAAAAATTATAAATATTTCCTTTTATAGCTTTCTACAAAAGATTAAAAGAAAGATTTGATATATTTCCTTATTTGTAGTTAAAAGGAAGATTTTAATTTTTTATAAAACTTTTCTTTTTGTAACTATCCTATGGTTTTAAAAGAGAGTTTTAAAAATTATAAATTTTCCTTTTATAGCTTTCTACAAAGGATTAAGAGAAAGGTTTGATATCTTTCCTTATTTGTAGTTAAAAGGAAGATTTTAATTTTGGAGAAAACTTTCCTTTTTGTAATCATCCACATGTTTTAATAGAGAGATTTTAATTTATAAAAGTTTCCTTTTATAACCAACCATGAAGAGAATTTAAAAGAAAATTTTTTATTTTAAAAATTTTCGAAAACAAATAAGGAAGTTTTAATTTTGTATTTAAAATTTTCCTTGTTTGGAGCTCAATGAGGTGGCTGGCCATAGCAAGTTTATAAGGAAATTTTTAATTAAACTTTCCTTCTTAGACATTAGCAAGGAATATAAGGAAGTTTTAATCATAAAACTTTCCTTATTTACCAAGACCAAGGAATATAAAAGAGAGGGTAGAGGTGTCTCACCTCATAACAATACATCTATTATTCCTCTTCTCTTTTCCTTGGTGGCGGCTGACCCTCTTCTCTTGCTCATCCTCTTCTTTGCTTCCTTGGAGGCCGGCGGCACCACATCTCTTGGAGCTTTTGGTGGCCGGATCTTGTTAGAGGAAGAAGGATAGAAGAAGGAGGCATTGTTTTTTAACATCCCTTGGAGCTTGGTTGGTGGTCAAAGTTCTTCATCTCTAGGAGATTATTGGTGGTCGAAACTTGGAAGGAAGAAGAAGGCTTGGGTGGATTCTCGTCTTGGTAGATCGTCACCCACACGACGTCCAAGATAAGAAGAGGAATATATAATAGAAGATCGTGAGGTCTATAAGTTACAAAAAAAGGTATAACTAGTTGTCTTATTCCGCATCATACTAGTTTTCTTTGTATGGATTTTGAAATATCAAACACAAGAGGCTAACGATTCTAGGTTTCGGATTTATGATTCGAATTTGTGTTTCTTTATTTTTTTTTCGATCTTGTGATTCGATTGTTCTTTGTGGTTAAACCTAGGGTTACTATAAAGAGATTAAATATTGAATTTCGTTGAAAGGTTTTGTCTAGGAAGTGGTGGATGCTCCTATAACCAAGAAGGCCTAGTGCCTCGCCATGCTTAACATGGAAGCCGATCTCTAAAATAAATATTTAATCGAATTTGTAACATGGGTGAATTTGGATCAATAATGTTAAGCATCATTTGCGATCCAAGTCTAAACCACTAAGAACAGATAAGTTGAATTTGGAATCAATAATGTTAGTCCCGACTATGACACGACTAATGGCAATGGAGAAAAAATATGATTCAATCGCTTTTTCTTGACGTGACTATGCGGCTGAGGCCATGATGTGATCGTCGATTGCTTGATGGATTTCTCCTCCCCTGAGCAATGATCCTGATACTAATGTTGCTTGTAAGAAATAATTTTGTACAAAAATGAAATAAACTCACAGTGATCGTTCGGAGAATGATCCTGTCCGGAATCTGAGTCAGACGGACCATCGGGTAAGGTGACAAGAATGTTGACCGAGTTGTGACGTCCCGGAGGAGGGTATGCTGAGATGACTTTTGTGTTGACCAAGTCTTCAAAAGTCCTTTGGTCAACGCTACCTGCAGCCAGCGACTGGGCCCCCCGGTCCCTGGTACCCCGAGGCTCGAGGCAGATCCAACTAATATATGAGTAACATGCTAATAATATAATAATAAAATAAATAAGGGGTGAGTACGGAGAACGTACCCTGGCCCAGGGGGCGCCCTCGGATGGGATGCTGCTCGAGTTGTCGTGATCAGGAAGAGTAGATAACTATGAGTCGGCTGAATAATTGGATCTGACGACGTGAAGCCGGACGCGACACAGAGCCGGAAGACGAGCTGCAGGTCGGGAGATAATAGCGGCACGCAGGTCGGGAGGTACCACCAGCAAGCAGGCTAGGATATAATATTAGCACGTAGACCGGGATAGAACATCGGCATGTAGGCCGAGATAAGACACTAGCACATAGATCGAGATAGGACATCGGTGTGCAGGCCGGAATAGGACACTAGCACACAGATCGGGATAGGACATCGACGCACAGGTCGGAATAGGATCTTAGCACACAGGCCAAGACACGACACATAGACGAGATCAACACAAAAACTGGAACACAGTGCATAAGCTAGATAGGCGCGAAGACCCGAACACAATAACGACACGAAGGCCAGAGACAATCTAAATGAAGGAACCACGTGGAATGCTGGATCGTCATCAAACATGCATGACCGGATGGATCGGAGGGACATGCGCTGATGAGGACGGTTCGGAGGACATCGTCAACCACTAAAGACGGTGTCGCCCGGCTATGGATGGCGTCGACCAGCTGTGAGTAGCGCCGGCCGGTCGTGAGCGGCGTCAGCCGCTGGCGACAGTATCGACCGATAGCATCACAAGGAGGGAGAAACGCCGAACTGCATGACCAACTGGCAGAAGGCTAACTAGCGGAGCGGGCTGCGAGATGGACGAGTCTGTTGCGGCAACGCTATGCCGACGATAGCCAACTGCGAGCGGAGGAGAGGAGGCTACCGACGGGTAACTGTGAAAGCCGGAAGGAAGAGGGAGACGGCGTGCGAGTAGGCGAGGTGAATGCTGCGTCGCGAGAAGGAGCAGTGGCGGCGTCCATGACAGAGTCGCACAGTGTACGCGAGGCAGCAGCAGCATGAAGAGGAGAAGGGGAGTGGTGGCTGGCGTCCTCGCAAAGGCGGCGTTAGCATGCTCGACAGAGGCGGCGACTGGAGGTAAATGTCGGCGAGAGGAGAGGGAGAGAGAAGAGGGGCAGATCGTGTGGCGGCGGCGACGAGGAGTAGAGGGAGAGGAACGGAAGCGGAGGCCGGCATCGGCAAGGAGCCTGAGGGGGAGGAAGAAGGTCCTTTTCTCCCTGTTGGCGATGACCCCCACACGAACCAAATCGCCCCTTGCTACAGTGCCCTTTCCCCTTTAATGCCCTACCCAACGAAAAAATTGAAATGCCCTCCTTCCTCCCCTAATTTCTTCTCTACTTCTCAACCTATATCCACATCAGAGAAGATGTTTTCTCAAAGAAGATTATCAAGAAGAAGTCACTCTATCATGATGACGGTCACAATGAAGAAGAAGTTATTATCCCAAAGAAGATTACCATGTAAAAATATTCATCTATTTATATATATAGAGAGAGAGGGGAAGAACAAGCACTTTTTCCTCTTCTCTTTTCAACGTGTACATTTCAAGTGTCATATCTAAGATTTAAATCCATCATTGATTAAGAAAACTTTATTCATTAATTGAGACTAAAACTTAATTCTTAAATTCCTACGAAATTGAGAGGAGACTCTGCGCTTTAATCATTACACTAGAGAAAACAAAATTGTCGTGCACATGAATATACAAATTTATTCGGAAAAGTTATGCTTTTAGTCTTGTAAATTACATCTTTTTCAATTTTAATTATGTTATCAGTTAATTTAGGTTCTTAATCCTGTAACTTATAATATTTTCTAATTTAAGTTATTTTTCCTTCAAAATTAAAATTTTTCAACCAAAAATAATGAATTATAAATTAAATTTGAAATTTTGATTTTTTATGACTCATATGTTTTTTTATAATCCAATCACAAACTAGATATTTTCCGTTGAAAAATTTTAATTTTATAAAAAAATTATTGAAATTGAAAAATATTATAAGTTACAAGACTAAGAACGTAAATTAACTTATAACAGGATTAAAATTAAAAAAATATAAGTTACAAAATTGAAAATATAATTTTCTCAAATTTATTCAAACCATGTAAGTGTATAACGGCCTCTATACTATCGGTCCACGGATTGAGGAAGGAAAATCGTGATAAACATATGTTAAAAAAAAAAGAAAAAAAAATTAAAGCTGGGAGAGAAGGGGGGCCATGGACGGGCGCGGGCGATGCATTGCCAAAAGTGGAATGGCTTTGGTCAGCGTCAGGCCGGAGCCTTGCCTCATGTCCACCTCCTCGCCGCCCACTCTCTCCCACTCGAAGCACTGGATTAGGGTCCCCAGCGCCAGCCCCAGCGCCTTCAACCCCAGCCCTTCACCGGGGCACTTCCTCCTCCCCATCCCAAACGGAATCATCCACTTCCCCTCCGCCTTCCCCTCCTCGAATCTCTCCGGCGCGAACACTTCCGGCGCCTTCCAGATCCTCGGATCTCTCTGGATCGAGTACGCATTCACCAGCAGAATGGTCCCCGGAGGCACGCGGAAGCCGGCCACGAAGCACTCGCCCGAGGACTCGTGCGGCAGCAGCAGAGGCGCCGCAGGGTACATCCGCAGCGTTTCGGAGACGACGCAGTTGAGGTAGGGCAGGTTCCGCAGATCTGATTCTTGCAGCAACCGCTTCTTCTTCCCCTTCTCGGTCCTTTCCAGGTACGCATCGATCTCGTCTCTCGCTTTCTTCATCGCGTTGGGATGATTGAGGAGGAGGGACATCGCCCATTCGATCGTGGCAGAAGTGGAGTCCGTTCCAGCTGAGAGCAAAGTCTAACCGGCGAGAAATTTAATTAGGGCAAAGTTTAATTTGGACAATGAAAACAAAGAAGCAGAACTCACGATAATAAGTGCTTTGATGATTAGATCGGAATAGTTTTCGGGATCTGTTTTCTGCAAGGAGAGGAGATAACCGATCATGGTGCTGTTCTTCTCTTCGGGGTTTTCGTTGTGATTCTTATTATTCCTGACCTCATCAACGAGTTTCTGCAACAATTCATCTCGATTTTTGTGCAATCTCACCATTCTTCTCTTCATTCCTTTGTAATCCAACCATCGGAGCAGAGGCACGAAGTCGCTGACGTTGGCAACGCCGCCAATAGCAAACCTCTCCTCCACCATAGCCTTGAACCTCATCGCCTCCGCAGACAGAGTGCCGGCTTTGTCCTCGCCGTAGTATCTCTTCCCCGCTATCTGCCTCATCAGATGGTTGATCGAGAACTGGAACAGAATAGGCCGGAGCTCCACCATGGAAGCCTTGTCGACTTCGGCGCAGGTCCGGAAGAGGTGCCGAGCCATGGCACGAGCCTCGTCAGCGCGAGCGGCCGAGGAGGAGCGGAGACGGTGGGGGGAGAGGAGCTCGAGGGTGGCGAGGCGGCGGAGGTTGCGCCAGTGGGGTCCGTAGCTGGCGGATCCGAGGGTGGTGTTGTTGTAGTTGAGATACTTGCCTGAGGGGAGTTTGGGGCGGTTGGCGAAGATGAGGTCGTTGGTGGTAAAGCACTCGTCAGCAGCGATAGAGGATGAGACGAGGAGGACAGGGCGAGAGCCAAAGCGGAGGAAGAGGACTGGGCCGTGGAGGGCGGCGAGGTTGGCGAGGGAGAGGTGCATCGGCTTCTTGCAGAGGTGGAGGTGGCCAAGGAAAGGGAGACCGCCAGGCAGAGTCGGGGGAAGAAGAAGCTTCTTGTTCCTGACGAGGGAGAGGAGGCGAACGAAGAGGGCGAAGAGGAGGACGCCGGCGAGGTAGTAAGGCAAGTCGGAGAGCTCTGCTGCCATGGCGACGTTGGTAAAGGAGAGGATAATTCTATCGTTTTTTATTTTTGTAATTCATGTGTCCAGGCTCCAGACCCCTCCTGGTTGGTCCACTAGTAAAGAGACGTGCTTTTCCCACCCTTTGACACTCTCTTTTTTCGGCCCCACTTAGTTTTTTTTACTCTTACATCCCTTTCTAGTTTCTATTCTCCACCACGTTTTATTTTATTTTGTTTTGTTTTATTAATTTTTGTTTTTAATCAGTTTTTTTATACCTTTTTTAATCAATTTTATTCTTTCCAATAATTTTTTATTATATATTTATAATTTTTTATTTTTTTTTAATTATAAATTTTCGCAATCTATTTTGTATCTTTATACTATTTTTCTGATTTTATTTTTTAAATTTTTTTATTAAATATTTTTCTTGACAAGGATATTATGTTGTTTTTTATATTTGTTATATGAGATTGGATCCTCTGTCCCTAATTTTCTATCCTCATATCTGACTCATCATCCTAGTTCACTATCGGTGATTTTCGTTCATCGTCTCGACCAGTACTATAATCTAGGGGAAAGATGAATCCAAAGGGTCACCATCGGCATGAACGACGTCGAAATTCGGCCGAATCTAAGAAGGGCCTTAGATGGACAGTGAAAGAATAAAACTAAAGAAGTAAATAAAAATTAAAAAAAAAATAAAATTAAAGTAGCAAATAAAATTGAAAAAAAATAAAATAACTTGTTATTTTTTTAAAAAAAGGGGTAAAAAGGTCATTGAAAAAGGGAGTGCGCTCTCAGAGGGGGTGGGAAAATCAATTATCACTAGTAAATTCGAAATGGTCGTTTACTTGGAGGCGTTGATCATGAAGAGAAAGGAATTACTGTGAATGGATCAAGAAGACAAAGGTATTCACGTCCCCTCGGGACAGTGGTTAAGGTATAATGTTATCACATACAAGTTTAGGATTGAAATTTGACATGTTTAAATATATCTTCTTTGATTTCTTGGGAGTTATATTAATGATTAATAGTTATTTATAATTTATCTATTCTGTATTAATCAGATAGATTAATGGAGGTACTGAGATGAATGAATCATCTTTTATCGCATGAGAAAAAATTCACTATGAAAATGTTTCTTTCACGATAAAATCAAAATGCTCATTTACTCGGAGGGGAGGGGAGAGGAGAATAAAGGAAATTCAAAAAAATATAAAAGAAGTAAAAGTAAACAAGATGAACAGAAAGGAAAGGAGAGATGATTATTCCCTTTCCAGTGAAGACTGAACAAGTTGCATCTCATAAATACCTTATAAATGGCATCGACTTTGTCTCTTCCTCGTTCTCCTCCTTGCCATCATCACAGTTGCCAGAAGGCTTGTAGAGGACTCTGTTGGCAGCAGTGAAAAGCAAATAGCACCTTCCAGCCGTGATGCCTGTCCTTGGCAAGGCTTAGAGCAAGTGCTTCCTGATGATTCTTGTATAAATTTAAGTCGTATGAATTCTAGACAATCAAAATAAGAATTCGAATAGGAAAATCAAGAACATATGAGTATGGATCTTTGCTTCATCAAGAATATGACATAAGAAAATAGATATTATAATTATAAAGAACTTGAATGTAGCGGAATTGTCATTATTCTTCGTGCAGAGCTTGTTGATCCAACAATTTTGCGGAAGAAGAAGAAGAAGATTGACCTTTCGGAGGAGTTAGGGTTGACGACATTGAATCCTTTTCGCCAATGGAAAACGAAGAGACATCTCAAAGATGTCCTAATCCTCAAGGACTAATCCATTATATAGTACACATCTATTATCAACTCATAGATAATCATAGATGTGTACTATAAGTCCATATATATACTGAATATCTATTATCAGCATATAGATGATAATACATACGGGACTAAAGGTTTTACATATACATGGTCTACATCCAATAACCCAACCCAATAAACATAAGTTAGATCACTTTAAAGAGTTCAGATCGTATTCACATATATAACTTATAAATAAATCCACCTAATAGAGATAATTATGTCCAACAATCTCTCATTTTGGTTATATGTGAGTTGTATGTGGAATACAAGTAAACTTTAGTTGATATCAAACTTTATGGGTACAATATACCTCTGCAAACAATCTGGTACATTAACTTCATTAGTATAGGACTAAAGAGGTCATAGCTATTGTATATAATCATAACAAGCCCCAACAATAATTACAATACCAATGTCATTAATGACATAGATCAAGATGTAGATGTGTAGAGTGAAAATTACATGAAATGTGATCAATACATGTCAATTGTCAACTAGTCCTAAGATGACCTCAAAAGATGTCAGATCATATTTGCAAAATACTTTATGTTAAACTGCAGTAGCAAATCATGATCTACTTTATGATTCCAAAAGGAATCTGTATTATATTTACAAACACTAAATGCTAAACAGCAGTAGTAAATGATGATATCACAGTCAAAGTGTCAAACAAACATATAAATTTCCATTAATGTTTTGAATTTTAAGTATGTACAATAATCAAAACAAAATGTTTGTCTTTATTATCAAATATAGAGCAATAAGACAAATACAGACTTCTACTAAATGAGTTCTTCTTCCATAAGGACTCTTATTTCCACAACATGCGCATAAAACAACTTAGACACCAAACCTTTGGTGAGTGGATCAACCAACATGGAATCTGTGTTGATGTGCTCTACCATAATCTAACAACTCTGAACTCTTTGTTTAACCTTTAGAAACTTGATGTCGATGTGCTTTTACTTTGACGAATTACGGTTGTTCTTGGCACAAAGTTCTGTGGCTTTATTATCACAGTAGATCCTCAGTGGCCTGCCAATGCCATCAACAATCTGTAATGTTGTGATAAAGTTCCGCAGCCAAATCCCGTGATTGGATGCTTCATAACATGCTACCAACTCTGTCTCCATAATAGAAGTGACTACTAGCGTCTGTTTGACGCTCTTCCAAAATATAGCCCCTCCAGCAAACATGAAAATATAGTCTGAAGTAGATCTTCTGCTATTCAAGCATCCAGCAAAATCGGAGTCTGAATACCCAATCACCTTCAGATGATCTAATCTCCGATACGTAAGCATATGTCCTTTAGTTCTTTGCAAATACGCATCACTTCTTACCACTTTCTAATGTGACGGTCCTGAGTTACTAACATATTTGTCTAACATCCCCACTATAAATGATATATCTGGTCGAGTATAAACTTGTGCATATATGAGACTTCCCACTACTGACGTATATGAGAATTGCTCCATCTCCTTTATTTCAAGTTCAAGTCATGGACACTGTTACAAGCTGAACTTGTCACCTCTTGACATAGGTATGTCACCAGGTGTATAGTTCTGCATACCATACCTTATAAACACCTTTTCAATATAGGATTGTTGTGAAAGTTCAAGAATGCCTCTTGAACGATAACGATAGATCTGTATGCCTAAAACAAAGGATGTTTCACCAAGATCTTTCATTTCAAAATTATCAGATAGAAATGACTTAGTTTGAAGCAGCGGATCCTTATTATTGCTTGCAAGCAATATATCATCCACATACAAAACAAGTATAACAAACTTACTCCCACTGAACTTGACATATATGCACTGATCAACGGGGTTCTCTTTAAATCTAAATGAGGTAACCACTTGATCAAATTTTCGGTACCACTGATAGGACGTCTGCTTTAAACCATAAATGGACTTCTTTAATTTATATACTAGGTGCTTTGAGTCTTTAAACTCAAAGTTCTCTGGTTGCACCATATATATAGACTCCTCTATGTCTCTATTGAGGAATGTTGTTTTTACGTTCAATTGATATAACTCCAAATCATAATGAGCTACAAGTATCATGATTACCCTAAGGGAGTCTTTCGTCGACACAGGTGAGAAAGTCCTTCTAATCAATGTCTTCTTTTTGAGTGAATCCCTTGGCAACAAGACAAGTCTTATAGTTTTTGACATTGCCCCTTGAATCCCGCTTGGTTTTAAATATCCATTTATAGCCAATGAACTTTTTTCCTTCAGGCAATTCAACAAGTTCCCAGACATTATTGTTCACCATAGACTTCAACTCTTCTTGCATGGCGTTAATCCACCTTTCAGGGTTAGAGCATTGTTTGACTTTTGGAAAGATGTAGGATCACTATCCAGCCTTATGTCAAAATCATGCTCTTAGAGATAACCATAATCACGAGAATTCGTGGTTCTTCGTTCCTTTGTGGATCGCCTTAAAGGCACTTGTGTTTGAGATGGTTGAGGTACTTGCTCATCAATATGAGGCAATACTTCAATTTCAGTGGCAGGTTCCTCCAATTGCATTGGAGATGTCATGGAAATATCTTGGTTCACTACATTCATTGGATGTGTGATACTCATAATGTGCGGTATGATAAGAATACCTCTACTGATCGTACTAGTAGTAACCACAGGAGGATCGTCAATGCTTTCCTCAAAAGATACTTCCTTGATTTTATTACTCCCACTGTCCTCAATAAACTTTGCATTTCCCATTTCAAAGAAGAATCTATTAGAGGGGTCAAAAAATTTATACCCTCTTGACTTCTCTGAATAACTTATAAAATTGCAGCTAACTGTTCTTAAATCCAGTTTTCTTTCATTATGCCTGTAAGGCCTAGCTTCAACTGGACAATCCCAGATGTATAAATGCCTAATGCTAGGCTTTTTACCCCTCCACATCTCGAATAAGGTTTGAATTACTGCCTTACCAGGTACTCTATTGAGTAGGTAAACAACAGTCTTGAGTGCTTCACCCCACAAAAACTCTGGTAGAGAAGTGAAAGTCATCATACTTGATCCTGTCCGAGCGCTGAGTCGACGGACGCTGGGGACGTGGCACGCTCCGCTGTCTCCGACTGGTGGCGTAGCTTCTCCGGCGAACCTGTAAAGAAACCGAGCCGGGAGGGATTTCCCGGCGACGACCCTCCGACGCTCAAGTCAGGTAACGAGAGAGGCAGCGTAATGTGACAACAGTAAAGATTTGCGCATACCTTCGTCAACGTCTGGGGTCCTTATATAGGACCCCGGGGAAGCGTGGGCATGCTTCCCGATGCGTGCACGTTTCCCCAAACATATCTTAACGAGCCTATGACAGAAAAGTACCTCTGGCGCCATTCCGCAATCGTCCAAGCATATCCCGGATGTGACGGTGGAAGCTTCCACCGTATGATCCTATGTACGGCTCGGCCGCCAACTCTGCTGTTTGTCGGCGGCAGACGTCTCGAGGATGATGTTATCCCCTGCCTCCTTTGTCCTCTTACGCTTCTTGTCTATTCCGGGCCGAGCGGTTAGGTCGCTCGGCGGGCATATCACTCTACCTCGGTTGTATGCTCGGATGAGATTGCTCCTGCCTGACTTTGTTGTCTTGTGCCCCGGCCGAACGGACAGCCCGATCGGCCCTGAAACCATTTTACCTTGAGCATCAGAAACCCGACCCCTTAGTCGAGTTGTCTTTTATTCCACGGGGGATTCCAGGCCGGTCGGCCTACTTCGTCCGGTCGGTCGGCCAGAAATGTCCGGTCGGTCGGCTTGCTTCGTCCAGTCGGTTATGTCTCAGGGTTGAATCTCCTGACCTTTGACCTCCACGTGTCGTTGACCTTCCGCCCACGAGGGTCTCCCGTCCTTATCACTGGATCACATGCCTCCCCTTCAAGTCTAGTCGAAGGAGGCTCCAAGTCCGACTGACTGGACTATGAGTTCGGTCAAGCAACATTCACTTTGCCGCTCCTGAAAGTGTATTTCCGATCGGCTCTAGGAGGCCCCTTCGGTCGATCGGCGAGTTGATGGCTATGCCTTGGTAGTTTTGATTTCCATTCGCTGCTTGTTGCGCTACTATTTTGGGGGTGGTCGGAGTCGTCGGGTCTCCTCGGAATTCGTGCCAATCCTCATTAAGCTGCCCACGCGCGAGTAATGGCGCTCATTAAATGTCGCCCAATCGCTGATCGCCACCTGGCAAGTCCGCCATCATCGTACGGCGAGGGCATCAGCTTCGATTGGACATGCGTCGGTTCAAATCTGATGGTCCGATGCTAACGTTTGTTTCGATGACCTGGATCGAACGATTGTGGTGGACTGAGCCCGGGGTTTATGAAGCGCCGACGCTGACCCTCCTTCTATCGTTCTTGCCTTCGCGTTTTTGGTGATTCCTCTCGCGACCATCTTCCCGACGTTCGCTTGCCTCGGTGCTCCGACGAACTTTCGACCTTCTCCTTCACGCTTTGCTCCCAGTAAGCCTTCTCCTACCTCTACTTTCTTCTGTTTTCTCCCTTCTGGTGGTCTTTGCATTCGTTCAATATAGTTTCGGTCTCCTCCGTCAACCCTTTCATTTTTCTTTCCTCGATCCTTGCTTCCTCGCTATTGTTCCGGCGATGGCTAGCACCTCGCAGCCTTCTGATCCTCCTCTTGGCCTATGGTATATGACCATGGTAAGCCGGTTTGACGAGACTGACGCGGGACGCTTCCTTAACGAATTTGAACTCCCTCCTGACCATAGACTAGTTTTAGCCACCTCTTCTGATCGGCCCCACAATCCGCTGATCGACACTGTTTTCTTCTTCCGCGACCAATTCGTGGCCGGTCTGCGCTTCCCTCAACATTCTTTTATCCGGGAGGTTTGTAATTATTTCCGCATCCCGCTCGGCCAACTTGTCCCCAACTCTTTTAGGTTGCTGTGCGGCGTAGTAATCCTTTTCAAGCTGCACGGCATTCCCTTAGTCTCTAAAATTTTTCATTACTTTTACTATCCCAAACAGTCCGAGTGGAGTACTTTCCTCTTCCAATCGCGGATCGGTCTCGTCTTCTTCGATAGGATGCCTACCTCGAACAAGCACTGGAAGGAAAATTATTTTTACCTTCGCTTTCCCGAACTGCCATCCTTTCGCACCCAATGGCAGACCACCGTGCCGAGCCCGCCTGACCTCGGTAAATACAAGAGTCAGCCGGATTATCTTCATGCAGCCAATCTACTGGTCGGCCAGAGGTTCAGTATCGATAAACTACTTCACGAGGGAGTGTTGTACATATTCGGCTTGAGCCCGATCCGAACGAAGCTTCCGAGCAGTATGGGTAAGCACTTTCCTTGTCCTTTTTCCTTTTGGTCTAACTGATTTATTCTTCTGTTATGCAGCTGACATCATGTGGCGCGCCAAGGTTGCTAATCGGCTGAAGTTGAAGGCTGCCGAAATTGAGGCGGTGGCAGCCAAGGAGATGGCCGATCGAGGCATCGAGCCGGTCGGCTCGCATGAGGGCGAAAGCGGAGGAACTCCAACTGAGGCCCGAGAGTCTGCCGCTCAGGTCCCTGCAACTGGAGCGGTCGGAGATGCTATCTCTTCGGCCGGTCAACAGCCTACGTCAGAGGACGCAGAGCGGTCGGCAGGCGATTCCCCATTGATACTACGCAAGCGACGCCGGACGGCCATTACGCATGCGGAGCCGGTGATCGGGCAAGTCGACGCCCCCTTAGAGACAATCAACCCGCTACTCGCCGCACATGAGGTCATCTCGTCTGATCGGACTCCCTCCCAGCTCGACCAGCCAGCAACTTCAATTGGGGCGCAACCCGTTAGTTCTTTGCCTCGGGTTCGCCTTCGGCTCAAGCGTTCGGACATTATTTCTGCACCGCTCGGCGAGTCATCCAGCTGAGCCGTTTCTTCCCAATCCTATCTGAGCGGTCGTCGAGTGATTAAGTTCGTCCTCCGTCTTCCCACCGAGGAGTTCCTTTTGACGGCAGATCAGCCTACTGCTCCCGAGCATCAAGTTACCATCCGAGGGCCGCTTGCCAAGACGTGGGAAGATGCGAGGGCTCGGGTCGCCCTGATGACTCTCGGTCAGCTAGCGGACAGCCATATGCAGCAAGCCACCGGGGTATGTTTCTTAACACGCTATTACGATGACTTCACCAGGTTCCTGACATTATCCAATCCGAACGCAACAATGGGTGGAGAACATTGCGGTCAGCAATCGTCTAGTCGAACTGGAGGAGGAGTTGAAGAAACTCCAAATTTCTGGAAGGGCGCCGGCTGAGGGGCCCTCGTATGCTACGCTTAGGTCCGAGCTGACTCAGACAGAAAAACTGCTAGCGACCGAGCGGCACAAGTCTTCCGGCCTAGAAACTAGGGTAGTTGGACTCGAGGTCCAAGTCAAGTCCCATGACCACCAGATCACTGTGGCCACCAACAGAAAAAATAGGGTCGTTGCTGATCTGGACGCGATGAAGGTGCAGGTCCGAGCGCTGGAGCAGCACGTTACAGAATTGACCGACCTGCTATCTGCTGAGAAAGAGAGCCGATCTGCCACAGAAGCTAAACTGCAGGCAGATAAGAAAGATCTCCAAGGAGCTCTCAACGCCTCCCGAGCGGCGCTAAAGGAATACCAGGATAGAGAAGCTGACCGCTTCAAGGTGATGAAACAGAACTACCTTCGATCGGACGCATTTGGTGACAAGTTTAGCGATCGGCTAGTTCTGTCCTTCGAATGGGCCATCCGAGCGACAACTGTTTACCTGAAGGCCAAGGGCCATCTCCCTGAGGATACCTCTATTCCTCCTCAAGACATGGCCGGCCTGCTGAAGCTGTTCCGGAGTCCATCTTCGAACCCATAGAGTGAGGAGCGCCTTTGTTCTTTGTCTGTTTCGTCTTCTTCGTCTGCCTACCGTTCGGCGTGTTACTGTTATCTGTTTTGTTTTTTGCACTTCTAGACAATTAATCTATATCAAAAACTTATTTTTGTTGCTACTGTTTGAGCCCATACTTTCCGGGTAACATTTGTTAGTATGCTCCCGGTCGGCGAACAGTTGAACGTAACTTGGAATGCCAACTTTTACCCTGTTAGTCCTTCTTTTGGTGCTCCTTGTGACTACGTTATCCAGTTAACCTTTCTCCCGTATGGCATTTCTTACCTCGGTCGATTGGTCGAACAACTTCTTACTATGTCTGGTCTCTCTTAACTTCTCAACTTCGTCGCACGGTCTAACGACTTTCCATTTTACATGGAATTTCCACTAGCAACTCGTTGAAGTGCTCTTGCGAGGCGCTGTCTCGACTGGGGGGTTTATAGTCGCCGGCCGGATCGACTTTAGGGTTTAACGTCGGTACTCGACGGTCTTCCGATCGGGGGGTTTATAGTCGCTGGTTCGACTCTAGGGTTTAACGTCGGAGCTCGACGGTCTTCTGACCGGGGGGTTTATAGTCGTCGGCTCGACTCTAGGGTTTAACGTCAGAGCTCGACGGTCTTCTGACCGGGGGGTTTATAGTCGCCGGTTCGACTCTAGGGTTTAACGTCAGAGCTCGACGGTCTTCAAGCCGGAGGGTTTATAGTCGCCGGTTCAACTCTAGGGTTTAACGTCGGAGCTCGACGGTCTTCCGATCGGGGGGTTTATAGTCGCCGGTTCGACTCTAGGGTTTAACGTCGGAGCTCGACGGTTTTAAAGCCGGGGGGTTTATAGTCGCCATTCCGACTCTAGGGTTTAACGTCGGAGCTCGACGGTCTTCCGGCCGGGGGGTTTATAGTCGCCGGTCTGACTCTAAGATTTAAAATCGCTGCTCGACGGTCTTCAAGCCGGGGGGTTTATAGTCGCCGGTTCGACTCTAGAGTTTAACGTCGGAGCTCGACGGTTTTCCGGCCGGGGGGTTTATAGTCGCCGGTCCGATTCTGAGATTTAATGTCGCTGCTCGACGGTCTTCCTACCGAGGGGTTTATAGTCGCCGGTTCGACTGTAGGGTTTAACGTCGGAGCTCGACGGTCTTCAAGCCGGAGGGTTTATAGTCGCCGGTTCGACTCTAGGGTTTAACGTCGGAGCTCGACGGTCCTCCGACCGGAGGGTTTATAGTCGCCGGTTCGACTCTAGGGTTTAACGTCGGAGCTCGACGGTCTTCAAGCCGGAGGGTTTATAGTCGCCGGTTCGACTCTAGGGTTTAACGTCGGAGCTCGACGGTCTTCCGACCGGGGGGTTTATAGTCGCCGGTTCGACTCTAGGGTTTAACGTCGGAGCTCGACGGTCTTCCGACCGGGGGATTTATAGTCGCCGGTTCGACTCTAGGGTTTAACGTCGGAGCTCGACGATCTTCAAGTCGGAGGGTTTATAGTCGCCGGTTCGACTCTAGGGTTTAACGTCGGAGCTCGACGGTCTTCCGACCGGGGGGTTTATAGTCATCGGTTCGACTCTAGGGTTTAACGTCGGAGCTCGACGGTCTTCCGACCGGGGGATTTATAGTCGCCGGTTCGACTCTAGGGTTTAACGTCGGAGTTCGACGGTCTTCAAGTCAGAGGGTTTATAGTCGCCGATTCGACTCTAGGGTTTAACGTCGGAGCTCGACGGTTTTCAAGCCGTAGGGTTTATAGTCGCCGGTTCGACTCTAGGGTTTAACGTCGGAGCTCGACGGTCTTCCGACCGGAGGGTTTATAGTCACCGGTTCGACTCTAGGGTTTAACGTCGGAGCTCGACGGTCTTCAACAATGAGCTTATAGCTCGGATAATATACGCCCGGCCGAACAGCACGGGGTCTTGGCCATCGAGTCTGTGGCTCGGATAATATACTCCCGGCCGAACGGTACAGGGTTTTCGCCATTGAGCCTGTGGCTCGGATAATATACTCCCGACCGAACGGCACGGGGTCTTCACCGTCGAGCATTTGGCTCGGATAATATACCCCCGGCCGAACGGCATGGGGTCTTCGCCATCGAGCCTGTTGCTCGGATAATATACTCCCGGTCGAACGGCACAGGGTCTTCGCCATCGAGCCTGTGGCTCGGATAATATACTCCCGGCTGAATGGCACGGGGTATTCACCATCGAGCATTTGGCTCGGATAATATACGCCCTGCCGAACGGCACGGAGTCTTCACCATACCTTTATACAACTATTTGATGGGCGCACAATGTTCATGCCTTTGCTTTGTTCTTATAACTTTCATTCCTGCAGCCAAAAGATACATCCGAACAGAATATTCATGAAAATATATTACATCGGCGCACCTTTCATCCGGCCCGATAGGGCTGGAGGTGGTTTGCGCTCCATGGCCTATCCAGCCGCCGTCGATCCTCATCCTCCAAGTAGTAGGCTCCAGATCGGAGCTTCTCGACGACCTTGAAGGGTCCCGCCCAGGGAGCATCCAGCTTGCCTACGTCACCGACCGGCTTCACTTTCTTCCAGACCAGGTCGCCCACCTGGAATGCTCGAGGAATCACGCGGCGGTTGTAGTTCTGCTTCATTATATGCCTGTAGGCCATCAGCCGGACGGACGCTTTGGTACGCTCCTCGTCGATCAAGTCCAATTCTAGTTGCCTCCGCTCGGAATTATCCTCGTTGTAATTCTAGATTCGGACGGACTCTACGCCGACTTCTCCTTCTGCTTCTCCTCCAGATCGGATGCTATGAAGGTGGTGGCCCCCGGTCGGGAAGGGTCAATCTGCACCTCCTCCTTTTCTTCATAAACCAAAGAAGATGATTTTTCAGTAATAGCATTTACCTCGACTCGCGGCACTTTCCGAGCGGACTTGGATTCGGCTCGGACCATCTCCACATAACATCTCCGAGCCGCCAGTTGGTCTCCCCGCACCTCCCCTACTTGATCTTCCACCGGGAACTTGATCTTCTGGCAGAAGGTAGAGACGACCGTCCGGAACTAATTGAGTGCCGGTCGTCCCAAGATAACGTTGTATGTAGAAGGAGCATCAACCACGATGAAGGTGGTGGTCCTTGTCCTTCTGAGCGGCTCCTCGCCTAACGAGATAGCTAGCCGGACCTGGCCGACCGGCAAGACGTCATTCCCAGTGAACCCATAGAGAGGGGTCGTCATTGGTAGTAGTTCAGCTCGGTCTATTTGCAGTTGGTCGAAGGCTTTCTTGAATATTATATTGACCGAGCTGCCTGTGTCAATGAAAATACGGTGAATAGTATAGTTGGCTATAACCGTTCGAATGATCAAGGCGTCATCGTGTGGGACTTCAACTCCTTCGAGGTCCCTGGGCCCGAAGCTGATCTCGGGTCCGCTCGCCCTCTCCTGGCTGCAGCCGACTGCATGTATCCTCAGCTGCCTTGCGTGTGCCTTCCTGGCTCTATTGGAATCTCCTTCGGTCGAGCCTCCAGCAATGATGTTGATCTCGCCCCGAGATGCGTTGCCCCTATTCTCCTCCTCCCGAGCGGATGGTCGAGGTCGTTCATGTGACGCCCGATGGTGGGCTCCGTGCTGCTGACGATGTTGCCGCTCGGGGGATCTCCTTTCTATCCTTTGAACGGGGCTCCGTTGTCGATGTCGCCGGTCTGGGGAAGGCGATCGGCGGCGGTAGCTCCTCGGCGTAGGATGAGCGATGGGGGGGAGGCTCCGACAGTCGCGGGTGTTGTGAGTAGCCAACTGATGGAGTGAACAAAACATCGGGGTCCATACATTCCCCTTGGGCTTGGGCCGATCAGCCACGACTTGCTGGACGGCGTGCGGCCGAGTGTGTTGATGAGGACGGGCGGCTTCGGCTCTCGGTCCTCTGGGTGGCTGGTGACTGATGGGTTGCTTCCGCTTGGCGGAAGCTGGTTGGTCACTCAGGGCTTCTTTCCTCCTCACCGCCTGGGCTTCCTCCACATTGATGTATTCGTTGGCCTTGTGCAGCATGTGGTCGTAATCCCAAGGCGGCTTCCGGATGAGCGAGCGGAAGAAGTCACCGTCGACGAGCCCTTGCGTGAACGCGTTCATCATTGTTTTCGAGGTGACCGTTGGAATGTCCATGGCCATCTGGTTGAAGCGCTGAATGTACGCTCGGAGCGGCTCCCTCGCGCCTTGCTTGATGGCAAACAAGTTGACGCTTGTCTTCTGGTGGCGTCTGCTGCTTGCAAAATGATGGAGGAACACCGTTCGGAATTCTTTGAAACTTGTGATGGATCCGTCCGGCAGTTTTCGAAACCACAGATGCGCCGATCCCGACAGCGTGGTGAGGAACACCCGGCACTTAACACCATCTGTGTATTGATGCAGAGTGGCAGTGCTGTCGAACTTACCCAGGTGGTCGTCTGGGTCGGTTGTCCCGTTGTACTCCCCGATCGCAGGGGGCACATAATGCTTTGGCAGCGGATCACGAAGAATGACATCTGAAAACTATCGGTTGATCCGCTCGGGTGACGTGTCCGTTCGGGGCGCCTTTCCTTTTCTGACGTCCCGGACGAGTGCCTCATCCGATGAAAATCCCTTGTCTTGATTAGCTTGCGCTACCTCCGAGGGCGTCTGGAACAGAGCCCGATGAAAAGATATCGGGGCGACACCCCCATCTGAGTGTCGGCCGGCCCCTTGTTTTGCCCCCATATTGAGAGCTGCTCCTGCCTGTCTTCGGGTGGCGCTCGGCCCCCCGAGGCTGATGTCGCCTGCTGCGCTGCCCGCTCGGCCTGAGCTTTCTGCTGCTGCTCCACGATTTTCGCTGCTCGCGCTTGGACGAGTGCTTCGAGCTCTTCGGAAGAGAGCGTTACCAGAAGTTGACGTCCAGCTTCTTCCATCTTCTTGGCTCGGATTCAGGTGCATTCCCACAGACGGCGCCAATTTGATCATGTTCGAGCGCTGAGTCGACGGACGCTGGGACGTGGCACGCTCCGCTGTCTCTGACTGGTGGCGTAGCTTCTCCGGCGAACCTGCAAAGAAACCGAGCCAGGAGGGGTTTCCCGGCGACGGCCCTTCGACGCTCAAGTCAGGCAACGAGAGAGGCAGCGTAATGTGGCTACAATAAAGATTTACGCATACCTTCATCGATGTCTGGGGTCCTTATATAGGACCCTGGGGAAGCGCGGGCACGCTTCCCGATGCGTGCACGCTTCCCCAAATATACCTTGATGAGCCTATGACAGAAAAGTACCTCTGGCGCCATTCCGCAATCGTCCAAGCAAATCCCGGATGTGACGGTGGAAGCTTCCACCGTATGATCTTGTGTACAGCTTGGCCGCCAACTCTGCTGTTTGTCGGCGGCAGACGTCTCGAGGATGATGTTATCCTCTGCCTCCTTTGTCCTCTTACGCTTCTTGTCTGTTCCGGGCCGAGCGGTTAGGCCGCTCGACGGGCATATCACTCTGCCTCGGTTGTATGCTCGGATGAGATTGCTCCTGCCTGACTTTGTTGTCTTGTGCCTCGGCCGAATGGACAGCCCGATCAGCCCTGAAACCATTTTACCTTGAGCATCGGAAACCCGACCCATAGTCGAGTTGTCTTTTATTCCACGGGGGATTCCAGCCGGTCGACCTACTTCGTCCGGTCGGTCAGTCGGCTTGCTTCGTCCGGTCGGTTATGTCTCAGGGTTTAATCTCCTTACCTTTGACCTCCACGTGCCATTGACCTTCCGCCCACGAGGGTCTCCCGTCCTTATCACCGGATCAATACTTCTTACCATATCTTTTAGGGTGCATTTGATTCAAGTTATCATGTATAACCTTGGTTATGTGATTACCAGGTAATCACATAACCAAGGTTATGGGGAATAAAAACATAACCAAATGTTGTTTGGTTCAACCTAGGTAATGCAACAAAAACTTATTTGTTTGAAGGTTTTAATGAATACATTATTTTAATATTTTACCGTATTACCCTCAGTTACAAAATCAACTATACATATTATTATTATTATTATTATTATTATTTATTTTTTATGTTTTTTTTACTTTTCTTTTTCTTGTATATTTTTGTTACTTTTTATGTGTTTTTTATTTTTTTAATGTTTTTATATTTTTTATATTTTTTATGTTTTTACATTTTTTACACTTTAATTTTTATTTATTTTTTTATTTTTAAAATTTTTAAACTTTTATAATTTTTTTTATTTTTTATTTTTTATTTTTTATTTTAAATTTTTTCTATTTTTTTATTATTTTTAAAATTTTTTTAAAAAAATTTAATTTTAAAAAAAAAAATTAATTTTTTTTAAAAAAAATTTAATTTTTTTTAAAAAAAAATTTATTTTTTTTAGTTTTTTTTTAAATTTAATTTTTTTATTTTTAAAATTTATATTTTTTAAACAAATTTTATTTTTTTAAAATTATTTATTTTTAAAAAATTTAAAATTTTTTAAACATTTTTTTATTTTTTTTACATTTTTTAATATTTTTTTACATTTTTTCTATTTTTTTCATGTTTTTTTTTATCGAAGGATATTTTTGGTAAAAAAAATTCGTTAACCTCGGAATTAAGAAAAATCTTAGTTTTTTTAGGTTTTCCAATTCCGGGCTGCATAACCCTTTTGCTGACGTGTCGGGCATGGAACATTACTCGGGAATCATCGAATACCTAAACCAAACAAGATTTTTGTTGATAACCTTGGATGGATAACCAAGGTTATCAAGAATAACCCCGAACCAAACGCACCCTTAGGGTTGGATTGAGACGCCCAACTACACCATTCTGACTGAGTGTATCAGCCATGATATATTCAGACACAATCCCACACTCAGTAAGGTAGTTCGCAAAAGGTCTTAGACGTTGTTCACCTGATCCATCATATCGACCGTAATATTCACTTCCACGGTCGGATCGGACAATTTTAATTTTCTTGCCTAGTTGAAGTTCAACTTTGGCTTTGAAAATTTTGAATATGTCCAAAGATTGTGATTTCTCATGAATAAGGTACAGATAGACAAATTTGGAATAGTCGTCTATGAAGCTAATAAAATATGTGTGTTTATTCCAAGATACCTTAGGGAATAATTCACAAATATCCGTATGTGTTAGCTCTAAAACATCACTACAACGACTAGCCCCCTTATTCCTTTTATTAGTGGTCTTTCCCTTGATACACTTTATGCAGACATCAAAGTATGGCATGTCAAGGGAATCGAGAATTCCATGTGACACTAACCTTTCTATGCGTTGTTTGGATATATGTCCTAAATGCCTACGCCATAACATGGAAAAATTCTCGTTAGTCAATTTACGTTTCGTACCTATGCTATGCATTATCACGTTGTCAACTGTAGGAGTAAAGATGTTCAATTTGTAAATCTTATTAACCAAAGAACCATTGCCAACCAACACCGAATTAAAGAAAATACTGAAAATTTTATTTTTAAATGAATAAGAATAACCTGATTTGTTTAAATAAGAAATTGAAATTAAATTACATCGAAAAGATGATACAATAAGTGTATTTTTTAAATTCAAAAAAATATTAGTTCCTTAACAAAGCCTAAAAACACCAATTGACTCGACTTTAGCCTTCTTTCCAATTTTTGTATAGATGTATCTTTCACCATCAAGCAAAAGTCAGCTCCTGAGACAACTTTGCATAGTAACACTTATGTGAGTAGTAGCACCTGTATCTATCCACCAAGTGTCAGTGGGTAAAATAGCTAGATTGACTTCCGAACAAACAAAGTTAATATGTTTACCTTTTTTTTACACGCTAGTTAGCGTACTTGAGACAGTCTTTCTTCATATGACTTTTCTTTTTGCAAAAAAAAATAAGTGGATTCCTTATCTTGTTTCTTGTGCTCCTTATGGCCATTGCCTCGAAAATCTGCAGTTTGTTTTCTTTTTCCTTTGTTATTGATCCTTTTTTGTTTCTTGCTCGCACTTTAAGAACCAGATGCTAAGTGAGCACTCTCAAGTGTCTCAATCCTCAGTCTCCCCTCCTCTTGCACACATTGGGCAATAAGCTCATTCAATGTCCACTTTTCCTTTTGAATATTATACAATATCTTAAAAGGAATGAACCGTGCAGGCAGAGACATCAAGACGAAATGCACTAACATACTATTAGACATATCGAGTTTTAGTGCTTTCAGAGTTGTCACTATATTGGACATCTCCATAATGTACTCCCTTATGTTTCCTTTATCATTATACCGCATGGTTACCAACTTCGTAAGAAGTGTGGTAGTCTCGACCTTTTCATTTGAGGTGAATCGGTCTGCTAATTGGTTCAGGAAACTCTTAGCATCTCTTCTCTCTGTTATTGAGCACTTTATTGGTGTCGGTATGGAAAGCTTCATGATACTTAGACACATGCTATTTGATTTCTTTCATAGTTAAAATTCAGCCCTCTGCTTTATAGTACTAATACTGGTTAGAAATGTGGGATGATCATTCCTTAATGCATAGTCTAAGTCCATGTAACCTAAGACTACGGTCACATATTCTTTCCATTCAGTAAAATTCGAACCAGTTAGTGTTGGGATGTTATTAATGTTGGCAATTACAAATTGTACTAAAATTAAAGAGAGAAGTTCATTTAAACTCACGATCTAACTAAAGTCAAGAACATATAAGTAATATAAAATTATACAAATAAAATAAAATTTTAAATGTATATAAATGAGCTATGTATGAGATACCAAGTACACCATAATGTGTCTTCCTTTGAGCTAACATATTATTTGTTAACGATACTCTTTAATATAATTTAAACTTTAATTGATCACACAATGTATTTTCCTTTGGGCTGACTCATTGTGCGCATAATATGATACTTTATATAAATTATATTTTGGTCCATAGCTCACAACAACCTTATTCGGTCACATAATATATCTTCCTTTGAACTGACATATTTTGTGCATGATTTGAATAAAATAATATTTTATTCTATAGTTGTAAGCTACCTTATGCATATATCTGGCATAAAAGTAATTTTCCTGTGGGTCGATTACTTTTAGCATGGATATACGTCTACCAACACAAAATATACTAAACCTACCTAAGGTGTCTTTCTTTGGACCGACATATTAGTTCAACTTAGTAGCACATTATGTAGATAGATCCAAGAAAATACTAAGAACTTAATTCGAACAGAAATTAATTAATTAATCTTAATAATATAAAATTAGATTTATTAATCGATTGATATCTTATGGTAGTCAATTGGTATGATCCAATCGATTATTTCAATAAATTCGAAATCCTATTATATGCAACTATATAATTATATATAAAATTCTTTAAAATTTTATAACTTAAAAAAAAACTTAATGTTTTTTTTTGCTTATACTGTTTCAATGCTGGGCGGTTATGCTGGGCGGCGTTCAGTGAGCTCCTGTGCGCGCCTATCCACTGTGGCATTCCACCTCACCTTTTCTTTTTTATTGTTAATTGTTTTTAAGCTCTTTCGAACAGGTTTCTTCGCCCTTCCCCTGTTTTCATCTCGTCTTTTCCTCGCCGCCACTCTTCCCTCTCCGCGGCGCGTTCTCGCCACGACTCTTCCCTCTCCTCGACGCAATCCTCACCGCAGCTCTATCCTTGCCTCTCCTCTCCTCAACGTCGCCCTTGCCGCAACGCGTTGGTGGACGCCGTTCTTCGCCGCAACAAGTAGGTTTTTCCCTCACCGCGACGTTGTCCCCTCCTCGAGACCTATGTGTGACACATTCTGAGCACCGCCGTCGAACGTCGTTCCTCGCCCGGTGAGCTTTCTTATGCCCTTCTTTCTAGGGTTTACGCATCTTCTCCTTCTTCTTCAGAAATACTATTTTGACTTAATTTCTATTTTGAAAGCATGCTTTAAGTACCCACTCTCTCATCTTTTGCCTCAACTACGATTTAGTGTCTATAGTTGCACTGATTAACCCTCTCTTTTAGTGATATTATTTGATTTTAAATTCTTGGTTTTGCTTTTTTATTCATTTCTTCTTTGGAATATCTTGTGCTCTGTATATGTGCTTGCATGAATACTTAACCTAGCAAGGGATATCTGAATTCGGTTTATTCATCATGACAGGTTTAGTTTTTTAAGCACTAGTCTGGAAAAGAAATACACCAGGAAATCTGCCATCTTTATCTCGGTTTTTTAAGCACTAATTTTTTTAAGCACTAATCGGTTTATTCATTATGACAGGTTTATTCTCTTTGTGACTTAATTTCTGCCATCTTTATCTTGGCCTTTCTTGCGGATCCCTTATAGACTTAATCTCTGTCATGTTGATCTTGATCTTGATTTGATATGAAGAAAAATATTTGGCTATTTGATTTAAAATGTTTTTGTGGATATATGATGATATGCAGAGCTGAAGTGTTGATACGAAGAAGAATATTGGTTGAAGTGTTGATTAGAAAATGTTGGTAGTCAAATAGTTATGTTGGTATACCCTATCGAAAATTCTGTTTAGGGTCATTAGTTAATCTGTTATATTGATTGCTTAATCAATTGTTGGTTATTCTTGCAGTCGATTATTATGGGTTAATAATTAGGTTCAGAATTCCTTTTTATACTGAGCTCAATAATTGTTGTCTCATTTTTTATAGCTTGATCACTACGCTTCCATGTATTTAAATGCCTTATTGAACTATATTCTGAATGTTGTTTTGTAAAGATTTGTTATTTTTTTTTGTAGGACTTTAAGAGCATTATACATCAGTCTTTCAAAATTAAAGAGGAGACAAAAGAGCTTTTGAAGCACCCATGGATAAAAAATTTGCACCCACATCAAGTGGAAAAGAAATTTCATGTTCAAATTCAAGGGAAAAGTTCCAAAGTCTTAAAAAAATAAGTTGAAAGATGTATTAAAAGAGATAAAGCAATAATTATATTATCTATAAATTAGTGATGATGATTAAATATGCTATTGCAAACTATTATTTGAATTGGCTTCCTGTATATTAACACTGTTGAAGTCTTCTATTTGTTTATGTAAACATCGACTGTGTCTTAATATTAACACTACTAAAGTTAACGTTTGCATCATTAAGCACTAAAATAATGTGTAGATCAATTCTCCATGTCTTTCTTTAGTTATTTGTTTTTGGTTGACCTAAATAGAGTCGAGATTAAAAGTAATTGTCTTTATTAAATAGTGATTTTGTATGGATCTTCTATTACGGCTACTACCTTCTTTCTTACTTTCTTCATTTGAGACGTAGAAATCAGTAGGTAAACAACGTTGTCTGTTTAATTATATTGATAAGGACTTGTAGTTTTTTCAACTCTACTTGTTTATTGCAACCATTAAACATGGATGAACGTTTTGTAGCTAGAGTTATGACTTTGTATTATCCCTTTATTGAAAATATTGACACGAGGTCCATTTGAATATTTTATTATAGCATCATAATCCTATTTGCAGCTAGTTATAGACCGATTCACTTGACTATGTATGGATTTGAGATATGTCAAATGTCAATGAAAAACATTGTCACAAGATGTCTCGAAGTTGGGAGGCATTTCGTTTTCCAATGTGTGGTTTTAGTTTCGATAGAGAGGGCACAAGAATACAATCGTCACACAGTAAAAATACTGGGCACATTAGAGAAATATTAATTTAAGCCCCTCAACTATCCTTATTACCATTCACTGAATCAAAACATAATGAGAATGATAATAGCGCTGTCTTAAAAAAAACTACAATCATTGAGTAAAAATCTCTCATACAAATTTGATTCTCATCCAGTTATCCCATAAATGTAGCATCATAACAAGTCACAAACATCTTAAATTAATAATGCTTTCTAGAGTCTGGAGATGATAGCAAAACATTGCCATAACCAGAGCATCGACTCGAGATATGCTTTTCTTAATTCTATAATCCACATTATACATGGATGTTGTACAATCAAGCTATTTTTGCCCTCGAGAAGTCCTATCTTTGGATGTTACACAGAAGAAAGCAGTCAAATGATTCTACAGAGCAGACAAGTACAGTAAAAAAAAAGTAGATGTTGGCAAAAAGCGATGCTCAGTCACCTGACCCATGGATTTCTGCCGCGGAACAAACTGAAAATAAAAAATCATTGTGAGAATTTAAGAAAGAATACCATAGCATAATCCATATGTTAATTAGTAAAAAAATCATTTAAGGCATCCTTCAGGGATAAAATTGATCATAGACTACCAAGTCCAATAAAATTCATCTACTAAGTGAATCAAGAAAAGCCTAAACATATTTACCTAATTGCAATAGATTATAGTTAACTGAACATCATCCTAACATATGTTGTTAGAATTTGCAATAATAAAGACAATTATTAACTTTAATTTCTCAATCAATCAACCACTATAATTTCATATAAAATGAAACTTTGATAGTATCAGCTATAGATGCCAAAGTTTCTTCATATGTATCTTTATCGCTGCTATGTTGATTATCTATAGTTGATCTGGCAATTGACACATCATCATACTTATAAAATTTTATAAAATTATTTGATTTACAAAAACTATCATACAAATATAGGATTAATCAATACATACCCTTGCTGTAAAATTGGACAATTGCGTTTGTCATGTGACACACCTAATTGCCCGCATCCATGACATAACCGGGACTTTGAGGTTGACTTCTCTTTTGATGACTTCAATCTCTTCCCACATCCTTTTGTTCTTACTGAAGATGGATCAAGAATAATAGGAGCTCCATCCATAGATTTCTTCCTTTGACTTTCATTTTCACATATTCTACTAATGTTCTTCTCTTGAATTTTGCTATAGATACAATCGAATTGTTCATCCAAGAAGTTTGTCCCCTCATCAGTCAAAGATGCATCATCAATTAATATCGAAGCTTTATAGGATAATCTCGAATGTCTTGACATCAAAAGTCTTTTTGGATCATCAATAAAATTTTGGTTCCCCAAAACATATATTGCTCCAACCTTTGCATCTCGTGTCCATCTTTTGAGTATATACTTATCAGGTAAATGAAACACTTGGTTGATACGAAAATAAATTAACATATGTCTGCACGGAATGCCCTCAAACTCAAATTTCCTACAGCTACAAGAAATGTAGTCCCTCTGTTTATCATACGTGAGCACCCTTGGCTTGGAGGAAGAACAACTTTGAAAGTTCATCACATGGTAAACTACCAACTCAACTCCAATAGATTTTTGTTGCACATAATAACCATGACTATCATTCATTTCATTTTGAAACTCCATCCATTTCTTTTTAGTATACAACTTAACCATTTGTGTTTCTATTGGCCAATTTGTCTTAATTCTGGGATGCTCATTCATATCAATATGGTCTGCAACTAACTCATTGTGTCTCTGGTGTCTCAATGTCCTATTGAAACGGATGATAAAATCCATCAATGAATTCTTATTTGAGACATGCCTCTTGAAAAATGAATATGAACCTTCAGATCTCTGACTACTTGACATTCCAGCACAAAATACATGGCTAAAATATGTTGGCACCCACTTGTGTCGCAATTCATACATCAATAACAACCAATCATTTTTCTCTAAGTTAGCACATTTGATAACCTCTTCCCATGAATTCTCAAATTCATCAGGTGTTGTAGAATTTACAATGGCATTCTTTATGCTTTGATAGTAGTCACGAAAAATCAAAGGGTGCAATTTATCTGAGAATTTATTTAATATGTGTCATAAACAATATCGATGTATTGTCTGAGGAAAAACTTGGGCAATGGCTTTCGTCATAGCAGGATCTTGATCAGTGATGATCACGTTTGGTGCACCTTTAGGCATGACTTCTATGAACTTGTTAAACAGCCAAATAAAAGACTCAATTTTCTCATCACTTATAAAGCCGCAACCAAAAATAATTGTCTGATGATGATGATTTACTCCTACAAATGGTGCAAAAATCAAACCATATTTATTGGTATTATATGTTGTATCAAATACAACTACATCACCAAATAAATTGTATGCCATCCTTGATAAATGATCTGCCCAAAAACATCTAATAAATCTGTTATCCGAGTCAGTCTTGTAATCAAAGAAAAAAGTTGAATTCTTCTCTTTCTCAGATGTAAAAAACTCGATAAATGTTTCAGCATCGATACCCTTTTGTTCATCCCTTAGTTTCTTTTCAAAGTTTCTAATATCTCTTTCTGTGCAACCTACGCTCTCAGGACCTCCATACTCAATCTCCAATAATCGCATTTGTTGACAAGTTGGCACATTAGCCTCTGAAAACTGTTGAGTTAATGCTTTTTTTGCTACCGAAACATTACGATGTGAGCGTAGTAAATGTACCTTTGAAGGAGTTGAGAGTGGATGATTATGACTTTCCATGAAATTACTGACAACCCAATTAGGTCCAGTTTGTTTCTTGACAAGTGAAATCTTTGATTGACAACCAGTTCTAACTTCGCCACGTGTTCTTTCCTTTTTTTGTTGATCACTTTTTGCCTGTTTATTCCGTTGATCATCTGTGTGCCCTTCTTTAAAGCATATAAATGTTTTCCAGACAACTTCATTTGTCCTCTTATTTTTTTTTGCTATTTCTTATTCTTGCGCTAAATCCGACTTCTCGTGCATATTGGTTATAGAACGAAAATGTCTCCTCTAGTGATGCAAATTCCATCCCAGATTTTAGCTTTCGATCATCTACAACTTGGGGAATATATAGTTGCCCCTCATTGTCATGGTCTTCCATTGCTGGGGAATGTCAGATTTAGATGAAGTTCAGCTCTACATATCATCATATATCCACAAAAACATTATAAATCAAATAAATAAAATACTCTTCTTCATATCAGATCAAGATAAAGATCAAGATGGTAGAAATTAAGTCTATAAGGGATCCACAAGAACTGCCAAGATCAAGTTGGCAAAAATTAAGTCATATTGGTCATTTTGTTTTTGTGTATGAGCTAGCTAGTAATACAATGTCATTTTAATGTCACCCACATGAATTCATTTCCTGGTGTATTTTTGTTCGAGACTAGTATTTAAAAAACTAAACCAATCATGATGATTAAATCAAATTCAGATATCCATGCTAGGGTAAGAATTCATACAAGCACATATACATATCACAAAAAAAATCCAAAGAAGAACAAAATAAAGAAGCAAAACCAAGAATTTAAAACCAAATCCAGATCATGAAAAGAGAGGTCTAATCAGTGAAACAATAGTCATTAAATCGTAATCGAGGCAAAAGATGAGAGGGTGAGTACTTAGAGCATACTTTGAAATAAACATTAAGTTAAAACAGTGTTTCTTCTTCTTCGTATCAACACTTCAGCTCTGCATATCACCATATATCCACAAAAACATTTTAAATCAAATAGACAAATATTTTTCTTCATATCATATCAAGATCAAGATCAACATGGCAGAGATTAAGTATATAAGGGATCCGCAAGAAAGACCAAGATAAAGATGACAGAAATTAAGTCACAAAGAGAAGTCATGATGAATAACCCGAATACTGCTTAAAAAAAACTAGTGCTTAAAAAACCGAGATAAAGATGACAGATTTCCTGGTGTATTTCTGTTCCAGACTAGTGCTTAAAAAACTAAACCTGTCATGATGAATAAACCGAATCCAGATATCCCTTGCTAGGTTAAGTATTCATGCAAGCACATATACAGAGCACAAGATATTCCAAAGAAGAAATGAATAAAAAAGCAAAACCAAGAATTTAAAACCAAATCAAGATCACGAAAAGAGAGGGTTAATCAGTGAAACTATAGACACTAAATCGTAGTTGAGGCAAAAGATGAGAGAGTGAGTACTTAAAGCATGCTTTCAAAATAGAAATTAAGTCAAAATAGTGTTTCTGAAGAAGAAGGAGAAAATGCGTAAACCCTAGAAAGAAGGGCATAAGAAAGCTCACCGGGCAAGGAACGACGTTCGACGGCGGTGCTCAGAAAGCGTCGCACATAGGTCTCGAGGAGGGGACAACGTAACGTCGCGGTGAGGGAAAAACCTACTTGTTGCGGCGAAGAACGGCGTCCACCAACGCGTTGTGGCAAGGGCGGCGTTGAGGAGAGGAGAGGAAAGGATAGAGTTGCGGTGAGGATTGCGTCGAGGAGAGGGAAGAGTCGTGGCGAGAACGCGCCGCGGAGAGGGAAGAGTGGCGGTGAGGAAAAGACGAGACGAAAACAGGGGAAGGGCGAAGAAACCTGTTCGAAAGAGCTTAAAAACAATTAACAGTAACAAAATAAAAAAGAAAAGGTGAGGTGGAATGCCACAGTGGATAGGCGCGCACAGGAGCTCACCGAATGCCGCCCAACGTAACCGGCTTGTATATATATATATATATATATATATATATATAATTTTTTTTAATGCATGATAGTGTTTCAACAGAGACCGTATATAAAAAAAATTATAAAACACGATTAAAAATTAAACTTAATCGATGAAAATGACATAATCATGAGTTTAAGGCGGAAAATTATTTAAGAAAATTTTTTAATCAATTTCTATCAATTCTGTTCGATATTTTAGGTTTGGTAATCTATTGGTCGATCTAACCAATCAATTAAATCATTGCTACATATATAGAAGATCAAGTCTTTCATAGATTTTCTATACAAAAGATTTCGACGATCAAATAATTGTATTATACTACGAAACTTAATCTAGCATACAAACAATAAAACGATGAAAAAACTTAAACTTTAAACCATGAAATCGATGAAAGAGAGTCATGACTCTGATACCAATTGATGGTTCTTGTAAAAACCTAATTCGCATGAATTCTAGACCATTAAAATAAGAATTCAAATAGGAAAATCAAGAACATATGAGCATGGTGTTGGTTGCTACTCGGAAAACCTATAGGTTCCACTGTACAAAAATTTTGTACAAAGGTCTGAACCTTTTCCTAGCTACCATGTGTTCTTTTAAATTAAATTTTGGATCGCCTGCGGAACTTAACACGTTTGATCCAAAACTTAATCTATTTGTTCTTTTAGGTTTTGACTTGGATCTCCTGCGGAACTTTACACGTTCGACCCAAGTCTCCTTAAGTTATTAATTCCATTAAATATTAATTTCCATAATTTGTTCCCAGTACTGACGTGGCGAGGCACATGGCCTTCTTGGATATGGGAGCAACCACCACCGACTAGACAAAACCTTTTATAGAAAGCTAATATTTAATTTCCTAAAATAACTTTAGGTTAAACAAAGAGAACAATCAAATCACAAGGAAAAGAAAAAATAAAAGAACACAGCATCGAAAAAACATATTCGAAATTCTAGAACGTAAGCCTCTTGTATTTGGTATTATTTCCATAAATAACTAGCATGATGCGGAAAGAAAAATTACTAGTTATACCTTGTAGAAAAACCTCTTGATCTTCTACCGTATTCCTCTTCTAACCTCGAACGTTGTGTGGGCAACGATCTTCCGAGATGAGAAACCACCAACCACCTTCTTCTCCTCCAAGCAAGGTTCGGCCACAAAGGAAAAACTTCACCAAGGAGGAAAACCAAAATACTAACCAAGCTCCAAGAGATGCTAGCTTTCTCTCCTTCTTCTTCTTCTCCGAGTAGTATCCGGCCACCACAAGAGCTCCAATGGAAGAGAAGGGTTCGGCCACCACAAGAGGAAGAGAGGGAGAGGATGGCCGGCCACACCAAGGAACAAAAGAGGGAGAGAAATAATAGATGTTGTGTCTCATGAAGGCACCCTCACCCCTTCTTTTATATTTCTTGGCCTAGGCAAATTAGGAAATTTAATCACAATAAAATTTCCTCAATTTCCTTGACATGATTTTATTGAGAAAAATAAAATAAAATTTCCCAAATTAAAACCAATGGCCGGCCACATCAATGAAGGAAAAAATTAGACAAGTTTTAATCAACAATTAAAACTTCCTAATTTGTTTCCGAAAATTTTAAAAAATAAAATTTCTCTTTAAAAAACTCTTCATGGTTGATAAAAGGAAATTTCTATAATTTTAATTTTATCAACATGTGAATAATTTTTAAAGAGAAAATAAAACATCTCTCCAATCTACAAATAAGGAAAGAGATCTAATCTCTTTCTTTAATCTTTTGTAGATCTTTTACAATAGAGATATTTTAATTTTAATTCTCTTTAAATTATATCTTCCACATAATAATAAAAATTAAAATTAAATTTCTTTTTTAATTTAATTTGGTCGACCCTACTAGCTTGGGTTCAAGCTAGGGCCGACCACCCAATTTTATACCTAGGCCGGCCCTAGCTTGTTCCCAAGCTAGCTTGGCCGGCCCCTATTGGGTGGGTATATAAGGTGGGTATAGGTGGGTATAGAACTCTATAAATAAGAGGCTACGATAGGGACCGAGAGGAGGAATTGGTTTTGGTCTCCCGATAAAATTAAGCATCCCGTGTTCGCCCCGAACACACAACTTAATTTTATCAATAATAATTCATTCCACTAGAGAACTATTATTGAACTACCGCACCAATCCCAAATTACATTTTGGGCTCCTTCTTATTATGAGTGTGTTAGTCTCCCTGTGTTTAAGATATCGAATGTCCACTAATTAAGTGAGTTACTGACAACTCATTTAATTAATATCTTAGTCCAAGAGTAGTACCACTCAACCTTATCGTCATGTCGGACTAAGTCCACCTGCAGGGTTTAACATGACAATCCTTATGAGCTCCTCTTGGGGACATTCTCAACCTAGTATCTCTAGGACACAGTTTCCTTCTATAATCAACAACACACACTATAAGTGATACCATTTCCCAACTTATCGGGCTTATTGATTTATCGAACTAAATCTCATCCATTGATAAATTAAAGAAATAAATATCAAATATATGTGCTTGTTATTATATTAGGATTAAGAGCACACACTTCCATAATAACCGAGGTCTTTGTTTCTTTATAAAATCAGTATAAAAGAAACGACCTCAAATGCTCCTACTCAATACACTCTAAGTGTACTAGTGTAATTATACAGTTAAGATAAACTGATACCTAATTACACTACAACCTTCTAATGGTTTGTTCCTTTCCATTTTGGTCGTGAGCTACTGTTTATGATTTATAAGGTACTGATAACATTATCTTCTGCATATGACACCACATGCTATGTTATCTACAATATAAATTAATTGAACAACTACAAACAAATGTAGACAATTTGATCAAATGTGATTCTTTATTCATAATGAATGTTTACAAAGCTTAGGCTTTCAGTATACACTCCAACAATCTCCCACTTCTACTAATGACTAAGCTGTCATATCTTCTACCATACATCTGATTCTCATTCCCTCCACATGCCGATCGAAAGCTTTCGCCGAAAGGGCCTTAGTGAAAGGATCTGCCAGGTTATCCGCTGATGCAATCTTGGCGATGACAACTTCTCCTCGCTTCACGATATCTCGTATCAGGTGGTACTTGCGCTCTATATGTTTACTTGCCTTATGAGCTCGTGGTTCCTTCGAGTTTGCAACTGCACCGCTATTATCACAATAAATTGTGATGATTTTGGGCAAACCAGGAATCACATCTAAGTCCATTAGAAAGTTCCTGAGCCATACTGCTTCTTTAGCTGCCTCAGCTACATACTCAGCTTCCATGGTTGAGTCCGAAACGCATTTCTGCTTAACACTCCTCCATGAAATGGCTCCACCTCCTAAAGTAAACACATAGCCTGATGTAGACTTACTGTTATCCCTATCTGATTGGAAATCTGAATCCGTGTAACCCACAGGGAGCAGATCGTCTGCTTGGTAAACTAGCATATAATCTCTAGTCCTTCTCAGGTACTTCAATATATGCTTTACCGCAGTCCAATGTCCTTGTCCAGGGTTACTCTGATATCTGCTGACCATGCCCACGGCAAAACAGATATTAGGTCTCGTACATAGCATTGCATACATTAGGCTTCCTACAGCCGAAGCATAAGGAACTGCTTTCATGTCCTCTATCTCTTTTGATGTCTTTGGAGACATCTCTTTAGATAGAGCTACTCCATGTCTAAAAGGTAAGAAACCTTTCTTGGAATCCTGCATGCTAAAACGAGCAAGGATTGTATCTATATATGAAGCTTGGGACAGACACAACATTCTTTTCTTACGATCCCTTATAACTTTGATCCCCAGAATGTGCACAATCTCCTAAGTCCTTCATATCAAATTGTTTGACAACCATACCCTTACGCCTGATAATACCTTGACATTGTTGCCAATTAACAAAATATCATCTACGATAGTACAAGAAATACCACCACGCTTCCATTACACTTCTTATATACACAAGATTCATCCGGACTTTGAATAAATCCATATGACCGATTACTTCATTAAACCGATGTTCCAAGATCTTGAAGCTTGCTTCATCCATAAATGGACCGATTGAGCTTACACACTAGATGCTCTTTGCCTTTTCAATGAACCTTCCGTTGCTTCATATGGATGTTTTCTTCAAGACTTCCATTAAGGAAAGTGTCTTGACATCCATTTGCCAAATCTCATAATCCATATGAGCAAGAATGGATAAGAGTATCCGGATAGACTTAAGCATGGCTACGGTGAAAAGGTTTCCTCATAATCGATTCCTCTTTCCCGAGTATACCCTTTCGCAACAAGCCTAGCTTTGAAAGTTTCTACCTTCCGTCTGTCCCTCTTTTCCTTTGTAGATCCACTTACATCCAACGGCTTTTACACCATCGGTGGTTCTACAAACTCCTGCACCTTATTAGAGTACATAGACTCTATTTAGAATTTATCGCCTTGCCAAGATGCTGCATCTATATCTTGGAGTGCTTCATCATATGATCGGGGATCAGGTTCATGTTTACCCGGATCAAACCAAGACTCTCCCAAAAACATGAATCTCTCAGTCGCCTCACAACCCTCCCACTACGACGAGGCACCGTCTGTGGTTGTGTATCATGTGTGACACGTGTTGCGGTCTCTTGTGGTACTTCATCTTGTATTGTTGGTACTAAAGTAGACGTGTCCTCTCTTAGTTCTTCTAAAACAACTTTACATCTGGTCTTGTGATCCATTATATAGTCTTCTTCAAAAACTTGGCATTGGTGCTAACAATGACCTTCCGTCTTTAGGACTATAAAATAAACCACCTTCGTTCCTTTGGGATATCCTAACAGACGAACTTCTGCATGTGATTCTAACTTATCAAGATCTGGTTTCAGCACATGTGCTGGACTACCCCAAACCGAATATGTCTTAGACTGGGTTTTCGCCATTCCACAATTCTATGGGAGTAGAAGAAACTGATTTAGAAGGTACTAAGTTCAAAACGATATGTTGTTTCCGGAGCATATCCCCAAAACGAATTTGGTAATTCAATAACTCATCATCGATCTAACCATCTCCATAAGAGTCCTATTCCTTCGCTCTCACACCATTCTGCTGGGGTGTTCCAGTGCATCAATTGAATTCAATCCTCGATAAGTAATTCCTAAACTCTCCTAAGAGGTATTCGCCACCACGATCCGACCGTAGTGTCTTGATACTTTTACAGTCGTTTTTCCACATCCACCTTGTATTCTTTGAACTTATCAAAGCACTCGGACTGCAAGCATTAGGTAAATGTATCCATATCTTGAATAATCGTCATGAAAGAGACAAAATATTCAAACCTCCTCTTGCCCGGACGTACATAGGACCATACAAATCTGAGTGAACCAACTCTAACACTTCTTGGCTCTATACCCTTGGCCTTGAACGGCCTCTTGGTCATTTTACCTTCCAAGCGGGATTCACAAGTTGAAAATTTTCCAACTCTAATGAACCCAAAAGTCCATCGGCTATAAGCCTCTGAATCCTACTTAAGTTAATATGACCAAGCCTTAGATGCCAAAGATATGCTTGGTTCATTTCCGAAGGTTCTTTTCTCTTATTAGAATTAGAAGATGAGTTATAAATTTCCATGTTTTGCTTTGTGGAAGAAATTGGATTTAAAGTATACAAATTGCCAACTAATGCACCAGAACAGATAATCACTTTATTTCTTTTAATAACTACATCGTTACCAAAGGAAACTGAATATCCATCTAAAAAAAGTTTAGAAACTGAAATTAAATTCTTTCTAAAACTGGGTACATAAAGACAATTTCTTAAAACCAAATTCCTATTTCTACTAAAAGATAAGTAGACGTCTCCCATCGCAACAGCCGCCACCTTAGTAGCATTGCCCATGTAGACGGTAATTTCTCCTTCAGATAGTCGTCGGGTTTCTGGAACCCCTGCAAGGATTTGCAGACATGATCAGTGTCTACACACCAGGTCTGGTAGATAACACCGCTAAACATGTTTCAACAACTAGAACATGAGATATACCTTTGTTTTGGTTCCTATGAGGACGGTCCGCCTTCCAATGCCCTGACTGCTTGCAGATGAAGCACTTGCCCTTCGACTTCTCCAACTTTAAATCCCGTACTCTGAGATTTATTCACTTTCTTTGCTGAACCAACTTGTTTCTTCTTCTTCTTTCCTTTTGGTTTAGAAGTAGAACCATTTTCAACATAGTGAATTTGAGCATTGTGACGAAATAATCCTTCTTCTGCTTGAAGTAAGTAGTTCCGCTAATGAATAAACCCTTTTATTCATATTATAGTTCGGCGAACCGCCCAAAACTTCTAGGTAGCGTTTGAGGATCATATCGATCTGGTTTCCCATCAATTTCTCCTCCAAGGATCAGATCTCGTTCGGATAAGCCATCATCTTTAGGATATGATCCCTACTGAGTACCCTCTTGCATGGTGGTCGTCATTATCTTTCTCATGGCTTCTTGCCTAGAAGCCCTATCCTGATGACCAAAGAGTTCCTTGAGATTGTTCATAATATCATAGGCTGTTGGTAAATCTTGATGCTGATGTTGCAATACATTTGACATTGAAGCCAAAATGTAACACCGCGCCATCTCATCTGCTTTTACCCATTTCCTATGATATTCAATCTCCTCTTGGGTAGATTCACCAGTGGGTGCATCAGAGCCAGTACAAATTTATAGCTTTCACAGTAAGAACAATGTCTAGGTTTCTTTTCCAATCTATGTAGTTTGGTCCAGTAAGTCTATTCTGTTGAAGTATGATGGACAGTGGGTTGAAAGTCATCCTAAGAATCACAAATAACTTTTGGTCAGAACTCTAAATTTAGAATAATATTGATTCCTCAAACAATACTATTTTAAATTAACCAACACCTTAAAACACCGTGAATTTTGTATGCCACGTTAGTGTGGACGTATACAAATTCAACATTTGTAAAAGGAGGGTTTTATCCCATTAATTTTATTATCTTGTCAACCTAACTTTTTGACAAATAAAATTAATAGTTGGTATCTTTTGGTCACACAAATAATAGCAGTGACTCCGATGGGGAGGATACTATTAGATGTGTCTAAGTGTATACCATTACTTGACACTAAGTCCATTAATAAGATTATGCCTCTTCCGTTGGGGAAGATCACACGCTCTTAATTAACTTCCTATAGTCATCCAAAAATGGAAGTCTGTTTTAGTGATCCGCAAACAAGCTCATCCGTTATGGAGGAAGGCACTCAGAGCCAACGCGCAAGCTTGTTTGCATCACTTACAAACCAGTAATGGAGACCATGGGATTTATTTAAAAATCCCTCTCCCACTTAGTTATTTATAAATGAGAAATTTTAACTATGCTAGCCTACTAAAACTTGTAAACTAACATGCACACACAGCATTATATAAAAGCAATAAATAGAAAATTTAATTTTCAACTATTATGACTTTTATCTCTAATTGTTCTCCGTGTGTTGTCATCTCAAGCTGCTGCTATATTTGGCCACCGCCACCGGGTCTAGCTGTCGCATCCATCTTGCTCCTAGTTCCGCTGCGCCTCTGGTCCTTAGAAGGTTCCACGCTTTGCAAGATTCGATCCGCGACATAAATAGAATTTTACATTTTGATCCTATATTCCATAAAAGGAATGTACATGTATCTAGATCAAAAAATAAAATCCTAATAAAACTAAATACAGCTCCTGCTGTATTTTAATACAATCATGCACACACAGATAAATGCCCTTGACATGTCCAAGGGTCCAATCACACACATAATAACTAAAAGTCATAATAGTTGGATCCTACATCCACAAAGTTAGCACATCCAACTATTAACCTGCCTAAATTATGTATGACATGTGCATAATTAAACTAAATACCAAATACACAGAGGCAAAACCCTAGCTCTGATACCAATTGTTGGTTGCTACTCGGAAAACCTATAGGTTCCACTGTACAAAAATTTTGTACAAAGGTCTGAACCTTTTCCTAGCTACCATGTGTTCTTTTAAATTAAATTTTGGATCGCCTGTGGAACTTAACACGTTTGATCCAAAACTTAATCTATTTGTTCTTTTAGGTTTTGACTTGGATCTCCTGCGGAACTTTACACGTTCGACCCAAGTCTCCTTAAGTTATTAATTCCATTAAATATTAATTTCCATAATTGGTTCCCAGTACTGACGTGGCGAGGCACATGGCCTTCTTGGATATGGGAGCAACCACCACCGACTAGACAAAACCTTTTATAGAAAGCTAATATTTAATTTCCTAAAATAACTTTAGGTTAAACAAAGAGAACAATCAAATCACAAGGAAAAGAAAAAACAAAAGAACACAGCATCGAAAAAACATATTCGAAATTCTAGAACGTAAGCCTCTTGTATTTGGTATTATTTCCATAAATAACTAGCATGATGCGGAAAGAAAAATTACTAGTTATACCTTGTAGAAAAACCTCTTGATCTTCTACCGTATTCCTCTTCTAACCTCGAACGTTGTGTGGGCAACGATCTTCCGAGATGAGAAACCACCAACCACCTTTTTCTCCTCCAAGCAAGGTTCGGCCACAAAGGAAAAACTTCACCAAGGAGGAAAACCAAAATACTAACCAAGCTCCAAGAGATGCTAGCTTTCTCTCCTTCTTCTTCTTCTTCTCCGAGTAGTATCCGGCCACCACAAGAGCTCCAATGGAAGAGAAGGGTTCGGCCACCACAAGAGGAAGAGAGGGAGAGGATGGCCGGCCACACCAAGGAACAAAAGAGGGAGAGAAATAATAGATGTTGTGTCTCATGAAGGCACCCTCACCCCTTCTTTTATATTCCTTGGCCTAGGCAAATTAGGAAATTTAATCACAATAAAATTTCCTCAATTTCCTTGACATGATTTTATTGAGAAAAATAAAATAAAATTTCCCAAATTAAAACCAATGGCCGGCCACATCAATGAAGGAAAAAATTAGACAAGTTTTAATCAACAATTAAAACTTCCTAATTTGTTTCCGGAAATTTTAAAATAAAATTTCTCTTTAAAATCTCTTCATGGTTGATAAAAGGAAATTTCTATAATTTTAATTTTATCAACATGTGAATAATTTTTAAAGAGAAAATAAAACATCTCTCCAATCTACAAATAAGGAAAGAGATCTAATCTCTTTCTTTAATCTTTTGTAGATCTTTTACAAGAGAGATATTTTAATTTTAATTCTCTTTAAATTATATCTTCCACATAATAATAAAAATTAAAATTAAATTTCTTTTTTAATTTAATTTGGCCGGCCCTACTAGCTTGGGTTCAAGCTAGGGCCGGCCACCCAATTTTATACCTAGGCCGGCCCTAGCTTGTTCCCAAGCTAGCTTGGTCGGCCCCTATTGGGTGGGTATATAAGGTGGGTATAGGTGGGTATAGAACTCTATAAATAAGAGGCTACGATAGGGACCGAGAGGAGGAATTGGTTTTGGTCTCCCGATAAAATTAAGCATCCCGTGTTCGCCCCGAACACACGACTTAATTTTATCAATAATAATTCATTCCACTAGAGAACTATTATTGAACTACCGCACCAATCCCAAATTACATTTTTGGGCTCCTTCTTATTATGAGTGTGTTTGTCTCCCTGTGTTTAAGATATCGAATATCCACTAATTAAGTGAGTTACTGACAACTCATTTAATTAATATCTTAGTCCAAGAGTAGTACCACTCAACCTTATCGTCATGTCGGACTAAGTCCACCTGCAGGGTTTAACATGACAATCCTTATGAGCTCATCTTGGGGACATTCTCAACCTAGTATCTCTAGGACACAATTTCCTTCTATAATCAACAACACACACTATAAGTGATACCATTTCCCAACTTATCGGGCTTATTGATTCATCGAACTAAATCTCACCTATTGATAAATTAAAGAAATAAATATCAAATATATGTGCTTGTTATTATATTAGGATTAAGAGCACACACTTCCATAATAACCGAGGTCTTTGTTTCTTTATAAAATCAGTATAAAAGAAACGACCTCAAATGGTCCTACTCAATACACTCTAAGTGTACTAGTGTAATTATACAGTCAAGATAAACTGATACCTAATTACACTACGACCTTCTAATGGTTTGTTCCTTTCCATTTTGGTCGTGAGCTACTGTTTATAATTTATAAGGTACTGATAACATTATCTTCTGCATATGACACCACATGCTATGTTATCTACAATATAAATTAATTGAACAACTACAAACAAATGTAGATAATTTGACCAAATGTGATTCTTTATTCATAATGAATGTTTACAAAGCTTAGGCTTTCAGTATACACTCCAACACATGGATCTTCGTTTCATTGAGAACATGACATAAGAAAGTAAATACTGTAATTACAAAGAACCTGAATATAACGGAATTGTCATTGTTCTTCATGTAGAGCTCATCGATCCAACAATCCTATGGAAGAAGAAGGTTGACCTTCTAGAGGAGTTAGGGTTGACGGCGTCGAATCCTCTTCGTCAATGGGGTACGAAGAGACGTCTCAAATAAGCTCTGATCCTCTTGGGACCAACCCATTATATAGTGTACATCTATTATAAGCCCATAGATAATCATAGATGTGGACTATAGGTCCATATATATACTGAACATTTGTTATCATCATATAGATGATAATAGATGCGGGACTAAATGTTTTACACATACATGATCTACATCCAATAACTGAACCCAATATGCATAAGTTAGATCACTTTAAAGAGTTCAGATTGTATTTACATATGCAACTTACAAATAAGCCCACCTAATAGGGATAATTGTAACCAACACTTCCATGTCACCCCATGTAATTAATCCTCTCGGCTATTAGTTGTATCTTAGTCGGCGTTCATCTCGCCTTCCCTTGACTCAAAGCTTGATGCTGCAGTGGTCGGGGTTGATGGGCCCCTAAGACGCTCTGCATTGAATGCAGCGCCCACTTTAAGTCTGGTTGCCTAGTCTCGGAGTACTAACCTATTGCAGCCCCACCTTCGTCGTCTTCCAAAACTCCAACTTCCACGCAAAGACCTCGAGCTCTGCCACTAGCTAGAAGGAACTCGACCAACTTGCCGCCCCGCCTCAAGAGATGTCACGCATCACTCGGACCTCGTGACTATGTTGCATGCTGGCGAGATGAGATCACATAGAGCCTACAAACTCATGCTAGACTAGGCCACGCCCGGATTACGGCCTTGTCTAGATGTTGCGGCAATGAGGTCGAGATGAATATGCGACGATGGATGGAAAAGTTGTTTCGTCTGATTTGGACGGTGATAAGGTGATAAGGAGGAGCCTATCTGGCACGAGTCAATTGCGACGGTGTAGGTCAAAGTCAAGGCGGTTGATGCGGCGATAAGAGATAGTCCACCTGTCACGAGTCAATTGACACGGTGTCGATCAAAGTCAAGTTGGTCAACGTTGGAGTTTACGGAAATAGTCTTGGCCAAGGGTGGTTGTCTGGTTATCGCAGTCAGCAAACAAGTGGCTGAGCAGATCACCCGGCCGGTCGGACGAATGGACAAATCCATAGCCGGTTGTTTCGGTTGGCAAGAAAACGAGTCGCTCGGAACGCCTATCCGGCGCAAGTAATGACATTACATAGGAGGAGACGAGAAAATAAAAGAGAACACTCCGTCCATCATTAAAAATGAAGAAGTCAAGACAAAAAAAGAACACTCCATCTATCATTAATGCACGGAAGTTAAGACAAAGAAGTCTTCCTCTAACAATTAATATCATTAAATAAGGATAGATGAACGATCACAAAGAAAGGTATAAAAGTGTATTCCAAGTATGAGAAAAGGGAGGATCTATCTATTTCTTGATTACTCATTCTCTCTTCCTGATTTATTTGAGCGTCGGAGGGTCAACGCTAGGGACTCCTTCCCTGGTTTGGTTTTGTTTTATAGGATTGAGGTCTTCATCCTTTCAGTAGTCTCCCCCATCTCCAGCTTTCCAGTTTTCCTCATTCGGACAGGATCAGCGGTCAACGGCAGGGCTTAAGTAAGGTTCAGCCGCACCCGAGCGAGAAGTGGTTCATCGGTCGATCGGAGAGAGCATTCTTCGGTCGACCATCTGAGTAAACCAGTGACTGGTCAACCCGGTCGATAGGAGAGAAAGTTGAGCGGGTCAGGAGCCCGAGCCGAGTGGGCTATCCGTCCGGCTCGAGGTATGACGTTGGCATTGTACACATAATGAACTGATAAAATAATAAAAGAGGAAAAGATAGATAATTAATAAGAAAAAGAGAATACTCCATATATCATTAAATAAGAAAAAATCAAGATAAAGATGTCTTCCCTCGTTAATTAATATAATTAAACAATGAAAGATGGAGGGTCACTGAGAAAATTATAAAAGAGTATGTCAGATATGAAGGAAAGTAAGATGAATTTTTGTCCTTAGTATTTTCACTCTCTTCTTCTAATTTGAATATTGGAAGGTCAACGTCAAAAATCTTTTCTCCTACTTTGATTTTATTTTACAGAAAGAAACACGGTCTCCATCTAATAAGTGAAACTACCACCTCTCTAATTTTCTAGCTTTACACCTTCAAAGAAGATCAGACGGATAAAAATACCAAGTTAAATTGGATCAGCCTATGAATTTAGAATTCGTTTGTACATAGTTTTTTTCCAGAATAAACAAAGTAAAGTGTGTCACGTGGAATCTCTTTTTTATATCATCCATACTTTGAGATAAATAGCGTAAAATGATAAATCGGCAGCCGATTCTCAAAGGTCACCCACTAGGATTTAGTATGAGATAGGTTTTTTTTTTTATAATTTAGATATTTAATCTGATCATATAACAAGTTATTTTTCGACTAGCAGAGTAAATTAAAAAAGTACTCACTGAGATTAGATCTAAGTGGTCAACATTCTTAAAATTATCATTGAAGGAAAATTTCAACTGATCCCTAAACTACTTGAAGGACCTAACTGACACCACTGAGACGGGATGATTAACCACTGAGACGGGATGATTTTATAATTGACAGAAGGGAAAAGGACAAATTTAATAGAGAAATTATCATTTTAACTCCCTGTACTTTTTATTATTCTTCATTCATTCATCTTCATATATTTTTTGTCAATAATGGAGACGTAAATCAATTTAATTTATAAAAATACTAAATATAGAATGATCAGTAAATTATAAAGATGTATATAACATTATTAGAGTAAAATAATAATAAAATCATAAAGATATTTTCATTTCCATATCTTTTGATTTGTATTTTTTGTATATAATTAAATCTTCTCATCCTTCGATTAATGTTGGCACTGTATCTAGTGCAGATTGAAAAGAACAAAGCTCATGAAAACCTTTATTAAACGCAAAATAAAAATAAATAAAAAAAGTAAAGGATAAGATTTTAATAAGAGATTAAACTTGGGTTTAAATCTATTTATAATTAAAATTATTAAATTTAGATGAGACACTTGAGTCTTTGAGACATTTGAGTCTTGAGACACTTGGAAAACTTAATTTTTAATCAATTAAATTCAATAAAAAAATTATTCCTTTACTTTTTCACAAAACGATTGTGTTTCGATATCAAATAAAATTTTGTTTTTGTGTGTGTTTAGAATAAAGACTCTAGCTTTATTAGACATACTTTTCCAAACTTCCCCAAATTCCAACCCGATCATAGAGCGAGTCTAGCTTTATTTGGTGAGGTCAACATGGCCCCACCCAATTTTGATAACTTAGGGAAGACACATATATTCCAATTAAAGCTGGGAGAGAGGGCCGATCATGGACGGACGAGGGCGATACATTGCCTGAAGTGGAACCGCTTTGGGCAGCGTCAGGCCGGAGCCTTCACTCATGTCCACCTTCTCGCCGCCCACCCTGTCCCACTCGAAGCCCTGGATCAAGATCCCCAGCACCAACCCCACCACCTTCATCGCCAACCCTTCCCCGGGGCACTTCCTCCTCCCCATTCCAAACGGCATCATCCACTTCCCCTCCGCCTTCCCCTCCTCGAACCTCTCCGGCGCGAACTCCTCCGGCGCCTCCCAGATGCTCGGATCTCTATGGATCGAGTAAACATTCACCAGCAGCATCGTCCCCGGAGGCACGCGGAACCCGGCCACGAAGCACTCGCCTGAGGATTCGTGCGGTATCAGCAGAGGTCCCGCGGGGTACATCCGCAGCGTTTCGGAGACGACGCAGTTGAGGTAGGGCAGGTTCGGCAGATCCGATTCCTCAAGAAGTCGGTTCTTCCCCTTCTCGGTCCCTTCCAGGTACGCATCGATCTCGTCTCTCGTTTTCTTCATCGCGTTGGGGTGATTGAGGAGGAGGGAGATCGCCCATTCGATCGTGTCGGAAGTGGAGTCCGTTCCGGCTGAGAGCAAACTCTAATCGGGGAGAAATTCAATTAGGGCAATGTTCGATTTGGATCATGAAACAGAGAAGCTGAACTCACGGTGACGAGTGCTTTGATGATTTGATCGGAATAATGTTCGGGATCTGTTTTCTGCGAGGAGAGAAGATAACCGATCATTGTTCTGTTCATCTCTTCGGGGTTTTCGTTGCTGTTCTTGTTCCTGACCTCGTCAACGAGTTCCTGCAACAACTCATCTCGATTTGTATGGAATCTCATCATTCTTCTCTTCATTCCTTTCAAATCCAACCACCGGAGCAGAGGCACGAAGTCGCCGATGTTGGAGGCGCCGCCCAAAGCTAACCTCTCCTCCACCACGGCCTGGAACCTCTTCGCCTCCGCTGACACAGTGCCGGCTTTGTCCTCGCCGTAGTATCTCTTCCCTGCTATCTCCCTCATCACAAGGTTCATCGAGAACTGGAACAGAATCGGCCGGAGCTCCACCTTGGAAGCCTTGTCGACTTCGGCGCAGGCCTGGAAGAGGTGCCGAGCCATGGCACGGGCCTCGTCAGCGCGAGCGGTCAAGGAGGTGCGCAGACGGTGGGGGGAGAGGAGCTCGAGGGTGGCGAGGCGGCGAAGGTTGCGCCAGTGGGGTCCGTAGCTGGAGGATCCGAGGGTGGAGTTATGGTAGCTTAGGTACTTGCCAGAGGGGAGTTTGGGGCGGTTGGCGAAGATGAGGTCGTTGGTGGTCAAACACTCATCAGCAGCTACGGAAGATGAGACGAGGAGGGCGGGGCGAGAGCCAAAGCGGAGGAGGAGAACGGGGCCGTGCAGGGCGGCGAGGTTGGCGAGGGAGAGGTGCATCGGCTTCTTGCAGAGGTGGAGGTGACCCAGGAAAGGGAGGCCGCCAGGCACAGTCGGGGGAAGAAGAAGCTTCTTGTTTCCGACGAGGGAGAGGAGGCGGCGGAGGAAGAGGGAGAGGAGGAGAAGGCCGGCGAAGTAGTAAGGCAAGTCGGAGAGCTCTGCTGCCATGGCGACGTTGGTAGAGCAACAGACAATTCTATCATTTGTGGACCACAGGAATGGCAAATTTAATAGAGAAAATTTTCATATTTAAACTCCCTATACTTTTTATTATTCTTTATTTTTTTAAAATAATCCTTCGGCTCAACCAAATCCAGTGTAGCGGGCAAGCAGCGACTCCTTTTTAATTTATAAATACATTATAGTAAAATTATAAAAAGGTTTTTTTTAAACAAATTAAAATGAAAAAGTCTAGTTTAATAACCGGGAGATAGCGACTTTATTGGACTAGAAAACTGGTCCACCGACTTATAATATATATATATATATATAATTTTTTTTTTTTTTTTGACGGTGAAGCATGTGATTTCATTTTAAAATATTCAAGGAACATGAAATTCCATTATTGGGTTCTTGTTCATTTTCATGGTTTATTTATATGGCACGATTCCAAGTTCCAACATATTAATTTAGTATTAATTGGAATAATCGATTCGGTTAATTCTTTTTTAATAAAATTTTAATTTAATTTAATTAATCAATATGAAATTAATTTCCAATTAATTTAATTAATTTATAAATCGAACTAATTGAATGTTCATTCCTACCGACAGTTATTTATCAACCCGTTAAGCCTGGGTCATTTACCGAGCGCTAAGTTGATTGTTTGCTTTAAACAGCTGTCCTTGACACAAAGGTGTTAGGTGGTTAAAAAGATTAATAATTCTATTGAAATAGTAGAGAAAGTCAATAGAGAAGCCACTCCCCATCTCCGGATCCAAGCCTTGGTTCGCTTAGCTAGTGCTAGAGTTTACTGTTTGCTTTAAACAGCTGTCATTGTACCCAGAACATCTACCATGATAATTACCCATGGGTACCTTGGCACAGAGAGCATCCAAATACAAAATATTAACAAAACATCAAATCCAAATAATAGCCGAAGAAAGTAGCACAAATACATTTAGCATCGACATCCAAAAGACCATTTCAAAATGGAGAAAGTCCTCTACGTGGTCGGCGCACCGGCTAACTTGATTGAATTCAGCAGCTTTGAGGATGTCGCTTCCTCAGCGCCGGGATGGCCTGTTCGCTAAGACTAGAACTTATTTTTAAAAAAAACAAAAAAAAAAATAATTGGGGTGAGAGAGGCTCGAACTCTCGACCTCAGGATTACTCAAACAAGCTATGAGACCTACGCGCTAGCCAACTGCGCCACCACCCCTTTGCTCAGATTGATATAGGAATTTACTTAAATATATGAAATGAAAACAAAATGGACAAAAAGTTCCCCAAAAAAATGAAACCTAAGGCAGGCAAATGCAACGCTTTTCATAAATCCACCACAGGGCACTGGAAGAGGCAACACTGGATTCAATTCCCACGCATGATACACTGCAATATTCAGAGGGAGGGCACTTTCTCAAACAACAAAGATTCGACTCTCATGCAATGACGCATTCAATATTGAACCATCGAAGGGGCAGTCGAGGCCAAGCTCACTAATACTCTGTTTGGAAACAACTTAAGTGAAGAAATTGAATTGAATTCCATTAGGAATTGAATTCCAACAGGAATTCAATTCAATTCCTATGTTTGGAATGGATTAGTGAATAACAGAATTAAATTGAATTCCTTAATTTGGAATCTATTTGAATTGAATTCCATTTTTATACATTTATCATTTTATCCTCATAACTAACCATTTAATAACAAAAACTCCAGAAAGAGAGTGTTAGCATACCACTCTTGATTTATCCAAACAAAATGTAGAGGCTACTGAGGAAGTCGTTGATTTTGTTGTCGATTCTGTTCAACAGGTAAGAACTTGTGTTTGTTTTGCTAGGGTTTCAATCCCGCGCACGGGAAGAAGTTAGCACACGGTGCACGGGAACAAGCAGTCCGCAAATGAAAAAAATAAAAAAAAATTAAAAGGGACATTTAAGTAATTCTAATTCTTTAGGATAAATTTCCTATCTAAATCAGATGGATTTTGGTCTGATTTACTTTTGCACTATTTCATAGAATTAGAATTCAATTCTTGAGCGATTTCATATCAAAATTTTATACCAAGCAATGGAATTGAATTCCAATTTCACTAAAAATTCAATTCTTAATCTTTCCATACAGGGTGTAAAGTAACCGTTCTTTAAATAAGGTAAAAAAATATGAAGATCTGAATTTCCAATAACATGGGGTAGAATAGAACTTAAGATTTGGAGTAGTTGCAGTTAGGAATACAAATTAAGGGACAGCCAAATAGCACATTCAACCTATGGTGCTTACAATTGCACACACATTTCGTCCATAATAATTTAATAACGTTGCAGTTGTCGTGAGAATGAATCAGTAGAAAATGCAGCCACAGTGATGAAGCAATATCGATAATGCTATGCTCTTAGAATGGACGGTAACGCATTGGCCTTCTATATCTGGGCGTCTTACTGCAAAAGATTAAGAAAACAACGCAAAGATCCTGTCATACAAAGATTGCACATTGCACATCCGCTAGTCCAAGGACAATTTACCAACCCGTAGGGATAGGGCAGGGGGAAATATGGTGGCGGCATGTAAGGCCTCCTCGTGGAATATCCCATATAGGGATTGAATCGTCGTGGGCGAAACTGCTTCATCCCGGGGACGTTAGTCCGTTTAGCAGCCACCTGCAGAACACAGACACAAGCAAAACTGATGTATATTGTTTCAACAGACGAAAAACATCATATGTAATGCTGCATGACATGGATATGTTTACATCGCCTTACTTTTATTTGACGACCATGCAACTCCGATTCATTCAGTTGGAGAGCTTCTTGAACAGCCTCAGTTTCCAAAAATTCAACATAGGCAAAACCCTTTGGCTGACCAAATTTGTCTGTCAAAATAGTGACCCTGTTGACTGTTCCACATGACTGGAAATGCTGCTGGACTTCTTCAGGCGTACAAACATAATCCACCTGCATTTTCAATTCAAAAGTACAATAAATTCAAGAGTTTTCAATGAATATTTACAAAATGCTGCTACCAGCTGAATCCGGAGTATAATAATCACTAGTATTTCAACAGAACTTTCATCAGGTAGATTTGTCAGGTAAGGTAGCCTCAAGATTAGCAGATACTCCCATAGCAATATTTCTATGGAAAAAAAAAGGACAATTGCAACCTTATTTATTGGCTTCTGATTTCTGAAACTATAAACTATAAGTAATAAGTAATGCCATCTGGTTAAAATGCACTAGTAACATAATAAAAAAGTTTAACTTTGATGACAAGAAACTGGCTGTCTGCAATTTAGCATATTTATAAAAGCATTGTCTCCACTAATTATATTGGTTAACAAGAAGAGGTCGTGTCTCAACTAATGGGGGTCAACTATATGAATCCTATCCCTTCATGACGTGTCTATATGTGACTACATTTCTAGCATACATGGTTTTCTAAATCACTTATAATGATTACTAGAAAAATAAAACTTGAATAAGGTGCAGACCCAATAAATGATAAAATGAGAAAAATAACCAATCTGAAAAGATCAAAAACAAGAAAACTGCTATCCAGGAGTAATAAGGGCAAGTGGTGCAAGTCCAATCAATGATGATAGGAGAAAAACTAAATTAATTTGGTACGAAGTGTTCAAAGATAGCAAATAAATTCTAGACAAGTCAAGTAATTAAGAAAAATAAATAAATAAAACTCTAGCTGATAATTAAAAATGATTTAGGAGATTTGAATCACTAGTGAAATAATCTAGCATATGTATGTTCAATGAAGGGATACAATTCCTCGCTAGGTGCCTTACCTTTTCATGCAAAGGGCTGTTGGTGCAACATCCCTCAGGTCAAGGTTGACCTGGGTGACCAAGCTGAGTCTTGGTTTGAGTTTAGATGTTTGACAATAAGAAATTGATTGAAGAAGAGTCAAGTAGGTCAAGGTTGACTGAATACTTGACAGGGAAGTCCTGGTGAGTGAAGCCAGGCAGAGTGAAAGTTCTGGTGAGTGAAACCAGGTGAAAACCCTAGTGAGTGAAGCTAGGTGAAAGTCCTGGTGAGTGAAACCAGGTGAAAACCCTAGTGAGTGAAGCTAGGTGAAAGTCCTGGTGAGTGAAGCCAGGCAGAAGGAAAACCCTAGTGAGTGAAGCTAGGTGAAAGTCCTGGTGAGTGAAGCCAGGTGAAAGCCCTAGTGAGTGAAGCTAGGCAGATGGAAAACCCTAGTGAGTGAAGCTAGGTGAAAGTCCTGGTGAGTGAAGCCAGGCAAGGGAAAATCCAGATGGATCAAGGATGATCGGACATCCGGTGTTGGGAAGTCCAGTAGGTCAAAGGATTGTTGGATACTTGGCACGAGGAAATCTGATGAAGGTCGAAGTAGGTCATAGTGATGGAAGTCCAGTAGGTCGAGGAGTGACCGGATACTTGGCATGAATAGAAAAGTCTAAGTGGGTCGAAGGATTGACGGACACTTGGTGGGAAGTCTGGCAGTCGAAGGGTGACGGATGCTGGCGTGATGTACCAACAGTCGAGGTTGACCGGATGTTGGTTTGAGAGGCTTGGAACTTGGTTTTGGGCAAAACCAAGTGTTGGATCGATCGGTGGATCGATCCAGCGATCGATGTGGATCGATCCTTCTCTGGCGAGCAGAGCCTCGGATCGATCCGTGGATCGATCCGGATGTTCAATCGATCGGTGGATCGATTGGGACGCGGCTGCGCGATAAGCGCCGGATCGATCCGTGTTTCGCGAAGGCGCTGGATCGATCCGTGGATCGATCAAAGCCTCCCCGATCGATTGAGAACATTCGAATCGATCGGGATCCACCGTTGGCGTCGATAAAGGCCGCAGCGTTCATTTCCTTCGGCGTCTCTTCTCCGATTCACCCCAGATTTCTCGCCAGCTCCTCCACGGCACTCACAAAGCTCAGATCGCCGTTCTTGAAGGATCTTGGAAGTTTTCCAAGTCAAGAGGCGGATCAAGCCAAGAAGAGAAACTAGGGTTAGGGTTTATACTCATTGTAAGCTTGTTAGCTTGTATTTCTTGTATCCTTTCCTGTATTGAGTCTTGTAGGCTTCTCCGCCCTCGTAGTTACCGTAAAGGAGAGTTTTATTTAGTGGAGGGTGTGTGTGTTGGTGTGGATCCTTGGATTAGTCACCTCTTGTGAGGTGGATACCAAGTAAAACCAACCGTGTTAGCGTTGTGTGATTGTTTCTGTATTTTCCACTGCACATCTTTGAAGGAACAAGCAACGAGCAACGAGCACGCGACGAGCTATTCACCCCTCTAGCTACTTTTGGTCCTAACAAGTGGTATCAGAGCGAGGCCGCTCTTCACCGGAATCATCGCCGGAAGGGTCAAGCATAACAAGAAAAGCTAGAGGGGTGAAGAAGTTGGAGCAAATTCTTCAAGTTCAAGATTTTATCAAGCTCAACTTCAAGATGCAATTCCAAGATGGACTTGGATTTGACACAAGGGTGGCTCCACCATATTCATCCACGAGTTTTGATTCTTGGAAATCAAGAATTGAAAATTTTCTTATGATGGAGATAGAGCAATGGTTTGCTCTAATGGAAGGCTTCGAGGCTCCAAGAAATTCAAAGGGCAAAGTTCTCAAGAGGAGCAAGTGGAGCAAAGAGCAAGTCCAAAGGTGCGAGGCAAATGATAAAGTGACCAAGCTCTTGGTAAATTTATTGCCAAGCACCATCCTTTGCAAAATTGGAGAATTTGAAGATGCAAAGGAATTATGGAGCAAATTGGCCAAGTTTCATGAAGAGATCCCCTCCACTGTACAAGATCATGAAGAATCCGGAGAGGGCGACTCTTTGGAGCAAGATCAAGAGGAGGACTCCAAGGTTGAGAGATGCTCAACCTCCGAAGAAGAAGTTCAAGAAGAAGCTTCATCTTCAAGGGAATGCAACGAAGGGAACAAGGAGGGAGCATACTCCTTGTTTCTTTATTCAAGATGATGAAGCCTCCACCTCTGGGATTGAGGGGGAGCAATCCTTGGTGACGCCGGATCAAGATGTAGGAGAATCCTCTACATCCGGGTCAAGAGAAGAAGAGGATGAAGAAGCTTCTACCTCCACAAGTTAAGAAAAATCAAATGGAGGGGAATCAAGGTTCGATCAAGAGGAAGCTTCCACCTCCGGATCCAAAGGAAAAGATGTCATCTCTACAAGCGAAGGTATAAACATTTCAATTAATAATAAAAATCATATAATATGTTTTGAGTGTAGGGAAAGTGGGCACTACAAGAGCAAATGCCCTAAATTGGCCAAGAAGAAGGGCCAAGTGGCACAAAAGGGCAAGGAGAAGCCCAAGGAGACCATCCCCGGAACAAAGAAGAGCAAGGAGCACATTGTGTGCTTCTCTTGCAATCAAAAAGGGCATTACCGAAGTCAATGCCCCAAGGGGAAGAAGATGGTCAAGGCTCAAGGAGGCATTCGTCAAGGGGGAGCCTCCAAGGTAAAGAAGAAGGTAACATTTATTGAGCCTACCCCCTTACATTATGGTGAAAAGCATGATAGTTCTAACTTTTATCATTTTAATGCAATTTACCATAAGAATAGAAAGCATGAGGGCTTTAAGGAAAAACATGTGGCCCTACATGCCAAAACTACCCAACCTAAGGTTAGGAAGGTAGATAGACACTTGGGCAATAACTCTAAAGATTTTAGATACAAGCCCAAGAACAAATATGCTCATGAATCAAATGAAAAATCTAAAACTAAGGACTTAGTGATAGAAAATCAAGTCTTGAGGTCAAGACTTGATAAAATGGAAAAGACCCTAAAAAGGATGGAAAATATCCTATTAGGGCAAAATGAGCATAGCCTAGGTCTAGGAGCACAAAGGTCATCTAATGGCCATAGAGGTTTGGGATACAAACCAAAGGCTAAGAAGGATGTGCCCTCTTACCATAGAGTTCCATATAGTTATGGAACAAACCCTAGGTCTAGTGGTCAAGCCAAGAATACTAGGGAAGTCATCCCTAAGAGTATTTTTGCAATAAATGTGACTAAGACTTCTAAGAAGTCTAAGAAAGTCACAAACAAGGTCACAAGGGAGGTTATCCCTAGAGTTGACCTAGAAACTGTGACCAAGGCTTCTAAGAAGCCCAACAAAGTCACTAGGAAGGTATCTAGGGAAGTTATCCCTAGTGAGTACCTAGAGCATCCAAGGAGCATCTTCTCTACCCCATAGATGGGTTAGAGAGTGTCAACTCCGATTAGAAGGGTAGTTAACCCAACTTTGAGGAAATTGACACTCAAGGAGCATTTTCAAGGTTTTAGTTAACCTTTGAAAATGAAATGGAATTATTGATTACTCCTTGAAAGAGTAAAATGTGTCTAATGGTGAAAAATTGATTTTATCTTAAAATGGCACAAATTGGGAAAACCTTGAGAAATACCAAGTTGGGATTTTGGTATTCTCTTGGAAATTTAAGGCAATCCGGGCCTTGATTTATGTAATCACTCTTGAGAAAAAAAAAAAATGGAATATACCAACATTTGAGGACATGTTTATTTTCAATTGGCATACATTAAATCAAGGAAATTAGAAATGCCAATTTAGGCTTTGGCATTCTCTTGTAGCACTTTAGGGCAATATAGGTTTAAGGTGTAAGTTTAGCTAAGACTTTAAGGATACTTAGATAGTTAATCTAGGTATATTTTATTTATGCTAAATCTTGCCATGATTGTTTGCCCATCATATGCCATGACATCATGTCTAATTTTGCATTCATGTTTTATTATGAAAAATCCAAAAATACCATGTCATGACATTCATACATCATGTAGTAATAGGATATTTTCTTTTGAAAATTATTTTCTTTTGATGTATGCCATAACATAATCATGCATTAAGTTTAATTCCTTGTAATTAAGGACGAATGGCATTTAACGACACTTATTGACAAGTGACATCCTAGGTGGATGACTAATATTTCTAAAATGCCTAGATAGATATGCATGATCCCTAGATTAGGGCAAAAAACCAAAATCTACATCTCACAAAAACTATAAGGTGACTTGTATGTGATTAGTGCACATTAGATACAAGTGAGATGTTAGGATGATGAACAAAACTCAACATGTTGATTTAGTGCATTCTTTTGAGTTTTTAGGTTCATCAAAACACATAGTTATGTGTTTTCCCATCATTGGGAAAGCTAATGTACAAGTCATGTGCATTATGCCCAAGGAACATGATGGGATATTGGTTTTGAAAATGTTTTTAAAATGTTTTTGGAAAACCTTGGTGAAGGCTATCTTTTGATAGTAATCACCATTGAATAGTTAGACACAAACTTGAAGAAAAACACTAAAGTTTTTGCAAGTTTTCAAGTTTGTGTCAATCTTTGAAAATATGATGTATTTTCATAGAAAACTATTTTTCTTTGATAGTATATGCCCTAAATAATGTCTACACGAAATTTCATGATTTTTGGATTTTTGTAGAATTTTCTAGGGGTTTCTGAAGTTGACTGAAATGGAATTTCAGCAACTATCAGAGCTCCGATCGATCCATGGATCGATTGGAGTGCCCGAATCGATCCGTGGATCGATTCAGTAGGCATCTGCGCTGGATCGATCAGCCGATCGATCCAGGTAGTCTGAATCGATCAGTGGATCGATTCAGAAAGGTTCAATCGATTGGAACCCAACTCCAATCGATCCAAGTTGCTGATTTTGGCTGGGAAGGCCTGATTTCAGCATCTTTGAACCTCTTTGAGTCTAGGTAACCATTCCAAACCCCTAAAATACATTTGTATACATACAAAGGGTGTTTTCATGTGAAAACAAGGATGGATTGGTTAAGGAAGGCTTCATTGAAGTTTAGGTTGAGGTTTGTTTCAAATTTTGAGTATTTGAACCTCAAAACTTCTAAATTTGGGTTTCGAAAGGTTTAGGGATTCCAAGTCATTGTTGGTGCAATGACAGAAGTTACCACCATGTCTTTAGGGGGAGGGACTCTTTAAAGACATGAAAAATTATTTTTCATGAACCTTGGAAGGTGGTTAACCTTCTTTAAAGAAAATGCTCATGTATGAGCTTTTGAACTTGAAATGGGGAGTGGATATCCTCATTATTTCAAGTGGGAACTCAAGTGGTTAGATAATGCTCAAGGTTGGGTATTTGTCTACATTGAGGGAGAAGTTAAGGATAAATGAAGGGTATGGGACCTTCATTATCGTGTTGATCACAACGAGTGATGTTGTGAACAATGATGAGTAACTCTTCAGGGGGAGAGTCGTCAACAAATGGATTTGTTGATGTGTACCCAAAATTGGGGCATGGGTTGATGTGTGCCCAAAGATGGGTTGATGTGTGCCAATAGGGGGAGAATGAAAGGACCTATGAATGGGTGTAAGTTAGGCTTTCATTACCTAGAGGGAGTGTGCCCTCGTAGGGGGAGAATGAAGAGCTTAATTTATATGTTCATTACCTAGTGGCATGAAGATTGAGGCTATAGGATTAGCCTAACTTACATGTGGTATTGTAAGTGTTATTGTGGTATTGTCAAACATTAAAAAGGGGGAGATTGTTGGTGCAACATCCCTCAGGTCAAGGTTGACCTGGGTGACCAAGCTGAGTCTTGGTTTGAGTTTAGATGTTTGACAATAAGAAATTGATTGAAGAAGATCGTAGGTGGAGGTTAGGCAAAGTTGAAGTCCCGGTGAGTGAAGCCAGGCAGTGGGAAGTGAAACCGGTGAAAACCTTAGTGAGTGAAGCTAGGTGAAAGTCCCGTGAGTGAAGCCGGACAGGAAAACAGTGAAGCTGGAGGTGAAAGTCCCGTGAGTGAAGCGGTGAAAGCCCTAGTAAGTGAAGCTAGGCGGATGGAAAACCCTAGTGAGTGAAGCTGGGTGAAAGTCCCAGTGAAGCCAGGCGAGGAAAATCCGGATGGATCGAGGATGATCGGACACGGTGTTGGGAAGTCCAGTAGGTCAAAGGATCGGATACTTGGCACGAGGAAATCTGAGATAGGTCGAAGGATTGACCGGACATCTGGAAGTCCAGTAGGTCGAGGGTGACCGGATACTTGGCATGAATAGAAAAGTCTAAGTGGGTCAAAGGATTGACCGGACACTGGTGGGAAGTCTAGCAGTCAAAGGAGTGACCGGATGTTAGGCATGATGTACCAACAGTCAAGTTGACCGGATGTTGGTTTGAGAGGCTTGGAACTTGGTTTTGGGCAAAACCAAGTGTTGGATCGATCGATGGATCGATCCAGATCATCTGGATCGATCCACTCCTCTGGCGAACAGAGCCTCGGATCGATCCGTGGATCGATCCGGATGTCCAATCGATCGTGGATCGATTGGGGAGCTTCGCGCGATAAGCGCCGGATCGATCCGTGTTTCGAGCGACAGGCGCCGGATCGATCCGTGGATCGATCCAAAGCCTCCCGATCGATTGAGAACATTCGAATCGATCGGGATCCGACCGTCTGGCGTCGATAAAGGCCGCAGGCGTTCATTTCCGGCATCTCTTCTCCGATTCACTCCAGATTTCTCGCCACTCCTCCACAACTCACAAAGCTCAGATCGCCAGTTCTTGAAGGATCTTGGAAGTTTTCCAAGTCAAGAGGCGGATCAAAGCCAAGAAGAGAAGCTAGGGTTAGGGTTTATACTCATTGTAAGCTTGTAAGCTTGTATTTCTTGTATCCTTTCCCTCTCTTCTTGTATTGAGTCTTGTAGGGCTTCTCCGCCCTTGGTAGTTACCATAAAGGAGAGTTTTATTTAGTGGAGGGTGTGTGTGTTGGTGTGGATCCTTGGATTAGTCACCTCTTGTGAGGTGGATACCAAGTAAACCAACCGTGTTAGCGTTGTGTGATTGTTTCTTTGTATTTCCGCTGCACATCTTTGAAGGAACAAGCAACGCCGAGCAACGAGCGAACGCGACGAGCTATTCACCCCTCCCTCTAGCTACTTTTGGTCCTAACAAGGGCCACTGCGCAAGGGCAAATACACCCCCTCTCCCTGATTTACTCCCTTCCAGAGAGTATAGGGCCGCCCTAGAAGGGTCGCTAAGGTGACAACTTCACCTTTTACTCCAATGAAGGGATACAATTGATATAATTGACTGCCAAAAGTAGACTAACCCAGCTTGATGAAGATGATTTACAAATTTTATCAATTCAATTTGTCCAAACAAAATTTGTTTATCACCCTTTAGTGTTTTTATATCTTAATCATTTCTCTAATTTCACCTAACTGCTCCTAATAGTAACATTTTGTTTTTATAACCACACCACACTCTAACTTCTTGTGTGGATGAATAAAAAGAGTGGCGAGTAACATTGATTGATCTGTTTTGCAGAACTGCAGTTTGCAAAGAAAGAACCATATTCCATGAATTCCAGCGAAATAAAAGTTCATTTAGTACATATCAGTTCCAAACAAAGAAAAGTAGTTAGCTGATCATTATTATTAGAGACTCCTCACCCAGTTCAATCCTCTATCATCTTGTAAAAGTACATATTATGCAGATCTGTTTGGAGAGAAGGATGAATGAATCAATTTTCAGAAATTTAGTCAGCCAAAAAAAACAAGACATTTTCTGATTACATATCTACTTTAAGAATAAGTAGATGTTTTTTTCTTGCATAAAGGAATAGGTACATAGTATGTAGATGAAAACAATTGAAGGAGAAGTTTAAAAGGTCAAACGCAAGAGATCAAGGACCTCTCACCATATTGCAACGCAATAAGAGACTTCAAGGAACTCCAAGAATCAGTTGGCTCCAGCACTTAAAGTTGCATATGCGTCATGAAGAAATAGATAACAATGAGAAAGAATTTTTCACTCCACTTGCTTGGATTTGCCATTAACAGAAAGCTGTCAACTATCAAGCCTTTCCCTTAAGTTATCAGCATTAATGTCAAAGATACCATCCAGTTTGCCATCTCCATGCCTTTCCTATCTTCTGCGCATATAATTACTATTTTTTTTCTTTTTCGCTTTGTTTTTTTTTATTTCCCTTACCACTTTTTTACTATATTTTGTAACTCTTTCATTTTCTTCAACTCCCTCAGAATTTCCCCCAACTTTTTTAAGTACTCTTTTTCTCATTTCCATTTTCATCCCTTTCCATCAATCAATCAATACACAATCTTTTTTTCCAAGACTACAAGCTTAGTTAAACAAGAAGTTTCTGGAACCCAAAAATTGAGCATCAGACAACTCAATTCCAAAAACAGAATATCTGTACCTGCACATTGTTAGATGTAGAATTAAAAAGCATTAACCTGAATTGTCCAAAGGTGTATCAATAAATGTACCCAAGAACAGAAAAAAAGGAAAAACATGTAATCGATACTAGAATTAGTAGTTCATTCCAAACCCACTTTGTTGCAAAAAATATAAAAAGAAACATGAATCATAGGGTAAAATTACAAACAAAACATAATAAATATAAAATTGCAGGAGTTAGCTGACAGTAACTATGGGGATAAAGTTTTTTAAAATTCTATAGTGATAATAGGCTAAAGATATTAGAGTAGATACAAAGGCTCAGATGAATGAATCTCCAACTTGAATGAAATTGACCATTATTGGAAAGAAAAAATGTAGCTTGTATGAAATTTAGTATGATAGCCTTTCTTTGGTCTTTGTTACTGAGCTTCTAGAAGTTTTTAGAGAACTGATTCAACACTTCACTCTAATGAACTTCCTTGGAAATTTGTTTGAGAGAGAAATGAAAAAAAGAATACAATTGTCCAAGGAATAGCTACTGTTGGTACTTCAAGCAAGAGCATGCCCACTAAGATAACTACTTGAGCTCAATAACAAGGTCAACTAATTTTACTTGCAAAGACAAAAAAGCCATTCTCAAACAAGTTTTCTCCCAGGATGGAAGCAAAATGAACAAGGATCACCAATCTGTTGTCATCATTTCTCATCAAAACAATAGGCATGAAGTGACCATAGTGAAGCATTATTTTATGAATCAAATTAATAAAAAGATAATCTCTTAACAATAAGAAAACAACCTAATTTCCCTCGCCAAGACATAAAGGCACGTTTAAAAATGATTTCCATCTCAGGATCAAAGCAAAATAAACCCAAATTGTCCAGATCAAGATAGAGATGTGATGACCTCAGAACAGTCGATTAACCAAATCAATATAAAATATCCTAAAAATAAACAAATATTGGTTGCCTAAGAAAAGTAATATAAAAAGTAAAAAAAATAATTTGACCTGAAACTAAAGTCTACAGTCTAGCTTACTTTAGCAAAATTTGACCTCATATTTAGCTTGTTTGTGCTAGACAATAGACACTTTACTTTTTATCTGCTTTTTTCTTGTCTTTCATATGCATGACTTTGCAACAATTCAATCAACCAGCAATTTGTATTCTATTTAAGTTGTTTAATTAAATACATCCAACATAACAATAAAGATCAATCTTTTAGAAAAGAATTTTCATTCCATGGAGGGATGGAAATAACTAGAATTTTCATTCCAATTGTTTCCTTGCAGGGAATGAAAGGTGAGGGACCCTTGAATTTTACAACTTGATTTTTTAAAATCAAAATATGTTAATCAAAATAGATTTGAAAAAAAAACAAAATTTTAAGGTCGAATTTGAGCTCCATAGCACCAAACAGTGTTTTTCTGTTCAAATTCGATAAAAGGATAATTGGGAAAAGTAGGAAAAGTTTTTATCTTTAGTTTTCCCTTCCTCTCTATTTCCAGCAAAGGAAGCAGGTGAAAGATGTCACTGAGAAAATCTTTCTATCACCTTATTTCAATCCATAGTTCCTCCCCTCATAAGAAGCACAACATATAATAATTTCATTGACAATGGTGGCAGAAGCTTCTGAATGCAGATTGTGATGAGAAGGAAAATGATATTTTATAATAATTATATTCATTGACATATAATAATTTTGATATCACCTCATCACATTGATTGAGAAGGAAAATGATAACTATAGCTTATATTTCAAATTTAAAAATTCTAATAAATATTATTAAGTAATTTATATTCTGATATTTTATATTTAAAATTAAAAAATTCTAACTAATCTTATTAATTTATATAAACATATTTATATTCATAAATTTATATTTAAAATGTTAAAAAATCTAATAAATTTTATCAATTATTTAATTCATATAAATTATATTTATATTCTGATAATATTTTTTTACTGATTTATATTAATGTTTTTAACTAATTTATATCCTATAAATTTATTCATAAATCACTTTTCAGGTTGTCACAATTACAATAGCGAGCAATCCATCTTCGACGGCATCTGTCTATAAATACCGAAAAGGACAAATAACTATAAGGAAATTTTTAGAAATTTTTAAGAATTTTCTGGAAATTTTTCGAAACTCGTATCACGAGTTTAAGGGGATGAATTTATAGACTTGGGAAAAGCCTGTTTGGAATAACCATTTAGTGAGAGCTGATTGAGGAATAAACTTAGGTTTTGATTTTTCCTAAACCTAAGTCAAATTTTATAAACCTAATACCATTACCGTGCCCTAGCACTAACCTCCTTCTCCTGATTTCCTCTCCCTTCCCTCTCACGACACCAACCCAATCGTCTTCCTCAACCCGAGGACGACGCCTCACTTCCTCTTCTCCCACGCGTACAATAGCCATCGGCCCTCTCCCTTGCCTCCTCCCCTTTCCTCTCGCCTCTGCCCGATTCCCCTCTTCCACCCATCTGGCCAATCGAGATCTCTCCACCGTCGCCTCTTCTTGACCGATCGCTGTCCAATGGCTCTTCTTGGCTGTCACCTACCAATTCTTGGCCGCGAACACCAAGTGCTCACCGGGAGCGGAGCCGAGCGCCTTATCACACCCCTTTGGCTTGTTGACCTGATCATTGGCACTGCCGACACAGATTTACGGTAAGGTGGTTGAATTAATCTTGATTGATCTAAGTAGGATCTAGATACTTTGCTGATTTAGGGTGTATGGTTTGGTGGACAGTAGCTTCACCTAGCTCCAGCCACTAACTTGCGACAGCAAACTTCTCCGACTGCGAATCAGTAGCTGTACATCTGAGAATTTGGGTAAGTCGTTAGAATTGTTTCAGGTTTGGCGTAATCTAATGTGATTATGTAATGGATAGGGGGTTTGATTTCAGATTTTTCTTGTTATGGTTGGTTACTAATTGGATCAGTTGGGGATTGGATTTAGCTAATTTTTGTAATTTGAATTAGCTAAATATGTTGATGCAGGACTCTGTTGAGACGGCATCACAACGTGGAGATTATTTGATACGATCTTCGTTTTGATGTGGGTACCTTTGACTTATCTCTTTTGATATTGTCATTCTGATATGCATAATAGGTTATAGCTAGTAGTAATTGTTATGTTTATATTTGCTTGGTATGTCACTACTTGATACCCGTAGTATGCTCATATTATTATCTATTATGCATTTATGTTTATGCCTCTTGATTCCTGCCATGTGTATTTATGTTCATAGAAGTAAAGACATACAATGCATTATCGAGTATAGGCCTAGCTACTAGATATACTTAGCATGTGTTCCTAGATTTATTATCTGGCATGTGTACCTAGTTTTATTATCTAGCATGTATACCTAGATCCTTGTTATGGACTCGATTTTCCTTTTGGTACATATTATATGGAGGTTGATATTTTCAAGAGTTACATGCTTTAATGTCATGCATCATTTTGCATGATTGCAGACTGAGCGATTGGCAGCTCCTTTATAGTTGACCACATCACCAGTTACATGATCTGTATACACAACCACTCATGAGTTAGTGGTACATCAGGCAGGGTGTGCGCAGTTTGCTTTGTCAGGGCTCCGCTGGTTCGCTCATGGGTAGTGTGACTGCAACGTGGTAGTGGGCAAGGATCCCTCCTCTTGAATATGACATAGGGAGATGAGAGCTTAGGCTCCCCAATTATGTTTGGGGTAGGAGGATAGGTGTACTCCGACAGCATCCTGTCCACTCGGTCACTCAGAGGTAGTGATAGCAGAGTGCACGGTTGTCATAGCCCTACCCACTCGACCTCACCATCGCGTGTGAGGTGGCGCGTCAGGGGACCATGTCATTTGCATCATATGTATGGATTGCATTTATTGCTTATGATTGTTACATTTTGGTGGTTGTATATGATTGACATGCATACAGAAGAGATGAGGTATTTGGTCTGACGACCCTTGTATCCGGATAGGAGGTCCTGGTGAGTATAGCTTCTTCTGTTGTTCAGTTTTGCATTTCCTATTATTATTCAGAAGATTGTACTACATGATTATTGTTGATAGCTATATCTTACTATGCATGTCTGCTCGATACCCGCTGAGTTCTTGAACTCACACCGTTGATTACTTCCTATTTCAGGTTGAAGTCGTCAGAAGGTTCCAGTTGCTAGTCCCCACTTTGTGTCGATATAGTTTTCTATTTCCGGACTTTAGTTCCTTGTTATGTGAACTAGACTTGTGATGTATAGTTCTTGCACTCATGTATTCTATATCGAGATTTTTGGTATGTTGCCCATGTTTTCCACTGCGATGATTTTCAGATTTTTGGTATGCTGCCCATGTTTTCCATTGCGATGGTTTTCCGTTGTGCGTTGTGTTTTCCTCGCTGTAGTGGAGTAGGTTTGATATATATATAACTGCGTGAAATGTTTATTTAAATTATTGCTTATGCTCCGGCCGTGTTGGCCGAGGATTGAGAGACCCTGAGGGTTGTGTATTTATGGATTCAGATTGTCACCGGTACAGGGGAGATGTTGGCGAATTTTTCTCTGGCAAGGACTCCTCTGGGCGTGACACTGTCACTCAACTTGAATCCGGAATTCCTAAGAGAACGTCAAATGACATTAGATGAGAGTTTGGAATGTCAATTGATCCTAAGAATCTCGACAAAATTAAATGCACATTGTATGAAAAAACGATATCCAAGAAGTGTATAAGATCAAGGAGCACATAACAAATATACCTGGAAATGTATCTGATTGTCGAAAAGTATCTCAAGAAGATAAAAATAAGTGCAAACAGACTATTTTAAAAGGGAGGAGCAGAAAAAGAACAAAGTTGCCGAGCAGAGGTGATTATTTCTCTAGACGAAGAAGAAGGTCACGAAATTGAAGGAATAGATAAAATTAAAAAACCTCTTCTACTTGGCCCCATGGATAGATATGCATCGACAATTGCTCCAAAAAATGCAAGCTCTAATGGGAGTAAAGTGCTTCGCCAAAAAAATATAAATGAGACTCTTTTTAAAGAGAGAACTCAACAAGTTCAACAATATGTTGGGAGTATTGGGGATTGTATGGCCGGCTAGAAGAGCGGTTGAATAGACGTTACCCCTAATTTGATCACTTCCTACAATTGTTAGTTTGCGCAGCGGAAATACAAACTAATATGAAAGCTAAAGACAATAAGAGAAAGCAAACCGCTAACACGTTTCCTTTAACGTGGTTCGGAGATTAGGGCTCCTACTCCACGGCTATTCGTAAGGTAGACGATTCCTCAATCCTTCGGTGGATTAGCCCCCGACAAACTCCGGCTACTCAAGCAACTCCTTGTGGGTGGAGAAACCTCACCACAACACAAACCAAGAACACTTGGACACAAAGAAAACCTTGAGCCCTTAATGACTACTAATTAGGCTTTAACTAAGTCTAATTTCGTCACCTTGGCTAGCCATCCCAAGCTCCTTTTTATAGAGCTTGGGAAGAAACAGCAAGGTTGTTTTATCGTTACCAGTCAACTGGTCCTTGCACCAGTCGATTGGTGTCTAGCCAACGGCTCTTTACCAGTCGACTGGTGTCAACACCAGTCGATTGATCCTTGCCGTTCGGGTACAGAACCTCTCTATGGTCACTCCCAGTCGACTGGTCCAGTACTAGTCGACTGGTACAGCCCTAAACCTAGGGTTTCCTCTCCCGAATACATTTCACTCACACTCAAACCCTTACGACTCACTTGATTCTTCTTCACAGCTTTTACCTCTTGCCTTTAAACCTACTTCCTTTGGCTCTAGTCCCTCGGATGCATTCAAGCCTGCGACTCGTCCCTAATGCAATCCTTCACGTATGCCTCGAAATCGCTTCCCTCGGCCTATGTCCTTACTGCCTTGTCCACGGTCCCTCGGATGCTCCATCTTTCACCGAACCTGAAGCCATCAAACTGAATCGTATTTGTATCCTACAAACCTGCACACTCATATAGACATATCAAATACAAGAGGGAACTTAACTTAAACTCTTTGCCCAAACACCAAAATATATGGTCGCACGAACCATTGGGATTGCTCCAACAGGGAGATAGGTTTATGAAAATGGAATCCCATTCAATAATATTGATAATGATAGCTTCAAGCAACTAATGGAGACAGTAAGTCAATTTGTACCAGGATTCAAGCCTCCAACTCAATATCAACTTAGGGAGCCATTGTTGAAAGCCGGAGTTGAAAGAACAAAGCAATTGCTAAAAAAACATGAAGAAGAATGAGCAAAGAATGGGTGCTTGATCATGACAGATGCATGGAGTGATAGAAAAAGAAGAAGCATCTTAAATATGTGTGTTAATTGCAAGCTGGGTACTACATTTTTAGAGTCTATGGAATCTTCAGGCAAGGCACATATAACTGAACTTATTTTTGAGTATGTTGACAAGTGTCTTAGACAAATAAGAGCTCGGAATATTGTTCAGATTGTAACAGACAATGTCACTAATAATATGGTTGCAGCTAAATTGATGAGAGAAAAGCGACTTGGGATTTTTTGGAGTTCATGTGCAACTCACACCGTTAATCTCATACTTGAAAGTATTGGCAAGCTTCCACGATATAAAAAGGTTATTGGGCAAGCCAAGTCTTTTACCATCTTCATTTATGCTCATCATAAGACTTTGTCATTGATGAGAAGTCAAAAAAGAGAAACATAGTCCGGCCAGGAGTTACCAGATTTGCATCGAATTTTCTCACATTGCAAAGTTTGATTGAAAAAAAAAATCTAGTTTAAGGACCATGTTTACAAGTGATATGTGGGAGAAATGTAAATAGTCAAAAACAAACAAAAGAAAATTGGCTTACTCTAATGTGATGAGCATGAGTTTTTGGAATGGTGTGACACTTTGTTTGAAAAATATTTACACATTTGGTAAGAGTTTTTCGATTGGTAGATGGAGATAGAAAGTCATCGATGGGATTTCTATATGAGGAGCTTCTTCAAGCTAAAGAAAACATCAAGGTGGCCTTGAATAACATGGAATCAAATTATCAGCCTATCATAGTGATTATTGAGTCAAAAATAAAGGATAGACTTGATACATCATTACATACCACTGTATTTTTGTTGAATCCCTATTTTTACTATAAAGATAGTTCTATTGCTCTTTATGAGGAGGTCGCGATGGGGATTTTGAATGCATGGAAATTTTGCATGTCAATGAGTTAGATCTACATATACAATTATTAACAAGGAATTGGCAAAATATAGAGACAAGGTTGGGTTATTTGGAAAAACATTAGCAGCAAAAGCATGTGAAAAAAATAATGATACATTTGATCCATGTGTATGGTGGAGTACATACAGTGCTCACGCACCCAACTTACTAAGAGTAGCATTGAGAATATTTTCATTAACTACAAGTTCATCTAGGTGTGAAAGAAATTGGAGTGCATTCGAAGGAGTTTAAGTCTTTAATTAAAGTAAGTATTAATTTTTAAAGTTTTAGATTCATGTTACTAACTATTATATTTATTCTCTCTCTCTCTTTTTTGGATTCATACAAAGAAAAGAAATAGGTTGGATGTCAATAGATTGAACAATCTAGTATTTGTCCAATTTAATGCTAGATTGTTGAACAAACAAAAAAGAGAAAAAGAAAAGAATGTCGATGTCCTCACAAAAGATGCTACAAATGCACAAGATTAGATTGTGGATGGTGGAGAAGATGATGAAGTTGAACTAGATTCTGGGCTCACATGACAAATGGTTAATGAAGCAAGTGGAGCAGATGAAAATCTACAACTCCGAAGAAGCTCTAAAGTGAGAGAACTTCACGAGGATGATTTTGCATTCGAAGAAGAGGAGGATCATAATGATGATATTGAGTTTGTGTCCAATGAAGAACAAGTTGTTGAAAATTATGGAGAAGAAGAAGTAGAATAAATTTGATGTTCAGTTTGTGTCCGATGATATTGAGTCCAATGATATTTTATTAATTGTGTAATTTTGAACTCATTTTAAATTTGATGTTATTGTGTTGGAGTTATAATATGTCAGTTATTATGTAAATTATTTTATTACCGAGGAATCCGCCTAGCAGCGCCTAGTCGGGACTAGGCGCTAGGTGTCAGTCTAGCGCCTAGCGAATTTTAGAACCTTGGCAATATCCATAACTTGAGACAATTTAAAGGGCTGCCACAATCCTGAGTTTTATGTCTAAGCACTCACCAAAGCACTTTATAACCTATGTTGCTAGAATGCCAAAGAACATCACTAGATGATTGATGACACAAGCAGCCATCAAACGCACGATGAGCAAACAGTTACTGCCAATAAAGTGCTTTGAACAATAAACAATTGATTTGTCAAAGACAAATTGTGTTGGAAAAGATACCCAAATTGTATTGTAAACGATAGTACAATGTTAAACATTATGTAGGATCAAAGAGTCACCCGAGTAAGTTCTAGATAAGTCTACAGAAGTATGAAACTTACATTACCAACGTATATTGATCGAGCATCAACCTCTTCTTTACTTGCCTGACTCGCGGCTGCACCATCAGAGTCTGAATATAAGAGGGGAAATTATTATATTTATGCACACAGGTAAGATAAACCTCATAAAAACAATTATTCAAAGAGATATTTGCAAAGATCATGTAGATGAAGTAGATCGGCATGTTACAATAGATTCTTTTCTGGTTGCTTAACCAATAAATTATACTATCATAAAATAGAAAGTTTGTAACAGCAAATTCGCATCTTGGCATCTCATTGGGTGATTCTCAAGCACGAAGAATGCTATTCCTACTCTCACACCAAATTTTCTGATTACATAATTCCTATGAACATGCCCAGCAAAAAAAAAAATCTAGGAAATTCATCAAGTCATGGATACAAACACTCCACGAGATCGGAAGAGAATTTTCGACATTTTCAATATTTGAAATGGACAAGGAGAGAGATTTGGTGACCTTGGGACGCGCCGCCCATCTCCTTCTCAACCTTGGCCTGCATCTCGCGGAGGGCAGCGGCCTCCTCCTCCATCTCCTTGAGCCGCTTCTTCATCTCGTCCAGATCCTGGAACAGGACGCCCGAAAGAGAATCAGGAACTAGGGATGGTGGAAATAAACAAGAGCAGAGCCTACCTTGGTGTCCGCTTCTCCAGGCTGGGACATGTCGACGTCGGCGTCCATGTCCGTCACGTCGGGAATATCACCGCCATAGACCTCGTGCTCTTCCTCGTCCATGACCGCCGGCTCCTCCTCTTGGTTTTGGCGAGAGGAGATCGAAACAGCGTATTCGCTTCGGCAGGTACCCGCACGGACTATAAAGACATGAATCGACTCCCTCACACAGGATCCAGGCGAAGCAACCAAATGACCAAATTACACTTTTTTATTATTTGATTTCTTCGTTTCTTTATTTTTTAGGCTACGTTTGGTAGGGTGTAACATGTCTTGTAATATAATCAGAATTATATTATAAGTCAAATTATTTTATTTGTTTAACTTTAAACCTGTAATGTAATATAATCTCGATTACAAAAGGTAGTGAAATTTTGTAATCTGGATTACAAAGCAAATACTATGTAATCCGATTACATTACGAGCTCATTGTTTAACCAAAATTTGAATATCGAATATATCCCTAGTCGCCGGTCGCCGGTCGCCGGTCCCCAACCACCATCGCCGCCGACGCCTTTGGTAGCCGGCCGTCGCCGCCGGTCGCCGGCCAGACAAGCACCCTGGCGGTGGAATTTCGGTCGAGCGGTCAACCCGCTCGGCCCAGCAGTATACTTTTGATGATATCCAGTGATATCCTTTTGAGAGTTGGTGTCGTCGACGCCGAGCATGGGTTTCCAGAAGATCGTACGGCAGAAGCTTCCACTGTCACTTCAGAGATATGCTCGGCCTGTTAAGGTACTGTGTCAAGGACACTTTACTGACGAGTCTTTTCAGGGAAAGGTTTGAGAAGTAGACTCACTTTGGGAAGCATGTGTTGGGGACCGTTGGTGGCCGGCTGTCGAAGGGGTTGAATAACCTTACACAAATAAAACTAAAATACCATTCTCGGACTTTTAAAAGAACACTTGCATAAATAATTAAATAATTAAAGACTGAACTTAAAAGAAAAGAGACACCGGAGTTTACTTGGTTACAACCGGGGAGATTGTTAATCCAAGGAAGATGATCGCACTAAATTCTCCTTCAGGTGGAGAAGCCTCTTTTATAGCAATGTAAGCCCAGAAAGAAGGAAACTAAACAAAACAATAAAAGCGCACAAGTATTGTTACAATTTCTTGTTGAATTTCAATTGCTTATTATGTTTAGCTTCTTGGACCAAGACTATATTTATAGCCTTGGTCGAGGCGTCTGGAGGGTTCCAGGTGCTTGGAAGGGGATAAAACTTTATCCCCTTCGCAACGGATCACGGTCAAACGTAATCTGGTCAAAAGTCGCATTCCGGGCGCCCGGACCCTTAAAGTCAACTTTGTTGACTTTTTACGGTCCAGGCTCTCTGCTCGCCTCGGTCCAGATCTTCCGCTCCGCTCGCTTGGGTGATTTCGGCCAACCGAAATAAGGCTCACCCGAACCCAATTTCGGTCTTCTCGAGCAGGCTTCCGCTCCGGCTTCTCGTCCCTCGGAATCGTCGCGTGCCTCATTCTCGTCCGCCAACGTACTCATCCGCATCTCTTCGTCCCTCGGACGCACTAAGCCCGTCGGCTCTCTCCCGTGTCGACCTTCTCATTGGTTGGGTCTCTTGCTCCTCGAACAATCTTCCACTCCGGCTTCTCGTCCCTCGGAAACACCGCACGCTCCCTTCTCGTCCGCCAGTGTACTCTTCGGCAGCATCTCGTCCCTCAGACGCACCGAGCCCATCGGCTCTCTCTCATGTGTCGTCCTTCTCACTAGATGCGTTTTCCGCTCGACTTCTTGTACTCCTAAATTCCTGCACACTTAGACACAGGGTCAAAACACTACATGACCTAACTTAATTTGTTTGATCATATCAAAACAACTTGGAGTTCCAACAATCTCCCTCTTTTTGATGTAAGGAACCCAAGTTAAGATAGGATAAATCAACATAAATCAAGAGTAATAAATTTTGCATGAAAGTGCAAAAATTTGATCTACCTCTCCCTAGACTTAATATTTTCCTTCTCCTCCTTTGATCATATTAAAAAATGGGTATCACAACAACTCTAAGGGTTATAACTTTGAAAATTTTGAAGATTATTTTTTATATCACCAAAAAAAATTGCAATCATTTTTTTAAAAAGAAATTAAAGCAGAAAGAAATTCTAAGTTAAAAACTTTGCAAAAGAAATTTTTAAGTTTAGAGAACTTTGCAAAAAAACATTTGAGTAATTTTCAAAAAATGTTTGAAAAAGCTTTTTAAAGCATTATTTAATTTCAATTTAATGTTTTATCAGTTAGTCAATTAAATATTTTATTCCAATATTTGACCTTCAGGCTATGGCGAGACACTAGGTCTTCTTGGTTATTGAATCATCAACCACTTCTAGACAAAGCCGTATAAGGAAATTAAACGTTTAATTTTCTGGCTGAATGCGCCAAGTCTAAATTAAAGTTCAAGTAAAACAAAAATTTGGAACCCAATATAGGTTCCAGCCAACTGGATTAATTAGAAATTTCTTCGGGACAAATTTCTTTGAAATGTTTTTAATTTATCCCTTATGGTATCTGAGGTACCAATTTAATCCATAAAATTTTTTAATACTTGTATTAGATGAGCATGTAAGATTTTTTAAATTATTTATTTATTTTTTGCAAATTATCATTTTCTAATTTTACTTTATCAAACTCTTCTAACGGATAAGATTTATCTATAATTAATTTTAAATTTTTAATCTCTTTTTCTAATTTGCAACAATCTTTAGTTAATATTTTAACAAACTTAAATAATTTATCGGTAGGGAGAGATCGTACCTGACTCACCTTGTCGATCTCGTTATCCGTGGCTCCCCTTGAACTGCTGCTTTCTTCTGACGTAGTTACCCCTTCATCGATGTTTTTGATGCTCATTTCGAACGGGCTTGAATTGTAGTCCTCGTCTTGATGACTTTCCATTAATGCAAGTCCGGAGAAGGCCTCGATTTTTGATTCGGACGACGTATCGCCCCACGTTGCTTTTAGTGTCTTGAACCTTTTTGTTTGGACAGACTTCTTTCCTTTGTCTTAGTCCTTGTTCTTTAGTTTGGGGCAGTTGTCTTTGACGTGCCCTTCTTCATTGCAGTGGTAGCATCTGACCGTCCTTTTCTTTTTACCCTGCGGATGGTTAGTTTTTTTTTTAATTAAACAACTTTTTAAAGCGCCTTACCATCATTACTATTTTCTCGTCGTCGAGAGAAGATTCTGACTCATGTTCGTCTCTCGTTGCCTTGAGGACGATGTTGTGCTTCAGCTCCTTCATACTTGCACATCTCGATTCATGTACTTCAAACGTAGAAAATAATTCTTCTAAGGTAATATTTTCTAAGTCTTTAGAGATATAAAAAAACATCTACTAGTGAAGTCCATTTCATATTCCTAGGGAATGTATTTAACGCGTACCTTAGCGAATCTCAGTTACTTACCTTTTCTCCGAGATTCAATAGCCCGATGATGAGCTCCTTAATTCTCGAGTGAAGATGCGCAATTGTTTCGTCTTCTTCAAGCCGTGGGTTGGTCAGCTGGTTGCTAAGTAAGTCCCATCTTGCGAGCTTGGCTTCGGATGCCCCTTCGTATAGCTCAAGAAACTTTTCCCAAAGCTCCTTTGCTGAATCGTAGTTGCCGATCTTGTCGACTTCTTGTGGCGAAAGGACACTCAGCAGATGAAACTCTACTTAGCTATTTGCCATGTAGTCGACCTGCTCCTTTTTTGTCCACTGGTATTTTTCCTTACCTTCCGGTTCTATAAAACCAAATTTCATTATTAGAAGTAAATCGAAAACAGTTTTAAAAAATACCTGCATTCGCTTTATCCAGCTAGCGAACTCCCCCTCAAACTTTGGCGAGTATATGCTTGGTCAGGCCATCATCTTTGCTTCGATCGGCGGTTAGTCCTCTTGGAGCGTCCTGGCTCTGATACTACTTATTGGGGATCGTTGGTGGCCAGCTGTCGGAGGGGTTGAATATCCCTACACAAATAAAACCAAAATACCCTTCTCGGACTTTTAAAAGAACACTTGCATAAATAATTAAAGGTTGAACTTAAAAGAAAAGAAACATCGGAGTTTACTTGGTTACAACTAGGGATGTTGTTAATCCAAGAAAGATAATCGCATTAAATTATCCTTCAGGCAGAGAAGCCTCTTTTACATCAGTGTAAGCACAGAAAGAAGAAAGCTAAATAAAATAATAAAAGTGCACAAGTGTTGTTACAATTTCTTGTTAAATTTCAAATTGCTTATTCTGTTTAGCTTCTTAGACCAAGGCTATATTTATAGCCTTGGTCGGGGCGCATGGAGGGTTCCAGAAGCCTGGAAGGGGATAACACTTTATCCCTTTCGCAACGGATCACAATAAACGTGATCTGGTCAAAAGTCGCATTCCGAGCGTCCGGACCCTTAAAGTCAACTTTGTTGACTTTTTGCGATCCGGGCTCTCTGCTCCAGTTCTGCTCGCCTCGGTCCAGATCTTTCGCTCCACTCGCTTGGGTGATTTCAGCCAACCGAAATAAGGCTCACCCGAACCCAATTTCGCCCTTCTCGAGCAGATTTCTGTTGGTGCAGCGGGTCCGTCAAGAGGGGAGGGGTGAATTACCTGCAAATGAAAATACCCTCCTCCACGACTTTCAACTCAAAAATAATAGTGATCCTGTCCGAACCAGGGGTCAACGAACGCTGGGGATGTGGCGCTCCCCGCTGGATCCTCGAGTGCTCCGGCCAACCTGTAACAAAACCGAGCCGGGGGGGGTGTCCCGGCGACGGCCCTCCGACGATCAAGTCAGGCGAGGAAATAGATGAAGAAAGTGGCTGCAGGATGAAGACTCTCGTACCTTCAGTTGAAGAAGTGGAGGCCTTATATAGACCTCTCAAAGGAGCCTGGGCACACCAATCGAAGCAATCACCTGCTTTCGACCATGCCCAGGTGTGGGCCTGTCAGAAGGGCATCCCTAAGACCATACTGTTGATACAATCACCTGCTCTCGACCATGCCTAGGTGTGGACCTGTCAGAAGGGCATCCATAAGGCCATATCACTACTGTATCAACCTTTCCGTGACGTGATGGTGGGGCCTTTAATAGTGCCATCTTGCGTACAGTCTAATCATCATGCCTTTGCTGACATACCATATCCCGAGCCGAGCGAATAGGTCGCTCGGCTAACCTTTGTATCCTCGCCCTTATCCTGGCCGAACGAACTACCCGCTCGGCCCTTCGGTTCCAGCCGGGCAGACACCCGCTCGGCTATTCAGTCCTCCCGCCTTGGCGTCGGAAACCCAAGCCTATGGCTAGGTTATCTCTGGCTCCGCTCGGACCTGCTCAACTGCTTGACGCGGCCATTACCCGCTTAGTCAGCCCTCCATCCGTCCTCAGGCTGGGACCCTTCAGGAAGTGGGTCCCCCATTCTTACCGCCGGATCACTTGCCTCTCTAGTCGAAGGAGGCAGTGAGTCCGACTGACTGGACTATGTGTCCGAGCGGGCGGTCGTCGCCTTACCGTCGCTTATAATATCCCTTGAGCCGTTCGGCCTTTATGCCAAATTCAGCCGCTCGGCTCTTCGTTTTGGATGTCTTGGCGCTCAACGTGGATGTTTGCTTGTCTAAATCTTCTCGAAAATTACGCAAATCCTTTTCATTAAGTCGAAGCATGCGCGGTATGGGCGCATTAATTGCGCCTAGTGACAGAGCGCCATGTGGCTCTTCTCGCGTGACGGTGATGATCCGTACGATGGGACGCCGATTGTTTTGAAATGGACGGTTAGATGATGACCTCGTCTCTCGTGACCTGCATTCGACGGACGAGGCTGACCAGCCTCGTTCGCATAAAGCCTTCGTCTTCGCCCTTACGCTGCATTCTCTGTTTAATTGCGCGTCCTCCGTCGAAGGTGCCCACGGCTGGATTGTTCCGGCTGTCCTAGTTCTTGCCTCTTGGTGGTTTTCGACTTTCTGGTGATCCTCTCCGTTCATCTTCCCTCAATAAGCTTCTCCCTTCCTTTCGTTCGGCCTTTCCCTTTCGAGGTGAACTCCTTTCGTCCCCTTGCTTGCGAACTTTTATCTGTCCTCCGTTTCCGAGTTTCTTTCGGCTTCCTTCTTTCTTTTTCTTGGTACTTTAGTCATGGCGAGCACTTCCGTACCCGCTGTTGATGTTCATGGTCCCTGGTATATGACCATGGAGAGTAAATTTGACGAGGAGGGCGCTCGGCGTCTCGTTCGGACGTACGGGATCCCGGACGACCATGAAATAGTTGTAGCCGACCCGACCGACCGGCCCCATAACCCGCCGATCGGTACCATTTGTTTTTTTCTGGACCAATTCCAGGGCGGCCTTAGATTTCCTACCCATCCATTTATTTTGGAAGTTTGTAATTATTTCCGCATCCCGCTCGGCCAACTTGTGCCGAATTCCTTTAGGCTGCTGAGCGGGGTGGTCGTCCTCTTTAGGCTGCACAGTATTCCACTTGACCCCAAAATATTCCACTTCTTCTTCTACCCCAAACAATCCGAGTTGGGCACTTTTATTTTCCAAAGTAGAATAGGCTTCAAATTTTTTGATAATATGCCGACCTCCAACAAGCACTGGAAGGAGTTCTTCTTCTATATACGGCTTCCCGAGCGGCCAGCATTCCGAACCAAATGGCAGATCGATGTGCCGACCCAGCCGGAGCTTGGCAAATTCAGAAGCAATCCAGCCTACCTTCATGCGGCAAACTGGTTGTCCGGTCAGCGGTACAAAATCGACCAGTTGCTTCTCAAGGGGGTGTTGTACATTTTTGGATTATCTCCCGTTCAGGCCAATCTTCCCTACCGCATGGGTAAGGACTCTTTACTCACTTCGCCTTTTTTGTCTAACTGATTTTAATTTTTTCTACTGCAGCTGAAGTCATGTGGCGCTCCAAGGCTACTGATCATCTGAAATTGAAAGCCGTGGAAATTGAGGCGGCTACCAAAAAAGAACTCGTCGAGCGGGGTCTAATCCCCAGCCGCTCGGTAGCTACAGGAGAGGGGGGGACGCATTCCGCCCCTGAAACAGAAGTTACCCAATCCGCTTCAACAGAGGTTGAGGCGGATCCTATTTCCTCTGCTCCAGCCGAGTTGGGAGTCCCCCAGGCCAGGGATTCACCACTGGAAGTTCGGCGGAAACGTCGAAGGGACTCCAGCCTTCCGCCGACCCCAGAGGGCGAACTACAGGCGCCGATCGAGATTGCTTCGCCATATCGCACGCCGTCGCAGATCAGGACCCCCGTGGCCTCGCCCACCGCACAGCCCTCTGGCTCTCCTCCACGGACTCGTCGTCGCTTACGACGGTTGGGCGAGACTTCAACCATAGGGGAGTCCTCGGGCCAGGCGATTGCGGCTGAGGAAGTGCCGGCCGACCACCCGACCATCAAGACTACCCTTCGATTCCCATCGGAGGAATATTTATTGTCTGCCGATCGGCCATCAAGCCCCGTTCATGAAATAACCTTGACGGGTCCACTCGCCAAACTTTTCGAGGACGCCCAGATTCGGGTGGCCCTCATGACGCCTAAGCAGCTCGGCGATAACCACATGCAACAGGCCACTCAGGTAGGTTCATTTTTCTTCTTGTGCCCTGCTACTATTTGGTTCCTGATTTTATTATTTCCCTTACAGCATTGGGCCGAGCAAATCGCCACTAGCCATCGGCTAGCCGAGCTGGAGGATCTCATGGAAAAACTCCAAGTCTCGGGGGGTCCATCGGCCGAGCGGGGGAAACAAGCCCTCAAGGCCGAATAGAAGAAGGCCGCCGACCTGGCTACAGAGGTGGCTCGGCTAGAGGGCCAAGTCAAGAAGCGCGAAGCGGATGCCAAACGCGCTACTGCCCGGAAGAAGCGAGCGATAGCTGATCTGGACAAGATGAAAATTGAAGTCCGAGCCCTAGATCAGCAATCTAAGGATCTGGAAGCCCAATTAACTGCCGAACGGGATGGGCGCTCAGCTGAACGCACTAAAGCGGAGGTGGACCAAAAAGTTCTCCAAGATTCACTAATTACCTCCCGAGCGGCGCTCAGAAAGTACAAGGAGGGAGAGCCGAGTCGCCTAGCAGCAGCGCGCCAAGAATACCTCCGCTCGGAGCGGTTCGGCTCAAAATTTGGTGGCAACGTCTCCTCAACTTTCGCCGAGGCGGTCAAGGTCACCACGGCGTACTGGAAGAAGGGGGGCACCTTCCTGCTGACCTGAGCATTTCCTCTTCAGATCTGGCGGCTATGATTGACGATATCCCGGACGCCTTTTTTAATTTTGAGGACCCGGAGTGAAGCGAGTTCTTCCAAGTACTTTCTGTATTTCATCCGCTCTGCTGATGTAAAATTTTTGCATGTGCCGATCGGCGTAATTGTCTTCCTTTGCCACTATTTTTGTTTGCCCTTCATTGCCGTCTCTTGTCTGTTTGGTGCTTATTGGTAGAGTCAGTGAAGCTCCACGTGTTTCCCACTAGACGACCGATCAGGTCAATCAATTGACTCGATTTCCTTGAAATCGTTTAGCGATTGGCTATACTGTTTGCATTCAGTGAATGCGAAGTATTGGCAAACCGATGGCCGATCGGACTTAATTAATTTAGTACTTGCGAACGCTCGTTATTTGGCGTCCTTAGTTCCGTCCAGTAAGTTCACAGTCGCGGGTTCGGCGTGGATATTTATAGCCGATCGGCGCGACTCTCGATCTTTAACGACGGAGCTCGTCGGCGCAGATATTTATAGCCGGTCGGCGCGGCTCTCGATTTTTAACGACGGAGCTCGTCGGCGTGGATATTTATAGCCGGTCGGCACGGCTCTCGATCTTTAACGAGGGAGCTCGTCGGTCGTCGGTCTTCTGCTCGGGGATTTATAGACGTCGGCTCGTCTCTACGGTTTAACGTCTGGGCTAGACGGTCTTTCGCTCGGAGAGTTTATAGACGCCGGCTCGTCTCTACGGTTTAACGTCTGGGCTAGACGGTCTTCCGCTCGGAGAGTTTGTTCGGGCGGGCTCGGCGCTGGGGTTGAGCGTCTGGGCTAGACGGTCTTCCGCTCGGAGAGTTTATAGACGCCGGCTCGTCTCTACGGTTTAACGTCTGGGCTAGACGGTCTTCCACTCGGAGAGTTTATAGACGCCGGCTCGTCTCTACGGTTTAACGTCTGGGCTAGACGGTCTTCCGCTCGGAGAGTTTATAGACGCCGGCTCGTCTCTACGGTTTAACGTCTGGGCTAGACGGTCTTCCGCTCGGAGAGTTTATAGACGCCGGCTCGTCTCTACGGTTTAACGTCTGGGCTAGACGGTCTTCCGCTCGGAGAGTTTATAGACGCCGGCTCGTCTCTACGGTTTAACGTCTGGGCTAGACGGCGCGGATATTTATAGCCGGTCGGCGCGGCTCTCGATCTTTAACGACGGAGCTCGTCGGCCTTTCAAGGCTAACTCCTTACCAGGTCGAGCGACCTTGGCCTTCGTATCATATCCCGCGCTAGAACAATATTTATGTCCGGCCGAACAGCACGGGTCATTCGCTTACGAGTAAATATATACACCTCCTGGCCGATCGGCTCGAGGGCCTTCGCTTTTTTGAGCATTTTGCATGAATAATTTACCTCCGGCCGAGCGGCTCGGGGCCTTCGTTTTTTCGTTGACGATGCCATATATTTGTTCTCTTGATTTTTCATTTCTGCATTTCAAGTATTCAGTCGAAAAAAATACACAGGATGATTTACATTGGCACACCTTTCACCCCACCCGGTAAGGCTGGAGATGGTTTGCGCTCCACGGCCTATCTAGCTGCCGACCGTCCTCATCCTCCAAATAATACGCGCCCGAGCGGAGCTTTTCGATGATTTTGAAGGGGCATGCCCACGGAGCTTCAAGCTTGCCGACGTCGCCGACCGGCTTGACTTTCTTCCAGACAAGATCGCCGACCTGGAATGATCTGGGAATGACGCGCCGGTTGTAGTTTTGCTTCATCCGTTGACGGTACGCCATCAGCCGAACGGATGCCTTGGCCCGCTCCTCATCAACCAAATCCAGCTCCATGTTCCTCCGCTCGGCGTTGCCTTCATCGTAACATTGGACCCGGACGGACTCGACGCCGACTTCAACCGGAATGACCGCTTCGCCGCCGTACACTAGATGAAAAGGTGTGACGCCCGTTCCTTCCTTAGGAGTCGTTCGGATGGCCCATAAAACGCCCGGCACTTCATCCGGCCAACTTCCTCCCAAGTGGTCGAGCCGAGCGCGCAGAATACGGAGAATTTCCCGATTGGCTACTTCGGCTTGACCGTTGCTTTGGGGGTAAGCCACGGACGTGAAGTGTTGCTCGATGCCGTAGCTTTTGCACCAATCTTCTAGCACCTTCCCTGTGAATTGCCGCCCATTGTCGGAAACCAATCGGCGAGGGATACCGAACCTACAGATGATGTGTTGCCAGATGAATTTTTTGACCATCTGTTCGGTGATCCTGGCTAGTGGCTCGGCCTCCACCCACTTGGAAAAATAATCGACCGCCACCAGCAAAAATTTCCTCTGCCCGGTCGCCATCGGAAATGGACCCACAATATCCATTCCCCATTGATCGAACGGACACGAAACGGTTGATGCCTTCATCTCCTCTGCCGGTAGGTGGGAGAAGTTGTGATACTTCTGGCACGAAAGGCACGTCGCGATGGTCCGAGCGGCGTCTGCTTGCAGGGTTGGCCAAAAGTATCCGGCCAACAGGATCTTCTTAGCCGGTGATCGTCCGCCCGGATGCCCTCCGCACGATCCTTGATGTACTTCTTGGAGAATGTGGTCGTCCTCCGAGCTCACGCATTTCAACAGCGGCGAGAGAAAGCCTTTTTGTAAAGTTGATCGCCGATGAGTGTGAACCGACCGGCTCTTCTTCTCAGCAACTGGGCTTCATTCCGGTCAGCTGATGTAGCTCCCGAGCGGAGGAACTCTATGATGGGTGCCCTCCAGTCGCTTGGAAATGTGAGGCTTTCCATCCGGTCGACATGCGCCACCAGCAATACTTTTTCAATTGGTTGCTGAATGGCGACCGGCGTTATAAAACTTGCTAGTTTGGCCAACTCATCGGCTGCCTGGTTCTCCGTTCGGGGAATCTTCTGAATAAGAACCTCTCGGAAAGTAGCTTTAAGTTTTTCAAAGGCCTCAACGTAGAGTTTAAGCCGAACGCTGTTGATCTCAAAGGTGCCAGAAAGTTGCTGAGCGGCCAACTGTGAATCCGAATAGAGAGTCACCCGACCGGCTCCCACATGCCGTGCTGCCTGCAATCCGGCTATGAGGGCCTCATACTCTGCTTCATTGTTGGTGGCTTTGTAGTCCAGCAGGACGGATAGGTGCATCTTTTCTTCTTGGGGTGATAGCAGCAATATTCCAATCCCACTTCCGAGCCGAGTGGAAGACCCATCCACATATATTTTCCACATAGCTTCCGGCTCTAGCCTTTGCACTTCGGTCACAAAATCAGCCAAGGATTGTGCTTTGATCGCCGAGCGGGGCTGGTATTGGATGTCAAATTCACTTAGTTCTGTCGTCCACTTGATGAGCCGTCCGGGCGCTTCTGGATTCAACAGTACTCTTCCTAGTGGACTGTTCGTCCGGACAATGATGGTGTGAGCCAAGAAATATGGTCGAAGGCGCCGAGCGGCTAGAACCAAAGCAAAGGCCAACTTCTCGAGCCCAGTGTAACGAGATTCGACATCTTTTAAAATGTGGCTCAGAAAATACACCGGCTGTTCCTCGCCGCTGGACCTTACAAGTGCCGAGCCTACAACATGCTCAGTTGAAGACAGATAAATATAAAATGACTCACCCCCGATCGGCTTGGCTAGTATAGGCAGAGAATTAAGATATGTCTTCAATTCTTCGAATGCTCGGTCGCATTCCTCGTCCCAGTGAAATTTAATGGCCTTGCGTAAAATTTTGAAGAAAGGGAGGCTCCGGTCGGCAGTTTTGGAGATGAATCGGGACAATGCGGTTATCCGACCGGTCAAACGCTGCACTTCCCTTGTATTTCTTGGAGGCGGCATGTCTTGTAGAGCTTTCACCTTGCTGGGATTAGCTTCAATTCCCCGCTCGGTCACTATATACCCCAAGAAACGCCCTCCTTTTGCTCCGAACAGGCACTTCTGGGGATTTAGCTTGACTCCATATTTGCGTAGCGTTCGGAAGGTTTCTTCCATGTCCTTGAAGAGATCGGCCGTTCGGACTGATTTGATAAGAATGTCGTCCACATAGACTTCCAGATTCCGCCCGATCTGCTCCCTGAACACTTTGTTCATCAAGCGTTGATAGGTGGTCCGAACGGCATCACATTATAGCAATATGTGCCGTCGACCGTTACGAAGCTTACTTTTTCTTGATCTTCCCGGGCGAGCGGCACTTGATGATAGCCTTGGTAGGCGTCGAGCATACAAATCAATTCGCAGCCGGCCGTAGAGTCCACCAGCTGATCTATCCGGGGCAGAGGATAAAAGTCCTTGGGGCATGCTTTGTTCAAGTCCCGAAAATCAATGCAGACTCTCCACTTGCCGCCCGACTTGGAGACTAATATTACGTTAGCCAACCAACTCGGAAACTGTACTTCTCATATATGGCCGGCTTCCAGAAGCTTCTCGACCTCCGCCCGGATGATGGAGTTCTGCTCGGCACTGAAATCTCTTTTTCTCTGCTTTATCGGCCGAGCGTCCGGTCGAACATGCAACTCATGCTGCGCTATGCTCGGCAAAATTCCGGGCAACTCATGTGTCGACCAGACGAATACATCATGATTTCGTCGGAGGCATTGGATCAGCTCCTCCTTCTGCTTCTCCTCCAGATCAGAGGCAACAAAAGTCGTGGCCTCCGATCGGGTCGGGTGAATCTGCACTTCCTCTTTTTCTTCATAAATTAAAGAGGGTGGCTTTTCAGTGATGACATTTACCTCGATTCGAGGCGCCTTCCGAGCGGGGTTGGATTCTGCTCGGACCATCTCGATGTAGCATCGCCGAGCTGCTAACTGATCTCCCCGTACTTCTCCCACCTTGTCTTCGACGGGGAACTTCATCTTCTGGTGGAAGGTTGAGACGACCGCTCGGAATTCGCCGAGCGCCGGTCGTCCCAAAATGACGTTGTAGGACGAGGGAGAGTCGACCACCACGAAATTTATTGTCCTGGTCCTCCTGAGCGGCTCCTCTCCCAGCGAGGTAGCCAGCCGGATCTGCCCGACCGGCTGAACTTCGTTACCAGTAAACCCGTAGAGAGGGGTTGTCATGGGAAGCAGCTCGGCTCGATCAATTTGCAGCTGGTCAAACGCCTTCTTGAACATGATGTTGACCGAACTCCCTGTGTCAACAAATATGCGGTGAATAGTGTAATTTGCTATTACCGCTTTAATGAGCAGAGCGTCGTCGTGGGGCACTTCAACTCCTTCTAAGTCCCCGGGCCCGAAAGTGATTTTCGGTCCACTTGGCCGCTCTTGGCTGCAACCGACTGCGTGGATCTGGAGCTGTCGGACGCCCGCCTTTCTGGCTCGATTGGAGTCTCCTCCGGTCGGCCCACCAACAATAATGTTGATCTCGCCCCGGGAAGTATTGCTCCTATTTTCCTCTTCCCGAGTGGACGGTCTGGACCGTTCTCTGGACGCCCGGCGATTCTCCTGTCTTGGAGATCGGTGCCGATCGGGCGTCTGTTGATGTCGCCTCTCGGCGCGGGTCCGGTCGGCTTCATGGGTCCTTTGTCTTCTGTCGATGGGAGGAGACCGTCGTTCGGCATTCCTGGGAACGGGATTAGCCACGAAGGGAAGATTTCGACAATCCCTCGTGTTGTGCGTATCCGTCCGGTGGAAGGAGCAGAACATAGGGGTCTATCTCTTCTTTGACTTGGGCCGAGCGGCAGCCACCTCTTGTACGTGTGATCTGGCGTGGGAGGATCGGATTGCTTCGGCCCTCGGTCCTCTGGGCGGCTGATGAGCGGCGTGCTGTTTCCGTTCGGCATGAATAGGTGCCCGCTCGGTTGGAGTTTCCTTTTTCCGGGCGACTTGCGCTTCTTCCACGTTTATGTATTCGTTGGCCTGTTGTAGCATGTGATCATAATCTCGGGGCGGCTTTCGGATGAGCGACCGGAAGAAGTCCCCATCCACTAGGCCTTGTGTGAAGGCATTCATCATGGTCTCCGATGTGGCCGTTGGAATATCCATCACCACTTGGTTGAATCGCTGGATATAAGCTCGGAGCGATTCACGGGCTTCTTGCTTGATAGCGAACAGACAAACGCTAGTTTTTTGATATCGCCGACTGCTTGCAAAGTGGTGGAGGAAAGCCGTTCGGAAGTCTTTGAAGCTGGTGATAGATTCGTCCGGCAGCCTCCGAAACCACCGTTGAGCCGATCCCGAGAGAGTGGTAAGAAAAACTCGGCATTTTACTCCATCTGTGTATTGATGGAGCGTAGCTGTGTTATCAAACTTACCCAGATGATCATCCGGGTCTGTTGTTCCATTGTACTTGCCGATCGTCGGAGGCACGTAATGCTTGGGCAGAGGGTCTCGTAGAATAGCCTCCGAAAATTGACGATTGATCCGCTCGAGAGATGAGTCCGCTCGGGGGGCTTTCCCCTTTCTGTCATCTCGCCTAGGCATCTCGTCTGAAGAAGATCCTCTATCTCTTCGAGCTGGTACGGCTTCAGGGGTGCGAAATAAGGCTCGATGGAATGCGACGGTGGCTGGAGGTGCTTCCGCTCGGCCACCCGACGCAGACATTGCTTGTTGCTCAGGCCGCTCGGCTACTGCTTTCTGTTTTTGCTCCACAAGTTTGGCGGCCCTTATCTCGACCAGAGCGTCGAGTTCTTCCGTGGAAAGTGTCACCGTGTGTTGTCGTCCAGTCTCGTCCATTGTTCCCGTTCGGATGCAGGAGCTTTCCCACAGACGGCACCAAATTGATCCTGTCCGAACCAGGGGTCAACGAACGCTGGGGATGTGGCGCTCCCCGCTGGATCCTCGAGTGCTCCGGCCAACCTGCAACAAAACCGAGCCGGGGGGGTGTCCCGGCGACGGCCCTCCGACGATCAAGTCAGGCGAGGAAATAGATGAAGAAAGTGGCTGCAGGATGAAGACTCTCGTACCTTCGGTTGAAGAAGTGGAGGCCTTATATAGACCTCTCAAAGGAGCCTGGGCACACCAATCGAAGCAATCACCTGCTTTCGACCATGCCCAGGTGTGGGCCTGTCAGAAGGGCATCCCTAAGACCATACTGTTGATACAATCACCTGCTCTCGACCATGCCTAGGTGTGGACCTGTCAGAAGGGCATCCATAAGGCCATATCACTACTGTATCAACCTTTCCGTGACGTGATGGTGGGGCCTTTAATAGTGCCATCTTGCGTACAGTCTAATCATCATGCCTTTGCTGACATACCATATCCCGAGCCGAGCGAATAGGTCGCTCGGCTAACCTTTGTATCCTCGCCCTTATCCTGGCCGAACGAACTACCCGCTCGGCCCTTCGGTTCCAGCCGGGCAGACACCCGCTCGGCTATTCAGTCCTCCCGCCTTGGCGTCGGAAACCCAAGCCTATAGCTAGGTTATCTCTGGCTCCGCTCGGACCTGCTCAACTGCTTGACGCGGCCATTACCCGCTTAGTCAGCCCTCCATCCGTCCTCAGGTTGGGACCCTTTAGGAAGTGGGTCCCCCATTCTTACCGCCGGATCAAATAGCAATAATAAAATAAGACAAAATAATAGAAAAGAAAGAAGACTTAGCGTTTTGACTTGGTTACAACCAAGAAGGTTGTTAATCCAAGGTGGTTGAAAAAACGCACTAGAAAAGTCTCCTTCTCTGAAGGCGAAGAAACCTTTTACACACTAGAAGCTCAAACAATTGCTAGGAAGTTGATACAGAATTGAATGATTACTTTCTTAGCTCCAGGGGCCTTTATATAGCTCCTGGAAACTCTATATCGAGTCTTGAGAGTGCCTCCAAAGGGGTTGAGGGCGCCTCCAAGGGGTTTGACCGGATAAAACTCTATCCGATTACAAACGACCACTTTGGCCAAGTCAAAAGCGCCTCCAATGGCCTTGAAGGCGCCTCGGACTTGGTTGAAGGCGCCTTCAAGGCAATGAAGGCTTGGAGGCGCCTTCAGCAATTCGTTGAAGGCGCCTCCAGCTAGCGTTTCCAACTCCTTTTGCCGTATTTTCTTCTTCTGAGGCTCCGAATGCATGAGTGATTGCGGCCAACCGAAATAGGGTTCACCCGAACCTAATTTCCGGTCTTCTCCTCGAGCAAGCTTCCAACACGGCTTCTCGTCCCTCGAACGTCGTGCACGTTCTTCTCATCCACCGGTGTACTCTTCCGCAACTCTCTCATCCTTCGGACGCACCGAGCCCGTCGGCTCCCTTCTCGTTCCATCCTTCTCGCTAGTTGCGTCTTCCGCTCGACTTCCTGCGCTCCTAAGCTCCTGCACACTTAGACACAGGGATCAAATAACAAACATGACCTAACCTAACTTGGTTGATCACATCAAAATAATCACGTGGTCCAACAGCTTCCGCTCCAGCTTCTCGTCCCTCAGAATTGTCGCGTGCCTCCTTCTCGTCCGCCAGCGTACTCATCTGTAGCTCTTCGTCACTCAGACGCACCGAGCCCGTCGGCTCTCTCCCGTGCCAACCTTCTCGTTGGTCGTGTCTCTTGCTCCTCGAGCAATCTTTCCCTCCGTCTTCTCGTCCCTCGGAAACACCGCACGCTCCCTTCTCGTCCGCCGATGTACTCTTCCGCAACATCTCATCGCTCAGACGCACCGAACCCATCGGTTCTCTCTTCCGTGTCGTCTTTCTCGCTAGATGCATTTTCCGCTCGACTTCTTATGCTCCTAAGTTCCTGCACACTTAGACACGGTGTCAAAACAACACAGGACCTAACTTAACTTGTTTGATCACATCAAAACAACCTAGGGTTCCAACAGCATACACGCATGCTACCGGAGCACTATATAAAAGAGGGTTCAAGCATCGGCGGAGGTATAGGATATTCACTGTTTGTGCTACAGTAGACTTCTTATTGCTCCACTTTCTACTTCATCGCCGGTGACTGACTTGAGTGTCAGAAGGCCAACGCCGAGGACTCCTTCCCTGGCTCGGCACTGACGTAGTTTGTGTTGCAGGTCTGTGCCGAGCACACAAGAGGTCAGCGGGAGTGCCACATCCCCATCTTTCCGTCTCTTCGACTTTCGGACAGGATCAATAGCAATATTTTTTAAATACGAATTAGATTTTTTTGGACATATCCATGTTTTAAAAATCACTACTCTCAATATAGTATGTCATCAACCAATTTTTGCCGAATGAAACTAAAGAATTTTAGCCAAAACTGGTTGATAGACCTAAAGTTTTTGGAATAACGTTAAATCATATCTTATATGTTCTTCTAGTTCTCTTCATTATATAAATGACCTCAAATATGAATTTGACCCACTATTGAAAGAAGTGATTTTTTTAACACAAATATATCTGAAAAATCTAATTTGCGTTCAAAATATCATTACTTTTAATATATTGAGTAAAATTAATATTTGAGGACATTAATATAATCATAAGAACTATATATTGAGTAAAATTAATATTTGAGGGTATGAATATAATCATAAGAACTATATATTGAGTAAAATTAATATTTGAGGGTATAAATATAATCATAAGAACTATATATTGAATAAAATTAATATTTGAGAGCATGAATATAATCATAAGAACTAGATGAACTCATAGGATATAGTTTCATGTCATTTCAAGCCCTTTAGGTTCATTAACCGATTTTGATTGAATGAACCTAAAGAGTTTTGACCAAAATTGGTTGATGAACCTAGAGAGCTTGAAATTATATGAACTAGGTCCTATGAGTTTGTGTAGTTCTTCTAATTATATTAATTCTCTCAAATATTAATTTGACCAAAAAAATATTGAGTGTAGTGATTTTTTGAATATGAATTTATTTTCTAGACACATTTGTATTAAAAAAATCACCACTCTCAATATAATGGGTAAATTAATATTTGAAGATATTTATATGATCAAAAGAATTAGAATAACACATAAAATCTTGTTATATATCATTTCGAATTCTATAAGTCTATCGATCAATTTTGACTGAAACTGACTAATAGATTTAGATAATTTAGAATAACATGAAATAAATTTTTATAGGTTCATCTATTTCTTTTTATTTTTATAAATAATTTTAAATATTAATTTAACTTACAATAGTTAGAACAGTAATTTTTTTAATAGGAATTAATCATTTTTGTAAAGCTGTAAAATCAATTGACTCGACTCCTATACTTTGATTGAATAGTATCCAGGGCAAAACATGAGAATTGGTACATGATTTAATAATTTTAGAACTAGGTTATGTATTTCGAAAGTTTAAAACTGAAATATTTTTTAAAGTGCAACGCACCGATTATTTCTTCTTCGTCCCCGTTTGGCTTCCGACGATGATCGTGTGCGAAAGAAGTTGAGGTTGAAGTCGGACGGAGATGGGGGAGCTCAGTGCAAGAACAAGGTTGAGGTTAGGGCGAAGGACAGTAAAGGGGCGGTGGAGCTCAAGGTCAAGTAAACTTCTTTATTCCTATCCCTTATTCTCTCCCACTTTCCCTTTGCTTTCTTCTTCGGAAAACAAGCTTAACAATCATGGAAGTGATGCATCGAGCGGCGCAGCACAGTGGCAATGACAAACGCATGTGTTCTCGGTACGTGGGCAGGTCCAGCACTATACATGGAGGCCCATTTACATGGGAAGGTGACGAGCCGTAAACGGGACCGAGGGCTCATCAAGCCCTAGCGTTTGGGATTCTAGTCCTTTGTAGAGATTTGGTTGGTGCGTGGAGCGAGCAAAGGACCTAGCTTTTAGCCAATCCATTACTCGCAAGGTTCCCTCCTACCAACGCCGCCATCCATCTCTCCTCATCCCTCAGCTGCTGCGACGCCGCTGGTTGGGAGTCTCGAAATCTGTTTTCCATGGCGGAAGCTGTCCCGGAGAAGCCTCTCTCTTTAGCCGAGGTCAGATTACTTGATGCGCGATCTCTTCCTCTTAAATTCTGCCTTCCTGGTATTTGGATCTGAAAAAGATTCGACCTTGGAATTGTTCTTAATTTCGGCATTTCCCGTGATGTTTGCTTCTTGTGTGTTTGATCCAACCAAGCTTTGTTGTGCCGAAGACGAACTTTGTGATTTTACACAATTTGATCTGGATTCATATTTATGTGAAATGCCAATTCATTTTTTTCTTGGCTTGGAAATAGATCATAGCAACAGGTTGTCAACTTGTTTTCCGACTAGTTCTAGATCGTATTAAAATAGTTTCTTTGTAGGTATAAATGAGTGGAATATGTTGTGGCCATTCATGGCACAATTTCACTTTATTGGGAGTTGAAAAGTTAAAGGATTACCTTGTCTTATTCCTGTAGTGTGTTTGATCGATGATCTTCTTTACGTTTTCACTGTGAAGGGAAGAGGCACTTCACATCCTCTGAAGTGGAGGATGAAGAGTTAGAGGCAAATTATGAGAGAAAGATATAGGATAGCAAATCTGTTCGAGTGAAAGAAGATGAAATGCAAGATACCACTCTTTTATCTTTCCTTTTTTATGAATTTAGTGAACTATCTACGCCCTTTGACTTTTTCGCATCTGATATTGCATTTTATTCTTATGATATATCTAGGATTTCCATGAAAGATTCAAGTGATGATTTTGATTTTCAGCTGTCTCATTATGTTATGTTTTATGATCTTAAACTCTTGTTTGTTTGGTGTTCAGAATCGTAAATTATCCACGTCAGTGATATATTCATGTTTGAATAGTTAACAAAAAGTTTTGAAGATTTGATAATTGTATTCCTATTCGCATATAGCCTTGAATAAGGTAAATGGAGGGATAAGATTTGGCCGGAATAGTCAGAAAAGAAAAAGGTGAGAGGGTAGAACTTGAGTGAGAAAGTAGAGGTAGAACTTGGGAAGAAGAGAGGGAAGTAAAAGGAAAAAAAATTGACAAAGGCAGGAGAGAGGAGCCAGAATACACCCTCCTACCCAAAACAAACTATAAATCAACTATGATTTTTGATTCTGTCTGAGAACTATCTTATAGTAGATAATACATTTTAGTTGATGTATATGGAAAATAAAAGTGAAATAGAAAGAGACTTGTGAAAACATAAAATGAAACATTTTGATTAAAGAAAGACTATCTGATGAATTAAAGATTACTGAATAGTACATATTAGCTACAAAATACAAAAAATATCAATATAAAATGCAAACCAAACACAAATAACAAATTGATGTTCGAGGAGGGCATGATCCTAACATTATTTATGCAATTTAAGTACATATTTTGATGCTGAGACAAAAGTGATTCAGAACGCTATTATTGTTTGTGACAAATCCTTCATTGTTCAATGTAAGCAAAAATATTAAGGTCTGATCCATTTTTGGGATTATCCTCATTTGGATAATGCTTACTGAATAAACTCTCTTTTAAATGTTTTTTTCTTCCCTCTATTGTGTAATTATGCCTCTCCTTTTTCTTTTTTCCCTTGTTAGACTCCAGTTTTATTGACAATTTTTATCCTAATAATTTACAAGGCAAAATATGACCGACTTTGATTACCTTTTCTCTAGTTAACCTTTCATATTCATTTCGACTTGCAAGACCTCCCTTGTAGTTAGATTCCTCATTTTGCCTACCCATTGTTTTGTTTCATTTTGCATATGCAGTTGGCAAATTGATAACATGTAGAGAAATTTATTTAAGCTTTTGTTTATTTGTAATTTTCTTGATTAATCACTTTGTCCACCCCTACCTAATATTTTTGACAAATCATCTGATGTTGTTCCCTTTATCGAGAACAATATGTGTAGCCTGAAAACAACAGATGGCTAATCATGAAGGTAATTTAATGATATATAGGTTACAAACAATCAAAATAGAATGGCCTTAGTCACAAGACTGTGTATAAAATACTAAGCATTCCTTGAAAAACACAATGCATAATCGTGAAAGAGTTCATTATGTGATGTCATCATAGCATTATCAACTATAGATGAGCATAACAACAAAAGTCATCTCGTACAACTATTTGGGGTTGAATATATGCATTATGGATCTTATCCTTCCATTGAACCACATGTAAGGCATCAACTTTAGATCCATGTTATACGAGATGAATCACAGGCAAGTAAAAATATGGGCATACTCAAAAGAGGGTAAATGCAATAAGTTAAAATTAGTGCTGTATGCTTTCTTTCCATTCCCTTGAACAAGACTGAGTTTCTTCTTCTCTTTCTGCACTGTTTTTGGACTGTATTTCCAATTTAAGCCTTGTAAGATGCAGCAATATTCGCTTCAAGGCGTCGAGAAGATAGATCGAGTTGAGGTTTCCATTGAACAAACCCCTGAGAAGGAGAATGCAGCCAATGCCAGTTCAGGTGAAGTCATTGCAGAAAATGCTGATGAGACCCTTGCATCGAAAGCTATTACAGAAAACACTGGCGAAACTGCTGTCCCTGAATTTACTGAACAGACAACTGATGCCGCCCCTGCTGTAGAGGAAGGAAGTGCTGTTGAAGCAACCAACGACCAAACGACAGAGGAACAAGATACCGAAGAACAGGAAGTTGAAGAACGAGAGATAAAGGTATTTCTTTCTTAACATTTGCAGTCAGTGTTTGCATATCTTCAAGACAAACAAAAGCTATAATTGTTGGATTCATAGATTGAGACAGCGCCTGCTGATTTCCGCTTCCCGACAACCAATCAAACAAGGCATTGCTTTACTCGCTATATTGAATATCACAGGTGAGATTCTACTATTCTGACTAATTGTTGTCGTTATCGAATAGTTGATATTAAATCGTGTTACACGCTACTGGTGTTTGGCAGGTGTGTGGCTGCTAAGGGAGAAGATGCTTCTGAATGCAATAAATTTGCCAAATACTATCGGTCACTATGCCCAAGTGAATGGGTATGTAATCCCTTCAGTCATTATACATATATCTAGTCATTAATTACTCATAATTTGAATCGCTTGCTAATGATATGCTTCTTTTACAGGTAGAACGATGGAACGAACAACGCGAAAATGGCACCTTCCCTGGTCCTCTATAAATTGTGTTCCCGATTCTCAGCAAGATGCTTTTGATTTGGAAGATGTTAATCAATAATGATTTTGACTTGTGCACAAACCTGTCAAAATCAGTGTTCTAACAATTCGGCCAAAAATTGCTTTCTTAAACACCGAGTGCAAGTGTTCTAACTCTCATTTCTAAAATTTTATTTCTCTCTTATTAGGATGGCAATCTATTATCATTTGGAATTACACTGTTTTGTTGTTGTTCTGGTCTTGAGGAGAGCAGACTGAGTTTACTTGAATGGAAAGTTAAAGATGGATGAGGAGGAAGAGGGAAAAGTAAAATGATAATTTTATTTTACAAATAAATAAATCCTCTACATCTAAACTTGCACCTAAAAATCGATGCTTCCTGAATCACAATTGTCAATATTCTTGTTTAGTCTGATATTTCTACATCAAAGAATGAAACTGGCCATGGATTCTCGATCACCTTGTTGAATTGAGTGATCGTAGCACAACTTTCAGCACACGGCAGCTTCTCATGCATTCATTGTATGTCCTCTCCTAAGTCGCCGTAAGTTTGAAGGAGCCTTGTGTTGACACAACCTTTCATTATTATATTTTTCTTAGTCGCCGTTGACCTGGCGAGATTCACGTCGATCATTTTTTTTTTAATCTCAATTATTTCTTAGATACCTCCTTTCCCCTGTCTTCTCGAAATCAGCTTCCAGAAAACCCCTACCCTGACCCAACCTCCTGCTGATTAAACCATTCATAAAGAAGGCACCTGTTCGCCTGACTGCCTGTACGCTGTCCTTTGTAATATAGCGAATCAACAAGGCTCACTCCCTTCAGTTGAGGTCAAAGTCTGAGGAATTGACCTGGCATCATGCACCACGCCACCAGCTCTCTTACAAAAGCTCTGTGTTTTTTTGACCTTTTTATTTACTTCTCGGTCTCTAATCGGTTTCAGCAATGTCGCCGGCGGCGATCCACCGCCGTCTTCCACCTGCGGCGCTCTTGCTGTTGCTTCTCTTCGATGGCTCCGCCGCCCAGTCCTCTTCCAACACTCCCAACAACGGCAACTTGTACGGTGACTACAACCTCCCCGTCAACCCCGTCATCGTCGCCCTCGTCATCGCCTTTATCTGCGGCTTCTTCTTCCTGGGCTTCTTCTCTGTCTACCTCCGTCGCTGCGGAGGTCGATCCTCCGGGCAGCTCTCCTCCTCTGCAGCCGCCGCCGCCGCTGCCCCTGGGGAACGCGCATCTCGTCTCGGGCTTGACCCGGCCGTGCTTGACTCTTTCCCCACGATGTCCTACTCGGAGGCGAAGGCTCACCGACAGGGGAAGGGCGGCGCGCTCGAGTGCGCCGTCTGCCTCTCCGAGTTCGCGAGCGACGACACGCTCCGCCTCCTCAACCCCTGTTTCCACGTCTTCCACGTCGATTGCATCGACACCTGGCTCGATACCCACGTCACCTGTCCGGTTTGCCGGGCAAACCTGGCAGCGCCGGAGATCTACGCCGGCGAGGCTCCACCGGTCAGGCCGGTGGGGGAGGGGGAGCTGGACTTGGAGGCCGGTCAATGCCATCCTATCGAGTACCGGAGATGGCACTCGACGGGCCACGAGGGGGAGGAAGTCGACCGACACCGATTGCATCTGCCGGAGCAGGTGAGAAGGGAGATCTTCTCGGCGGCAGCAGTGGAGCTCCGGCGGGCGTCGAGTGTGGCAGAGATGCGACCTCCGCTGAACAGAGAAGGGAGCGAAAGGAGGGGAGGAGGGCGGAGCGGGCGGTGGGGATTCCTACTGCGGTCGTTCTCGGGTCGGCGTAGGCCGGACGCGACGCCGGCGGAGTGGTCCGGCAAACGGGTCTCCCCTTCACCGGAAGGTTCATTCGATCTCGGAGCCGGAGGGAAGAAATCCGAATCCGCCAGTGCAAAAGTTGAAACAGAGTCCAAATCCACGAAGGAGGCAGAAGCGGAGGCGGAGCCATCGTCCGTCCAGTCCACGGCAACAGATCGGGTTTGAAAAATCATGTGTCGTAACTCCCCATTTCGATTTTTTTTAAAAAAAAAATCGGCCGAATGTCGTGAAAATAGAAAGTGTTTGCCTTTTGATTTTGACATAAAATATTTATATTATTTGGGTTGAAAAACTATTTACAAGGCGAATGTTCAATCATTATCATCTCTTTATGAATGTTTCTACAATCTTAATAATATTTATCAATTAGATCCGCATACGCATTAGGCTTTGAAATTGTCAAACATTAATGGTTTGAGGAGTTGGGTCAACTAATCAAGAAGAAGACTAGCAATGGAAGCGATTATGAAACGAATCTTCATATAAAATAATATAAAATTCAGTTTAGTCGTTGAATTTAAAAATTATTTTTCATATTTATTTAGAGGTGATAATTGTAAGAAGAGAAGTCTACGTATAAAAATATTGTTAGATTCTCTTGACAGAGTTTTTTCTATTTGTCCAGTAGAGGTTTGCTGTGATTATAATAAAAAAAAGGTTATTCGGTAAACTTGACATCCAAATTTTGTATTACGAAATACGACTAATTTAAACAATGAGAAAGTTTTAGTTTTCTCCCTACTTTAATTAACTTTTCAGAAACGCCCTCTGCTTTTGTTATTTTTCACTTAATAGGGCCCAGAGGAAAAACAACTACCTCTAACACTGCCAATCCCCTTCTCCTTTGTATAGACCATAGATTGGACGTACCCCATGTCTCCTCAGAACGGTGCGATGATTAAAATATGGGATGTTGTCATATGAAATTTTAGGGTCGAAACTCGACGTGACCGATCATAACCTCCCCCATGTCTTGATCATTTGCACTAATGGCTAGTAATCACCCGTGATTTACCTCCTCCGTGTTGACCTAGGGACAAGTTGGCGGGAGCGCTGGGGGCGAGCGAATCGCCTTTTTTGCCACATAGATTGGACGTACCCAAACTAATAGGAATAAAATCCATCTGATTCGATCGCCATTTATATTTTTATCGTCCGTTCGATTAAAAGTACCCCGTTAGCTTTTGTAAGTAAATGTAAAAACTTATTGTGAATAAAATTTTAAAACCCTTGTGACCACTTAACCTCTTTTTAATGGGTGGATGAAGTACTCAATTTTTTTTTTTAATTTTTTTAGTCATTTAACAATCGACTATAAATTGATAGTATAATTTATCTTGGTTCATATAATCTAAGGATAGACGATAAAAAATACTTAAAATGAATATAATCATCTTTTTTTATATGAAGTATTCAAAGACATTCAAAAATTTGAACAAAATTGTAAGATTTCAAGATCCCTCATTTAATCTATCAAATATCCATAGTTCAATTCCTAATTATTTTATATTATAAGATAATTTTCTCTAATGAGATGATAAATCTGAGAAGATGGACTGTTAGACTGTTAAGTCATTTACTGTGCATACTTTTAGATTTATTTTGATGTCTGATAAATTTTTTTCAAAGAATCAATCCAAACATCGGCTAAACCTCTTATTAATTTACTACTTACGTAGGCTTTTTAAAAATCACGCTAATATAAAATTTATATGAAAATCATTATTATAAAAATATACTATCCAAACACAAAAATTTCAAAATGTGAAACAGACAAACCAAGACTATAAATCATGTTAAAATTTTCATTTAAACTAGTTAATTCTCAAAACCTATAATTTATTGTTCTGCTACAGCGCACACTGTTTTTAATATTCATACATAAGTTTAACTCTTTATTCTTTAAAAACTCTCTAAATCTGTCTAGTTAATTAGAACAAATTAACGTTTGGCAATGATTATTTATATCCACTTTTTTTTTTATAAACATATTCTGTTTTTACCCTGATAATTGATAGAAAATTTTTATGGGATCAAATCGGTCACCATAGGAATACTCAATGAAACTAACTAAGATATATTATTTTTTATAAAGATATTCTTCTTCTTTCCAACTATGCACTTTTCGATGTGTATTTACATTTATCTCACTCTATATCCGTGGGACCGACTCTAAGAGACCGCTAATGTAGTGGTTCCATATTTTTTTTTTAAACATATTCTTCCCTCTGCTAGGATGTATTTATAGGAATTTTTCCTCTAGGGGGGATAAGCCAAAGCTGCTGGGCTTCTGGGTTGGCCGCCACGTGCACTTCTCGATTTATCCTAGTGGCCGGTGGAAAACTTTCTTGGGGCTAGATCGGTCACCCAAGGATAATCAATGAGACTAACTGAGATTATTATTTTTTCATAAACATATTCTTTTTTGCCCCTAGACTATGGTGGAACAGTAGGATATTCAGGTTGTTACCTAGGTACTCACGATTTGATCCTCAACTATGACACATTTATAGAAAATTTTCCTCTAAATGAGACGCACAACCAAAGAATGTTGGGCTTCTTGGTCGCTCGCCGCGAGCACTTCCCGATTTACCTTGGTGGCCGGTGGGAAAATTCTGTGGGGTCGGGTCGGTGATCCTAGGGCTAGTCAATGAGACTAACTAGGTTTATCATTTTTTTATAAATATATTCTTCGTTGTATTGCTGCTTTTTCCCCGGGGCTATGGTACCGTGGTAGAATATTCAGATTGTCACTCAAACACCCGTGATTCAATCCCAAACTATAGTATATTTGTAAAAAAAAAATTCTCCAAATGAGGTGTGCAACTAAAGGATACTGGGCTTTTGAGCCGCCCGCCGTGCACGCTTCCTGATTTACCTAGTGCCCAATGAAAACTTCCATAGTTAATGAGGCTAACTGATTTATCATTTTTTATAAACATATTTTCTACGTTGGTCACTGCACTAATGGCTAGTAGTCATCCGTGATTTACCTCCTTTGTGTTGCCAAAGAACGAATTGACAGAAAAGCTGGGACGAACAGATCACTTTTGCCATATTATAGACATAACTGAGTTGATAAGTGGATGAGAATTTGTCACTTGAGTTCGAGAGGATGAACTTCGGGATTGACGGGATATAAACCCTTGCATCCCATATAGCTAACCTCTTCTCTCAATCTACTTGTCTTCTTATTTATCATGATTTATCTCTTTCTTATGAGTCTATCTTCTCAGTCATCATAATTTATCTCTTTTATTTATCATGATTTATCTTTTTCTTATAAGTCTATCATAATTCAGTCATCATAATTTATCTCTTCTATATTGATCCGTTGAATTACAGACTCTAGGATAAACATTTTTACCTTTTATAACTTATAAACAGATTCCCCAAAATAACCTATTACCATAATTGTAGGCCTTTCCCCTAATCCTATCCTCTAAATCTAATTCCATCCTAAATACCATTCTCCCATATTTACCTATTACTATAATTATCCACACCCATTATTGCATTCCATGCATTTAAAAAGCTCATTGGCCACATCCCCCATTCCCAATTAATTCATTAATCAAATCTTGTGTTCTAATTAACTACTCCTAGTTGGTGCTCCAATCAAAATAAGTCTCTGGATAAGAATACTTACCTCAGATTCACCGTAGATGTCTTTACTGTCAGCATCTCGACCGTCCATTTTGCATTAATCCCCATGGAATCCGAGCGATCGACGAACCTGATACTCCTCTGTCTCCGATTTAGAAGCAGGGTTGTTGCTCTCGTGGGTGGTAATCACACCGCCGCCCGCTTTTCTAGCCGCTAGGCTTCATTCCCCCCCCCCCCTCTCTCTCTCTCTCTCTCTCTATTCTGACAATTGCATCCGGTAACTCTCGGTACGCTTCGTCGCCCACCGCTCCAGAACCACCGGCGAAGAGAAAAATGTCTGCGATCAAGAAGGTGAGTGGCGTCCGACGCATCGGCGGTGCCGTTCATCTCGGATCTGACTACCTCGTGATCCCCCTGCCGACCCCCCACCTCGTCCGGCTCGTCGCACGGTCGGTTCTCCTCATCGCGGCCGTCTTCTCCTTCACCTGGATCCGCACCGCCTTCCTTCGCTACGGCGACGAAGACCGCACCTTCGATGCCGGCGCTAGCTTCCCCCCGAACTTCATAGACCTTCTGGGACGTCGCGGCCTGCTTCGATCAGAGGACAATGATTTCTTCCTCCGCGATGCGATTGCAAAAGCGGCGACCTCTGCCTTGGTGTTTCCCGCCGCGGCCGAAGATTTCGAGCGCGCCGACCTTGCGACCTCCGCCTCTATGGTGGCTACGCAAAAGAACTCCGATGTCAATTTAGGGCGAAGGCTGCGGCGGCTTTTGGCCGTTCCGGTGGCGAAGAAGGAGGCGCTGAGCAAGCTGGAAGAAGTTTTGTTGGAGCCTCCGGGCCCGGGGCGACGGGGATGGAAGAGAAAGGCGAGGTACCTGCCGGATCTCACCGGCGACTCGCTGGACGAGTACCCTCGGCGGGTGTTCGTGGAAGTGGTCCCAACCGGCGGGGCCGGCAGCGGCGCGGCGTGGTTCGAACGTAACTACCCGATGAAGGGGCGCGCCTTCGAGGTCATCCGCGTAGAGGTGGACGAGGAGGAGGAGGTGCCGGCGGAAATGGAGTCGGAGGGAGGAAGGCCGTCGCTGGCGGAGTGGCTGGAAGGGAACGTCAAGGAGGAAGAGTACGTGGTGGTGAAGGCGGAGGCGGCGTCTGTGGAGGAGGTGGTGGCGGAAGGGGTGATCGGGCTGGTGGACGAGCTGTTTTTGGAATGCGACCACCAGATGGGGGAGGGCGAGGAGAACGAGTGGAGAAAAGGTCGCCGGCGAGCATACTGGGAGTGCCTGGCGCTCTACGGCAAGCTGAGGGACGCCGGCGTGGCGGTTCACCAGTGGTGGAGTTTCTAAATCTAGAAAAAAAAAAAAGGAAAAGAAAGATGAAAGGCAGGAAAAGGTGGAGCTTGATATTACGATTTATTATTTATTTATCCATTTTATTAAATTAATTAAAGAGGTTGCCATTTGGCGTTTTGAGGTATTTATTTCAAGTTAATTTTTATTTGTTTGTACATTCTTTATAATTGAGTAGATTTATACATTAATAATTAGTATTAGCTAAAAAACACATAGTTAAATCTTAAATAAAGTCCAGCTCACTTTGGCTTGCATCGGAAATTAACTCGATCGCATCCATTCCCTTGCACGTTACACCTCATTCCATTTGTAGAAAAGAACAAACAACACAGACGACGAGCAGAAGAACCGGAGACAGGAAGACAAGCAACGCGTGACGCTACAATTAAGCAAAGGAAAGACGACAAGCAACTGGTTGCAGAGATCCCTAAACTACCGAATTTTAAAGAGCACCGATTATAGTTAATCAGTTGCAGAGCTCCCGCGCGAAGCCCACCCGGTTGTTGGCCGCGTCCACCACCACCCTCAGATTCTGCTGCTGCAAGCTGGCGATCACGTTCACCACCGCGTTCACGTTCGCCGGCGCTGCCGCCATGGCCAGGCACGCCAGCGGGGTCGCGCTGCTGTGGACCAGAGTGTTCTCCACGGGCAGCGCCAGGTCGAGGCCCTCCAGCCGCAGCGTCACCGACGGCGGCGTCGCCACCTCGTTCGTGCTGAAGCAGGTGTCGAACGCCCCCAGCGAGGTGTAGCCGCTGGAGGCGTTCGCCTGCCGCCGGAACTCGTCGCGGATCGCCGCGTACGCCGGGGCCACGAACCGCGAGATCACCGTCCCCGTGTCGACCACGGTCCCGGAGCCGGTGGCTGGGTCGAACGCGAACGAGTCGGGCGGCACGGCCACCTGGACGCGGCCCACCGTGACTCCGACCAGGTTCACGTAGTACAGGGACGGCCGGTGCGGGTTCTTGAGAAGGGGAGTGAACCGGGCTTTCTTGGGCTGGCCCAGTGGGCCGAGCCGGAGCGAACCGGAGAAGTAGTAGGACTTAAAGCTGGGCAAGCAGTAGGAGAACACGCCCTGGTAAAGGTCACCGGACTGGGAAAGGAGCGACGTAGGGCCGCGACCTAACCCTAAAAGTCCCTGCTTTGGGAGATTGGCGGCGTTGCCGTCGATGGCGTTGACGCATCCGAAGACGTAACTAGGGAGGACGTCGGAGGCGAGATAGAGCGAGTCCTGGACGACGACGGCGGAGAAGGAAGCGTCGCCGCCGTATGTCTGGGTGAAGGCGCAGGGGCCGGCGGGACCGGCGACAGCGGCGCAAGCCTGGCCCTTGAATTGGGGGCACCAGGAGGAGGAGCAGGGCAGCGAGGCGTAGGTGGAGGAGTTGGCCGGGAGGAATTGGGAAGCGGCGGCGGGGCAGGAGGCGCAGGGGGAGCAGGGGGCCCAGGTGGCGTCGGCGCTGGTGTCGAGGGCGAGGAGGATCTGCTGCGGCGGGAAGCCGAGCTTGGTGCGGAGGACGTAGGAGGAGGACTGGAGGACCTGTTGGCCGGAGGCGAGGGGGACGGAGGTAGGCTTGGAGGAGAGGAAGGTTAGGCGGGAGGCGTCGGCAGCGCCGGCGAGTGCGAGGGCGGATTCGAGCGGGGAGCGCGAGTGGCGGTCGGCGGAGTGGAAAAGGCGGAGTTCGGTGGCGGCGGAAAGGTGGAGGAGGAAGAGGAGAGGGAGGAAGGCGTGGGGAATGGCCATGGCGAGTGAGTGAGCTCGCTAGCGATGACACACTGTCACTGTGCGATAAGGTGATGAAATAGCTTCTTTTATAGGCATGCAGAGCTCTGAGTATATTAGATGATCTGGCTTAATTTTGCATTAACTTGGTGATCTCAAATCTGGATTCCACATTATAAATCTCCTTCAGATTGTCTTTATTAGATCACAATAGCACATTCCTTCCTAACCATCTCATTATTCTCTAAGAATTTACAACTGCAAAAGGAATAAAGCTTGCACTGAATATTTTGGAAGCTCTCTGTTTCGAAATATGGAGAGGAAGATCGGCAGGGAGAAGACAAAGAAGTCACGTTGGGGCTACAGACAGGGAGTCACGGGGCTCCTGCAAACATTGCTGCAGGAGGTGGCTGGCTCTGAAACCAATCGGTTCTGTGCACAGGGATTGGATGCTTCTTCTACTTCAGTTTTACGGCATCTCTAGAAAAAAAAAATTGAAAAAAAAAAGCTCGAATCAAAGGCGGGAGCAATATTAAATTCCAAAGTTGCTTGTTTTTCTTTTCTAAATTAAGAATATGGGTGGAGTTAAAATAAATAAATATATATATATATATATAATGAAATAATAATAAATAAAGATGAATGATTTAACAACTTAGGATACATAAAAAAAAGATTTAGGAGAGTTTTTTTTATAATGAAGGGAATAATAAGTTTTAATATCTTTAATGTGGTATTGATGTTTCACATTGGGGATAAAAAAAAATAATTTAAAGTTCTAACCATTGAAGTGCCTTGAGAGTTCTAAATGATTTTTTTAATCCTTAATATGCATAAAAAACACAACTTATATATTTTATAAAATCATACTGTCTTTATTTATTTTTTATTAGTAAATGATCCTCAAAGTTACTAATTTTGAGAGAGAAAAGATCTAAAAATTTTTTAAAAATATTTCCTTAAATGTTAGAGTAAAATGATTAATCAGGATAAATTTGGAAGTATAAGTCTTATTTAGAGAAAAAATCACACCGTAAGTGTTTGAAAAATAACTGAGTATTCTTACCGTTATATCATAGCTCCAGGGGTTTAAATATTAGAGTAAAAGTTTTTTATTGATATGATGTAGTGATAAAATATTTAGAAAAATAAATGAAAAAATTAGGTCTATCTTTACTATTAATGAGGAGAAGCCTAAACATCTAGATTCATTGGCAAGTTATCATTGTTATTTCTTAGTTTTAACAATGAGAGCTTTCAAGACAAGTCAAAGTTTAAATTGTCATCTCAATAACTAATTTAAGTTAATAACTATACATATTCCGAACACAACCATACTTTTCAATCCATTGACTCTAAATCATACTTCGATTCATTCATCGATTGCATATGTCATCGCTCGGTCATAAAATGATAAAATTAAACCTCATTCGACTCCCATTAGCTACTTGAATTTCATCACAACATCATATCAACGTATAATATAACAACAAAAAAATCAAACCAAATCTCCAAAGAGCTCAAAGTGAGTCTTAAAAATTGCATCATCTTAAACAAACAGTCGATTTAGGTGTATGTGAAACATGATGTTTCATGCGCTTCGATTATTCAAAATATGTGACTCGTATCCTCATAAAACTCTTTTTTTTTATTTGCAACTTGATATTTTTTAATAAATATTTTGGTGCCTTAAAAGAAAATTGTGTCCCTTCCTTTTGATAAACAAATGAGATTAGGGTGGCTAATAATTGAATAAAAAACAAAAATAATTATTAGTTTGCACGGATTCTTATTCTAGGTTTGGTAGATGGAATAGAAGTATTAGAGTGGTTATTGTTTAATTTATTATGTCTGGTTTTTTTCCCGGCAAAATTTTTAAAAGAGACTAAATTTTTTATATTTTTCATATATATATTTATTTGTTTATATCTTCTAAAGTAATTTGGACTTTTTTTTTTATAGAGTTTAGTATTTTTTAACTTAATTGTATAAGATCTTATACTATGTATTTCTAAGTATTAATTTTATATTAAATAATATGGTTAGTTTTTTTTTTCCTTCTCTTAATTTCTATATGGTATCAGAGTGATTCTCCTTCTCTAACCTAATTTTTTCTACCGCCCCTTTTATTATTTCATATTATCGTTGTTGTTTCTTACTATTGCTATTGATTTCAGCATCGACATCTATTTTCTATCCTACTGTTGTTGATTTTGGCGTCGACATTTATTTACTGTCGATTTCAACGTCGACGTCCTGTCCTACCAATTTCAGTTCCGACGTTATTTTCTATCGATTTCGGTGCTGACGTTATTTTCTGCCAATTTAGGCACCGACGCTATTTTCTCCCGATTTTGGCACTGACGTCCTGTGCTGCCAATTTTGGCACCGACGCTCTTTTCTGTCGATTTCGAAGCCGAAGCCCTATTGTGTCGATTTTGACACCGACGTCCTTTTCTACTGATTTTGACACCGACGTCCTGTGTTACTGATTTCTACATTTGACATCCTTTTCTGTCTCAGATTCTTTGTGTGACCACGGGTCGTCCTGACATCAATTTTTGTGGATTATACAAATGTGTATCCTTACAGTTTGGTTATTCTGAGAATTATTCATTCTGTCATCATGCCTGGTTGATCCGGCGGTTAGAACAGGGGACCCTCATTCTGAGGGGTCAATGCCACGCGGGAGTCAAAAGGCCAGGTGGCATCTCCCGGCCGGTCGACCGGTGAATAGCCGATGGCAAAAGTCGCCCCGACAGAAGTCGGGGTTCCGACGCTCAATTGAACAGTTGCAAAGAGCCGAGCGGAAGGCCTAAGAGAAGGTGACATACTGCTAAACAGTCCCTACATTGCAACCTACCGAAAATATCCCCAGCATATCGATGCCAACGGCAGGCCGGACGTGATGTGAGTGCCGTCCGGCCGGCGCGTAAGATGAGGGCTGGCCGGACGGACTCCCCGTCCAACCGGCCTGCCGGACGCCCCGGCCTGTGGTCGGTAGAGAAGGACAAGAACATCTTATGACAGCTGTCAAGTCCTATGGCTAGGCCATACCCAAGTCTGACACGAGGTGTTCTGCAAGTCTGACAACGAGGTGTTCTGTTGTCCCATCGAAGACGTGCTTGGACTATAGCAGTATGACGTCAGGTAAGATTTCTGACAGACACATACCGAGGTATGGGTTACGGACACGTATGTGTCTCGGTGGACGTGCAGGAGCTATTTCACCGCTCTATATAAAAAGCCTCATACTTCGCCGGAGGTACGCGTAAAATACCTTTGGAGCCACTTTTTTCACTACTTGCTTGCCTGACTTGAGCGTCGGAGGGTCGCCGCCGGGAACCCCTTCCCGGCCCGACTTCTGTGCAGGTTCGCCGGAGGTTCGTACCACTAGCCGGAGACTTACATCAGCGACTCGGAGAGCGCCACGTGCCCAGCGTCCGTTGATTCAGCTTTCGGACAGGATCAATTTGGCGCCGTCTGTGGGAACGCTCCTGCATCCGATCGGAATTGATGGATGAAGCTGGACGACCACACATGGTGATGCTCTCCGTGGAGAAACTCGACGCTCTGATAGAGGCAAGAGTAGGTAGGCTCGTGGAGCAACAGGAGCAGAAGGCTCAAGTAAAAGGATAATGCAGCAGGCCACCTCCACCTCTGGAGGGGCCAAGCGGCCATGGAGGACCGACCGGGAAGTTTCGCCATCCTCCTGGCCTTGATAAATTTCGACGAGTACATTGTATCCACCTCACTCCACGGGTATTCGGGAGTTGAGAAATTGAGTCAGATCTTATGTTGATCGGCAGGTTAGTCTTTCAGATATAGTTTCTTTCGGGCATAGAATTAATCGTAATTTTCCGAAAGAAGGCCCGTGCCGATCGGCTGGGCGTATATCATCGGAGCCAAGCGCTCGATGCCGAAGGCCCCGAGCCATTCGGTCGGAGGTATAATATCCGAGCCAAGCGCTCGATGCCGACCGAAAGCCCCGAGTCGTTCGGCTGGAGGTATAATATTCGAGCCAAACGCTTGAAGAGGAAGACCCCGAGCCGTTCGGCCGGGAGTATGTTATCCGAGCCAAGCGCTCGACGAAGAAGACCCCGAGCCGTTCGGCCGAGAGTACGTTATCCGAGCTGGGTGAAAGGTGCGCTAAATGTAAATTTATATACATTTCGGCCGCCTATGTCCTTGTAATGCAGGAAGCAAAATTATAAAGATGGCAAATATCTTCGCCGATCGGCTGTGTTAAAAGTAGCCTTAAAGGGCGTCTATAAACGACGTCTATAAATATCGAGACACGAGCCGACGTCTATAAATGTCCGAGCGGAAGACCGTCGAGCTCCGACGTTAAATATCGAGAGACGAGCCGGCGTCTATAAACCCTCCGAGCGGAAGACCGTCGAGCTCCGACGTTAAATATCGAGAGACGAGCCGGCGTCTATAAACGTCCGAGCGGAAGACCGTCGAGCTCCGACGTTAAATATTGAGAGACGAGCCGGCGTCTATAAACCCTCCGAGCGGAAGACCGTCGAGCTCCGACGTTAAATATCGAGAGACGAGCCGGCGTCTATAAACGTCCGAGCGGAACACCGTCGAGCTCCGACGTTAAATATCGAGAGACGAGCCGGCGTCTATAAACCCTCCGAGTGGAAGACCGTCGAGCTCCGACGTTAAATATTGAGAGACGAGTCGGCGTCTATAAACCCTCCGAGCGGAAGACCGTCGAGCTCCGACGTTAAATATCGAGAGACGAGCCGACGTCTATAAACGTCCGAGCGGAAGACCGTCGAGCTCCGACGTTAAAAATAGAGAGACGAGTCGACGTCTATAAAACCTCCGAGCGGATAGCCATCCACGTGATACATTCTGGCGGTAAGAGCCGACCGACGACAGAGCCTGTTCTTTAAGGCCAACATACGGCCGAGCGGCTCGCTTAGCAAAAATATATGGAAAACCCCTTTGAGGTGAGGTGCAAAGCAAAAGATGGTTAATAAGAATTAAAGATGTGAGCACGTGAACGAGTGGCGTTCGCGCGCCGAGCGGCTACGCAGTCGAATGGCGAAAGACATTTTTTGAAGACAATCGGCTTGAGTCCATGTTAGAGTATGAAGCCGAGCGGAGGAGTTTTAAAGAACACTTTAAACATGACGAAAGAAAAAATTTCTTGCCAAAACAAAAGTTGCAGGAACGGAAAGATAATCTATGTACGCCAAACGCTGGGCAAACAAAAGAAGTTACAGCAAAAATAAGTTTTGCCGAACGGCGAGGATACAAAAAAGTTGTTAAAAAACACTCCTCACGCGTCAAAATCAAAAAGAGCATCAGGAATGGCGCCCATCACGATAGCCAGATCCTCTGGGGGGATGGTCAGCTCGGCGGGAAGGTAACCTTTAACCTTCAAGTAATCCACCGCCGCCTTGATCGCCTCTTCGAAAGTGAGGGAAATCTTGTCGGTGAATTTCTCTCCGAAATCATCCGAGCGGACAAATGCCTTCCTCACTTCGTCAGAGCGGGCCGACTCCCCATCCTGATACCCTTGGAGCGCGGCTCGGGAAGCATCGTTGGCGGCATGGAGATCCTTCAAGTCTCCTTCAAATTTGAGCAGATCGGCCGAGCGGCCCTCCTTCTCGGTGGCCAGGAGGGCATCCAGCTCCTTGACGCGTTGCTCTAGCCCTTTGATCTCCACCTTCATTAGATCCATGTCATCAATGGCCTTGCGCTTCCGAGAGGTCGCCGTCTTGATCTCTTTATCCCGTTGTTTGACCGCAGCTTCAAGCCGAGCGACCTCGCTCGCTAGATCGGAAGCTCGTTTCCGTTCGGTTTCCAAAAGCTTTTTGCTTTTCTCCAGAGCAGCAGTGGATTGCCCTTGGTTTGCCTCCAAAAGTTTGAGTTTTTTCATTTCGTCCTCCAGCTCAGCCAGTTGATTACTGACTACGATTTGTTCTACCCAACTCTGCGAACAAAGACAGTTAAGTTAAAAGCTAAAGTAAAAAGTAGCAGTAAAGCAAAAAGACATACCCCGGTTGCCTGCTGCAGGTTACTGTCCCCTAGCTGACTGGGGGACATGAGCGCGACGCGTATGCGCGCGTCCTCCCAAACTTTGGCGAGCGGGCCGGTGAGGGTTATTTGTTGTTCAGGGACTGCGGGCCGATCGGCGGCCGATAAATACTCCGAAGGAAAGCGGAGAACTGTTTTGATCACCCTCGGGCCGCTCGGATCCTCCTGAGACGCGGCGGCCTGGCCAGAAGGCTCACCGGTCAGGGCAGGACGCTCGCCTAGTCGCTTGAGGCGACGCAGAGGCCGGGAGGCGGAAGGCTGCGTCTCGGAAACAGTCGGGGGTAGCCCAACCTGCGTCAGAGTGTGCTCTGAAGAGACTGCCTTAGAGACCGCGTGAGCTGCATCACTCCGCTCGGAAGGCTGCCCATCTGATGAGATCGGTTGAGGAGCTTGCTCTAGACGCCGGCGCTTTCGAGTCACCAAAGGTGCCTCGTCGGCCGATCGGCTTTCCTCCTCGGCCTGGGTAGATGTTGTGATATTGGCCGCGGCCTCGTCGGTGGAGACGCGGGCAGCCGAAGCCTCGGGAGCAACTTGAGTTCCCTCGCTCCCTTCAGTTGTAGGGATGGTCAGAACCAAACCCCGTTCGGCTACCTCTTTGTCCTTCACCGCCTCAATATTGGCGGCTTTCAGCTTGAGCTTTTCGGTTGCCTTAGCATGCCACATAACTTCAGCTGCAGAAACAAAGAATAAATCAGTTAGAACAAAAGAAAAAGGGGAATAAGATCCGCTTACTCATGCTACAAGGCAGATCGGCTTGGATGGGAGACAAGCCAAATATGTACATTACTCCAGGAAGGAGCAACTTGTCGATATCGTAACGTTGGCCGACCAGCTGGTTGGCCGCATGAAGATACGCCGGATGGCTCTTGAATTTGCCAAGACCCGGTTGATTCGGCACCGCCGTCTGCCACTTCGTTCGGAAGGCCGGCCGTTCGGGGAGACGCATAAAAAAGAAATGCTCCTTCCAATGCTTATTGGAGCTCGGCATGTTGGTAAATAGGACGAAACCCGACCTAGATTGAAATATGTGTTGGTGCAGTTAGCACTAACGGTGTAACTCAGGTTTTGATGAATGACAAATCAGGTTAAGTTAGGTTCGTTGTTATCTAACACTCTGATCGAGTGTGCAGGATAAGTCCAGCTAGGTCGACAGGCTGACCGGATAGTTGGCGAGAAGTCCAAGCGGGTCGATAGGCTGACCGGACGCTTGGCGAGAAGTCCAGCTAGGTCGACGGGATGACTAGAGAAGTCCGCCGGTCGACGGCCGACCGGACGCTGGCGAGAAGTCCGATGGGTCGACGGGCTGACCGGACGTCTGGCAAGTAAGTAAGGTAAGTCACCGGAGGGAGTGTGAGGACGCTGCTCCCGGAAGGGACATTAGGCCGATCGCTTAGATCCATTTCGGATGTCTAAGTCGAGATCGTGACTAGATTCGGTCTCGGAAAGACGGAATCTAAGTCATACTCTTTTATCCATCTGCTGAACTTTAACATGCTAACAATTTGTTTTTTCTATATTGTGCCTCGGACTAACTTTGTTTTGCAGGAAAAGGAGTTTTTCGAAACAGAAGGTCCGGCGCCCGGAGGATCCGCGCCGGAAGGCGAATTCTATCCACCAAGTCGTCGCCATATGGAGCATCTTGGTTTGACGACTCGTCACATTCCGTGCGCCGGAAGGAATCCAGCGCCGAACAAGATATAAAAGAAGCCCCGCGGGAGCTTCGAATCAATCAATCAAGCTGAGAACTCTTCTACTGCTGGTCTTGCTGCTCGACGTTCAGTGCGACGCCAACAAAGCTCCGACACTACGCTCCGTTCTTTTCCCTTTTTGTCGGTATTTGTTTTCAGTTTTCATTAGCATTCCCTGTACGGTTCTTTTGTAATCATCATTTCGAATTGCTAGTGATTGCCCAACGAAAGTGGTCAAGGACCACGGGCCTTCGAGTAGGAGTCGTCACAGGCTCCGAACGAAGTAAAACCATTGTGCCTATTTTACTTTTCCGCTGCGTTTATACTCGATATTTTCGAATCGATATTCACCCCCCCCTCTATCGAATCTAACGGTCTTACAAGTGGTATCAGAGCAGGTACCGCTCTGATTTGGTGCAACCACCAATCAGACAGGGGGTGAATTTTTTTTCTTTCAATTAATTCTAAAACTGGTGTATGTTTAACTTAAATTAGTGCAACACGAATCTAGATTTTTTTTCTATTTTTCTCTTCCCGCACTAGTAATCCAAGACCAAGTCTTGGGATATTTGTTTTGGTTATTTACCTGTGCACAGAATGTCCCAACAAGAAGGATTCAGCACAGTACTATTGGAACCCCGAGGTATTTTGATGTGATCAAACAAGTTAAGCTAGGTCCTGCGTAGTTTAACCCTTGTGTCTAAGTGTGCAGGAACTTAGGAACACAGGAAGTCGAGCGGAAGACGCGGCTAGCGAGAAGGACGGCACGGGAGAGAGCCGACGGGCTCGGTGCGTCCGAGGGACGAGGTGTCCGCGGAAGAGTACACCGGTGGACGAGAAGAACGTGCGCGGCGTTCGAGGGACGAGAAACCGGGAAGGAAGGCTGCTCGAGGAGAAGGCCGGAACTTGGGTTCGGGTGAGCCCTATTCCGGATGGCCGAGATCACCCAAGCTAGCGAGACCGGAGCGAACAAGACCTGGACCGAGGAGAACTGAACCGGAGCAAAGAGCCCGGGCCAAAAGTCAACTGTGTTGACTTTGGGCTCCGGGGCGCCCGGAACAGTCCGGGGCGCCCGGAGCAGCCCGGGGCGCCCGGAACCCTTCCGGGCGCCCGGAAGTTGATTTTCGAGCAGATCGAGCTTTGACTCGATCTGAACGTTGGGGGATAAAATTTATCCCCCCCAGGGCGCCCGGAACCCTTCCAGGCGCCCCGACCAAGGCTATAAATATAGCCTTGGTCTAGAAGCAAGATAATCAATCAAGAACAACTACTTGTAATCCAGTGCTTTCATTTGTGTTATTTCTTTCTATGCTTTCAACGCTGTAAGAGGCTACTCCGCCCAGAGGAGAATCAATTAGTGCGCCTTCTTTGCCTTGGATGAGCAATCCTCTGATTGCAAACCAAGTAATTCCTCTGTGTCGATTTTCTGTTTTAATTAGTCTCTGCCTTTTTAATTACAAGTTCTTTTAAGTTAGTTGAATATCCGAGAAGGGTTTTTGGTTTTATTTTGTAGGGCAATTCGCCCCTCCCCTCTTGCCGGCCTCCAAAGGGACCAACAAGTGGTATCAGAGCGAGGACGCTTCAGGAGGACTAACCGCCGATCGAAGCAACAAGATGGCCGGACCAAGTATCGTCCCACCAAAATTCGAGGGGAACTTCGCAGACTGGAAGCGTCGTATGGAGGTATTCCTAAAAACAGATTTTGAAATTCGGTTTATTATGAAATATGGTTTTATAGCTCCAGTAGATAAAGATGGAAAAGAAAAAGAAGAGAGCGATTGGACAAAGAAGGAGCAGAATGAGTCGGTAGCAAACAGCCGTGCGGAACATCACCTGCTGAGTGTGTTACCGCCTCAAGAGGTCAATCGCATCGGAAACTATGTGTCTGCTAAAGAACTTTGGGAGAAGTTCTTGGAACTCCACGAAGGCACGTCCGAAGCAAAGCTCGCTAGAAGGGACATCCTCCGTAACAAACTGATGAACATCCGTCTGGAAAAAGGTGAGAAAGTAGCCAGTCTACACGCGAAGGTAAAAGAACTAATTACTAGTCTCGAGAACCTCGGAGAAAAGGTATCAAATCGGGATACAATACGCTACGCGCTCAACGCATTTCCTCGAACTCCGGAGTGGACTTCAATCATCGACGCCTACTACATCTCAAAAGATTTGGAGGTAAGTACATTAGAGGAATGTTTTTCTACCCTTGAATTACACGAAACTAGATGTGCAGAGACATCAAAGGACACAACCTAGACTATGGCGCTAAACGCAACCAACAAGGATGAACCCGAGTCAGACTCCGAAGACGACAAAGAAGCATACATGGTAAGAAACTTTAAAAAGTTTTTTAGATCTAATAAATTTAAAATGCAGAATCAAAAGAATCAAAAAGGTAGAAGAAAGGTGCAGTGCTACCAGTGTCAGAAGGAGGGACACCTAAGGGAAGACTGCCCAGAACTCAAGAAGGTCAAAATGAAGACACCCAAGAAACACAACCTAAAAGCAACTTGGGACGACACTTCTTCATCCGAATCAGAAGCTCAAGAATATGCTGGGATAGCGCTGATGGCAAGTTACGAAGGGCAAAGCTCGTCAGAACCTAGCATCGATGAAGGGGGAGCGACCTCAGATGAGAGCAGCGAAGCAGGGGGAGATTCAGACTTCAAGTCTGATATGGTAAGTGAGGTATGCCTCTTACCCCCTGATCAACTTTACTCTGGCATTAAGGCAATGACTAAATCCATGTATAGATTAGAAAATGAAAATATCAAATTAAAAAATGAAATTCTGGAAACAAAAAGAATTTTAGCAAAATCATGTCTAATAGAGGATTTTGATAAATTGAAAATTCACAATGAAAAACTAAAAGAAGAAATAGAAAGATTGAAAAAATATAAAAGTTCAAATATTTCTACTTTTAGAAATTATAGAGGTTTAAATTGGTATTATAGATTTCATCAAAGTCAAATTAGAAATATATCAAAAATCTATGTACCTAGGAAATACTTGGTTAACCCTGTAGGTAGGAACCTCTACTGGGTTCCAAAAACCTGTTTAATTTAACTTAGCATTCTCAGCAAGGAAATTAAACGACTAATTTCATTATGAGTCTTTGTCTAAGGAAGTGGTTGTTGCTCCAATAACCAAGAAGGCCTAGTGCCTCGCCACGACCTGGAAGCCAAGTATCGAAATGAAAAGTTTAATTGACTAACTGAAAAAGCATTAATTTAATTTACCTAATGCTTTAAAAGAGTTATTCAATTTATATATTTAAAATTAATTTATAATAATTTTTTTTGGAAATTAAATTTTTTTCAAATGACTTAGAAAATTTCTGAAAATTATTGACTTAGAAATTTTCTGAAAATTGACTTAGAAATTCTTTTTGGAAATTGACTTAAATTTTTTTTAAAATTAACTTAAATATTAATTGCCTTAGAAATTTTTTTTTCACTTAAATTTTTTTTTTTACCTTAGACTTGTTTAGAGAACCCCTATTTTTTATGTGATCAAAGGGGAAGAAGTATGTTAAGTCTAGGGGGAAGTATACACTTATTAAATTGAAATATCTTTGGACTTAATTGCAAATAAATTGTTTTTACTGCATCTGTATTACCCTAGCTTAACTTGGGTTGCTCACATCAAAAAGGGGGAGATTGTTGGAACCCTGAGGTGTTTTGATGTGATCAAACAAGTTAAGCTAGGTCCTGCGTAGTTTAATCCTTGTGTCTAAGTGTGCAGGAACTTAGGAACACAGGAAGTCGAGCGGAAGACGCGGCTAGCGAGAAGGACGGCACGGGAGAGAGCCGACGGGCTCGGTGCGTCCGAGGGACGAGGTGTCCGCGGAAGAGTACACCGGTGGACGAGAAGAACGTGCGTGGCGTTCGAGGGACGAGAAACTGGGAAGGAGAAGGCCGGAACTTGGGTTCGGGGGAGCCCTATTCCGGATGGCCGAGATCACCCAAGCTAGCGAGATCGGAGCGAACAAGACCTGGACCGAGGAGAACTGAACCGGAGCAAAGAGCCCGGGCCAAAAGTCAACTGTGTTGACTTTGGGCTCCGGGGCGCCCGGAACAGTCCGGGGCGCCCGAAGCAGCCCGGGGCGCCCGGAACCCTTCCGGGCGCCCGGAAGTTGATTTTCGAGCAGATCGAGCTTTGACTCGATCTGAACGTTGGGGGATAAAATTTATCCCCCCCAGGGCGCCCGGAACCCTTCCAGGCGCCCCGACCAAGGCTATAAATATAGCCTTGGTCTAGAAGCAAGATAATCAATCAAGAACAACTACTTGTAATCCAGTGCTTTCATTTGTGTTATTTCTTTCTGTGCTTTCAACGCTGTTGTTGGTGCAATATCCCTCAGGTCAAGGTTGACCTGGGTGACCAAGCTGAGTCTTGGTTTGAGTTTAGATGTTTGACAATAAGAAATTGATTGAAGAAGAGTCAAGTAGGTCAAGGTTGACCGGATACTTGACAGGGAAGTCCTGGTGAGTGAAGCCAGGCAGAAGGAAAACCCTAGTGAGTGAAGCTAGGTGAAAGCCCTAGTGAGTGAAGCTAGGTGAAAGTCCTGGTGAGTGAAGCCAGGCAGAAGGAAAACCCTAGTGAGTGAAGCTAGGTGAAAGTCCTGGTGAGTGAAGCCAGGTGAAAGCCCTAGTGAGTGAAGCTAGGCAGAAGGAAAACCCTAGTGAGTGAAGCTAGGTGAAAGTCCTGGTGAGTGAAGCCAGGTGAAAGCCCTAGTGAGTGAAGCTAGGCAGATGGAAAACTCTAGTGAGTGAAGCTAGGTGAAAGTCCTGGTGAGTGAAGCCAGGCAAGGGAAAATCCAGATGGATCAAGGATGATCGGACATCTGGTGTTGGGAAGTCCAAGTAGGTCAAAGGATTGATCGGATACTTGGCATGAATAGAAAAGTCTAAGTGGGTCAAAGGATTGACCGGACACTTGGTGGGAAGTCCTAGCAGTCAAAGGAGTGACCAGATGCTGGGCATGATGTACCAACAGTCAAGGTTGACCGGATGTTGGTTTGAGAGGCTTGGAACTTGGTTTGGGCAAAACCAAGTGTTGGATCGATCGGATCGATCAGAGCTGGATCGATCGTGGATCGATCCAGACGCCTCCACGAAAGCAGAGCCTCGGATCGATCCGTGGATCGATCCAGATGTTCCAATCGATCGCTGGATCGATTGGGAGGTTCGCGCGATAAGCGCCGGATCGATCCGTGGATCGATCGAGGCCCCAGACAGAGGCGCTCCGGATCGATCCGTGGATCGATCCAAAGCCTCCCGATCGATTAGAACATTCGAATCGATCGGGATCCGACCGTTGGCGCAGGGCGCAGCGTTTCCTTCGGTATCTCTTCTCCGATTCACTCCGGATCTTCGCCAGCTCCTCCACAAGACTCTCAAAGCTCGTGATCGCCAGTTCTTGAAGGTTCTTGGAAGCTCTCCGAGTCAAGAGGCGGATCAAAGGCAAGAAGAGAAGCTAGGGTTAGGGTTTTCTGCATTCATTGTAAGCTTTGTGCTTGTATTTTGTTTCCCTTTCCTTCTTCTTGTAGCGAGAGTCTTGTAGGGCTTCTCCGCCCTCGGTAGTTACCGAAAAGGAGTGTTTCATAGTGGAGGGTGCGTGCGTGGTGTGGATCCTTGGATTAGTCACCTCCTTTGGAGGTGTATACCAAGTAAAATCCTAGTGTTAGCGTGGTTGTATTTGTTTCTGTATTTTCCGCTGCATATTCTTGAAGAAACAAGCAACGCCAAGCACCGAGCGAACGCGACGAGCTATTCACCCCCCCTCTAGCTACTTTTGGTCATAACAAGTGGTATCAGAGCAAGGTTGCTCTTCACCGGAATCATCGCCGGAAGGGTCAAGCATAACAAGAAAAGCTAGAGGGTGAAGAAGTTGAAGCAAATTCTTCAAGTTCAAGACTTTATCAAGCTCAACTTCAAGATGCAATTCCAAGATGGACTTGGATTTGACACAAGGGTGGCTCCACCATACACATCGGCAAGCTTCGATTCTTGGAGATCAAGAATCGAAAACTTTCTTATGATGGAGATAGAGCAATGGTTTGCTCTAATGGAAGGCTTCAAAGCTCCAACGAACTCCAAGGGCAAGCTTCTAAAGAAAAGCAGATGGAGCTCAGAGCAAATTCAAAGGGGCGAGGCAAATGACAAAGTGACCAAGCTTCTGGTCAACTTATTGCCTAGCCACATCTTGGCTCGAGTTGGAGAATTCGAAGATGCCAAGGAGCTTTGGAGCAAATTGGCCAAGCTTCATGAAGAGATCCCCTCCACCGTACAAGATCATGAAGAATCCAAAGAGGGTGACTCTTTGGAGCAAGACCAAAAGGAGGATTCCGAGGTTGAGAGATGCTCAACCTCCGAAGAAGAGGAAATCCAAGATGCTTCATCCTCAAGGGAATGCACGAAGGGAACAAGGAGGGAGCATACTCCTTGTTTCATATTCAAGATGATGAAGCCTCCACCTCTAGGATTGAGGGGGAGCAATCCTTGGTGACACCGGATCAAGAAGAAGGAGAAGCTTCTACATCCGGGTCAAGAGAAGAAGAGGAGGAAGAAGCTTCTACCTCCACAAGTCAAGAAAAATCAAATGGAGGAGAATCAAGGCCCTATCAAAAGGAAGTTTCTACCTCTGGATCCAAAGAAAAAGATGCCACCCCTACAAGCAAAGGTATGAATATTTCAATTAATAATAAAAATCATATAATATGTTTTGAGTGTAGGGAACATGGGCACTACAAGAGCAAGTGCCCTAAATTGACCAAGAAGAAGGGCCAAGTGGCACAAAAGGGCAAGGTGAAGCCCAAGGAGACCATCCCCGGAACGAAGAAGAGCAAGGAGCATATCATATGCTTCTCTTGCAATCAAAAGGGGCATTACCGAAGTCAATGCCCCAAGGGGAAGAAGGTCGTCACGACTCAAGGAGGCACTAGTCAAGGGGGAGCCTCTAAGGTAAAAAGGAAGGTAACTTTCATTGAGCCTATTCCCTTACAAAATGGTAAAAAGCATGCTAGGTCAAATTTCTATCATTTTAATGCTATTTACCATGAAAATAGAAAGCATGATAGCGTTAAAGAAAAACATATAGCTTTTCATGCTAAAACTACTACACCTAAGACTAGGAATGTAGGTAAAAATCTAGGTAAAAACTCTAAGGATTGCAGCTACAAGCCTAGAAACAAAAATGCTCATAAACTTAATGGAAAACCAAAAACTAAGGACTTAGTGATGGAAAATCAAGTCTTGAGGTCAAGACTTGATAAAATTGAAAAGACCCTAAAAAGGATGGAAAATATCCTATTAGGGCAAAATGAGCATAACCTAGGTTTAGGGGTACAAAAGCCATCCAATGGCCATAGAGGTTTGGGATACAAGCCAAAGGCTAAGAAGGATGTGCCCTCTTACCATAGAGTTTCATATAGTTATGGAACAAACCCTAGGTCTAGTGGTCAAGCCAAAAATACTAAGGAAGTCATCCCTAAGAGTATTTTTGCAATAAATGTGACTAAGGCTTCTAAGAAGTCTAAGAAAGTTACAAATAAGGTCACAAGAGAGGCTATCCCTAGAGTTGACCTAGAAAGTGTGACCAAGGCTTCCAAGAAGCCAAACAAGGTCACTAGGAAGGTATCTAGGGAAGTTATCCCTAGTGAATACTAGAGCATCCAAGGAGCACCAATAGGTGTTGGGTTCCTAGGAGCATCTTCTCTACCCCATAGATGGGTTAGAGAGTGTCAACTCCGATTAGAAGGGTAGTTAACCCAACTTTGAGGAAATTGACACTCAAGGAGCATTTTCAAGGTTTTTGTTAACCTTTGAAAATGAAATGGAATTATTTTTTTTACTCCTTGAAAGAGTAAAATGTGCCTAATGGTGGAAAAATTGATTTTATCTTAAATGGCACAAATTTGGAAAACCTTGAGAAATACCAAGTTGGGATTTTGGTATTCTCTTGGAAATTTAAGGCAATCCGGGCCTTGATTTATGTAATCACTCTTGAGGAAAAATGGAATATGCCAACATTTGAGGACATGTTTATTTTCAATTGGCATACATTAAATCAAGGAAATTAGAAATGCCAATTTAGGCTTTGGCATTCTCTTGAAGCACTTTAGGGCAATCTAGGTTTAAGTTGTAAGTTTAGCTAAGACTTTAAGGATACTTAGATAGTTAATCTAGGTATATTTTATTTATGTTAAATCTTGTCATGATTGTTTACCCATTATATGCCATGACATCATGTTTTATTTGTGCATTCATGACTTATTATGAAAAACTCAAGAATACCATGTCATGACATACATACATCATGTAGTTATAGGAAATTTTCTTCTGAAAATTATTTCCTTTTGATGTATGCCATAACATTATCATGCATTAGTTTAACTCCTTATAATTAAGGACAAATGGCATTTAACAACACTTATTAACAAATGACATCCTAGGTGGATGTCTAATATCTCTAAAATGCCTAGATAGATATGCATGATCCCTAGATTAGGGCAAAACCTAAATCTACATCTCACAAAGACTATAAGGTGACTTGTATGTGTTTTAGTGCATATTATATACAAGTGAGATGTTAGGATGATGAACAAAGCTCAAGATGTTGATTTAGTGCATTCCTTTGAGTTTTAAATTCATCAAAACACATAGTTATGTGTTTTCCCATCATTGGGAAAGCTAATGTACAAGTCATGTGCATTATGCCCAAGGAACATGATGGGATATTGGTTTTGAAAATATTTTTAAAATGTTTTTGGAAAACTTTGGTGAAGGCTATCTTTTGATAGTAATCACCATTGAATAGTTAGACACAAACCTGAAGAAAAACACTAACGTTTTTGCAAGTTTTCAAGTTTGTGTCAATCTTTGAAAATATGATGTATTTTCATAGAAAGATATTTTTCCATGATTAAGTATGCCCTAAATAATGTCTACACGAAATTTCATGATTTTTGGATTTTTTTAGAATTTTCTAGGGGTTTCTGAAGTTGACTGAAATGGAATTTCAGCAACTATCAGAGCTCCGATCGATCCATGGATCGATTGGAGTGCCCGAATCGATCCGTGGATCGATTCAGAAGGCAAGTCTCCCGCGAGCAGAAGCTCGCCGGATCGATCAGCCGATCGATCCAGGTAGTCTGAATCGATCAGTGGATCGATTCAGAAAGGTTCAATCGATTGGAACTCAACTCCAATCGATCCAAGTTGCTGATTTTGGCTGGGAAGGCTTGATTTCAGCATCTTTGAACCTCTTTAAGTCTAGGTAACCATTCCAAACCCCTAAAATACATTTGTATACATACAAAGGGTGTTTTCATGTGAAAACAAGGATGGATTGGTTAAGGAAGGCTTCATTGAAGTTTAGGTTGAGGTTTGTTTCAAATTTTGAGTATTTGAACCTCAAAACTTCTAAATTTGGGTTTCCTAAAGGTTTAGGAATTCCAAGTCATTGTTGGTGCAATGACAGAAGTTACCACCATGTCTTTAGGGGGAGGGACTCTTTAAAGACATGAAAAATTACTTTTCATGAACCTTGGAAGGTGGTTAACCTTCTTTAAAGAAAATGCTCATGTATGAGCTTTTGAACTTGAAATGGGGAGTGGATATCCTCATTATTTCAAGTGGGAACTCAAGTGGTTAGATAATGCTCAAGGTTGGGTATTTGTCTACATTGAGGGAGAAGTTAAGGATAAATGAAGGGTATGGGACCTTTATTATCGTGTTGATCACAACGAGTGATGTTGTGAACAATGATGAGTAACTCTTCAGGGGGAGAGTCGTCAACAAATGGATTTGTTGATGTGTACCCAAAATTGGGGCATGGGTTGATGTGTGCCCAAAGATGGGTTGATGTGTGCCAATAGGGGGAGAATGAAAGGACCTATGAATGGGTGTAAGTTAGGCTTTCATTACCTAGAGGGAGTGTGGCCTCGTAGGGGGAGAATGAAGAGCTTAATTTATATGTTCATTACCTAGTGGCATGAAGATTGAGGCTATAGGATTAGCCTAACTTACATGTGGTATTGTAAGTGTTATTGTGGTATTGTCAAACATCAAAAAGTGGGAGATTGTTGGTGCAATATCCCTCAGGTCAAGGTTGACCTGGGTGACCAAGCTGAGTCTTGATTTGAGTTTAGATGTTTGACAATAAGAAATTGATTGAAGAAGAGTCAAGTAGGTCAAGGTTGACCGGATACTTGACAGGGAAGTCCTGGTGAGTGAAGCCAGGCAGAAGGAAAACCCTAGTGAGTGAAGCTAGGTGAAAGCCCTAGTGAGTGAAGCTAGGTGAAAGTCCTGGTGAGTGAAGCCAGGCAGAAGGAAAACCCTAGTGAGTGAAGCTAGGTGAAAGTCCTGGTGAGTGAAGCCAGGTGAAAGCCCTAGTGAGTGAAGCTAGGCAGATGGAAAACCCTAGTGAGTGAAGCTAGGTGAAAGTCCTGGTGAGTGAAGCCAGGTGAAAGCCCTAGTGAGTGAAGCTAGGCAGATGGAAAACCCTAGTGAGTGAAGCTAGGTGAAAGTCCTGGTGAGTGAAGCCAGGCAAGGGAAAATCCAGATGGATCAAGGATGATCGGACATCTGGTGTTGGGAAGTCCAAGTAGGTCAAAGGATTGACTGGATACTTGGCATGAATAGAAAAGTCTAAGTGGGTCAAAGGGATTGACCAGACACTTGGTGGGAAGTCCTAGCAGGTCAAAGGAGTGACCAGATGCTAGGCATGATGTACCAACAGGTCAAGGTTGACCGGATGTTGGTTTGAGAGGCTTGGAACTTGGTTTTGGGCAAAAACCAAGTGTTGGATCGATCAGTGGATCAATCCAGGAGCTGGATCGATCAGTGGATCGATCCAGGCCTTTTCTAGTGAACAGAGAGCCTCTGGATCGATCCGTGGATCGATCCAGATGTCCCAATCGATCAGTGGATCGATTGGGACGCGCCTGCTTCGCGCGATAAGCGCTGGATCGATCCGTGGATCGATCCAGCGCTTTTCCGCGCTCCGGATCGATCCGTGGATCGATCCAAAGCCTCCCCGATCGATTGGGAACATTCGAATCGATCGGGATCCGACCGTTGGCGTCGATAAAGGCCGCAGGCGTTCATTTCCTTCGGTATCTCTTCTCCGATTCACTCCAGATCTTCGCCAGCTCCTCCACAGCACTCTCAAAGCTCGTGATCGCCAGTTCTTGAAGGTTCTTGGAAGCTCTCCGAGTCAAGAGGCGGATCAAAGGCAAGAAGAGAAGCTAGGGTTAGGGTTTTCTGCATTCATTGTAAGCTTTGTGCTTGTATTTTGTTTCCCTTTCTTTTTTCTTGTACCGAGAGTCTTGTAGGGCTTCTCCGCCCTCGGTAGTTACCGAAAAGGAGTGTTTCATAGTGGAGGGTGCGTGCGTGGTGTGGATCCTTGGATTAGTCACCTCCTTTGGAGGTGTATACCAAGTAAAATCCTAGTGTTAGCGTGGTTGTATTTGTTTCTGTATTTTCCGCTGCATATTCTTGAAGAAACAAGCAACGCCAAGCACCGAGCGAACGCGACGAGCTATTCACCCCCCCTCTAGCTACTTTTGGTCCTAACAGCTGTAAGAGGCTACTCCGCCCAGAGGAGAATCAATTAGTGCGCCTTCTTTGCCTTGGATTAGCAATCCTCTGATTGCAAACCAAGTAATTCCTCTGTGTCGATTTTCTGTTTTAATTAGTCTCTGCCTTTTTAATTACAAGTTCTTTTAAGTTAGTTGAATATCCGAGAAGGGTTTTTGGTTTTATTTTGTAGGGCAATTCACCCCTCCCCTCTTGTCGGCCTCCAAAGGGACCAACAAGTACGATCTCCACTCTTCAACGGGGATGGCTTTCCATACTGGAAGAAGCGCATGGAGGTTTACCTCAAAACAGACTTCGACCAATGGATGAGCGTTACGAGACCCTACAAGATTCCGGCAGACACCTCCGGGAACATACTGGATCCTGAAGACTGGACACCTGACTTGAAGAAGAAGGCGTCAACCGAAAATAAAGCAATCAATACTCTACAGTGTGGATTGACAAGAGAAGAACTAAACAGAGTCAGTCCACACAAGAACGCTAAAGAGCTGTGGGACAAGTTGATCGAGCTGCACGAGAGAACGAGCGACGCCAAGGTAACCAAACGAGACTTGCTCTTAAATAAAATTTTTAATATAAAAATGCAGGAAGGTGAAACGGTGAATCAGCTTCACGCGAGGATCAAGGACATCCTCAACGGGCTTCATGCGATAGGCCATCAGATGGAAAACAAAGACTTAATAAGGTACGCATTAAACGCTTTTCCGCGTAATAGTTTGTGGGCATCAATAGTGGATGCCTACAAAATTTCTAAAAATCTCTCTAAATTAAAGTTAGATGAACTTTTCTGTGAATTGGAATTACACGAACAAACTAATGCTGGAGCCGAGAAAGGTATAGCCCTATTTGCAGGTTCCTCCAAAGAAAAGAAAAGCAAGCCTGAACTTGAAGAAGACTTCGACCAAGACGAAGAACACCTGGTGAACTTGGTAAGAAAAATGTTCACCAGGAGAAAAAGGAGTTTCAGCAAAAAGGACCTTCAAAAGATCAGTTCTCCCTCAGAACAAAAGAACGTGACTTGCTACGGATGCAATAAAAAGGGACACTACAAGAACGAATGCTCAAAACTGAAGTTCGACAAACCGAAGCCAACCAAAAAGAAGGCACTCAAAGCAACGTGGGATGACTCCTCGGACGAATCGGAAGAAGAAGAATAGAAACATCAGAGCCACCTCGCACTGATGGCCCACGAAGCTGAAACAGAAGACGAGTCAGAAGATGAAGACGGGTCTGAACCCGAAACAAGCCACGAGTCCGTACTCGTTTCCTAAGACTCGAATGAGGTATATTTTAATTTAAACAAAAATTTTTTTAGAATTATTTCCTGTTTAAATAGTAAATTAACTAAAGTAGAAAATGAAAACAAATCACTTCTTGAGGAAAATCAAAACCTCAAGGAACAAATCAAAATTTTAAATCCAACTCAAGATTCAACACTTGAGGAGGAGAATCTATCATTAAAAAATGATATTAAAAATTTAAAAGGAATGTTAGAAAAGTTCACAACAAGATCAAAAAATCTTGACTTAATCCTGAACAATCAAAAAGCATGTTATAATAAAACCGGACTCGGATACAAGTCAAACTCAAATAAAACTTTTAAGTCGTTAATAACTCAATACAAATCAACTAATCAAGCGTGGGTTCCGAAAGCGTGCTTAACCACGCAAGTAGGACTCAATCAATATTATATACCTAAAGAAAAAATACATTATATAAAATCAAATAAACCAAACCAAAATCCAAAATACAAACCTAAATCAAATTCAAAATCTAAACATTTTAAAAATCAACAAAATTATCACCAAGTTAACCATGACTATAAAAAGAATCGACACAAGCCTAAAATCAAAATTTATTAAAGGCCAATAATTCAGGGGGAGGCTCTAGAATAGCTGGCACCTCCAAAACTAACTTACCCGACAGGGTAACCCAAAATTTACCAACCCGGCAGGGTAATTAGGATTAGTTAAAAAGAGATCAAGTTTAACTTGAATCATGGTACTGGTGAAATTTTTGGATGATAGTACGTTAGGGAAGCTTGGGCATCGCATGTCTAGAAAGATATGGCTTCGATCTGGTGCATTTGGCCAAGTGGAACTGACCGAAGCTACCCTTAAACGAATCATAACCAGTTAGACCAAGATTTAGTACTAAGTTCCGTGGATAGGACTATTCGGAAAACCTCGAAAGGTTGGTTACTTCTAATGATGTCCATGTGACTCACCAAGCTTAGAAGTTTATCCGAAGAATGCCTATTTGTGGAAACCAAAGCTAAGTCTGAATCTAACACAAGTTAAACCAAAACTCTGTAATCAAACCAATTTCATCTCACAAAATCATAGGATTCCCTGATTGATAATATAGATCGGGTGAGATGAATAAGGCTAAAATTAATTTTAATCTTTAATTTCAAAATTTTAAAAATTAATTTCAAAATTTTAATTTTAAACTTAAAAAGTAATTTCAAAATTTTAATTTTAAACTTAAAAAGTAATTTCAAAATTTTAATTTTAAACTTAAAAATTAATTTCAAAATCTTAATTTTAAACTTAAAAAAATTAATTTCAAAATTTTAATTTTAAACTTAAAAATTAATTTCAAATTTTAATTTTAAACTCAAAAAAATTAATTTCAAAATTTTAATTTTAAACTTAAAAATTAATTTCAAATTTTAAATTTAAACTTAAAAATTAATTTCAAAATCTTAATTTTAACTTAAAAAGTTCAAATTTTAATTTTAATTTCAAATTTTAATTTTAAACTTAAAAATTAATTTCAAAATTTTAATTTTAACTTAAAAATTTCAATTTTAAAACTTAAAACTAAAAGGACTAACGTTAAATCCCACTTACTGTAGGAAACCAAGTGGATTTTGGACAGTGGTTGCTCCAAACATATGACCGGAGATCACACCAAGTTCACTCAACTCACTTACAAAAGCTTAGGAACAGTTGCCTTTGGAAACAACGGTAAACTCAAGGTAATTGGTATAGGTAACATTGAATTAAAATCAGACTTTATAATTACAAATGTTTTACTTGTTGAAAATTTTAAATACAATCTTCTAAGTATAAGTCAATTGTGTGATACTAGGTATAAGGTTAAATTTCTATCCACAGAGTGTTTAATCAAACATCTAGATAATCCTACCATAAGCCTAAAAGGTTTTAGAAAAGACAACATCTATGTCATCAACTTAACCATTTCTTCCATTAAGTGTTATTTAACACAAAAAGAAGAAACTTGGTTATGACATAGGAGGATGTCTCACACCAACTTTAGAAATATAAGTAAACTAAATGGACTTGTAAAAGGCTTACCAAAATTACCTAACTTAGATTCAACCATATGTAATGCTTGTCAACAAGGCAAACAAACTAAATCAACCCACAAACAAACAAATCAACCACGAACTAACTCAATATTAGAACTTCTACATTTAGACATTTTTGACTCCCATGGAGTCAAATCTATAAATGGAAACTTATATTGTTTAGTAATTATAGACGATTACTCTAGGTTTACTTGGGTAAAATTCTTAAAACATAAAGATGAAACTTTTGAAATTTTTACAAATTTCTGCAAACAAATTGAAAACGAAAAAGATATTAAAATTAAAAGAATTAGGAGTGACAACGGGGGAGAATTTAAAAATCACAACTTTAACAGTTTTTATCTAGAAAACGGTTACCATCATGAGTTCTCATGTCCTAAAACCCCCAACAAAATGGGATTGTAGAAAGAAAAAATAGAACCTTACTTGAAGCTTCTAGAACAATGTTAAATGAGTATAACCTACCTAAATACTTTTGGGCAGAAGCCGTTAGTACAGCCTGCTATGTACAGAACAGAACAACAATAAATAAAACCCATAACAAAACGTTCTTCGAAATGTTTTATAATAAACAACCAAATATAAAATATTTTAAAGTATTTGGGTGCCCAGTTTTTATCTTAAATACAAGAGAACACTTAGGAAAATTCACCTCTAAAATTGAAAATGGAATTTTTGTAGGATATTCCCTAAATAGTAGAGGCTACAGAATTTACAATAAGGTTACCTTAAAAATTGAAGAAACTACCAATGTAAAATTTGAAGAAACTAAACAAGACAAAGAACCTACACAACCACCTGAGTTTGTTCCAGAAACCAACCAAACTCTAAGTCATGAAGAAGAGGAACAACATCAAGAGAGTCAACCCCCTAGAACAATAAGGGTCAACCCAAATCATCCAACTGATCAAATAATTGGTGACCCAGACTTAAGAGTTCAAACCAGATCATCATTTAGAAACCTAAGTCAAATTTCTTTAATTTCAAAAATTGAACCCAAAACTGTGGATGAATCCCTACTAGACCCAGATTGGATTATAGCTATGCAAGAAGAACTAGCCCAATTTTAGCGTAATGAGGTTTGGGACCTAGTCCCACCACCTAAGAATAAGAAAATAATAGAAACAAAATGGGTATTCAGAAACAAACTAAGTGAAACTGGGGAAATTACTAGAAATAAAGCTAGACTAGTTGCCAAAGGGTTTAGTCAGATTGAAAGACTTGACTATGATGAAACCTATGCCCCAGTAGCCAGATTAGAATCCATTAGAATGTTACTAAGTTATGCAGCCCATAAGGGATTCAAACTATACCAAATGGATGTTAAGTCTGCCTTTCTTAATGGACTAATTAAAGAAGAAGTTTATGTAGGTCAACCTCCTGGGTTTGAAAGTCTAGAACACCCTGATTATGTATTTAAGTTAAAAAAAGCATTATATGGACTTAAACAAGCACCCAGAGCATGGTATGAAAGGCTAACATCCTACTTAACATCTAAAGGATTCAACCAAGGTCAAATTGACCCAATCTTGTTTGTTAAATCATTAAATACAGACATATTTATTTCACAAATATATGTAGATGATATAATATTTGGCTCAACAAATTCAGAATTTTTAGAAGAATTTATTAATCTAATGGAAAAAGAATTTGAAATGAGCTTAGTAGGAAAATTAACTTATTTCTTAGGATTACAAATCAAACAAACAAATGAAGGAAATTATATTTATCAACATAAATACACTAAAGAGTTACTTAAAAAATTCGGAATGGAAAATACAAAAGAAATAAAAACACCTATGGCAGTAAATACAATCTTAGACAGTGACCCAAATGGAAAACCAATTGATTTAAAACATTATAGGAGTGCAATAGGTAGCCTACTGTATTTAACTGCAAGCCGACCTGATATTTTATTTGCAGTTAGTATGTGTGCTAGATACCAAACTTGTGATAAGGAATCCCATTTGACACAAGTTAAAAGAATTTTTAGATATCTTAAAGGAACAACAAATGTAGGAATTTGGTATCCTAGGACAAATAATTTTGAACTAATAGGGTATTCTGACTCAGATTATGCTGGATGTAAATTAGACCGCAAAAGCACAAGTGGTGGATGACAATTATTAGGTTCATCACTTGTTAGCTGGTTTAGTAGAAAGCAACATTGTGTTGCTCTATCTACAACTGAGTCAGAATACATAGCTATAGGTGAATGTGTTGCACAATTATTATGGATGATGCATACTCTAAAAGATTTCAACTTAAACATTACAAATGTAAAAGTATTAATTGACAATATAAGTTCAATTAACTTAACCAAGAACCCTGTGCATCATTCAAGAACCAAACATATTGAAGTTAGACACCACTTTATCAGGGATCATGTTACTAAAGGTGATATTGAACTCAAATACATTGAGTCCAAATCAAATTTAGCTGACATTTTCACAAAACCACTCCCTGAAAGTGAGTTTAGCAACTTACGCCGAAAATTAGGAATGTGCTCAATAGACTAGGAATTTTAAATTTCAAAATTGTTTTCAATCACTCTTTCAAATTATAAGTCAAATTTGGTTGTTTTCAAAACCTTCCACTTTTAGACTTTCAAAAACAGTTTTGGCCTTAGACTAGCTTGGAATCCATAGAAAGCATGCACCCATAGGGCTAGTTTTTGAGCATCTCACCAACACCTTAGGTTTACCTTGCGTGTGTTTGACAAACATAGAAAGGGGTGAGATGCATAGGACAACTGTCTGGACTTAAGATGCTTATCTCAGTGCATCAGCATAAGTCTGGGCGTTAAATACAAATCAGACAGTAATCAGATTAAGTTCATCAGTCAAGTCAAACACTGACTGCTTATAATCAACTTAATCTGACTAACCAAGTGAAAACTACTATTTTCTGATAGTTAGTTAGTAACTAATTGGTTAGACAGCTGTTTAAATTTTAGTATCAAGTTCAGGGGGAGAAATTAATTAAAATGTTATATGTTTGAAAAACTAACTTGTGGTTGAACATCAGTTTACAAAGAGTTAAAATTTAACTAAGTATTTGAAAAACTTGGAAGTTTAATCCCACCTAATTTTCAAACCTGATTTTAAAAGTTAACTATTGAAAATTAAACTTTCCAAATTTCGCTTTTATCAAATTAGCCTTAATTTTTCAAATTTAGCTTGATTAACTTTGAAAATTGTTTTCTTGAACTAAACTCAGATTTTTACAATAACTCTACACTATGATTGTTCACCCTTGTGTCTTTTTTGATGAATGCCAAAGGGGGAGGGTTAGGTGGTTAAGTTAGAACAACTAAATGCCAACTTGAAAAACTAACTTAAAACCTTAAAAACCTCGAAAATCATGCTTGATTTCTGCATATATTTATCACTAACTTAATCAGGTTGTCATTCCATCAAAAAGGGGGAGATTGTTGGTGCAGTTAGCACTAACGGTCTAACTCAGGTTTTGATGAATGACAAATCAGGTTAAGTTAGGTTCGTTGTTATCTAACACTCTGATCGAGTGTGCAGGATAAGTCCAGCTAGGTCGACAGGCTGACCGGATAGCTGGCGAGAAGTCCAAGCGGGTCGACGGGCTGACCGGACGCTTGGCGAGAAGTCCAGCTAGGTCGACGGGCTGACCGGATAGCTGGCGAGAAGTCCAAGCGGGTCGACGGGCTGACCGGACGCTTGGCGAGAAGTCCAGATGGGTCGACGGGCTGACCGGACGTCTGGCAAGTAAGTAAGGTAAGTCACTGGAGGGGAGTGACTGTGAGGACGCGTTCCCGGGAAGGGGACATTAGGCGTCGATCAGGCTTAGATCCATTTCGGATGTCTAAGTCGAGATCGTGACTAGATTCCGGTCTCGGAAAGACGGAATCTAAGTCATACTCTTTTTATCCATCTGTTGAACTTTAACTGTGCTAACAATCTGTTTTACAGGATGTATATTTGCCTCGGACTAACTTTGTTTTGCAGGAAAAGGGAGTTTTCTGGAACAAGGTGGTCCGGGCGCCCGGAAGGCGAATTCTATCCAGCCAAGTCGTCGTCACGTGGAGCATCTTGGTTTGAGCAGCTACGTCACATTCCAAGCGCCCGGAAGGAATCCAGGCGCCCGAAACAGCATATAAAAGAAGCCCCAGGCAGGAGCTTCAGAATCAATCAATCAAGCTGAGAACTCTTCTACTGCTGGTCTTGCTGCTCGACGTTCAGTGCGACACCAACAAAGCTCCGACACTACGCTCCGTTCTTTTCCCTTTTTGTCGGTATTTGTTTTCAGTTTTCATTAGCATTCCCTGTACGGTTCTTTTGTAATCATCATTTCGAATTGCTAGTGATTGCCCAACGAAAGTGGTCAAGGACCACGGGCCTTCGAGTAGGAGTCGTCACAGGCTCCGAACGAAGTAAAACCATTGTGTCTATTTTACTTTTCCGCTGCGTTTATACTCGATATTTTCGAATCGATATTCACCCCCCCCTCTATCGAATCTAACGGTCTTACAATATGAAGGTCCCCCACTCGGATTGTTTGGGGTAGAAGAAATAGTGGAAGACTTGGGGGTCCAAGGGGATATCATTCAATTTGAAAAGGACTACCACCCCACTCAGCAACCTAATCGAGTTCGGGACTAATTGGTCGAGCGGGAGGCGAAAGTGGTTGCATATTTTGATGATGAACGGATGTGGAGGAAAGCACAGCCCGGTCAAAAATTGATCACGGAAGAAGCAAATGGTGCCGGGCGGCGGGTCATTAGGCCGATCGGAAGGACTAGCCACAACTATCTCATGGCCAGCTGGAATTTCATACGTTCGAATGAGACGCAGTGCGTCTTCTTCATCGAATCAGCTCTCCATAGTCGTATACCAGAGACTAGGAGCGCCGACTGTAGGCGTAGAAGTACTCACCATGGTCGAAACAGAAGAGATATGGACAGAAAAACTAAAAGAAAATGCCGACAGAATGAAAAAGAAAGCAATACAGGAGGAGGGAAGCTGAAAAGGAAGGCTTGCGGGTACGAGAAAGATCGAGGAAAGGAAGAAGAGGACGAGCGTACCAAACAGGCGGGGAGTAAGGATCGCCGGAGCAGAAACAACAGCGGGGGGTCGAAGGTCGATGAAGAAGAAGGCGGCGGAGAGAGGGGGCCGCGAGATTTATAACGTTTGCCCCGTACGGCCTTAGCCGTCCAATTCAGGTCGTGAAGAACGAGGTCATCATCCAGCCGTTCAATTAAAACTGCGGCTGTCCCATCGGAGGTGACGCCACCGCCATACCCTGACAAAAGAAAGATTGCCACGTGTCAGCAAGATACGGGTTACATTTAATGAGCGCCCTGTATCGCACGCAACGCAAAGGCACGGGCAAGATACCGCCGAACGGATGAGCATCCCTGAGCCTGGCCGAGCGGACTAATGTATCGGTCGTTACTCAGTCAAATCGGCAGTCCAGTCAGTCGGACTTCGCCTCCTTCGACTAGACTTGAGGGGGAGGCAAGTGATCCGGCGGTTAGAATAGGGGACCCCCATTCTGAGGGGTCAATGCCACGCGGAAGTCAAAAGGCCAGGTGGTATCTCCCGGCCGGCCGACCGGTGAATAGCCGATGGCAAAAGTCGCCCCGACAGAAGTCGGGGTTCCGACACTCAATTGAGCAGTTGCAAAGAGCCGAGCGGAAGGCCTAAGAGAAGGTGACATACTGCTAAACAGTCCCTACATAGCAACCTACCGAAAATATCCCCAGCATATCGATGCCAACGGCAGGCCGGACGTGATGTGAGTGTCGTCTGGCCGGCGCGTAAGATGAGGGCTGGCCGGACGGACTCCCCGTCCAGCCGGCCTGCCGGACGCCCCGGCCTGTGGTCGGTAGAGAAGGACAAGAACATCTTATGACAACTGTCAAGTCCTATGGCTAGGCCATACTCCAAGTCTGACACGAGGTGTTCTGCAAGTCTGACAACGAGGTGTTCTGTTGTCCCATCGAAGACGTGCTTGGACTGTAGCAGTATGACGTCAGGTAAGCTTTCTGACAGACACATACCGAGGTATGGGTTACGGACACCTATGTGCCTCGGTGGACGTGCAGGAGCTCTTTCACCGCTCTATATAAAGAGCCTCATACTTCGCCGGAGGTACGCGTAAAATACCTTTGGAGCCACTTTTTTCACTACTTGCTTGCCTGACTTGAGCGTCGGAGGGTCGCCGCCGGGAACCCCTTCCCGGCCCGACTTCTGTGCAGGTTCGCCGGAGGTTCGTACCACTAGCTGGAGACTTACATCAGCGACTCGGAGAGCGCCACGTGCCCAGCGTCCGTTGATTCAGCTTTCGGACAGGATCACTGGTCATGCAGATACTTCATAGAAATTTGATTCGTATATGTTTGAGCAGTTTCAACAGTTCCTTCCTTCACAACCCTCTGCGATGTCAGCTTCCTCTCATATAGGTTTGTCATTGTTTGGTATTTTAGGTATATCTTCATCCTTGTGGATTTTGGACTCTGGTGCCTCCCATCATATGTCATCCAATTTGTCATCTTTTATTTCTTTTTCTCCCAATTCATCTATATATATTGTGATTATTGATGGTACTCTTATATCATTAGTAGGTGTCGGTTCAATTATTACATCTTCTTTATCTCTTACTAATGTTTATTATATTTCAAGTCTTATTTTAAAATTTGTTTTTGTTAGTCAATTATGTGAGTCTGGATATCTAGTCTTTTTTTCTTCATCCAATTATTACGTTAGGACTCGCAATCTCAGAGGTTGATTGGGACTGGTTATAGGCAAAGAGGACTCTATGTTTTAGATCAACTTAAAGTACTAGAAGTTGTAGCTTCAAGTGTGGATTTATCATCTTTTCATTTGAGTCATTCATTTTCTGATTTTTATTTATGACACTTTCATTTATGTCATGCTTTGACGTCTCGTTTGTAGTTTTTATTTTCTATAGGAGTATTAAGACCTTTAAAAAAGTTATGATATTTATGATTGTAGTGGTTGTAAACTGGCCAAATTTTCTGTCTTATCATTTTCTAAAAGTCTCTCTTTTTTCTGCTTCATTTGATTTTATTCATTCTGATATGTGGGGACCCTCTCCTATTCCTACAAAAGGAGGTTCAAGGTATTATGTTTCATTTATTGATAATTGCTCTCGTTACTCTTGGATTTATCTTATGAAACATAGATTTAATTATCTTACCATTTTCAACAACTTCAGAGCTCTTGTGAAAACTCAACATTCTAGTGGCATAAAGTGTTTTCGTTATGATTTGGGGGGCGAATACACTTTGAATCATTTTTCATAGTTATTTGCTTCTGATGGTAGTATTTATCAAACCTCGTGTACAAATACTTTTGAACAGAATGGTGTGGCTGAACAAAAACATTGGTATCTTGTTGAAATAACTAGTTTATTTTTATTGTCTGCCAGTACTCCTAATACCTATTGGGGGGAAGCAATTCTTATCGTTGCTCACGTGATTAATATAATTCCAACCTCACACAATGCAGACTTATCACCTTTTGAAAAATTATATGGGCATGCTCCTCTTTACTCCTCTTTGTGTGTTTTTAGTTGTACTTGTTTCGTCCTTCGTCCACATGTCGAGCGTAATAAATTAGTCTCTCGTTCTGCTCTTTGTGTCTTTTTGGGTTATGATGTTAGTCAAAAAAGGATATCGTTTCTTTAATCCTGTTAGTCAAAAATTATATGTCTCTCGTCATGTTGTGTTTCTTGAACATATTTCATTCTTTTATATTTCTGCTAGTTCACATAATATGATAAAGTCATATCTACTTTGCATTGATCCTTTCAATACCAACACTAAGGAAGCTTCACCCATAGCTCCTACTGGTAGCTCAACTAAAATTGGTACTTTGGTTTCTGAGATATCTGCTCCACATACTCCTCCTTTTGCCATTACCCAATCATCTCTTGAGGTTGCAGATGATTCTTCTCTCCACTGTCGTCAATCCACTCGTGTTCATAAGTCTACTAAGCTACTATATTTTGTTGACTCCTGTTATTCTCATTCTTTTACTTCATTTGTTGCATTTATTCATTGTCTTTCTGAGCCTGTATCCTATAGAGAATCTGTTTGTAACCCACTTTGGTATAGTTCTATGGCTGAGGAACTAACTGCTTTACATCAGAGTCAAACATGAGATTTGGTTCCATTGCCACCAGGAAAATATACTATTAATTCTCGTTGGGTATATAAGATTAAAACTAAATCTGATGGATCTATCGAACGATACAAAGCTCGTCTTGTTGCAAAATGTTATTTTCAGGAGTATAGCATGGATTATGAGGAAACATTTGCTCTTGTTATAAAAATGATGACTGTTCATACTCTGATTGCTATTACTTCTGTTTGTCGATGGAGAATATCTCATATGGATGTCAAGAATGCATTTCTAAATGGTGATCTTCATGAAAAAGTTTATATGACACCTCCTCCTAGTATTTCATGTTGGAACCCCAAGGTTGTTTTGGTGTAATCAACAAGTTAAGTTAGGGTTGTGTTGTTTTTAACCTTGTGTCTAAGTGTGCAGGAGCTTAGGAGCACAGGTACTCGAGCGGAAGACGCGGCTAGCGAGAAGGACATCACGAGAAGAGAGCCGACGGGCTCGGTGCGTCCGAGGGACGAGGTGCCGCGGAAGAGTACCTCGGTGGACGAGAAGGAAGTGTGCGCTGGTTCCAAGGGACGAGAAGCCGGAGCGGAAGATTGCTCGGGGAGCAAGAGACGCAGCTAGCGAGAAGGTCGGCACGGGAGAGAGCCGACGGGCTTGGTGCGACTGAGGGACGAAGACTGCGGATGAGTATGCTGGCGGACGAGAAGGAATCATGCGACGATTCCGAGGGACGAGGAGCCGGAGCGGAAGCCTGCTTGAGAAGACTGGAACTTGGGTTCGGGTGAGCCCTTTTCCGGATGGCCAAGATCACCCAAGCGAGTATATCCGGAGTTGAAGACCCGGAACAAGGAGAACTGAACCGGAGCGAAGGTCCCGACGGAGAAAATTCAACTCTTGTTGACTATAGTGCTCCGGCCGCCCAGAACCATTCCGGGCGCCCGGAACAGCCTAGGGCGCCCAGAATAGCTCCGGGCGCCCGGACCTTGAATCTTGACCAGATCGCATCAAATGCGATTTAAACGTTGGCGATAAAGTTTAATCCCCCCAGGACGCCCGGAACCCTTCGGGGCACCCCCGACCAAGGCTATAAATATAGCCTTGGTCCAGAAGCTTTTCAACGAACTCACGAATTGTAATTTCAACACTTGTGTGCTTTAGTTTAGAGTTAAGCTTTTGTTTCTGCGCTTCATTGTTGTACGAGGCTTCTCCGCCTGAAGAAGTATTCTAGTGCTTTCAACTTCCTTGGATTAACAACCACATCGGTTGTAACCAAGTAAATATCTTGTGCCTCGTTCTTTATGATTTTAATTATTGCTTTATTTATGCAAGTGTTAGCTTAAAGAGTTTGAGAAGGGTTTTCTTGTTTTTGTTTTTTTTTACAGGACTACTCAACAACCCCCTTCTAGCCTGCCATAACGGTCCTACAAGTTGTATCAGAGCAGAGTATGCCTCAGGAGGACTAACCGCCAACTGATGCCACAAAATGATGGTCGGAGCTAGCGAATACCCACCAGCATTCGAGGGGGAGTTTCCTTTATGGAAGAAACAAATGGAGGTATACCTAAACACTGATTTTGATATTTGTTTAATAATGAAATCTGGTTATGAAGCACCAAAGATAACGAATGGAGAAGAACTCGATAAACGCCTCTAGAACGAGAAGTAACGTCACGAGTATATGGCAAACGTTCGGGTGGAATTTCACCTTCTAACTGTAATATCAAATGAAGATATCGACAGAGTCGGAGAGTATGAAAGCGCAAAAGAACTTTGGGAAAAGTTCTTGAAACTCTACGAAGAACCTTTGAAAGCTGACAACTCAATGGACACCGAGCCACCGACAGAACAGTCCGAGAATGAGGAAACTGTCGAGACAGCCGAGCTCCATCCCGAGGACACGGAAAGCTTATCCCAGATGAACATCGATGAAGGGGGAGAGACTTCGGAAGAAAGCAACTCGACAGGGGGAGAATCAACTAAAGACAAGGTAAGTCAGGTATGGTCTCCACCTTCTGAACAATTAGTTAAATTAATCGAAAAGTCGTCGAAAGAATTTTCTCTTTCGAAATCATCGAAAGAGTTTTTCGGATTAGAAAATCTTCTGTCGAATAAATTTTACAAATTACGAAATAATTTTTTGAACGAATTTTGCAAATTAGAGATATTATCGAAAGAGTTTTTTGGATTAGAAAATCTTCTGTCAAATAAATTTTGCAAATTACGAAATATTTTTTCGAACGAATTTTGCAAATTAGAGATATTATCGAAAGAGTTTTTCGGATTAGAAAATCTTCTGTCGAATAAATGTTGTAAATTACGAAATATTTTTTCGAACGAATTTTGCAAATTAGAGATATTATCAAAAGAGTTTTTCAGATTAGAAAATCTATTATCAACAGATTTTTGCAAATTAAAATTTATGTTGTCAAAATACTTTTGCAAATTATAAAATATTTTGTCAAACGAAGTTTGCAAATTAGAAATGTTGTCGAAAAACTTTATCAAGTTAGAATTTATATTCTCGAAATACTTTTGTGAATTAGAAATTCAAAATATAACAAAAAATATTAAGTCAAAAGAAATAGTTTATCGATTAAAGAATCTTGACAAATTAATAATAAAAATTAACATGATACAATTTTTTGCATGTTTAATATTAGTTACTTTAAATCTGAAAAATTGTGAGTTAAGAAGTTATGATAAATTAAAATGGAAATTTAAAATCTTCTGATAAGCATTAGAATTAAAAAAAATTAAAATAAATGCATAGAATTTTTTTAAATTTTTTCTACATGTTCTAAAAAATTTTTATGCATAAAGTTTTATGCTGAGAAAATTCTTAATTTTGATGACGAAAACTTAAAAATTTTCTAAAAGTTATTTTTAACTTAGAAACTTTTCTTGACTTAGAAATGTTTTTAAGAAAATCATTTCTCACAATTTTTTTTCTAAGTATCAACTCTTAGATTCTTTTTGTACCCCATTTTTTTATGTGATCAAAGGGGGAGAAGAAAGTATAAGTCTAGGGGGAGGTAGAAGGTAGAAAATTGAAAATTTTTGAAATTTAATTTTTTTATCTTGATGCACGTTATTGCAATATAAATTGTTTAATTTTCATGTCTATTTTGACCATAACTTAACTTGGGTTGCTCACATCAAAAAGGGAGAGATTGTTGGAACCCCAAGGTTGTTTTGGTGTGATCAACAAGTTAAGTTAGGTCCTGTGTTGTTTTACCTTGTGTCTAAGTGTGCAGGAGCTTAGGAGCATAGGTACTCGAGCGAAAGACGCGGCTAGCGAGAAGGACAGCACGAGGAGAGAGCCGACGGGCTCGGTGCGTCCGAGGGACGAGGTGCCGCGGAAGAGTACCTCGGTGGATGAGAAGGAAGCGTGCGCTGATTCTGAGTGACGAGAAGTCGGAGCAGAAGATTGCTTGGGGAGCAAGAGACACAGCTAGCGAGAAGGTCGGCACGGGAGAGAGCCGACGGGCTCAGTGCGACTGAGGGATGAAGACTGTGGATGAGTACGCTGGCGGACGAGAAGGAATCATGCGACGATTCCGAGGGACGAGGAGCCAGAGCGGAAGCCTGCTCGAGTAGATCGGAACTTGGGTTCGGGTGAGCCCTTTTCCGGATGACCAAGATCACCCAAGTGAGTGGATCCGGAGTTGAAGACCTGGACCAAGGCGAACTGAACCGGAGTGAAGGTCCCGACGGAAAAAAGTCAACTCCTGTTGACTATAGTGCTCCGGGCGCCCAGAACAGCCCGGGGCGCTCGGAATGGCTCTGGGCGCCCGGACCTTGAATCTTGACCAGATCGCGTCAAATGCGATTTAAACGTTGGGGATAAAGTTTTATCCCCCCCAGGGCGCCCGGAACCCTTTGGGGCACCTCCAACCAAGGCTATAAATATAGCCTTGGTCCAGAAGCTTTTCAACGAACTCACGAATTGTAATTCCAACACTTGTGTGCTTTAGTTTAGAGTTAAGCTTTTGTTTCTCCGCTTCATTACTGTACGAGGCTTCTCCGCCTGAATAAGTATTCTAGTGCTTACAACTTCCTTAGATTAACAACCACATCGGTTGTAACCAAGTAAATATCTTGTGCCTCGTTCTTTATGATTTTAATTATTGCTTTGCTTTATTTATGCAAGTGTTAGCTTAAAGAGTTCGAGAAGGGTGTTCTTATTTTTTGTTTTTTTTTACAGGACTACTCAACAACCCCCTTCTAGCCGGCCGCAACGGTCTTACATTTCACACCAACCTGGTGGAGTTTATGGGCTTCATAAAGTGCTTTATGGTCTCAAACAAGCACCTCGTGCTTGGTTTGAGAAGTTCTCTACAATGATTAATTTATTTAGTTTTCATCTTAGTAATCATGATTCAACAATGTTTGTTAGATGTACGAGTGCAGGTCGTATTCTTTTATCATTATATGCTGATGAGATAATTATTACGGGTGATGATTCTGATGGAATTACTTCCTTAAAGTCTGAGTTGGCTTATTGTTTTGCTATAAAAGACTTGGGTATACTATACTACTTTCTGGGTATTGAGGTTGCTTATTCCCCGAAAGGTTATCTTTTATCTCAGTCAAAGTATATATCTGATCTGTTTGAGCGTGCTTGTCTTACTGATAATAGAGTTGTTGATACTCCTATTGACACTAATGCTCGATATTCTCCATCTGATGACTCACCTTTGCCGAATCCTAGTTTGTACAAAACTACGTATGCTATTCATGTGGTTAGTCAATTTGTTGCTGCACCAACTACAGTTCATTGGGCTGCTGTTCTTTGTATTCTTAGGTATCTTTGGGGCACTCAATTTGAAAGCCTTCTATTTCCTTCTACTTTATCTCTTGAGTTGCGTGCATACTGTGATGCATATTGGGTTGGTGATCTTACGAATTATAAATCTACCACTGACTTATGCATTTTTCTTGGCGATTCCCTTATTTATTGGAAGAGTAAAAAGTAAGATGTTATTTATAGATCTTTCACAGAAGCTGAGTATCGTGCAATGACCTTAACTACTTGTGAGATAGTTTGATTGCGTTGGTTGTTTACAGATATGAGTGTCTCTTTTTATCAACCTACTTCGTTATATTGTGATAATCAGGATGCTATTCAAATTACACGCAATTCAGTTTTTCATGAGTGGACGAAACATATTGAAATTAATTATCACATTACTCATCACGATCTTCAGATTGACATCATCACATTGCCTTTTGTTCTTTCAAAGCAACAGATTGTTGATATGCTTACCAAGGCATATTCCGCTTCACGTTTTCGTTTCTTATCTGACAAACTCTCAATGCTTCTAGTTGTAGCATTATGAGTTTGAGAAGATATGTTAGATTATATATTTATTTATTTATAGCTTTTAGGGCAATTTAGATTTTTTCTTTTTTTTTATAGAGTTTAGAGTTTTTTAATTTAACTATATAAGACCTTATATTCTATATTTCCAAGTATTAATTTTAGATTTAATAATATTATTAATTTTTTTTCCTCCTCTTAATTTCTACATTTCAAAGGACGTATTTATTTCTTATTTTACTTTTCCCGTCAACTATTATAATGTTGAATTTCAAAAAATAGTATTATTATGATACTGTATTTTAAAAATCAATATCACTTTGATATTACATAAATTTTAAAACCACCATTCCAACAAATACAGTGATATTGATTTTTAAAATTCATAGTGACAGGGGTATATTCAGAAATTTAATTTATCAAGAAGGGAGGACAAAAGATTAAATATCATAAATACATATATAAAAAAAATATTACATAACAACAACTAATTGATAAAAACTACCAACAAAGTATATCTAAGAAAAATAATTTAGACATTCGACTATAGATTAATGGAGGGGTTTTGGAGGATATTTTATTAATTATAATTTATTTGTATATTTTTTGTAAACACAATGATACTATAGTAGTAATTATAAATAATAGACTAGTAAAATTATTTAAAACATAGCGTTCTTATATTTAAAGGGATAATCCCTTGCTCCTGTATAGTGGTGGTGTTTTTAATGTAACAGCTTAGTGATGGGTGAGAGATGGGTAAATAGAAATAAGTATATATTTTGAAAATTTTAAAAATTAAGTTGGTCTTTGAACAATTTCACAATTTTAAATACGTATTTGGTGTGTTGTTATATATATATATATATAACGATACTCTTTAAAATTGAAAAATATTCTACAAATTAATTAATGCTGATAATAGATGATGCCGAACAACACCTTGTTGACTCGTACTAGTCAAACGAAATGCTTGACTCATTTCTCTGTTCTTACGATTTACGAATGCTATTTTTTAATTGAAATAGGTTTTGGTGGTACTACTTTTCTTTTTTTATATTTAGCAATAATCGATGGGGTTATGGCTTTTAGCGGCCGATTTCGATCTCTCGTCGCCGGTGTCTGAATCCGGAGCGGAGTCAGCGTGGAGGTAGTAGAGGCGCCGGGAGTGAGGGGAGCAAGGAGGTCAGCGGGAATCGGGAGGTGGAAGCTCGAGGGAAGATCTATGCTCGCGGCGCCGGACGAGGATCACAGGAAGAGGGACCGGGGTGGTCCGGGCGCAGGAGCATGCCCTCCCTAGGGTTCGCCGTTGTTGCGCTCTTCCTTTGCCCGCTCTTGACGCTGCTGGCTCGGCGCAAGTGGCGGCGGGCCGAGGCGAGGCGGGCGGAGGTCATGCGGCTCGCGCTCCTCGCGGCGGAGGAGGCTGTGCAGGCGGAGGAGGAGTATTTGCGTGTGGTCCTTGGGCGCGGTGGGGTCATCCCGGCCGCGGAAGGCGGGGTTGCTGGGCCGAGAGGGGGAGTGTGTGCTGTATGCCACATCCCTACCACGATGAGGTGCTCTCGATGCAAAGCTGTGAGATACTGGTTTGTGGTCTTCTACTCTGTCAATTTCAGAAATTATTGGAGTTTTGTGGGATTTTTGCTGAGTTATGCTTCCTTTTACTGCGCGATTATGGGATTTGTTTTGAACTTAGGGATCTGATCTATCTCTACGTTTATTTGATGTATTGTTTTTACAATGGAAGACGAAAATATAGCTGTGTGGCTTCACATCTAAGGTGTTGGGGAATGGGGACCTAGTTGTAAAGAGTTAGGATTTCGTATCAAACTTGGGGATATAAATATAGGTAATATATATAAGGATAAAGGGGCTACCTTTGGGGATAATGTTAATGATTTTTTCCCTCTCAATCAAGAAAAGGTTTTTCTTGTTTCTTGACGCACTAATTACTGATCTGAAAAAGGCAATGAGGTGGCAAACTCAAGCATCGCCTTATTGAGATTGATTCTACAAGTGGACTTTTGGGAATCATGATACCAATGTGTGGTGCTATAGTGGGCTCAACCCTAACAGATTGTTTGTTTCCATTGAAACGTGACACATAAAAATCTTGCCATCTCAAATTATATTCTTGTGGCATATACTTGAAAGGATTCAGATTTGAGTCTCATTAACTATACATGTTTAAATTGCTAAGCTCTTTATATACTTCTCTATACTGCTTATGGAATTTACTCCACTACACATTATCAGCTTTTCTTTTTTATTTATTTTAGAACATCTATCCACATAAGCTTCAGCATGTCTTGATCTTTCTTCTGATCAAAGTCATTTAGCACTTGGTATTTGCTTGTTTCTGCTTTGTAATTGCAGCACAAGAAAATGCCAGATAATCCATTGGAGACAAGGACATGAGAATAGTTGTGGTCGCCCACGTATTGATGATAGTTTTGGTGCCCAAGTTGGTATCACACCATTGAATGGGTTAACAGGTGATGGATCTGATTTGTATAATGATTATCCATACATTGAAGGAAATTACCAGACGTTAGTAATGACATCCAGCAAGAAGCTATCAACTAAGTCAAGCTACTCGTCTGAAGCTTTTAGTGATGATGAATTCTTGGACTCATCTGGAACAGAAAGCGCGTCTGATTCATCTGATTCTTCATCATCGAGCTATGTGGTGCTCTCTGGCCCTGTTAAACCATTAGATGACTTTTCTTCTGTTGTTTGTGCCAGTGTACACCACAAATCTGGAAGTGAAATTGAATCATCTTCTAACGGTTCACATGATACTTTGTCTTCTAATGTCTCACATGATAAAGTAAGAACAGAAGTTGAGCGCAAAGTACCTTTATTTGAGGCTAAAAGTGCTGAATATACCCCTTCAAACTCAAAGCTTACAGATTCTGAAAGCTGTTTAAATCATTCAAATATAACTCAAAGTTCCGCTCTTGTTAATGCAACAGATTCCACAACATTCACAGAGAGAGAGCACAATATCTTGGATGCCAATTCACATGTGACTGTTTCCAACGAGCTTTCTGATGAGGCTATATGCTCTGAAAGAAAGTCAAGGAATGAAATGCTTTCTTTACGATCTTTGTCAGGAGTGGCCCAAACTGTCTATACAAGCTCTACAACTTCTATAAATGAATCAGGTCTTTCTTATGGTTCAAAAAGTCACAGTGCGCAGCTAGTTAAGTCTAAAAGTTTGATGTCTCTATCACCAGCCTATGTTACACAAGCATCTCCTGCTGGACACTTCAAAACAGACTATGCATCTAGAAAAGAGGATAACCATCCTAAAGCTCCTGTGAGATTTCATCACAATGTAGGATCTCGTTCGAGTGACATTAAAACATCTGTTCAAAGAGTTGTTCAACAGTTAAAGCTTTCAAAGATCTCAAAGCAACATACATCTAGTTTCAACAATGATTCTTCCAAAAGACTGAAGGTTTGAATTAATAATAATAATAATTATTATTATTATTATTATTATTGTTATTATTATTATTATTATTATTTATTTTGGCAGTAAATGAAGTTATGGATGGGATCACATTTTTTTAGGTATTTTGAGATAGTGACATTTTTTCCTTTTGTTTTTCAGATGCTTTTCCCATTTGAGTACTTTGTCAAATTGTACAATTTTGACAAAGTGGTTCTACGTCCTAGTGGTCTAATAAACTGCCACAACTGGTAACAATTGTTTGAACCTTGTTTAATTTTTTTCTTGGTGACTATTGTTTGAAAGCATCCTTATTTAATATTTTTTAGTAGCTGTTGTTTGACAGCATCCTTATTTAATATTTTTTGGCTCACAAGGTTGAGCATGTGTCTTTTGAAGTTTTGAATCTATTTTCCTCCTCTACATGAGATCCTTGCCAAAATGGTTCTCTTGAGATTTTTCATTTTTTTATTCTCATACTTGCCAATAAAGATTGATGATTATTTCATTTAATTATTAGTCATTGACCAGTTATTTACATGATTTTATGAATAATAATTGATGATGCTCTTTGTTCTCTCTTCAATTTTGTTGACTAACAATTTAATTTTTAGATTGTTTATAAGCCTAAGGCTCTATTTAACTGGAGGGAATGGAGAGGAGAAGAGATGAGAAGGTCTCTTCCTAGCTTCATTTACTGTGCAGAGAGAGCAGAGAGGAGAGGTGGTTGCAAAGAGGATTAATTGACTAAATCACTAAAATACATCAAAGTTAGGTGTATTATTAGGTAAATTTAATTGAAAACAAAAGGGTATACAGGTGATTTTACTTTTTCCCTCTTCCCCCCTATCTGTCCTCTCTGAGAGGAGTTTAGTATAACAAATCATGCCACAGAATCCAACTCTCTTACTCCCTGTTGGCTAAATCATCGAGATAAATAGTAGAGCATCCGTACACTCTGCTTCTCCCCTGATGAAAAGCTGTGAACTTTTGAATTTCCACTTTTTCACTGAAGGCCCAAATTCTATTGTGCTTGAAACCTTCTGTAAGCCAGTCTGTTAAGTTTCAGGTTAAGTTCTGAAACTGTTACCTTAAAAATATCACAAAGAGAATAATAATGGCTCAATACACGTTGATTCTTTTTAGCTGTAACAAGATGTATCTGTAACAAAATACATTATGTATAACACATTTCCTCACTTATTGTACTGTCTTTTTAAGATCCGCTTTAAATATGTTCTAAATCATTCCTTTTCTGCAGCTGTTATGTGAATGTTGTGCTCCAGTGTTTGGCTTTTACTACGCCACTTGCTGCTTATCTTCTTGAAGGAGTCCATTCAAAATCATGCATGTGTCATCCACTGGTTACATCGTCATTTTTTTTGCTGTGTGCTGCCCAAGCTTTTTTACTAATGTTTGAAAACTCTTAAATAACAGGCCCCAAGCGAGGATGGTGCTTCACATGTGAACTAGAAAATCTTCTTATGAATGTAGAGGCAGGAAATTCTCCCTTATCTCCTGCTGGCATACTTTCTCACATACACAAAATTGGTAGTCATCTTGGTCTTGGAAGAGAAGAAGATGCCCATGAATTTTTGAGGTGATATGTTATAAATCATATTTAACTGGAGTTTAGTATTTAAAATTATTAATATTATAAAACTATGAAGCATGCTTAAATGCTACCTTATCAGCTCTGAATGTCTGAGACAGTATGTTTATCTGTAACTGATGCTTGAGAATTAAGAGAGGAGAAAGTTTTTTTTGTTGGTAGGTTGAAAAATATAAGCTCTTATTTTCAGAAAATGGTTATGTATTCATTATTTTGTTACAGCTCACGTGTGTATATCTATATACTCATTTTCGTCCTTTTACAGATATGTCATTGATGCAATGGAATCTGTTTGCCTTAAGGAAGCTGGCTTACACTCTGTTGATGGGTGGACTGAAGAAACTACCTTCATACAACTAACTTTTGGTGGTTACCTACTCTCAAAGGTTTTGATTTTGATGCCTAATTTGTTTTCCAATGCTAAAGTGTTTTCCAGTCATTTTATGATTTAAAATTTTAATTGAAAGTTCTTGGAAATTACAGATAGAGTGTCTGAAGTGCCGCAATAGATCTGAGCGTTTTGAAAGAATGATGGATCTTACATTAGATATAGAAGGAAATGTTGGAACACTTGAAGAAGCTCTCAGAAAATTTACGATGACTGAGGTTTTGGATGGAGAGAATAGATATCATTGCCCAAGGTGAGTGTTATACAAGTGCTTGATAGTTAACCATTTTAGACTGTTATACCTTCGGAGTTATTATGCCCACATGTTATATAGGCGGAACACTTATCTGGAGTGGGAAAATCTTTATTAAGCATGTTGTCTTAAAGCATAAATTGATTGAATTTCTGTCGCTAAAAATGTAGCTATTCTCTCATCTTTCTGAGAATTGGAAAATCATCTGATTCAAATTTTTCTGTCAATGATCATCCTTGTGTAAAACCTGAACCCTAATTGAAAATTTCCTCCTTATAAAACCTGGACTCTAATTGAAATTTCCTCCTTATCTTAATGAATCTTTTCGACTATTTTCTCCTGTGCAATGTTTTTTCCTTCTATAACCTGTTATTGATGATTCCTCACTTCACAATAAAGTTTCAAGTCTGTTATCTTTACTCGGTGAATCTATTATCATTTTCAAGAAGCAAAACACATTTATATGGTATTGTGAGCAACTAAGATGATGGAATGTTTAGATGTGCTATTCTCAATCATTGTGTCTGTCTTTTAATTCACCCTTCATGTGATGTAACATCCTAAGAATGAGCTTTTTACTGATTATTTTTAGTCATGAATTGATCCCATGTGATTGTACACTTGTTTACCTCAGTTGCAAATCGTATGAGCGAGCGAAAAAGAAATTGGCAATAGTTGATGCCCCTAATATCCTTACAATTGCCTTGAAACGGTTTCAGGTAATTCTTGCGAGAAACAATGATGGTGTATAATTTGTTTTTCCTTGAATATAGTAATGCAATTGGTTTGTTTACATGTATCTATCTATCCTGATACAGTCTGGTAAATTTGGTAAGCTCAATAAAGCTGTTCGTTTTCCTGAATACCTGGATTTAGCTCCTTATATGCGCGAAACAACTGATAAATCTTTGGGGTACAAGCTTTATTCTGTGGTGGTTCACTTGGATGTTATGAATGCTGCTTTTTCTGGCCACTATGTGTGTTATGTGAAGAATATACAAGGGAAATGGTTTAAGACGGATGATGCTGTGGTAAGTTTGAATAGGTTTAATATATAATAGTACTGTATTTGTTAGTCGCCTTGCCAACATTTACCATGTGTACAACTGAACATGGAAACATGATCACATCATGTGCAGGTAAAATCCATGGAGCTTGAACAAGTCATGTCAAAAAATGCATACATGCTTTTATATGCAAGGTAAATGTTTAGATGGCCATGTGCTTAATTTTTTTCACAATGTGATTTAGTAACGTTTTCCTCATGATAGATGTTCACCGCATTGTCCAAGCTTGACAAGTAAGACCTTGTCCCTAGACCAAGTATTGACTAAGAGGAGCAAGTCAAGAGAAGCTTGTTCTTCTGGTTATGACACAGAAGAAACAAGTTATAACCCCATAACCACGACGCCTAATCAACACCATGATGAACCAAATCAGATGGTTGATTATGGTTTCAGCCTTAAACCTTGTAATTCCATTGATGGAATGTTTCATTTCCCAGACAGAGATTCTTCGAGTGACAGTTCTTCCCTATTCAGCTGCTCAGATGAGGCTTCCTGCAGTACAGAGAGCACGCGAAACTCAACAAGCACTGAAGAGTTCTCAGACTTCATATTTGGGAACTTGGATCAACAAGCTCGGCAGAGTCCTTCGAGATTCTCAGATTTCTCGGACAGCAGTGGAGGCTCCCCCTTGTACTCAACCCACTCATATGCAGCGGCAAATCAGAATGTAGATAGTGTTGCTGCTGATAGGATATGGGATGATGGCAGAGAGCAGTGTCTGGATGAGGGAGCATCTTCCTTTTTGTATTCCCACACTATTAATCATAGTAAACTAACAGGACGTAGGAGTAGAGAGACTGATGTGATTATCCCAACTAAACTAAAGTCCAGTGTATTGAGAAGAAGCTCTACCCTTTGGGGAAGAACATCTGATTCTTCTTATCGATAACTCTCAGCTGTATATGTGTAGGTAGAGTAGGCTGTATTAATCTATTATAATTTTGCTTACTGTGGAAATTAGTCTATTCCATCCTCTGTATACCTTGCTAAAATAAGGAGGGACAAACAAAATATTCATTTCATGAGAATTCTGAGACTTGTTTATGAAATCACACAGTTTATTATTCTTTTCATGATCCGTGGTGCTGTGCCTCTCCTAATGGGCTGCATTTTGCTGTTCTTCTTGTCCTGTGTGCAATTTTGAATCTCACTCTGCTCTTGCTCAGCACCTGCAATCATGAACGAGTCCTTCAACTTCATCCTCCCTTTCCCTCTTCCATCATTCTTCATTGAACAAACAGCAGTTTGCGGTGACTTGGACAGCGAAAACAATTTCCACTCGCACAGGATCTCACCTGCAGTTGCGACTTCGTTCTTGGTTTACGTGGAAAGCGAGCAATCCTGGATGAGAGATCACGCTATGATGAGGGCTGTTGGGAGTGGCAGCAGCGTCATGTTGGCAGCTCAGTGGCTCTGCCAGAGGGAGCAAGTAGCGGGGAGTGTGGAGTCCAACTGCAAGCCAGATGATGCCTCAGGAACCAACAATTCAATGCCTCCTCAAGTTACAATAGAAGAAGATAGGAGATTTCAATCCTTTTCACTATTACAGAAAAATATGACAACCCTCACTAGGAGGCCTTCCAAAACTATCCCATACGATTTGGAAGGGAGATAAATCATGAAGATTTCACCCAACGCCCTTTACGTGAATCCTTTTCACGAGCCAAGGAAGAAGAGCCAATGAACTTTAAATTTTTTTGAAGTCTACTCTTCAAGATTGAACTTCAAAAGATTTGATTTTGAAGGACCAAACTTCATATTAATGGAGGACATGTAAGAGCATGATTGAACTCATGTGCTAAAGCTTAGATTTCTCTCAAAAATATGAACATTGCTAGCTTGCTTTTTATACAGGACGGATTAGAAAGTTTTATGAGGAGAAATAATATAAAAAATAAAATTAAAAAACACAATGAACTATATATAGATATTATATATTCAAATAAAATAAAAGATCTGTAGGTTGGAATGATCCATCTTTAACATGGAATAACCGTGTGCAAGAAGTCTACTCAGTGTTTCTTGTGTCTTTCTGTCTTGAGCCTCTTGATAGAAAATCTGCTGAAAACAAAATGGAGATTTGTGTAGCTGAGCAGCATACATATTCTGTAAATGCAACAATAAATGTAGTGAAAGAAAAATTATTTTGACTTAATTTCATTGGGAATCAAGAATCCAATGCTAATTCACTTGTACTATAAAGGGAAGGAACTTCCCAATTCCAAACAAAGTTTAGAAGGCTTTAACAGACCTGATCAAGACAGTGCACACAGCAGGGAGAATTTCTCTTTGGGGAAAGATTTCAAGAATGTATCTCGCAAACTCAATACTATTGAAAGGCTGCCAAAGCCCTCAAATTTCAAAGGGTACTAAACTGAAAAGGCATTCCCTTGATACTTGACCTCGTCGTCTACCCCTTTTGTACCAGTGCCAAATACTAACAGTTGGACACCGACATTTCAAGCGATACTTAACATTTCTCTTGATCTCAGCTCTAAGTTATGGAAAGATGTCATAGAATTGGGAGGATAGGAACATCACAACTTGGAGATTCCCTACTGTCTGCCAGGACTGTTCGGGTCATAGCCTCGTTTCCTCCTATTTGCAAGGGAAATCTTTTAAAACAAGACTCACAATAGAAGCTAAAATGGCAGAGGAGATCAAGTAACCTATGCTCTCACAAACTCACACAAGAAGCTATTAAAACAAGACTGACTACCAACACTGTATTCTGTTGATCCCCCTTTGTTTGTGAAACCTTGTTTTGGTACCAAGGGATCCTTGTCGACATAGTAAGTAGTTCTAACTTGCAATAAAATGTTTTGGCTGCTTGGGGTCAGTAAATGTTAGAAAACTCTTTTATTGTGTTCACTAAAATGATAAGCAATCAATACGAAAAATTTGAAATAAATAATTCTCTACCTTGCCATGACCATGCCGTGGAAAACCCGGCTAACAGGAATTCGTGCAGAGGCAAGATTATCTATGAAACATAATCAGCTTTCAAGAAGCTCTCATACTCTGTTCCTTTGAGACTGGTGTAAATTTCATCCCAGTTTTCGATCAAACTGGGTAGTGGTTTTGTGTGTATCTTAACATGCCGACTAACTAGTTTTCTGTGAGGTACTTTGAGGAACTCCAGGACATCCATCATCTTCTGGGGAAGAAAATAAACAAAAGAATGTAAGTGGTATACTAAAGGGCATTGCATTTTAACAACAAAATCTTTCCTTTCGAACTTCACCCACAAGTGCTCTATTTATAAATAACTTACTAACTTCATTATTGAGCATAATAAATGAGAACCCGAGTCAATAGATAAGCTGAACTCACAGTACTATTTTGCAAAAGATCCTCGTAGTACAGAACGATGTGGCGGATATTGTTGAAGTGCTCCAAGGCATCACTCGCAAACTTTTCAGCATTTTTAAGATTTGAGATTAACTCGGAGGTATTGATCCTTGGCTTGTACATTGCGAGAATGTTGGCCTGAATGTTGTCAATAGGTGTGACATAAAATTCGGGAGATTGTAACAGTATGACAAAGGAGACTAACCTCATTTTCAGAATGTACATGAGCTTTATGTGTTCCATTTAGTTGCTTAGTACTGCGATCATGATCATTTGCGAGCTGTGAAACTAAACGACGAAGTAAGTTCCTTCTGAATAGGAATATTACAGAGACACCTCTTTCCCTGAAATATTGGATGACTTTTATGCAATTGTCCATCAGACCCTGAAATAGTCCCAGTTAATCGATGTGAGAATCATATTGATGCAGTAAGATCAGGCCGGAATTCAAGAATTATCTCTCATTTAATACTAGTAACATTGGGAAACTATGCTTAACTAATAACTTAAAGCTTAAACTTGTCAACTTACATGAAGAAGTGAATTATATTACTCTTGCAAGAAATTAGTTAAACCAATAGTAGGTGAGCAAACAATTATCTGCAGATGCTACGACTTTGTACAATATGATTGGCGTTTCCTCACGTTTTGTTATCAAAGGTCTCATAAAGCATGTGGATCCCTGAAGAGACTGGAGTTCTTATCCCAAGTTTCACCCTCTTTTACCTGTGACCATGCATTATACATGAACCTCATACATTATTCATGCACCTCATTCTTTCGGCTTTGGCAAATCACAGAACCATATCTTATGTGCAGCATTAAAAGTATGAACACATAGCAACAATTCGTTTCGATTCAGCCAGAGCATCCATACAAAGCTCATCCTAACTCAAATCAAAATAGGAGTTCAAGAAACTCTCAATTGCATCCAAATTGAAAAGAAATCACTTTGTCATCATTTCAAACCATGCAAACTTATAAACTTTCAATAGGCATATTAAGACAAAAAGAATTCAACCGATTTACCTGATTAAGCATCCACTTGAAGCCAGCAGCTGCAGTGCATTCATTTTTCGAAGCACTACTAAACCAATCGAGATTATACACTTTGTCCAATGCCCTTATGATTGTAGATATGTTAGTTCTCCTTTCTTTGGGAGAGAAGATCTCCCCATTAGAACTAATGTTAACATGACTATTTAAGAGAGTCTCGAACCACCCACTTCCAGACCTCTGCATCGACACGATAGAAAAAAAATGAACTGGTGTACATGCACATTCCTCCCTGATAAGACAATGACTGGTTGGTCACATAAAAATGGATGAAAGAAAGCCAAGAGAACAAATTGCCAACGCGCATGCCTGCTATGAGTGACTGGTGATGGATAGTGCAAATACGCGAATTCTCGATGTGATACTGAAGAATTCTTGCAAGGTGGTTTGATTATCTCAAATTTCAAAATTCTGGGTCTGCTTTGCATTCTTATCTGCTTTGTACATACCGAGCAAATATAGATGCCGCATATTGTCACAGTAACTAACATAAACATCTTCAATGCAATGTGTGTTTTCTTTGGTGCCTTGACAACAAGTGTGTCCTGCAAGAAATTTCACACTGGTTATTCTCTTTACTATGCTCTATATCGAACACACGAATACAGAAACCAGAGCAAGTGATAGCAGAAAAGGAGAGGGAGATTCTGGATAAAGAAAGGAGAAAGAGGGAAAGGGGTTGGGAAGAAAGACAATGAAGAGACTACCCTCATTCTTCCTGGATTTTTACCAAGATAAAGCAGGGAGTGGACCTCCAAAAATGTGCAATATAATCTTAACCTAGAGAAGATTTGGGTGATCGAGAGGGGAGACAAATAAGGTAGAAAGCAATTACTCATACTCCATTTGCAGACAATGAAATGCTCAAAAGAGAAAAGTAAAATAAAGGAGCAAGATTGAAACTCTTTTTTTTCCCCCTACCCTTCATTTGAAAAACAAAGACAAATAACAAGCAGGAAGAAAGAGAAATGACCTTGTTGAAGAAGCACCGCTCCTCCACCATCATGTCCTTTTTTCCGCAACCTATTCTTCGATTCTTCTATGAACTATTCCAAAAAACCTCTTTTGTTTTTGTTGTTGGTAATGCGAGGTTTCTAGCAGGCGAGAGGAAGCGGAGGATCAACAGCTTCAGTCGCTTCGACCTCTTCTGCCTGGCTCATCAAGACCGCGTGAGCAAACATCATTGCTTATAGACGCCACAAGGCGCTCCCTTTCGCCCTTAACAAAATCCCTTTTTTGTTCGAAACTGGAAAACTGCATTTATTTCTTCTTCTCAAAATGTCACTAGCTGCCATTGCTTTTCTCTGTCGTCGTCGACAACCAATCCGTTCCTCTCTTTCCCCTCCGACTTCTGCGTGCGCGTTGAGCAGCACACCTGGCGCCGGGGGAGAGAAGGGGCGTCCAAAATAGCCCAGACAAATGTGCTACGCCTACACTGAGAGGAAGAAGGCAAGCATCGGCAATTTATGCATGAGGATGGAAAAAAAAGGCATAAAAAATGCAACTTTTTTTTTTCTAATTGAAAACTCCCAACTTTTTATCACGCGGTAGTAATGATTCTTTGATAAAATAAAATAATGAAAAGCTTCATTGATTTCTTTTTTCATTCAAATTTGAAAAATCTTTCACTAGGAATGGATCAGTATATTCAGATCAAACGTAGCATCACTTTGTAGAATTGCTTTTTTGAAAGAAAAGCATAGTTAGAGATGGATGAGAGAGACACAGTGGCACGTACTTTCGAACCAAGTCGCTCGAATCAGCTCAAGCTCAAGCTCGAGCTTGAGCCTAAGCTCAAGTCAAACTTAAATTAAGAGTTCAATAATATCTAAACGAATCAAGATTAAATTAAATTTCAAACAAACTCAAGCTTATAAAAAAATAAATCAAACAAAATTTAACAATCATTTTAAAAATTTAATTTATTTTAAACTTGATTCAATTCGATTCGATTATCTTATCAAATAAATTTAAATATCTAAAAGCTCAGATGATTTATCAGATTTTGTTTTTTTATGTGGGATCAAAAGGAAGTTTTTTGAATTTAATTTCGATCATAATTTAAGAAAGTATACGAGGTTTCTCTTGAGTGTTTTCTCTCAACTGAACTTAAACATAAAATTGAAATATGAAAACAAAGTTTTTAAATATGGTTTCTGCACTCATATAATACAAATCAGAACAACGATTAATTCAATGTACAATCAATACAATCAATGAAACAATAGTGGTGTCCTCGAGTTGATTAAATAGTGATAGATTTATTACAATAGAATAAAAATTAATTTGTACGGGTATATATCTTTGAGAAAAAAATTCTTTCCATTTAATCATTTGATAGTCGATTATAAATTGATTTTATAATTTATCTTCCTCCATGTAATCTAGAAAATTTAATGTGCAATCAATATAATCAATGAAACAACAAAGATGTCCCCACAGAATGCCCAGTTAACTAGAGAGTGACATGCTTATTATAATGGGGGTAGAGATCAATTCTCAGTGAACATATGCCCTCGAGGAAAAAACTCCTCCCATCTCCTAGCTACTTGGCGGTTGGATATAAATTGACCCTGTGATTTACCTACCTTCATATAACCCAGGAAAAAATTGTGAGGGGCGTCTGTGGTGAACATAATCACCTTTTTACTACAATCAAACAACAAAGGTGGCCCCGGGCAATGATGCAATGGTTAGACCTTCCAACTTATAATCAAGGAATCTAAGGTTTGAATCTCAACTGCGGTGCATTACAATGTATTTTACTTCTAGTGAAAAACTGGCCTAAAAATGTTGGCTTTCTGGAAAGCCTCCATAAGCATTTTCCGATTTACTCTAGTGACAAGTGGAAAACTTTTGTGGAGTCGAGCAAGTCACCCTATGATTAGTTAGTTTGAAGAGCTGAATATTTGATATCAACTAAAAAAAATAAAACAACAAAGGTGACCCAGGACAATGGTGCAGCGACAGCGCATCTACTCAATTTCCTAGACATCTAGGATTAGGTTTTAGTTTTGACAAATTAACAGATGAATTTTACTTAATGGGTGAATGACCTAAGAACATTGGACTGATGTGCCTCTTGCTGTGAGCGCTTCCGGATTTACTCTGATGGTTGGGAGAAACTTCTGTGGGGTCTGGTTAGTCATCCCGAGGATTAGTCAATGACCTAAGTATTTATTTTTTAAATAATATTTTATTTTTTATATAATTTACATTTTCAAATTTTTTTTATACATATTTTTGCATATCTATATAAATTTTATCACTTTTTATATTTTTATTTTTATTAATTTATATATATTTTTAAACATTCCTGTTATAAAAAAATTATTTTTGATACAATATTAAAAATATAATAATAATTATATAAATACTAGTGTATCAAAATTATATTTAGATAATTAAAAAATATTAATTTATATAGTTTGAGGACATTGTTATCATTTAACTAAAAATTAAAGTTAGAAATAATTATTTATCAAATATTTAAATTTTACCTTATATTAGCTTTTGGTTTTTATTTCCAAATACTCCATATTTTAGATTCTTATTAATTTCAAAATAATCCCTATAAAATCACTTTTAAATAAGCAAAAGTTTTCTCAAACACTTCCTAAATCTCTTGTTGTTGCTTCTTCTATTTATTTGAGAAAAAATTTACTTGGATAATTTTTTTTCTTCTCAACCCCCGGGTCAACCCAATCACACCATGAGTCGACCCACACGTGACATAGACCCAAGAATGTCAGTCCACCTAGAAATTCCAACTCAACCCGTTTAAATTATTTGACAAGGGTGGACTAACTCGACATGCCCAACCTAAATTGACGGCTCTACTGGTGGCAGATGGAAAACTTCCGTGGGACAGGGTCGGTCACTCCTAGGATTAATCGGTATAAGTTGAATACTTGATATTAATTGAAAAAATGAAATAACAAAGATGCCCTCAAGTAATGGTGCAGTGACGGGGCACCTTTAGTTTCTCAAGCATCTAAGGATCGAGTTTCCACCTCGACGAATTAACGAATGAATTTCTCTTAATGAACGGTTGACTAAGAATGTCGGGTTGATGGGTCATCCACTGTTAACACTTCCCGATTTATCTTAGTGGCCGGTGGAAAAGTTTTGTAGGACTGAGCTAGTCACCCTCGGGATTAATCTATGTAAGCTGAATACCTGGTGCCAATTAAAAAATAAAACAATAAAGGTGCCTCCATGAATTAATGAATGAATCTCCCTTAATATGTGATTAACCTAAGAACGCTAGACTGATGGAGTGTCTATTGCGATCGCTTCCCTATTTACCCGAGTAGCTATTGGGAAACTTTCATGGGGTCGGACCGATCACCTCAAGATTAGTCAGTGTAAGTTGGATACTTGATGTCAACTAAAAAAAAATGAAACAATAAAGGTCTTAAGAAAACGGGCCATCTGGATAGACCATCACGAGAATTAGTCGACATAACCTAGATATCTGGTGTCAACTAAAAAAATGAAACAATGAAGGTCTTGAGAAAGTTGGTCGTTTTGATAGACCATCCTCAAAATTAGTCTTCATAAACTGGACACTTGGTGTCAACTAAAAAAATGAAATAATAAACGTACCTTGGCAAATTAACAGATGAATTTCTTTTAATGGACGGTTGAACTAAGAATGCTGGGTTGATGGGCCACTCAATGCGAGCGCTTCCTGTTTTACCCTGTTGGACGATGGGAAAATTTCCATGGGGTTGAGTCGGTTACTCCAGGATTAGTCGGCGTAAGCTGCAAGATACCTGGTGTTAACAAAAAAAAATAAAACAATAAAAGTTTTGAGAAAGCGAGTCGTCTAGATAGACGACCACGAGCACCTCCCAATTTATCCTGATGGACGGTGGGAAACTTTCGTGGGGTCGGGCCGGTCCGGTCATTTCCAAGATTAGTCGGTTCAAAAAACTAGATACTTGGTGTCAACTAAAAAAAATAAAACGATAAAGGTGAAGGTAGTGCACCTTCACAGTTTCTCAAGCATATATGCATCGAGTCTTAGCTTTGACGAATTAATAGATGAATTTTTCTTAATAGAAAGTTAACTTAAGAATGTTAGTCTTTTAGGATTAGTTGACATAAGCTGGATATCTAGTACCAACTAAAAATAATAATAAAGGTGCCCTTGGGTAATGGTGCAGCGACATGACACCTTCTCAGTTTCCAAACATCTAAAGATCGAGTTCCAACTTCGACAAATTAATGGATGAATTTATCTTAATAAATGGTTAAATTAAGAATGTTGGGCTGATGGGTCATCTGTTGCGAGTGCTTCTCGATTTACTCTATTGGTTAGTAGAAAGTTTTCGTGGAGCTAAGTTGGTCATCCTATGATTAGTTGACGTAAACTGGATATCTAGTGTCAACTATAAATAAATAAAACAATAAAGGTGCTCCCCAAAGTGTCGCATGCTGGCAACAACTGGGCATTTTTCACAGGAAGTGAAGGTTTGATCCCTTGCGAGAGCACTTGTGGCGATCAAATTTTTAGTGTGTTAGGTGCCTCGTCAGGAGCTAGCGTATTTCCTAGATTTATTTGATAGGCAGAATGTGAGGTGATATCGTTTACCCAATTTAGCCTAGTTATAAGATCTAGATACCTAATATAAAAAAAATGAAACAACAAAGGTGCCCTCGAGGCATGGTGCAACAGTAAAGTACTTTGATTGCAAATATAGTATCACAATTTGAATCCTGCCCAGAAAGCAATTGTCTATGGTGAGATTATGGATAGTGAACGCCCTACACTGAATGCATGATGCAAGCGCTTCCTAAATTTAATTTGATAGGGTGGAATATTATTTTAGGGTTGAACTAGTCATCTTCTGGGTTAATCCTTCGGAGAGCTATAAAAATTAAAAAAAAACGAAATAACAAAGGCCCACATGGCCACATAAAACAAGTCAAAATTAGAGATGATCGTGGATCGGATTGATTCGATTATTAGGATAAAAAATTATCTAACTTTAATAGATCAGATAATATAATATCAGAACCTACATCTAATCTTATATCCGCAGTTATTATGTATCAGATATTCGACGGGTTGTCAGTTATTTGGATATCTGACTCTATATCCAATGAAATATAAAATATAAATATAAAACAACAAACAAATAAAATATTTTAAAATGATAGTAGACATTATTCATTACACCTTGTAGCAGATCGGCAACAACTACTACAACATGTAACAACTTATCGATAGTAGTTGTTACAAGTAGGGGTGATTGTAGATCGAGTTGGTTCGATTATTGGGATAAAAAACTACCCGATCCTACTAGATCGGATAATGGAATATCAAGACCCTACATCTAGCCCTATATCCGGCGGATTTTTTTTCGATTCGATTCGGATCGATATAAACAGATTGGTCGATTTAGTGGGTAGACTGTTCACCCCTAGTCTAAATTGAATGTGTATAGAAGCACAGGTTTGGAATAGTTTGGATCCTCTATCCCGAACTTTCTCTGTCCCCATGTCCGACTGCCGATCGGACGGTCCAGATTATATCTTAAGGCATCATGACATCTTTAAGATGTATGTAGTATCCTTGTGATGTGCAAGACAACCTTGAGATGTAATCTGGACCGTCCGATCGACAGTGAGACATGAGGACAGAGAAGGTTTGGGACAGAGGATCCGAACTAGATTTGGAACCCAAAGATCGACTAGTATGGACCATCCAAACCACCTTTCAATGCTTGGGCCGTCTAAGTGGCCTACCCAAATTGTCAAACCCACAAGTCTGTCCAGATCTACTAGCATGTCAATCCGTTTGACCTACTCGCACCAGTCTCTCGAACTCTATGTCTAGGGTAGCCTAGACTATTCTCTCCGTTGGGATGGACCAAATTGCTTAAATCACCTCCGCTTCGTATAGGCCATTCTGCACTACCATCCAGGGGACTTGAATTTAATGAGGTGGGCTAGGTTTTGAGGGTCGAAGGAGTATATTTTAATAAATTAAATAAAAAATTTACATGTGTAATAAAAAAATTACCTGGCTAACCCACCTAACGTGGTATAAAATATACAAATGAAAAAGTAAAAAATTATACTTTTATATTCATTTTTGCTATTAAACATATAGGAATAAATTATTTTATGTTATGAAAGATATTTTTTTAATTTTTAAAATAAGTTGTCTATTAGATCGTACCGGTACCACACCATTTTTATATTCTATCTCTACTAACCGTGCCAAACAAATAAAATTAAATACGGTATGTAATGACTAATATTGCCAGCACCACTTACTGAAAAGCCTGCAGGTGGGAGTAGCTGGAGCTTGCTCCAAGATTCTGCAACAGAACAAGATGTTACCCTACTAAGTTTCCAAGTCATACAGTAAATTGATAAAATAAAAAATTAAAAAAATAAAAAGGCAAATCTGTCTGCTGAGAAGAGAAGCCTGCAAAGTAAATCAAATGAGCATCCAGTGACTGCAGTGAGAATCCAAATGCAGATTGGAGTACACTGACAACCAGCACATTGTCACATTATCCTACAAAATACTTCTTCTTTAGTGGATGGAGCAGAAGATGCTGACCAGATGGAGATCGATGCAAACCTATGGACTTTTCTACAGTGTTAAATGGTGTATTAATTCTGACGTTTGCTCTCAGCTTCTGGAGCGTATAGCTCATTCTCCATTGGGATCAGGTAGACGTCTGTGTCGTTCCTGGCAAAATCTTCGATTGCAAGGTTTGAACTTATACAAAAATGCAACAGAATTTGTCTTCCTTCTGGTTCTGGACGGCTCGCACTGCCGCAACTCGAGCGGCGGTGGCGGATTTGTTTGCGGCTGAGACAGCCTGCCTAACTTGTTCATCCACTTGAGGAACTTTAGTTGCCTTCTCTGCGGCCGTCCTTGCAGCCTAAACAAATGAAAGATATTTCAAATTGATGAGAATAGCAGAGTAGTGTGATGGATTGGGAGGCATACCTCAACAGCTCGCCAGACTGCAGGATCTGAGGCGCAGAGGCTGTTCTTCAAAACGCCATAGTCCCACTCACCAGGCCGTGTTTCGCCATTCCGGAAGGTGTATCTTCCGAAGCCCTGTCTCCTTCCCTCGTGCCATGAACCTTCGTAGCAGTGACCATTGGCGAAGTCGTACACCCCGAATCCATGGATTTTGTCTCCAAAGTATTCGCCGGCATACTTGTCACCATTCCTGCAACAGGAAAGGCCAGTCACCCAATTGTAGACAGAAATTGAATTCTCGATCGCTCTTCCATCATGCCAATTGAGGGAGTAAAAGAGAGCAAACAGATCTATAGTGGTTTGATGCATTATTCCATAACATATTCAACGAGATCAAACCAAATGAAAAATGAAATCGACAAAGAAATTCGTGTCTGATGCATTATTCTTCTATGATTCATAATTCCAAATTAAGAACTCTATCATCAGGAACAGATGATGAGTTCAACCAGCTCCACGGAACATATGTGGTTCGATTCGTCAAGATGATACAACGAATTCGTTGATTCATGGATCGATTCAAGAAGTAGAACCGAGAAGGGAGAATAAGCGTCGTGGAAAAATTGTTAAAGAGACCAATTCGTCACCTGAAGCGATACAGGCCGAGGCCGTGCTTAACCCCGCACTTGAACTCGCCGGCGTAGCAACTACCGTCGGAGCAAGTCTGCACTCCGCATCCTTGGCTCTTTCCTCCGACCCACTCACCGGCATAGCTGTCGCCGTCGTAGAACCGGTACACCCCGAAGCCGTGCCGCATACCCTGACGGTACTGCCCGCGGTACCGACTCCCTCGGGCCCAGCTCTCGATCCCGTGCCCTTCGTACTTCCCATCGATCCAACAGCCTTCGTACCGCCCCTTCTCGCAGAAGCAATACACGCCTCCCCCATGGCACCGCCCCCCGGACAAATCCCCTTCGTAGACATCCCCATTGCCGAAGAGCAACACACCCTCTCGCGCGACCTTTCCCCGCGTGTTCGGGAATCTCTCGGGGTCCTCTTCGACGGACCCGATGAACCATCGGACGGGGAGGCTTGTGCCGGCGGATCGGATACGGAGGAGGCGCGACCGAGCGAGGAGGACGGAGATCAGAGCAAGGGAAGCGGAGGCGGAGGCGAGGAGAAGGCGGTGGTAGGAGGCTTCGGAGGCACGGTTGAGGTAGAGGAGGGATGCAGAGAGGAGGAGGAAGACGGCGAAGAAGGAATAATGGAGGAGAAGGGAGCGCCCTACTTCCATGGCGCCGATTAAAATGATGCAAGAAGGAGGAGGAGAGAGAGACGGGTGACGAAAGACGAGTAAATATATAGGAACGAGATCATCGGACGGTTGGTGGGTGACGTGGCGATCGCCTCCGCATCTGGACCGCTCGATTGCAGGGCAGAGGGAGAGGGGAGGCGAGCGTACGGACGGATCATGGATCAGGGGTGCGAGGGTGTGTGGGGACAACTGGAGGAGTCCAACCTCGGCAAAACCCGATTACCCGAATCCGACAATAGAACTAACCTTACAAGACTGAAGGAAGGATAGCGACAGAGGGATTGAGATGAAATCATGCATGAGCTGGCAAGGGAGCGGAATTGGATCAAATCCTAAACCATCAAACTCATGTCCACGTCACTGCATTAAATTTAATTGGAGGGGAGGCATTAAAGTACGAGCATGGAAAACATGTAAGGGAGTATAATGTCTCCTTCCTTAGTAAGAAAGATCAAATCCTCAATTTGATAAGTTCTTAAACTTGATAGGTCTACAAGGTAAAATAATGAACTTAAAATAATATATTGAGTCATCTTTTATTGGATATTAAAATATGCGTCATGATATCATGATAAAATATTTAAATTATTATTTAAAAATTTATGATTCGATCTCTAATTATAATACATTTATAAAAATTTTTCTTAGAGAACGTAACTAAAAGATGATGGACTTATGATCTGACCATCATATGTGCTTCCCGATTTATCTTGGTAGTTGGTGGAAAATTTCTATAGAGTCAGACCGATCATTCCTAAAGATAGTCAATAAAACTAACTGAAATTATCACTTTTTTATAAGATACTTAGAAATAGTAAATGAAGCGAGTTAATTCGTTCATAAAGAAAAAATTAGGATACATTTTATTGTTTTTTACCTCATAAAAAATAAGAAATGAAATTCGACCTCTACGATTATTTCATAGGAGAAAGTAAATTATGTACTGAGTATACCTTCTTATAAGAGAGCATTTTTTTATCGATTTTGTCAGGATTCAACCCTCGCTCCTAGGGACGACTCCACTAGGGATGGTTACCGTCTTAAATATTTTAATATGAAATAATAGAGTACTATAGTAATATAGTTACAGTAATACTAACCTTATGTTCTAAATAAATTTTACTAATCTATTATTTATAACTATTAATTAGTACCCTTATGTTTTAATTTTTTTACATATAAATTATAATTAATAAAATATCTCCTGAAGGGCTCTCTGTTAATCTATAGCTGAATGCCTGAATTAAAAGGAATTATTTTTTTTCAGAGATACTCTTTATCAATAATCTTCATCAATTAATTTTTATTATGTGATAAATTTTTTATCTATGTATTTGAGATATTTAACTCTTTGCCCCCTTAATAAAACTTTTAGATCTGCCCTACTTGCTCTCCATGTTACAAATATGCCATATGATTACCATGTCAGCTACGCCTTAAGAGCCTTTTGCTTTTTTTACCGATCATTAAAGAAGCACTCCATTTTCATTTTTTTTTTTTTTTATCAAAATGATATATTACTCTTGTAAAATAATATAACTATCCTTCAATACTATTCATCTCCTACCTAAATCCTGAACTACAAAATCGTAGCTACTATACAATTATAGCAGTTATGATTTCATAACTGCTACAACTGAATTGCCATGCAATTATAGTATCTACGGTTCCGTATATGCTATAATATGAAAAAAAATTTAAGATTAAAATGGTTCAGAATTTCTAAAAAGAATTTAAATGATATTTTTTGAGTCTGAAACTAGACTATTATGGAATCTCATAATCAATTGTAAATCTCTAAATGAGCTATATATTGTACATCATGTGGTTCAACTCGAGTCAAAAGTAATAGTCTTTTAAAGTTAATAATTACGAAACCTTAGCTGCTACAACTATGTAACAACTATAATTTTATATTTGCTATAATTGATCTGTCACACAATTATAGCAGTTAAGGTTTCATAACTATTACAACTGATTTATCACGTAAGTTGTAGCGATTACGATTTAGTAGTTGCTACCACATGAATATTAAATCCTAAACTTTGAGATCATAACTTTTGACTCAAGCTGAATAACAGGATACACAATATTTCAAATCAAACTTCATTCATAGATTTACGACTAATTATAGGGTGGAAAACGACACGATTTTAGTATAAAAAAACCTCGCCTAAATCCTTTTCGACGGCTCCGAACAATTTTATTCTTAATTTTTCTTCCCATAATGTAGCTGCTACAATGTACCGATCAATTCAGGATTTGGGTAAGAGATATAGGTAGGATAATAATAAAAATAGTTCTGAAGGGAGAACAATTATGTCATTTTTAAGGAGGTGGGGTGCCCTTTGATTAAAAAAAAATCAAATAAGGTGAAGCGCTCCATTTTCATTTTTTTTTTTATAAAATGATGTCTTACTTCTATAAAATGATATAATTATCTTCACGTACTATTTATCTCTTGTCTAAATCCTAAATTGATCGAACGTATTGTAATAGTTAAAAATCGTAACTGCTACGTAGTTATCACAACTATGATTTTGTAGCTGCTGTAATTTAACGGCCACATAGTTGTCTCAACTACGATCCCGTTGCTGATACAATATAGAAAAAAATTTATGACTAAAATTATCTAAAGCATTCAAAAATGATTTAAATAATATTTTTTTAACCTGAAACTAGGTCATTATGGGTTCCACCCCGTAACTAATTGTATATCTCTAAACAAGTTTCGATTTAATATATTATATATCCTGTTGTTCAAATCAAATTAAAAGTTATGACCACTCAAAATTTATAATTTAACATTCACATTGTAATAACTATGAAACTGTAACTGCTATAATTATGTAACAACTACGATTTCATAATTGCTACAACGTGAATATTAAATCTTAAACTTTGAAAGATTATAACTTTTATCTTGGATTGGAATCGTAATAATACAATTTCATAATCAAAAAACATCATTTAAATCTTGTTTGAAGGCTCAAAGCAATTTTAATCTTACTTTTTTTTCTAATATTATAGTGACTATAAAATCATAACTGTTATAACTCATTCAAAATTTAGATACTATAATTAGTACAAGTCCGATAATTTAAAATTTAGACCCAAGATATAGGCCAGAAAATCATTTTATACAATTCGGTAAAAATAAAAACCTTCTTTTGACTTTGCCCAAATAATTATAGTGCTGCAAAATGAACATCACTGGCATTGCCCTGCTGCTGCTCTCTTACCGCTAATGAAGTATATTGTGGTTTTACTCGCCAAAGAACGTTTGGCAAACACAAACAAGTACAAAAAATGTGGATTTTTTTAGATGATTTTAACTCTGCTATTATTTTTTTTTGTTGGATAGGTAAGATTTGAACACAAACGTGGTCACTATATTCAAACTATGGCCTAATTCTAAATGTGAAATGTGGCATGCACCGTCTTTGCTGGAGCGAAGAATCGCAACAAAAATAACCATGGCTGCACTAGAATGATTAATCTAATTCTCGCATCATCACCTCCGTTTTTTTCTTATTAATTTTTAATCCGAATAATACAACACTTGATCTCTAGCATTGAAATCTTCAATTTTGAAACAGACAATGGAACTACTTTGATAGACAAAAGGTCATATGTTCACCTGGAGTTACATGCGACCGATTTCACAGCCATCTATAGAGACATAAATCAGACTTTGCTCTTGACACAGTGGACCCTGCATGAGGAAGGTAAGGAAGTCAAGAAACATTTCGCCACTAGAAATTGACCTCAAGTAGTTAACGACGGTGCATCCCATGGGGACCCTTTGATTAGATACTCTTGAATGATAGCACGGCATCACAAATGACAAACACTAATGCCAACATCTTAACCTTTCAACTTCAAACAGCAAGTATACCCATTTATCACAACAATAATCAATGAATGACAAGAACTTCAAGCAACACAGTATAATCATTTACCATAAAACAACAAATAATGACATGATCTTCTACACCAATCACCATCAAATAATGGCTATATGCTTCGAAAATAATGTTTATTAGACAACAATTGATACCTAGTGCCAACTAAAAAAAACATTAGACAACAATTAAAATGTAATGGCGAACTTATTCCAAATCAGCTTCTGGTTTAGGCTAATCAAACACAATCTATGTCAACTCACCTAAATCCATTGACCATCATCAACCCAAATAAATTCATCATCACCAGAATCCCTCAACTTCTCTCTTCAATGTAATTCAGTATGACAATAGAATGTTCAGCAATCAACTAAAAATTTAATCAAAATTTAGGTAGAAAGGAAATAATCAAACTTGTAAAGGTTACTTCAACTTCACCCAAGCCAGAATTCATTACCATGTTATTGCGACCTGTTTGTTTTCTGGTTCTGATCATAATATTTTACATGAAATAGAACTCAGATAAAATGCTCAATAAAAAAACAAAAGGAAAGATTAGTTACACAGAAATTGCAATTATAAGAAATAAGTCTTAAATTTTATTCAACTATAGCGCTCCCACTTAACAGCAGCTAAAAATGAGTCTAGATTCAAAAAACAAAGAGATAATCATCAAAAAGGGCAGATAATATGAAAATATTTACTGTCATCGGACAACGGAGCTATTGCAAAACTGAGGCACCTCCACCAGCACAACTATAGCACTGTACCATTGGGGCACATTTCATGTGCATTCATGTTATGACTGGTGCAGCACTCTTGCAAGGAACACAGCTGGAACCCGTATCATTCATCGACAGCGGGCTATCAAAATCTGTAAGTACTTCAAATGCTGGAAGTTCGTGTAGTCTAAGATCTAGGGAAACACGTTCTTTAGCCTATTGACAGCATTTGTTGCTGTTTTGTTTGTTGGTTCCAGGACCAGAGCATACTTGAAATCTGCATATTTAAGGGATGGAATCATAAATTAGAAATAAGTTGAAGATATATAAGCGGAGATGAGATCCTCTGTCCCCAAAATGCTGTGTCCCCATGTCCCAGAGTCGATCGGACGGACTAAATCACATCTCAAGAATGCAGTGTATATCTTGAAAATATCATAGCCGTCCGATCGGCTCTGGGACATGGGGACATAGCATTTTGGAGACAGAGGATCTCATCTCATATAAGCGGGTCACAATTCTTTGGTACTAATTAGACTTAACAGACTTCACATAGGCCTCGGGTGATCTTTGTCTCAGGGGAAAGGTTGCAATTAATACAAACAGATATGTTAATAAGTCAATTCACATGCATTCATGTAGATTATGTATATTGTGTGAGAGCTTGAATATGTATATAGTGAGGTTTCAATTACAGAATAAGATTCTATGGTCAATTCCAAATAGTTGGAGATTCATAATGTGTGTGTGTGTGTGCGCGTGTGAGAGAGAGAGAGAGAGACCTTCAATTGCTTCTTTATAGTAGCCCAACATCTCCCTGGCAGTTCCCCTTCGTAGATATGCTTTAACATTCTAGCAAAATAAAAAAACATGCTGCTGAAAATGAGATAATTATTCAAGTGCTTTCAAAAACTGATCAAATATGAATATTGACCAATTCAAGGGAAATATTTCAAGCCGATAATATGCTGAATAAAAGATAACAAGAGAAAATTAACAACATTCCAATAGACTACATAATTTTACCAGTGAGATAACCTTTTATAGAGTTGAATGGTGTAATAGGATTTCATATAGCCAATTCCAATAGTTGGCACTTGGGACAAACAAGAATTGACGATGACAAACCGACCAACTAGTAATTTGAAATATTCCAAAGTTAGATACAGAAATATGGTTGCTCAAGTAAATATGGTTGCTTAAGTATGTTAATGTAGACAGAAGCCCAGCCCATCCAACCTGATCAGTCCATTAGGCGCACCCAACCTATTCAAAATGTGTTTCTTGGAAAATTGAATAGAATAGAAATAGATATTCTTTGAAGAGTGGATAAGAGGAAAAATAGCTATTCCTAGGAATGAAGGAATAGCTAAGAAGGATGATCGAGGAATCACAAATCTACAGATATTCCTTGGATGCGAGAAAATTTTCCAGGGTCTAATGTTTCCATTAGAGCTATGGTTTAAAGATGGATGGATATGCCGCTAGTTGGAAAGTGAGAGGTGGCAGTGGAGGCATTAATAGGAAGCTACAGGAGTCTCTGAACAATCTGACAGACGCTTGGAGCTTTGAAATTTGATCAGCCTATGGGGCAGGCTTATTTATTTTGAAGAAAGGGTGGTTAGGTTTATTCAGATGTTTCAGCATCTTTGGCTACCACTTGATGGATTCCAACAAGAACTAATTATATCCTAACTTATGCTACTATCCCAACTTATGCTACTATCCCTGTATGGTGTCATGAGAGCTGCTTTTTTTATTTTTTGGTCAGTAGCTTTGTGGTAGTTCTTGTATAGTACTCTTCTATTTAATGCTTAACTGAGTGAACTCTCAGTTTACTCATATGGGTTCTTTCCAATAAAAATCTTCACTTTTGTAAGCATGCATAGAAATAATTTTACAGGAATTGATAGGAAATAGAATGGTTATTCCTATCAACCAAATGCAGAAGTATACATTTCAACACTCAGCTGATAAATAATCTTTGAAGTACATATAAACCAAAATTATGTGCCTAATGTCACAATCTAACGCTTGACTTTTAACATGATTCTACCCAAGATTGACACAAGACAACAAAAAAGCAACTATAGAAGTCGAACCAAATGTCTATTATATAACCATGAGAAGTCATGGCAACTTTATGACAAAAAACAGCATGATATTGAAGGGAAAAGAGGGACTATACTAATTCCAAGCTCCCCATATCTAAAACAAAATTTATTCACTAAAAGGTAAAAAAAAACTTACCTTTTTGTCAAGGTTGATAGCAGCAGTGCAATCCGCTTCAGCTTGAAGGTAACTGATTGGAAAATCAAGGAAATAAAGTAATTCAATTTGTTATAGAGAACATCAATGAAAATCATAGAACAAGATGCCAAAGGCAACATGTACCTTCCCAATTCCAGATATGCAGCAGCTCGATTACTATGGTATGTTGCACTCTTTTCGTTAAGTTGGATTGCGTCGGTGTATAGATTTATAGCTTTTTGCCATTGCTTATCTTTGTAAGCAGCATTACCCTGCAACACAATCAAGAGAGGAAAAAAAATCCATAAAGACAAACACAGTAGAAATATTTAAAAGAAATAGGTGGCACTTTCTCCAATTTGAACAAACAATACAGCATTTAAAACAATTTACAACCGGCCACCTCCATGAAGAAAGCACAGAACAATCAGCAGAAAAGTTAAATGTCAATAGCATAAAGATTAATAATCTGTTCCATTGCAAAGATTAGCTATAAATCTACAGAAGCAAACACATGAAATAAAGATGATACGATCCCAGATAGACTTATTCAAATAAACCCTTCAAAACATTATCCTTATTTATTCTCTTTTTTAGGATAAGTTTATATTTAATTTTCTTTTAAATAAGTTATTAGATTTTCTCCCTTTTGTAGTTGACTTTTTCTCTTACGTGTCTATTTAAAGAGACGTTATGTAACCTTTGAGAAGACAAGTAATTTCTTTGATTAATCAATTCCACTTGATTATTAGAGGTCGATCCCCTCGAAGTGATCACCCTATCACCCGTTCTCATTCTTTTTCTCCGATTTTCCAGATGATAGGACAAGGGTTCCTATCAATTTGGTAAGAGCAAGGATTTTCATATTATGACAAATTGGAGATTCTATGAAGATGAATTCTCTTGTTGGCGAAGTAGAAATCCTACTTTCCAAAGCAGAAAGACATTTTCTCCTACACAACACACCAAATGATTCGAAGGTGGAAATAGCATCTTTGCATGTGCATGGAGAGGCTCTCCGATAGTATCAATTATTTGTGTCATGCCATGGATCTACAATATGGGAGGAGTTTGTAGATGGTCTTCTCACTTGTTTCACACCTCAAGAGTATGATAATGCAAATGAGGAATTATCTAAAATTCAACAAATCATAATGGTAGCAAAATATCAGTCGTTTTCTTCGACTCTTTAACCAAAATTGTGATTGGTGAGAACGAAAATTGTTGAATACCTTTATTGAAGGACTTCATCTTAACATCCAAAAAGAGGTGAAGTGTACTATCCTCGCAATGTAAAAGCTGCATGGTCCTTTGCACGATTGCAAGAAGAGTAAGTCAATGAGGAAGCGTGAAGAAATAATAAGTGGTACCAAAGTCATCAATGTACACAGAAGAGAGTTTTGATGGAGGAACCAATAGAAGATTCAAAGAAAAAAGATGATATCAATGAAGAAGAAATACAAGATGTTGCTATGACCAAATCAATTCATGACTTAGAAGGATAACAACCTCCACAAACAATAAAGGTAAAAGGATTCATTGAACAACAACAAGATAGTTACAAAGACAATATACATGAGTAGCTAATTTTGTGACACCCTTAATTGAAGTCGTTAACACCAATCACTACTTCTATAATTCAAGTGAACAAAGCAATAATACTTTGTCACCTTCAACAACATCTGACAAATCATGGAGTATTTTTTTATCATAATTTGATGAGTACTCAATGCAAAGCTAAGTGAAGAAAAAGAAAGTATCAGCATGCTCATAAACTTTCTACAAAGACCCAAAACAATATATTTCATTATCAAAGGAAATTTTCAAACTTAAGAAAGAATCATACAAGGTAATCTGTCTTCATCAAAAGGAGATTTCAATTGGCACATAATAAGAAGTTATTTCATGCAAATCATCGAAAGAAAAAGAAAAAGATCAACCTTGAGGACAAGGTTGTTTTGAAGTACGATGAAATGATACAATCCCCATATAGACCTATTCAAATAAACCCTTGAAAACATTATCCTTATTTATTCTTTTTTTTTAGGATAAATTTATATTTAATTTTCCTTTAGATAAGTTATTAGATTTTTTCTATTTTTTGTAGGTACTCTTACGTGTCTATTCAAAGAGATGTTATGTAACCTTTGAGAAGACAAGTAATTTCTTTGAGTAATCAATTCCACTTGATTATTGGAGGTCGATCCCTCGAAGTGATTACCCTATCCCCGTTCTCATTTTTTCTCTCCGATTTTCCATATTATTATACAGGTGTTCCTATTAGCTATAAAAGTTAAATGTCAATAGCATTAATACTAATAATCTGTTCCATATTGTAAAGATTAGCTATAAATCTACAGAAGCAAACACATGAAATAAAGAGATTGTAACTGACTTTTTCTTTTGCAATTTCAGCAGATTCTTCCTTGCTAATGCTGCTTTTTGAAAAGCTGGACTTGGATGCTATATTAGCTTGTTCCTGTAAAATAGAATACATTGACTTGACAGTATCTAGCAAGAGGGAGTCTGCTCCATGCCTGGCAATGAAGGAAAGTGAGACTGGAGTTTTTTCATGTATTCCTATGGGGATAGTGACCTGTTGTAAGGAATTAGCACATAAAACAATCATTGTTAGCATGATTGAATAACTGGAGATATCATGAGTCATGCAAGTTAAATCTGCCAACATAAATTCACTGAGCTTCCATTTAATGGCATTGTACCTGACAACAACCTGCCATACTAGCAACAGAAGACAGGCAAAATGTATAAGAAAGATATTTTTCTGATGATATTTCCTTTGCATTAAGCTTTGGAGGAAGTCCTAACACTGTAGGTATAACAAGTATGCCATCATCCTGTTTGCAGAACCACCAACTCAGTCAAAATAACAGTATAGTTAAAAAGAGCAGTAATGTTGATGTTCTCACAACATCAAGGCATCATAGTCCTAACACTTTGATATAAACTACTTCTAATGATGATGTTCTCACAAATATATTGATTAAATATACTTGTACTAATTCTATGTATGGACATTCAATTAACTATAAGCCAAAAAAATCAAGTCAACTGTTCTGTTAATGAGAAAGAATTAGAACAATGGACAAACTAACAATATTAAAGTAAACTTTGATGCTTCAATTTTATCAGACTAAAGAGTTGCATAACATGTCTTATTACATTTGAACTTCCATTGTAAACATATGTTATTGAATCGAGAATAATTCTATCTCTTGTACCTTTAGAAGAGAATATAGGGCCAAGCGTGTCTTATCTCTTGCAGAATGGCAACAATCAAGTGCAAGTGTATTGTCTGACGATCTATTTATTTGTGCTGATATAAAAGGATCTAGGACAGGCTTAGTAGAGCTGATCCACTCGTCATGGCTATTCCTAAACTCATGGCTGTGAATAAAGGACAAACTTATTAATTTAAGCTTAAGCAATGCCATAAAGAAAATGTATGCAATACGAAGAATGTGAAAGCAGTGGTAGAATTTGCTACTAAACAAAGATTCGGTATAAAAAATAAAATTCCAATACATTTTATCAGTCCAATTATATGCACATAAAAAAAACATAGGTTGATTAAGTAAGAAAATAACAGGACATTTACCAAAAAGGAAAAAAAATCCTGGTGAGTTGTCAATACCACACCTATCAGCATATGACTTGCACAATCCACATTTTGCGCCAATAGTCCTTAGAGATCATAGCAACAACCATATGAAATTGTTCCCTTTTTCTTTAAACTTTCAGTGCTGATATAGATCTCATGTACATCGAGATTCTGAGTACAATTCATATCCCATCTATTTTAATTTCTTTCCTTCTAATTTCCCATGTAGTGCCATCATGTATTTGTGCAAAGTAAGGAGCCAGCGCATAAACGCGCATGATATACCAAATAGTGAGTAGCATAACATATGCTGCAAAGATAACTCCCCAATCACAGGAATTGACCAAGTTCACCAAGCCAGAGGCAAAGCTCTTTTTTGAATGTACAGTAGAAAAATATATGAGGTAAAGTGTACGGCGTACCCAACAAGAACAAGATGAAGTAGACAAGAAATTAACACCAAACCATCCATAAGCTAGCAGAAAAATCAAGACCAAAATTCATAATCTCCTTAATCAGGAAGGATTTGTTAAATTAGAATTGCAGAAAAATGTTTATTCTTATTTTGGTTCAACTTTTGAAACATATGTTTCTCAAATTATTCAAAAATTTCTTAGGAAAAACTGCATCATCACGAACCCAAAGAGAAAACTCAACTAAAACATTTAAACATGAATATCCAGAGGAAATTAGATATTGCTCAAGTATCAATGGCGATAAGGAATTACTTATAAAGTGATCGCATAGCATTTGCAAGTGATAAGAGTGTGCTTGTTGACTCATCATTCTTTTTTCCATTTTGAAGATGCTTCAAACTATCGATTCTTGAAGACAAATAATCTCCAAGATTTAGATGCTTTAGAAGTCGCCCTACACCAATGAATTAGCAAGATACTGTTAGAACAAAGTCATGAATATTAAAAAAAAGGGAGATATAAGCATCTCCTTGGAGGAGAAACTCAAGATAGTTACTTCCAAACTGCTTCTCTACAGATTTGACCAGCACCTGAGTCACTCTACTCGCTGGTATCTTCAACAGTTCAAAACAGTCATCTGCAATGATCATACTTCTAGGTTGGTGCAAACCGCCATATGGAAGCTGGAGCAGTATATGAGCTACCCGATGCAACACATTTGGATCCTTGGAGAATAATCCTGAAACCAGAGATACAAACGCAAATATCTGTGGTTAATAATTGGTTAGAAATGAAACATCACAGAGTACTATTTTGTTACAAACTTTAAAGGTAAAAACAAATAAAGGATAAGATACAATATCAAACATACAAAATTTCTAATGGAATCAAGAAATAATGTGTTCTTGTGTTCTCGACTCATCTCAATGTTGCATTAAGTCATTCATCCAATGGAAAAACTTATCTCATGTGATGGTCTAATAAATAGTCACTACATTCTAACACTTCAGTTTATAAGTTTAGCACCATATCAAAAAATTTGAAAATATGACTAACCTTCATGGTAGTTTTCAGCAAACAGTAAAGCACACATGTTCAGTTGAATATGTAATATTTCAAGAGCTAGAAAGACTTTGCATACCAATTGTTTCAAGACTAGGAGAAACAGGAATAACTTTGCATACCAACTGTGTCCAGGCTAGGGGAAACAGGAATAACACCCATATTAGAAATAACACCATAAGAAGGCCGGAAAGCTAAAATGCCACAATATCCCCCGGGTATTCTCACTCCACCAACAGCGTCAACACCTGCAAATATAAAAAAAAAAAAAAAGGAAATATTCTGTGATCTTGCAATATCTTCATTTTTTTCAATATCGTGCAGTGCCCACCTATTTTCATAACTTGCAAAACATGGATGTAGAATAAAGCTCAAGTGTTGGCATAAATTCATTTTGCCAAAAGAAAAGTCTTTTTAAAATGTCAGATATTAAGCCAATAGCCGAGACTAACACTTGTCCACGGGAAGGTAGTAGAAAGAAGCATATTATAAACGAACAGAAGAAGCAGAAAAAGAACTGTTGGAACATGGTCAGATCATATGGAAAAAGTACAAAAGAAACAAAAAGAAGGTAGTGAAGAATTTCAAAATTGTTTATCAACTTTGATACTTGGACTCTTCATCCCTTCATAGTTGTAGCTACCAACAGTAGAACCCCGACACTCCGAGTGGATACCTTACATTTCTATTCTTATACGTCAGTGTCACAATTTTAGTAATAGTTGTGTGAGACACTTGGATCCACCCCCTTGGCAGATACTCATGCACAAGCCCGAGTAAGTTAAGTTATCAATAATTGCAATAATTTTAAGCATATTATTATACTTATCCATATCCATAGGTTGGATAAGAACGAATATGATAGGAAAACTAATAATCTAAGATTTGGAACATGGAATATAGAAACTCTCACTGGTAAATCAATGGAGGTAGTAGATATGATGATTAGGAGAAGAATTAGTATTTGTGTGTACAAGAGACAAAATGGACAGGCGAGAAGGCAAAGATGGTAGAGAACTCAGGTTTTAAGTTATGGTATACTGGAAAGAGTAAAGTAAGAAATGGAGTGGGTATTATTATAGATAGTTTGTTAAAGGATGAAGTTGAAGTTGCAGGAGTAGTTAGAAAAGGGGATAGAATTATAACCCTTAAGATAATAGTGACGAAAGAAACTATGAACATAATTAGCGTATATGCACCACAGGTAGGATTAGATGAAGCTACCAAATCAAGGTTTTGGGAGGACTTAGATGAAATATTACAAAATATTCCACCAAATGAAATGATTTTAATAGGAGGTGATCTAAATGGGCATGTCGGAGTGAAAAATGAGGAATATGAGAGAGTATATGGGAGTTATGGGTTTGGAACGAAGAATGAGGAAGGGAAAACTATATTAGATTTTGCGATAACATATGATCTTATATTAGCTAATACGTTTTTTACGAAAAAAAGAAGAACATTTAATCACATTCAAAAGTGGGAATAATAAATCACAAATTGACTTCCTTATGATTAGGAAGAAAGATAGAAAGATTTATAAAGATTGTAAAATTATCCCTGGAGAAAGCTTAACTACCCAACATAGGGTAGTAATGTTGGATATACGCTTCAAACATAGTATCAATAGAAAGAAAATATATATGATTCCTAGAATTAAGTGGTGGAAGTTAAAGGATGGAAAGCAAAATATATTTAAGGAGAAGGTAAAAGTACAAGCATTAGATGAAATATACGATGACTCTAATACAACATGGGATAAGATGGTATTAAAGTTGAAAATAGCAGCTAAAAGTGTACTCGGTGAGTCAAAAGGGCATACACCACTAAGTAAAGAATCTTGGTGGTGGAATGAGAAAGTACACGAGAAAGTGAAGGAAAAACGAATAACTTATAAGAAATTATATATTTGTAAGAATGAGGAAAACTTAAAAAAATATACAATAGCCAAGAAAGAAGTTAAGAAAGTAGTGAGTGAAGCAAAAAATGAAACTTTTGAACGATTATATCAAAAATTGGATACAAAAGAAGGGGAAAGAGATATTTATAGAATAGCTAAAGTGAGAGAAAGAAAAATAAGAGATCTTAGCTAAATAAAATGTATTAAAAATGAATGTAATAGGATATTAGTAAATGATGGAGAAATAAAAGAGTGGTGGAAGAGGTATTTTCATCAACTTTTTAATGAAGGTTTAGGTGACCAACTTAACTTAGGTAATTTAAGTAAGTCAAATGAGTACAGAAATTTTAATTTTTATCGTAGAATTCAAACTTCAGAAGTAAAACAAACTTTGAATGAGATGCACAATGGAAAAGCTGTTGGACCAGACGATATTCCGATAGAGGTATGGAAGTGCTTAGGAAAATAAGGTATTGAATGGCTTACAAAATTATTTAACATGATATTGAAAACGAAAAAAATGTCTGATCAATGGAGGATAAGTACTCTAGTTCCCTTATATAAGAACAAGGGAGACATGCAAAATTGTGCAAACTATAGGGGTATTAAACTAATGAGTCATACTATGAAACTTTGGGAAAAAGTAATAGAAAAAAGATTAAGGAAGAAGACCACAGTAACAGAAAATCAATTTGGGTTCATGCCTGGAAAGTTAACAATAGAAGCTATACATCTTCTTAGACAATTAATTGAAAAATATCGAGAGCAAAAACAAGATCTACACATGATATTCATTGACTTAGAAAAAGCTTATGATAGAGTCCCAAGAGAAATTATATGGAAAATTTTAGAAAAGAGAGATGTTAGCGTAACATATATTGAACTAATTAAGGATATGTATGAGGATGTAACGACCAGAGTAAAGACTCTAGGCGGAGTAATTGAACATTTCCAATAAAGATAGTGTTACATCAAGGATCAGCTCTAGGTTCCTATCTTTTTACACTAATTATGGACGAACTCATTGTGCACATTCAAGACACAGTACCATGGTGTATGTTGTTTACAGATGATATTATTTTGGTAGATGAAACACGTGAAGGAGTAAATGCTAAACTAGAATCTTGGAGGGAACCCCTAGAAGGGGTTGGTTTTAAGCTTAGTAGATTAAAGACAAAATATATAGAATTTAAGTTTAGCTATATTAGAAGTAATGAAACAATTGCTAAGATAGGAGAGGATGAGTTGCCCGAAACCGAGAGATTTAAATATTTAGGATCATTTTTGCAAAACGATGGAGGGATTGAGAGAGATGTCTTACATAGAATACAAGCAGGATGGGTGAAATGCAGGGGAGCGTCGAGTGTTTTATGTGACCGTAAAGTACCTCTTAAACTTAAAGGTAAGTTCTATAAAACCGCAGTTAGACCTGCTATGTTATATGGAGTTGAATATTGGGCTATGACTTGAGCACATGAGAAGAAGATGAGAGTTGCAGAGATGAGGATGTTAAGGGGATGTGTGGATATACGAGGATGGATAAAATAAGAAATGAGAGCAATAGAGAGAAAGTCAGAGTTGCATCTATTGAGGAAAAACTCCGAGAGACACGTTTAAAATGGTACGAACATGTACTTAGACGACCAATAAATGCTCCAGTTAGGCGATGTGAAACTATGATAAACATGCATATCAAACGAGGAAAAGGAAGACCAAGAAAGACTTGGTTAACAACAATAAAACAAGATAAAATTTATTTAAATATAGATGATGATATAATAGGAGATAGAGCTCAATGATGTAAAATGATTCATACAGCTGACTCCACCTAATGGGAAAAGGCTTGGTTGTTGTTTTCTGCTTTCCTTCATTTTTTTTTTTTGTGTATTTTCTATTTTACTTTGTATTTATGAGATGTGTTATTGTTTTATTAAAAATGTTGAAACATGTCAAGTATCAGTGATATATGTGTGTGTGTACTTATCCAGCACAACCGTGACATCCAATGTGGATGCTCTGACGCGGCCTTTACTCATTTTTTTTATTTCTCTCCCTCATCTTCATGCAATTCTCTTCTCTCTCCTGCATGTAAGGTGATGCTGGTCTTTAAAGACCAACACCAATGCTGTTTTGAAACCAGCACCAGCCATCACCACGTTGGTACTGTCTTTAAAGACCAGCAACACTGGTTTCAAACCAGCAACACTGTGTTGGTCTTTCAAGGCCAGCACCATGTTGGTGCTGGTTTGAACCTAACGTTGGTGCTGGTCTTTAAAGACCAGAACCAACGTGGTGCGTTGGTGCTGGTTTCAAACCAGAGTTGGTGCACTAATGTGGTGCTAGTTTTAAAACAGTATCCTGATACTGGTCTTTAAAGACCAACACCACCTTGCATGCAGGAGAGAGAAGAGAATTGCATACAGATGAGAGAGAAATAAAAAAAATGAGTAAAGGCCGCGTCAGAGCATCCACGTTGGATGTCGCCCACGGGATAAGTTGTGTAGGGTATCATTCTTTTATATATATATATATATATATATATAATTTACCATTCCGGTGAGGAAGCGAAATTGGCACAGCAGGTGAACCAATTTTGCCTTCGTCATCCGCCCGCGATCGGCGCCTCCGCCGACGCCAAAAGTGTGCGTGACGCCTCCGCCGGCGCCGAAAGCATCGCACGACGCCTCCGCCGCCACAGGAAGTATCGCGCGAGTACTGCTTGCGAGATCACGGTGTTGTATGAGTACTGTTGCAAAAGAAAAAAAGATTTAATTAATTTAAACAATTCCTAACTGGAAATATGATATTTTAAATAGGCTTTTATAAATCCTAATTAAATTATCCCTATAAATATATAAAAATATATTTAAAATGTAAAAAATAATCAAAAAATAATTAAAAAATAAAAAATTATTAATTGATATTATAAAAATTTCTTTTTTACTGTTTAAAATTTATTTAAAAATTCTAATAAATCATATTTATATTCTGATAATTTATTATTATTATTTATTTATTTGCTGTTTAATTGATATTTTGATTTTTTTTACCATTTTAAATATATAATATTTAAACTAATAATTAATTAAATGAATAAACAATTAATTTATATAATTATGATGTATCAATTTTAATTCGAGTAATTAATACATCTTTAAAGAAAACTATATTTAATTATTTTTTCTAACCATATTAAGTTGATCAAACAACTTATATAAAATCAATATACAATTTATTTTTAAATTATACACAATAAACATATCTATCTAATAATTTCTATATATAAATTATAAAAAATACCGAAACTGTATCGGCACGACATGATACTAAAACCGCATCGTTCTAGTTTGAAACCGAACCCTCAGCACGGGTCAAAATTTTAAACATTTTATATATATATATATATATATAATGCCAGTGTGTTATTTATACAAGTAAAAAGTGAAAGGATATTAAAGGAATAAATCCATCTAAATTCATCTCCACATGCTTCCATTGATACCAAAGCATGTTGTGTCAACATAACATGGTGCCAAAAAGTAATTTAAACCTTTGTCCCAAAATATGCAATTATATTCTCTTCTTCTTCATCTCCTACCTCCCACCTCCACCTCCAATTTGCTACTGGCAGCATTTGGCAACACTTTGGCATGGTATAAGATTTGTTTGGATATATATTATGTTATGATTGTCCTTATGTGATATTCATCTTTGCTGGTTGATGATTTTGTGCGTAAGTGTTGCGAGTATTATCTACCATCTCACGTGGATCAATAACTGACACAAAGGACATTGTCAATGGAAATATGTTCAGTTGAGAAGTGCTCATTTTGGGGCATGACACACTGTCACTAGGTATGTTACCCAATCATACAATAAACCACACTCAATCTTAGTTTGCTAACTCATTATGCAAGATAACTTCATCGTCATCACTGTAAATCATTTCTAAAGAATAGTGAAAAACATACATAAACTACATGATTATTGGTCGTTGTTTGATCTTTTTTCAGTTTCAGAGATACAAACTAAAGCACATGAAGAACAGTTACAAAATTGAGAGGACAAAATGAAGCATAAGAAACTAGTTTAAGGAGATTTTATATAAAACTTTAACAGCTCATTCACAAAAGAATACGAAATATAAAAGCTCACCCAAGGAGAAGTCTACCAAGCCACTAGCAACAGCTACAGCTGACCCACTTGAACATCCTCCTGGTACTCGCTCAGGAGATGAAGGATTCTCAGGCGTATCGTAATGTTTGTTTTCACCACTTATGCTGGCAAAATTACCAAGGTATTAACTAAGAATGACTATAGTGAAGGAAGAACTTTAGAGAGGATGAAAATGATGGACTACAAGACTTTATGTAAACATAAAAAAAAAAATCAAATGGCGCATAGGAAAATATTGGCACATATGACTGGAAACACGAATAGAACACATATGAATGAATATCAATGAGGATGCGAAGTGTAACTTTTATACCCATATGCTAACTCATCAATGACAGTTTTTCCAACACAACTAGCGCCACCATCCACAAGAGTCAAAATAATTGGAGATGTTCTCGTTGCAAATTCATGTGTCCTTGCCCAGTCCGGGTTGCCAAACCCAGTCACATATCCTTCAATATCAAATCTGTTAATTAACCAAATAATCAGAATCTCACTGAGTTTGTAAATGTATTTAAACTTTTGGCTGAAGCACATCTAGCTATTGATTCATAAAAAAATAACTTTCTTATTAGGAAATAAGAGTGCCCGTGAGCTTAAACAAACTTCATTTGATAAAAAGCACACTCAATCTGAAAATTGAATGACAGATACAAGAAGAATAGAAGAAAAATACTAGGGTCTGCATTTGTAGATGGAAATATTTTAAAATGACAAGACCAATAGCCTGAAGGCCAAATGGTTATAGGTAACCTACAACCACCAGAAAATCCATTTAGTACATCAAACAAAAATTAAAAACGACTATCTCAAGACTGGATGAAAAGGTTGACGATAACATTAATTTGTTCAAACCTATGGGCATGAAAACTTAGACAACCACCACCATTTGGGAAAACACGGCTTGATGCTGATGACAATCTAACAGAAAAATGTACTGACTCGGCAACTTGGTGACTCGGCAAATTCCCTCTCCCACTCAGTCTTGGGCAGCTCTAGATGAAGTTGGAAATCGGCCTACTAGGCCAACAATTTGAGATAATCAGCTCAAGCCATCTTGACCTCTGCACCTTCAGCAGATTGTGGATAAAGATCCAACAAAAAAATAAATCACATTAAGAGATTTCTCTACAATTTGGCCTACCACCTGCGAGAATTGCATTCAATAAGTCTCTCCCATAGACTCTCTATACTTCAAAAGTCATCTGCCACGGGCTCTCTATACTATTCATATCCTATTAATTATAGTCTCACTTCACTATTTGATATCATAGTAATCATACAAGACCTCATACTATTAGATATCCAGTCTCAAAGAAACCGCATGAACCGCTAGGTCGCACAGAACCCCTAAAACGCACAGTAAGGAGAATTCTCCGCAACCTAAACGACGAGATTCGGCACGATCAAGGGCAATTAGAAAAAAAGAAGAGCACTAGTAAGAAAAGGGCAGGAGATGAATCCGATGCTCACATGTCGGCAACGGCGAAGGTGAGGCCGGTCAATGGGTGGGGGGCCTTGGGTGGCGGGGGCGGAGGCGGTGGGAGAATCTGGAGACGCTGGACGAAGGCGCCGAGGTCCTCCTTCGGAACGCGCCGCCGGAGGCGCCGCGTCATAAGGATTACGCCAGCGAGGCTCAGCCCGAGCAGCACCAAAAGATTCGACGGGAGAAAGGAGGAGGAGGAAGGAGCCATGCTTCCGCTTCTACTTCTGCCTCTCCGTTGAGTTGGAGATTTGACGAGAAGGCGGCAGAAGTGGAATGGAGATGGAATGGCATGGAATGGAGGAGATAACACAAGCACGGCGCTTGATTTTATATACCCTTTTTATTCCCAATATCCTTTTTTTTTTAAAAAAAAATATTTTTCTCGGTCTCCGTTTCTAGTAATGCGATTTACAAGTAGGAAGTTGGTTAGGAGACGAAAGCTTGGGCAACCAACATATTACATTTTTATTTTCCAATATCTTTAATAATATATTATAAAGGGCAAAAATTTAAATAATATATTTTTAAGGGCAAAAATTAAAAGGAAAGTAATCTCTTCAACACTATAACTAACCACTATAACATATAATAGTTATAGAACAACTGTACACTGAAGATTTAATTATTTTTATTTTAATCAAAATTATTATACATAAAATATTATTATATTAAAATAATTTTTATAAACTTGATAGAAATTATTTACACTTTATCAAAAAAAAATTAAAAAATTATTTTATTTTAATCAAAATTATTATACATAAAATATTATTATATTAATTTTTTTTTATGAACTTGGTATAAATTATTTAAACTTTATAAAATTTTTTTTTTTAAATTATAGAAACTACTGAGTAAGTGAGACACGATGGTAAAAATTTCTAGGTAGTTGTTACACAATTATAACTAAATCTTAAACATTAAATCATAAATCATAAATTTTGAACACTATTTTATAAAATTGATCAAAATTATTTAATTTTTTATTAAAATCACTTTAAATGGATGAAAATCATTTTAAAATAATTATAGAAATTATTAAGGATCTATATATTGCAGATAAACTCTAAATTTTAAATCCTAAAATTTTAAATTCTAAACCCTAAAAACTATTCTATCAAAATACTCTTTAGCATCTTAATCAAAATTATTTAAACTTAATTAAAATTATTTTAAATTAATTTAAATAGTTGTTACATAATTGTAGATACTATAATAACCGCTACACTACTATAACAATGTTTTATGAAGTATTACACATTATAATAATTAGTTGTTATGTTTTAATAGTATTGAAAAAAGAAATATTCTTAAAAATATAGCATCTTTTTTATTTTTTTTAAAGACGATCATATAATAATTGATAGATCTAGAGCGTGATATGTTTGAGAGATGTCTTAAGGTAAATCATCTTATAATTTATACTATTTATTTTTATAAATAAAGATTTATTATTTGAGTGCACTTTACTTATGTGTTTGAATTGTCTTAAACTCACTTACTGAATATCCGCAATACGATTCATAGTATGAGAGAACTTATGATTGAATCATAACTAGTAAGCATTTTTACATGTGTAATTATGGAAGTATTTAAATATTCTATAATAAATGAATTGATGTATTCGGACATTAACAATTCTATGAGACTAGCACGAGTTATTCTCTTTGGTCTGACCAAACAGCTATTACTCATTAGCTGGAGATATTAGGATGTCGAAAGTTAAGCGTGGATGCTAGTTATGGTAACTAGTTCAATGGAGTAACCTGTTGTAAGACTTTATATGATTTTCTACGCATATGGATATGTCTGTGAAGTATTTATTGTAGCTTGAGTGCAAGTTTCCTTTGACTTGAGATATTCAAGTCACCTTAGTCATGGAAGTTTATACTTTGACATCTTAAGTAAAACATCTCCATAGAGATATGAACCCAAGATGAATGGGTATAATTCAAAGTACCTAAAGGTATTTGGATAGCCTACAGAGGATTCACCACTCCTTACAAGGAGACATATACCTATGACCATTTGTCAGGATTGTTATTCAAAGTCTTTACTAAACATCACATGTTAAGAGTATGAGATTCTTATACATATGTTGGAGCAATTTGAATCCACATGACGAGTTAATATTATTTGGACTAGGTATGACGTAGTCAGCCTAGTAAGGACATACACATAGACCAAGTAGGTATAAGACAAGTAAAGGAATAAGGCACGACTCACTATAGCTGCTGAAGGGTTCAAAACTAGTTCTAGAATTAATTGTAATTTTTTTATTAATTGAGGATCATGATGTACTACTAGGTGTCACTCATGATCAATCTATAATTAAATAATTAATTATGGACAGTCAAAATAAATTGAAAACCTATTGGGTCACACACACTACGAGTATCTAAAGGACATAAAACAAGTTTGAGAATTCAATTTTCAAATCAAGAGATAAGATATTTGGTTAGAATAGACAAAGGGCAAATATGGAAATATTGTTGGAATCTCAAGGTTGTTGTTGGTGTGATCAACCAAGTTAGGTTAAGTCATGTTATTTTCCGATCCCTGTGTCTAAGTGTGCAGGAGCTTAGGAGAATAAGAAGTCGAGCGGAAGATGTGACTAGCAAGAAGGACGGTACGGGAGAGAGCCGACAAGCTTGGTGCGTCCGAGGGAAGAGACGCTGCGGAAGAGTATGTCGGTGGACGAGAAGGATGTGTATGACGTTCGAGGGAAGAGAAGCCGGAGCGAAAGCCTGCTCAAGAAGAAGGCCGGAAAGTGGGTTTAAATGTGCCCTATTCTGGTGGCCGAAATCACCCAAGAAATCACAGCAGCAAAGAAGCGAAGTGGAGCTGTAAGTGCTGCTGGAGGCACCTTCAAAGGTTGTTGAAGGCGCCTCCGCGCCTTCTGTGGAAGGCGCCTTCCATGGTTGGATGGCGCCTTCGATGAACAGTGTGAAGACGCCTTCCAAGACTATGGAAGGCGCCTTCAGCCAGTCAACTTTACCATTACCAAGGGATAAAACTTTATCCCTTGGCACCTCATTAGAGGCGCCCTCCAAACCCTTGGGAGGCGCCTTCAAGCTTCGGGTGAGATTTCTCGGGGGCTATAAAAAGACTCCTGGACCTAGGAAATCAACAACAACTTCAGTATTCAATTTACTAGTCTTTTTTGAGCTATTAATGAGTGCAAAAGGCTTCTCCACCTTCAGTGAAGGAGATTCTTAGTGAGCATTTATTTGCCTTGGATTAACAACCATCTAGGTTGTAACCAAGTAAACTCTGGTGTCTTTTACTATTTTTCTTAAAGTTGTTATTTCTGTTATAATTATAATACTAATTCGAGTTGAAAGATCGAGAAGGTGTTTTATTTTTGTGTTTAAGGTAACTCGACCCTCTTCAGCCGGCCTACCCGGTCCAACAAGTGGTATTAGAGACTAACAGATTCAGGAGGACTAACCGTCAAATAAAGCACACGAGATGGTCGGTTTAAGCATCCATCCACCAAAGTTCGAGAGGGACTTCGCCATCTGGAAGAAGAAAATGGAGGTATTTTTCAAGATTGATTTTGATTTATTTTTAATAATGGAGTTTGGTTTTGTAGCACCCGAAGGTAAAGATAAATATCACTAACTGATTTCGTGGCAAATGAAAAAGTAGAATTTCATTTGCTAAGTATTCTACCGCCAGAAGAAGTCAGTCGGATCGGACTTTACGAATTTGCGAAGGAGCTCTGGAGAAGTTCGTGGAACTACACAAAGGAACCTCGGAGGTGAAATCTGCAAGACAGGATCTACTTAGAAACCAGATCAACAACATTAAGTTGGAACAAGGCGAAACAGTTATAGGATCGAGAAATTTGCTAGAGGGGGGGGGGTGAATAGCGATTTAAAATATTTAGTAAGTACGCAACGAAAAAACAAGAACACAACAACGCTAACACAAAACCAATTTACTTGGTTCGGAGCCTTCGTCGACTCCTACTCCAAGACCCGCACTTGTTGAGTGCTTTTGTTGGGCAATCCACTAGCAATTCGAAATATTACAAGTGAAATTACAATTGCTTTAAAGGAAAAATACCAACAACAATAAGGAATGAAAAAGAAGCGTGTTGTCGAAGGAGCTTCGCAGTGTCGCAGGAGCACGACACGGCAAAGCAAGCGTTGGAAGATCTTGTTGTTAGTTGTTTTTTGCTCTAGGGTGCATCCTCCTTATATAAGAGGCTCCAGGCACCCGGATCCCTTCCAGGTGCCTGGAGTGTGATGTAACCCATCCAACCAGAGTGCTCCATGTGGCACCGTGCTTCGGGGATAACTTTTGCATTCCGGGCGCCCAGATCCCTTCCGGGCGCTCGGACCTTTGTTTTTTCAGCAACCTGCAAAAAACATTAGTCTGAGGCAAAATGCAAAACTACCCTACAAAATAAAATGTTAGCACAGTTAAGTTATAAGAGTAATAAAAGCAGTAATTAGATTACGTCTCCTCGAGACCGGAATTTAATCACGATCTCAACTTAGATTTTCGAAATGGATCTAAGTTGGATCGACGCTTAATGTTCCCTTCCCAGGAATACACCCTCACAGTCACTCCCTTCTAGTGACTTACCTTAACTTACCTGTCAGACGCCCGATCAACCCTTCAACCCATCTAGACTTCGTGCCAACTATCTGGTTAGCCCATCGACCTAGATGAACTTTCCTGCAACACTAAGTTAGCTCAACAGATAAAAACAGTGTTAATAGAATTCAAGTATAACCTAGGGTTATCTCCCCTTAGGGTTGCCTAGCTTCACTCACTAGGACTTTTATTCTTCACTTACTAGGACTTCCTCCACCTAGCTTCACTCACTAAGACTCGACTTCACTCACCAGGACTTCCTCCACCTAGCTTCACTCACTAGGGCCCGACTTCACTTATCGGGACTTCCACCACCTACCTTCACTCACTAGGGCCCGACTTCACTTATCGGGACTTCCACCACCTACCTTCACTCACTAGGGCCCGACTTCACTCACTGAGACTTCTGTTGGGATGTATACTATAAGCCTAGCTTTTGTATGAAGATCTATTTTTTGAAATATTTTGAAATGAGAATCACTTTGATCAAATGTCTACATTTTATATTTATATATATGTCAATGCAGTTGTCCATTTAATTTATATTGTAGATAACATGTTGTATGGTGCCACACAGAAGATCATGTTATCGGTTCCTTATAAATTATAAATAGTAGCTCACAACCAAGATGGATTGAGACAAACCATTGGAACGGTTGTAGTGTAATTTGGTATTAGTCTGTCTTGACTATAAAATTACACTAGTACACTATGTATGTATTGAACAGGACCATTTGAGGTTATTCGATTTATACTGACTATATAAAAGAACAGAACCTCTGTTATTATGGATGTGCGTCCTCTTAATCCCTATATAATAACAAGCACGTATACTTAGTATTTATTTCTTTAACTTATCAATGGGTAAGATTTATTCGTTAAATCAATAGGCCCGATGAGTTGGGAAATAGTACTATTTATATGGTGTGTTATTGATTATAGAAGGAATCTATTTCTTAATTATTTAGGTTGATGATGTCCCCTTGAGGAGCTCATAAGAATTATCATGTAAACACTGCAAGTGGATTTAGTCCGACATGATAATAAAGTTGAGTGGTAATACTCTTGGAATCAGATATTAATTAATTGGGTTGTCAGTGACTCAATTAATTAACGGACATACGATATCTTAAACACAGGAAGATTAACACACTCATGATAAGAAGGAGCCCATATTGTAATATGGGATTGGTGCAGTAGTTCAATAATAACCCTTTAGTGGTATACGTTATTATTGATGGACTTGGGTTGGGTGATCGGGTCGAACACCGGAAGGCCAAGCTTGTCAGGAGGATTTGATTGTTTGAGGAATCTAGTGGGTCATGCTAGTTCCTCTTCTTCTAGTGAGATGCAGTCTTTAAAACGTGAAAATCAAGAACTGTACACTCAATTGAAATTAATGGATCAGAGGATGGTCGATATAGATCAATGGAGGGCTGATGAGGAGAAGAAGAGAGCCGAATGTGACAAGAGTAATGAAGCTCTCATGGCCCAAATGCGGGCGATCGTGGCTTCTTTCACCCAGGCATCACATGGTTCTGAGTCACAGGAGACTCAAGTTCCATCAGACGGTGATGATTAGCTTTTTCTAAGGTATGTTCAATTACAATTTAATTTTTTATTTATCATACATAGATCATGGTAACATATTTATTCTGTTTTAATATTATAATATGCTCACTTCTAAATATTTTATTATTATGTGTTTCATAAGTCACATTTGGTTCTATTTACATATTGGCTCTTCATATCATCATATGCTCATTTTTGTTCAAGTATCATTTTATTGCATACAAAATTCGTTAAACATATATGTAAAAATGTTTATTTATACATCAACATGATCATTTGATATTTGACTCTTTGCAAGATTTTCTTTATTATCTGTGTCGTATTATTTAAAGTACTTCCTATTACGATATGTATTTGGTAAACTTGGATTTATATATGGATATTTGCTTTTGTATCATGCATGTAGAATTGTTTAGTTTTGTTTGTTTGTATTATGTGTGGATTTTACAAGTGATTGTTTGTATGTACATGTGATTGTTATATAATGTATGTGTGTGAATATATTTGATTTGTTTATGTGTGGATTGTATGTATAATGCCATCGTTTGTGATGATTTTATATATTTGAAAATTGTAAACATGGTAAGTAGCGAAATCAAGACGTTGCTGGCAATTTTTTTTGATTTTCAACAGAATACCGATGGAATGTGCATTCCGTCGGTGATTATCGGAAATGAATCACCAACGGAACATTCCATTCCATTGGTGTTTTGATATATTACTGACGGAATATGCATATTTCGTCAGTAATTACCGACGGAAAGATGAAAATAATTTTCCATTAGTAAACTTCAGTATGCTGGATTACCCTATCCCTGCGTCATTGCCGACGGAATATGTATTCTGTCGGCAAATTTTTACCAACGGAAATATGTAATTCCGTTGGTAAATATGTTCCATCAAATTACTTTCCGACACCGGATATTCCTTTGGTATTTTGTCTGTAGTCACATATACTGACAGAATACCGACAGATATTTTCGTCTGTATCCCTGATTTTCTTTGTAGTGTTGGAGATGCCTCTCAGGTGAAGTAGTAGAGCATGACTATAATTAATTAATGATTATATTGGCAAAAACTCAAATCTTAATTTAGAGTCAGGCAGAATTCATTTAGGGGCGGTGCTGTCCGACCCAAACTCAAACAACAAGGCGATGCTTTCATAGAGAAGGGGAAGAAGGCATCAAGTCTTATATTAAAAAGAGATAAAAAAAAATTATGAGTTTAAAAGGATATAATAAGTGTAAGATACGGAATTTTTATAATAAGTGTTATTAGAAAAATAATCTTATAGAATTTTTTAGGAAATTTTAGAAAAATTTTAAGATTTAAACGAAGTACATATGACACATTTGACACATTTAAAAGGATGAATTAATTAGGTTAGAAGAATGCTGGTTTAGAATAATTTAAGTGGGAATTAATTAAGGAGTTAACTTAGGTTTTAATGAATTTAAACCTAAGTTTATAAGTGGGGTTACTGTGCAAACTCCCAATTCTTTTCCTTTTCTCCCTCACCACCGCACACCTTCTCACTCGATCCCCCTCCTTATTTTCTTCACCGGTGCCCTAACCTCCACCTCTTCTCGTCAGGACCAACTGCCCAAGCCTCGATCTGGCCATCGTCCTTTCATTCCTGGCCGCGAACACTCGCCGGAAACCAAGCACACGAGTTTCCTTTTCGGCTGCGTAGTTTCTGACTTCCCGCATCGCGCGACTCGCGTTACTCCGATCCGCCGACCACAGGGTCATCGGGCATCAACGCCGACGACAACGAAGGGGTCGGACGCCTCCAGCTCAACCTCACAACCTCCAGCGTAGGTTGCGGCCACGATAGGAGCAGCGACCATCTCTCACAACCGCCTCGCGCCACCACTGCTCCGCGACATCGTCGAGGGCCAATGCCGATCAATCACCACCACTTCACACCAAAGCAACATCACCCACTAACGGTGTCAAGCCCAACCTGGTAGGGTCATTGTCTTCCTCTTCTCTGAGCTGGTGCCATCGTCACCAGACGACACCATCCTAATAGTCGGAGCTGTTCCACCCACTTGCGACCACAGTGACCTGAGTTATTGTCGGTAGTTCAGTGGTTAGTGGTTAGCCATAGGCTGGGGTGTTCTCTACTTCCCTCACTACCAATTGGAGGTTGCTACGATCATGGGAAGACCATTGACAGTCCCTTACTGTGGCTAACCATCCCTCTAGCAGCGAGGCACTCTATGATCATGAGCCACCATCAGCTATCATCAGATAGGGTAAACCCTAACTAAACTTGACTACCTTGCTTCAATTGATAGAGTGAAATGCATGATTAACAATAAGTTTAGTCGAGGTTGATTACTATTTGAGGGATCTAATTATTGGGATGGATTAGATTAGGGTTAGTGATGTATTAGAGCAATTTGATCAAATAATTAGAATCAATTCAAGTAGATCATTAATTAAGGTTAATTAATGATCATTTTAGTTAGGATTTTTCCTAATTTGTTGGGATGCAGTTTAGTTAGTAGTGACATATTTAATTAGCTAAAGTAAATTGCTTTTCCCACCCCCTCTGACAGCCCACCCTCCTCTTTCTCCTATGTTAAATGACTTTTTCGCCCCCTCCTTTAAATCACAGGGTTTTTTTTTCTAATTGTATTTACTTCTTTTTTTTTTTCAATTTTATTTACTTGTTTAGTTTTATTTTTTTAATAAATTCTGTTTATTATTTTTTCATCAATTTTTTTAATATTTTTTATCCATATTTTACTTTTAAATTTTTTATAAATAATAACCCCTAAAATATACTATTAAAAAAAATAAAAGATTACAAGAAATCGAATCCTCTATTTCAATATTACCTGCTCTTGTTCTCACTCGTCGCCTCATCCCACCGTCGGCGGCACCGTCGGAGGCCCTCGGTTGCCGCCTCGATTAAAATTATATTCTAGGGAGAATGTGAACGTAGTGAGGTCGCATCGGCGCGATCAGCGCCAAAATTTTACCGGATCTGAGCAGACTTTCCTTCACCGTCGATCTGAGTCCCTGCTCAGATTCGGTCGAATACCGATGTCGATCGTGTCGATGGCGATATATCCCCTTGAGTTCATCTTCCCCCTAGGATATAGTTCTGATCGGGACGACGGCCAGAGGTCGCTAATAGTGGGCTGGAGGCGACGAGTGGAACACGGTGGACAGAGAAAATTAGGGACATAGAATTCAATCTCAGATTACAAATATGATATTCTTGCAGAGAAAATACTTAATAAAAAAAAATGGAATAAAAAAAATAGTATAAAGATAAATAATATGATGGAGCGGGAAAAGAGAGTGTGGAATGTGAAAATATACCATTAAAAAATAAATAAAATATTAAAAAATTATACTATTTTTTAATATTAAATAAATATTATTTATCATGGTAAATATATAATAAAAAATTATTTAAAAAAATAAAATTGATAAAAAAAACTGATTAAAAAATAAATCCGTTAAAAAAATTTTGATAAAAAAACTGATTAAAAAGAAATAAAAATTTGTAAAAAAAAACATGGACACAAAATAAGGGGTATAAAGGTAAAAAAATGGGTGGGGCCGGGAGGTGAGGGTGTCAGGGGAGGGGGGAAAAGCAGGTCTCTTAGCTAAACTATACATTATGTGATTACAGGACTTTGATTAGAGACGAGCATCTCTACGTGTGGAGTTACCTGACATGACCTACATTTAAGGTAGGTACTTCTTTCTTGGCCTCTATAGTTTTTTGAATTTAATGCATGGATTATTTAATGGATTAGATTGTTATATTTTGACTTCATTCGTATTTTATCCATACTTGATCTTTAAGATGATCTTTTTATTGTCATACAGTCTAATTGTTTGATATTCCTACTCTATAGTATACACATGTGTATGGTGTGTACCGTAGGGGTTATCATGCCGATTATGCATTATTAGTGTGCACACATGTATAGATGTTGCTATGTATTGTAAATGTTGTTATTAGACACATGTTAGGTCTTTTAATGCATATAGGTGTATGTGATTGATGGATCATGATTCTGGATATATTGAATATTGTGTGTGTGCATACATGTTAGGTGAGTATTATTGGAGGTATCTTATCAATTATACCTTTGTTGTTATGTGTACATGTGTTCAACATGTTTAGTTGGAAGTATCTTGATGATTATACTTATGTTGTGAGTGTACACATGGTTGTCGTGTGTACAGGTGGCTGGTGAGTGGTATTGGAGGTATCCTGTCGATTATACCTATATTGTGGTATGTATACACGTGTTTAGTGTATACTATTGGAGGTATCTAGCTGATTATACCTACGTTGAATATCCACACATATTGGGTGTGTATTATTAGAGGTATCATGTTGATTATACTCGTGTGGTGTGTACACATGTGTCTGGTGTGTACTATTGGAGGATCATATTGATTATATTGTACCTATGTTGAGGGAGTTGTTGCATTGATGATTATTGTATCGGTATCATGGTTATTTACATCATGTTCATCATTGCACTATATACATGCTGATGACCATTGTTCCTTAGTGGTATGAGCTAGTTTGACGACCATTGCTCCATTGTGGTATGAGCTAGTTTGACGACCATTTCTCTCGTTCGGAATGAGCTAGTTTAATTACCATTGCTCCTATGTAGTATAAGCTAGTTTAACGACCATTACTTCCTTTCGGTACGAGCTAGTTTGACGGCCATTGTCCCATGTGATATGAGCTAGTTTGACGACCATTGCTCTCATGTGGTACGAGCTAGTTTAACGACCATTGCTCCCATGTGGTATAAGTTAGTTTGACGACCATTGCTCCCTTGTAGGTGGAGCTAGTTGACAGCGATTGTTATACCTCTGGATTTACATGTCTCCTATCGGCCAAGGCTCTCTCTCGTTATAGGATGAGGTCAAAGCCAGTTGACGGTGGGTGTTATATCTTGGGTTGCTCACAATGATCGGTGGTAGAGTGATCTCGCGCAGCCTGTAGCTAGATATCTACTACCTATCTGTTTATAGTGATCTATGATAGAGTGATCTTGTACAGACAAGGACCCTGACAATTCAAACTGCTCACAGTGATCTGTGGTAGAGTAAGCTCGTGCAATCCTTAGCTAGATAGCTAGATGTCTTGGTCACTTGTATTTTTTTGTGGCGGAGCGTAGCTCCCATATATGATTGTTTGCTTATGGTTTTATCCTCCGGTTATTATACTCTGGGTTGCTTACAATGATCTGTGGTAGAGTGATCTCGCGCAACCCGTAGCTAGATGACTATTAATCTGTGGTAGAGAGATCTCGCACAGACAGAGACCCTGACATTTCAGATTATTCACAGTGATCTGTGGTAGAGTGATTTCGCGCAGTCCCTAGCTAGATAGCTAGATGTCTTAGTCACTTGCGGATTTTTTGTGGTAGAGCGTTGCTCCCATATATTGCGGATTGGTTGTGGTAGAGCGTTTCTACCATATATTACGGATTGTTTGTGGTAGAACATTACTCCTACATATTGTGGATTGGTTATGGTGGAGCGTTGCTTTCACATACTATAGATTGCTTATGGTGGAGTGTTGCTCCCACATATGACGTATTTTTGTGATGGATCAGTGTCCTCACATTTGATGATCTATTACTGTTTATCATACATGATTATACTGTCATATATATTGTCCAAGTGTTATAAGCAGGTTTGTTGTTGATCCCTAATGAGTTACTGATCATTATACTATTTGAGTTAGACCGGTATGAGTATGTATATTTGTTATGCCATATATATATATGATTATGTTCTTATTTTTCCATACTGAGATTGTATATCTTTGATCGTCTTATACTTTTGTCCATGCACTACCATGTTCTTATTACCTGTTGAGTAATCCACACTCACCACCCATTGTACTCATTTTTCTTTCGCCAGGGAACAGGTAGAAGATTTATGGAGTTTCTTAGAGGATCCTAGCTGCTAGTCCCACATCACATCTGAGATCAGTTTTTCATGTGATTTTGTATTGCGCTATTGGTACTTTGTATTTGGTTTTGATATTGTGTTATGTGGTTTTGTTTATGGTTTTAAGCCTTGTGGCTATATTTATTCGTTTGGAGTTTGTATTGTGGTGTAAGTCATGCCAATATGCAGTCAGTGTATTATCTTGCGCAATTTGTGTTTGTACCAGCCGTGTAGGCTATGTATTGTTTATTCTGTCTTTCGTTGTGTTTTTAGTATAATCGTGTGGGCTGTGTATTATATAATTGCATGGTTATATTTCTTTTTCTCCAATCATATGGGCCGTGTATATAACTGCGTGGTTGTGTATGTTTCAGCCGTGTGGGCTGTTGATTATTACTTGTTACCTTATATGCATGATTCATTTATACAACCTTATCCTCGGGGTGTGACATAAAGTCTTTTGGATAGAGCCTAAAAATAAAATCATGAGGCTTAGGCGTAAAGAATGATATCATACTATTGTGGAGATACAGGTCAAGAGTGGATGGATGTTTACTGGGAGGTTTGAACCATGAAAGTAATGATAGTCCTTCGTTTGAGGGGAGAATTGTTAGGGATATCAAAGTCCTATATTGGAAAGAGATGGAAAAGATCATGGGTTTAAAAGGATGTAAGATATCTACATTGGTATGAGAACTTTTGGGTAGAGTCCAAAAATAAAATTATGAGGACTTAAGCCTAAAGTGGACAATATTATATCATTATGGAGATACGTGAATTTCTTTTGGACATAACAATCGGATACCTGGAGAGGTGGTGCCAAGGTAGGAGGAAAATGTCTTGTCTCGAGTGGCACCATGGTTGTCGAAGTCGTGGGGGGAAGAGTGTCAAGGCCGACGTCGTGGTTGTCGAAGCCACAAGGGGAAGGGTGTTGAGACATCTTGGCTGACGCCATGGTTGTCGAAGCTAAGGGGGAACGACGTCTAGCATAAGCGAGGAGGAGTTGTGCAGGCATGGGGACTTGGGCAGAAAAAGGAGAAGGGAGGAATTGCGTGGGGGTTTATTTAGTTTAATCAAATAAGAAAGTTTAAAACTGAAACCGAACCAAATTACTCAAATAAAAAGATTTCATTTTCTTTAGATCTAGTGGTTGGAAGATTGATGATAGGTTCATTTCCTTCCACTTAGAATTGAATTCCAATTGTTTAATAGTTTTGGTGACTTTAATTTTGTTTTTTTCACGTTGGATTTCCTCATTGTTGTAGAGTAAACGAGGTGTGGTTGTTCGCTTTACAATTGCATGAATTAGGTTGTAATCATAGAATAATTTCATTGATTTTCTAGTTGATGTTGTGCTCATCCACATCCTCATGGTCTATCCCTAAATTATGTAAAGGAAGATAGATCACTTTGATGTATGGTAGTTAACTTAGTGTTCCTTTTATCATTGTTAATTGTATACCATTATGTTTGTCATCATCTTATTCATGTTCATACTGTAGTGAATTTCCAATTATGTATTCTCCTTACTATCCTTAGATTGAGCAGCTAAAATCCAAATTCTATGTCTATATAAATTGATCATAAGATTTCATTCTTGCTAACATTCCTTATGAGAGACGATTCAAGTCATCTCTATACTACATTAGTGTAGAAGGTTCGATACTTAATTGTTTGTAAATGTATTATGAGAACACATCTTATCACACGTCTTCCTCCTTGGACCCCTCATAGCCTTTCCCTTTTGGACTCTTGTCGCCTCTCGTTGATTCTGTCGTCAAGCCACGAGCCTCTTTTACTTTCTTCGCTATGCCTCTGGTTTGCAACCTACTAGCCTTCGCGCCCCCACAACCTGTAACTAATGTCACCGCCATCAATGAGCAACAACGACCGCACCAACAACAACCACTAGGGTTTCCCAAAGAAACACCAAAGAAGTCTAAAGGCTAGTTAAGTGAATTACTCCATTGTCACAATTCACCTCTCAATCAGCCATTAAAAGCCTTCCATTCCTCAAAATACTATGCCAGGCAACTTGATTTTCATGGGACAAGAAGTGTGAACAAGATTTCATCGATCTCAAAGCATACTTGGCAAACTTGCTCATTCTGTCCAAGCATATAGTAGGAGAACACCTATGGTTGTATTTGTGATATTCTGAAGAAGCCCTTGGCTTGGTTTTGGTTTGGTAGGAAGGCAATGCCCAACAATTCATATACTTAAGGACGTCGAGACCCGCTAAACAACACTGGAAAAGTTGGCTTTGCTATTAGTCTTGATTGCCTGCTAGCTTTGTCCTTACTTTCTCTCGCATCTCGTGTAAAATACGACAATAAAATAATAATTAAAAAAAATAAGATTATTTGACAAATAATTTTATTGGAATTTTTAGGAATTTTTAGAAATTTTCTGAGATTTAATTGGAGCCCGTATGGTGTAGGTTAAGGGGATAAATGTGGGGCTAGGAAAAAACCTGTTTAAACTACCTTATTTAAGAGAGGAAAAAATTATTTTCTTTTGTTTTTTTTTTCTTCTTTTCCTTTATATGTTTTTTTTCCCGCGTGCCCTAGCACGCCGTTTCCCTTCTCTTCCTCCCTCACCCGTCACCGACTTCCTCCACGCGTCACCGCAGCACCACCGAGCCCTAGCCATCTCCTCACCGCCGACCCCTTCTCCACCCTCGTTCCCCTCCTCTCTGCGTCGAAGCCTTTCCTCTGTCGGACCGCCGACTTCCTCTTCCTTCCTCAGCCATCTCCGCACGGACGCACCCCGATGCCACCCTCAGCCAAGCTGCTCCTTCCTCTCTCTGAGTTCTCATCGGCCACGAGCAAGGGGTCACTATCAACTGCTTTAGGCCGACGCCGGAGCTATAGCATTGCCGTTCTTGCGGTGCCCTAGCCGCAGTCGTCGTGCCCTAGCTTTCCTTCTCGCCGCAAACCACAATGCCAGCGCCACATGGTCGCTGATCTTCTTTGGTGCATCTACTGCTAGAGATCCGATTGGAGAAGAAGGGGCCCGTTAGGGTAAGCTGTGGGTTTAGAGGTTATGCATCAGAAATTTGATCTAATGCTCAATTGTGGAGGGGATGGTGGTGTTATAGGGTACCAGATTTGGAGATTAGCAACTCTACCTAGCTTCGGCCACCAATTTTTTGAAGCAAGCTCCTTCGGTTATGGATGGGCGACGGTGCAATTGGATTTGGGTTTGTGATTCGAGACGACATCACAACGAGGGATTTATTCTGATATGATCTACATTTAAGGCGGGTACTTCTTACTTTGATTTTTTAGTTCTTTGAACTTAGTACATGAGTTATTTTGGATAAAAACTACTTTACCTTGACTCCACTCGTAATTTTTTCCTATGCTTGATACTTCCACTCAAAACCTTTGAGATATTCATTTTTTTATATCCATATAGTCTCTTGTTGTTATCAATGATATTTAGCAGATACTTTATACCAACCTTGTATGTTTTGTTGGTTGTTTACTTATGTACCGTATTTAGCATGCTGGCTTCATGTAGGACCTATACTAGATTTTAGCTTATGTTTATACGATGACTACTGCATTGTACACATCATGTCATTGCATGTATGCAGGCGACCACTTCTTCCTTGTGGGGGAGTGAGTCATCGGGCCGCGTCGCACACTCGACCACTCATGGGTAGTGGTAGCTGGAGGAGATGTCGCTTGTCCTGTCGTGCCGCACTCAGCCACTCATGGGTAGTGGTAGCTGGAGTTGTGAGCAGTAGGGATCCCCTTCACTTGGTAGCTAGATAGCTACTTAGCACCTGTTCATCCGGTCACTCGAGAGGAGTGGCGGCCTTTGGGTGGTACAATTGTCATCGATCCGACCTCTCGACCATACATGGATCGTGGTGCAGAGAGGTGGGCGGGGTGACCATCCGTGCATACGCTGTTATTATATTTGCTGTGGCTGCTGCTGTTTACACATGCTGTTATTGCTTACTTATGCTGCTGTGGTATATTTATGCTACCGTTGCTTCTTGCTGTTGTTCACTTATGCCGATAGGTTGCCCTATGTTGAGATATGCTTTCGTGGTAGGTAGTTAGACCTTGGTTTATTTGTTGAAAATGTTTACCTACCTTACACATTACCTCTGTAGTTATAGGTAGTACTGTAGCAGGTTAGTACTACTTATGACCTTCTATTACCTAGCCTAGGATATGGTATCATGTATGAGCATGTGTTGTTTATGATTTATTTTAGTGTCTGCTATCTCTTTTATGAGACTGTATACTCTTGGCTCACTTTCTAGTTGTATTTTGATGTTCATGCACTATCTTTTCCTTACCCGCTGAGTTCCAGTACTCACCACCCCACAAAATGATTTTCTTTTGCCGGGTAGCAGGTAGATGAGTCATGGATGCTTGGAGAGATGTCGACTGCCAGTCTTGGGTCCTGCATTATATCGATTTTATTCCTGCTTTACTTGTACTTTTAGTATACAGCGATTTTGGTATTGTATGAATTGGTCTATGTTTGGAGTTTGATTCGTAGTGTTTTGCTTTCGTGCTCTTGTGGTTGTGTAAGCCTAATTGGCTAGTAAATTTTGGTTGTTGATCGTGGGTTTCCTCTTCATTTTTCTACTACGTTTTGATACAGCCGTGTGGGTTAAATATTAATTGCGTGGTTGTTTTATTCATTTATGTCCAGCCGGGTAGGCTGCGTATATTAACTACATGGTTATGTTGTTTTTATTTTATGTATGTTCCAGCCGTGTGGACTGATGGTTATATAGATGTATTGTATGTATTTATTGCTTCATATTGTCACCTATACAGGGGAGATACTGTCGGATTTTTGTCTGGCAGGGACTCCTCTGGGGCGTGACATCTCGTCACGGTGCTCACTAATAACACCTTGAGCCGAGTGCTAACCAATCTAGAGGCTTTAAGATGTCTGATCAAGTGAGCCACTAAACTCAGTGAATACGATGCCCAATACTAGTCGAGAGCTACTATCAAGGTGTTGGGATATGCCCGATGTGGTGTGTGCTAAAACATGTTTCGTAAACATGCACAGCGAAAAATAAAACAATAATAATTCCTAAATTATTACATCACATGCACCACATGCATACAAGGATATAATATGCCAAACATGATTGCATAATTAAATTTTTACGAAAAGTAAATTTACACTAGGTGTATCTTACGGATGACCTATAACGAGAAGGGCATCACCCGTAGCAACGTTGTCAAACCTCGCCTCTATTTGTATCCACACCGAGCTCCTCAAGACAACTCCTTGAGTACAAGTATCTCCTTCGAAAGTTACTAGCCACGAGCGAAGAAAAGAGATCAAGAGGAAGAGAAAGAGAAGCATACAAAGGAGAGGTTTCACCCTTGTGGTGGTCACGACAACAAGGGGAAAGTTTTCCCCTTGTTGGCGGAGGTAAAGAGAGAGAAGAGAGGGAGAGGAGAAGAGAAATTGGGTTAAGGTTTTCTAAAAATCTTACAAGCCAATTAATGATCTCATGTGTATAATTTTTTCTTAACCATATCAATATATAACCCTCATTAATGAGTTGGATTAGAAAGTCCAAATCCAACCCATTGTCCCTTAACCAAAAATTAGCCCATTAACCCCTTGGTTTGGTTTACAACTAAACCAAGTTAGTTCATGACTAATTCATGATTAAACCAAATATGATTCAACTCTTCCATAAGAGATGTGACTCATCCGTGCTTTTATTGTGACAAATATTTCCATATTTGTCTTATGTATGGTTCAACTAAACATTTATTTCTTGATCTAAGAATCCTATTCTTTAATTTATTTTACGTCTTTTAGAGATTCGTTAGTGTGTGTGACCTAATAGGTTTCTGATTTATCTTGGCTGTCCATAATTAATTACTTAATTATAGAACGGTCATGAGTGACACCTAGTAGTACATCATGATCCCCAATTAGTTGGAAAATCATAGTTGATCTTAGAATTAATTCTAAACCCTTCAGCAGTTACAGTGAGTCGTGACTAGCTCGTTCCTTTCACTTGTCTTATACCCACTTGGTTCAGGACATGGTCTATGAGTCTTGTCCCCACTAGGTTGACTATGTCACACCTAGCCCAAGAATACATCCTCATTCCACGGATTCAAATTACTCGTATATGTGTACAACAGTCTCGCACTCTTAATATGCGATGCTTTGGCTAAAGATTTTGAGTAATAATCCTAATGAGTGACCATAAGATATACGCCTCCTTGTAAGGAGCGGTGAATCCTCTGTGGGCTATCCAAACACTTTCGGACACTTCAACTTATACACAATCATCCCGGGTCCACACCTCAATGAGATGCATGCTTAAGATGTCAAAGTATAAGTCTCTATGACCAAGATGACTTGTATACCTCAAGTTGAAGGAAACTTGCACTCATGTTGTACTAAGAACTTCACAGACATATCTATATATATGTCTTGAACCATATAAAGTTTTACATCGAGTCACTCAAATGAACTAGTTACCATAACCAACATCCATGTTTAACTCTCGACATCCCAATGTCTCCAGTCAGTGAGAAAATAACTACTTGGCTGAACCAAGGAGTATAACCCGTGCTAGTCTTACAGAATTGATGATGTCCGAATACATCAATTCGACAACTAGGAAAATTTCAATATATTCATAATTATACATGTAGAGATAATCACTAGTTGCAATCCAATCACAAATTCTCTCATGTTATGAATTATATTACGGATATTCAGTAAATGAGTTTAAGACAATCAAACATATAATATGCACTCAAATAGTGAATCTATACTTATCAAATAAATAGAAAAATACGTAAGGCAATAACCTTAGGACATCTCTCAAATTCTAACACTCCCACTTGGCCTAAAGCCAATCGCCACGGTGTCCTAAACCGTAAGCACAGACGTGACTCTCAAACTTGCTTTGTGGTAGAGCCTTTGTCAAAGGATCCGCTAGAATCCTTTTAGTGGGAATTTTCTTAAGCTGTATTTCTTTCTTACTAACGATCTCCCTGATCAAATGATAACGACGAAGCATATGTTTTTATCACTGATGAGACCTCGGCTCCTTTTCTTATGCAATGACTCCAGTGTTATCACAGTAAACATGTAATGCTTCAACAATGGATGGAATCACTCCAAGGAACTTCTTGATCTAAACCGCTTCCTTTGCTGCTTCCGAAGCTGCAATGTATTCCGCTTCACAGGTAGAATCTACAATAGTGTCTTGCTTAGAACTTTTCCAACTAACCGCGCCTCTATTTAATATGAATATGAATATGAATCTAGACCGGGACTTAGAGTCATCCTTGTCCATCTGGAAACTAGCATCTGTATATCTGCGTATGGTCATATCATCATCTCCATAAACTAAGAACATATCCTTAGTTTTTCTTAAGTACTTGAGGATCATCTTGACAGCCACCCAACTTTAGCCTTTTAATAGAATCTTATGGTTTTCCTTGCAAGGTTACTACCATACCAATATCTTCCATTTGAGGAGCCATGAACTGGTACACTGCATCACACCAATTATATCTACCTAATTATTCAAAATTATCTACACAATCAATTAGAAACAACATAGGTATTCTAGGGATGTTACTCCTACCACAGAATAAAACACATGTAAAAAAATAGAGAATATATAACTGAGAATATAGCTTGGCAGAATTTGGATTCTCAGCCGATCTTGTCATCTTTATGTAATTCACCAAATCTTTGTAATTACATTTAGAATTTTTGAAATACTCCAAATATAGTGGGATGGATGCCTCATTTAACGTAATTGGGACTACCACTCCATTGTTAGGTGGACAAACAATAACAGAGATATCTAACTTGGTGAATTTCAATCTTTTTTGATGAAAAATGAAACACTTTTCCTCCTGATCTCAATTGCCAAACATATTTTGGACCAAACCTTTGACGTGTTTATCCTCAAGGATGTCCAGGACCCACGCAGAAGGGTTGCTCTGAATCAACACTTCTTGTTCAGTAGTTGGTTTGATAGTATTAATGAACTTCCTGAACCTGCGTAGTTTGTTAACTCAATCTATCTTTTTTACTTCGACCTCTATTGAGGAAACTAGGTTGGACAACACGTACTGGCACTTGCAAATGATGTTTTCGAAGCCATCTATGACTGAAAAACATTTAAATGTAATGCTAACAATAATATGATTAAGTATAGAACCCTAACAACAATTATGTCCTAAACCCTAAAATGGATAAATTTCCAAAATGACAATTTATGTCTCGAAATCAATGGTGTCCTACCTTCGAACTAAAAAATTGAGGACACTCTTCTTAACTATAAGAAATCCAAGCAATTTTCACACCAACTTACTTCAGTTATTGTATTGGCCAAGAGGATGCACGAGAAGATGATCGCTAAAAAAGATCGTCACACACTTACCTCTAACAAGAAGATACCTCCTGCTTCAAATGTGTCAAACCTGAAGATGTAGTTTAAATTTAAGATATCATGGTCATGATAGATTTTCTATTGTGTTGTTGGTTTTGGAATATCAGCAATAAACTGGTCCCACACCTTGTAATGTGTTGCTAGTGTGTAAATATCAACAATATAGTGTTGATGTTCTAGGGCTATCAGCAACAATGTATTGCTGGTCTTCCTTGATTAGCAATACAGTGTAACAAGTATTATATTGTGTTATTGGTATAAAAAGACTAGCAACACATTGTTGTTGTTCTTAGTTTATCAACAACAAAGTGTTGTTGGTCTTCCAAGGATCAATAACAGAGTGTACTAACAGGTATTAAATTATGTCGCTGATGTGGAAATATCATGAACATGTTGTTGCTATTCTAGGTTTATCAACAATGTGTTGTTGGTATTCCTTGGATCAACCACATAATGTAACAAGTATTGTAGTATTGCTGGTGTGAAAATACCAGCAATACGTTGTTGTTGTTCTACATTATCACCAACGACGTGTTGTTGGTTTTTCTAGGATCAACAAGAGAGTGTAACAGGTATTGTAGTGTGTTATTGGTATGAAAATACTAGCAACACGAACAAACAATATTGTTGGTCTTCCTAGACTCAGAAATAGAGTGTTCTAACAGGTATCATAGTGTGTTGCTGGTGTGGAAATACCAACAACACTGTTGTTGTTCTAGGATATCAGCAACAATGTGTCGCTGGTCTTATTAGGATCAACAACAGAGTTTTTTACATGTATTATAGTGTGTTGCTAATGTGAAATACCAGCAATATGTTGTGGTTGTTCTAGGTGTATTAACAATAGACTATTCTAACACATATAATAGTGTCTGATGGTAGGAAATACCAGCAACATGATGTTGCTGGTCTTTCTACAATCACCTACAAGGTGGTCATTAACAAGACGAGGATCACTGCCATGATGTTTTAACAAATTGTAGTCTCTTGTGGTAAGACATTAATATATATCCACTGTCTGATATCACTTTTTGACAACACAATTTAATTTTTGGGGCTCAAATATGTCGATAAATTTAAGTTTTCATTTTTAGACAATGTAATTATATTAGCCAGTTTTATCACAAAAGTGGTCGATAAACCTTCACAAGAAGAACAAATAAGAGCTCAATAATTTAAACTAACCAACAATTAGCAGTAAACCACAATCTCAATTAAGTAAATAACAATAACCACAATAATAACATGATACCAATGAGATTTTATACAATATATGTCACAACAAATCGCAATTTACACCAATAAAAATTCACAATCAGTACTAACATTTGACTAAAATACTTCCATACCAAATTGGTATAACAAGTCTCTTTTTACAATATAAACACACTACATTTTATATGCAAGATATACATACATACTCAACAGTGTCACCTACACTATTGATGATTGCCTAATTATAGTTTGAATCTACTACCCCTGTCCTTCAAAATTGACAAAGCAACCTCTACTCTAGTTGTATCAATATCCTTTTGTGTGAAATCCATCTTTATATTGAACAACAAATGACGACAATATTGCATTATGAAAAAGTCACAGTCGTATGTTCAAATATTTCAACAACTTAGTTAAATGGTAATATAAATTTGTAAATTAATCATGTTTTAAATTTACTTACGACAATTTCTATTAGGGACAATCAACTTTAGTAGAGGTTCATTCATCTAACGACATATAATCTTGTAGTCTGTCATGCATTTGTCTTAGTTTAGTGTTGGCCAAATTTTTCAATCTATATACCTATCACAAAACATAAGATTAAGATAAATTATTTAAATATAATTATTTGTTATTGTCTAATAAAGATGATTTTGAAGAATATTTACTATCCAGCTCTGCAAAATGGTAAATATTTTTTCTACTGTAGGACATTGAACTAAAATGGTAGCATATTTTTTATCTCGGTGTCCCTGACCAATAAATGATAGTGAGCATGATTAATATTCATTGGTATAAAAATATACCTAACTTCATGATCAACCAAATTTGATTTTTTGTGTAACACACTAGTTCCCCATAAGTGTTCCTGTGATGACTGTAAATTCAAGATATATTCGTAGTTAGTGATAATAATAAATTTCTACCTCATATTCGGTTGAACAATCAATGGATTGGTTATATGCCATACTAGATGAAGATGCATTCCTAAAGAGTATTGAAATGTATGCGTTGATTACTTCCCTATCCGTAAATATGCTGCCATCGACACATGTAAGGTAGTCATTTCTTGTCAATGCATAATAGCCCTCCTCCCATACAAAGTCAGAATTAGGTCACCTTAAATTCTCAAGTACTGCTATGAGGTAGGCGACATTTCCCTATCATTTATTCTTTTCTTTTCTTTAAATTTACCTTTAAGATATTGCAAATAAGAACAACTCAATGTATTTATCACTCATAATAGAAACTCATATCAATATAATTGCAATTATTATTTAAAAATTATTCCATAATTTTATGCTTATTTTAATAGTATCCAACCTCCTTATATTGAGTGCATTCTCACTTCGTTGTATTCTTTTAGTCTCCTATTCTTTATCAATAAGTACCTCGTGGAGACTTTGATATGATCAACCAAGTGAAGTTAGGTCTTGTTATCTTTTGATACCTTGTATCTAAGTGTGCAGGAACTTAGGAGTACAGGAAGTCGAGCAAAAGATGTAGTTAGCGAGAAGGACGACACGGGAGATAGTTGACGGGCTCAGTGCATCCGAGGGACGAGGCGCTGTGGAAGAGTATACTAGCGGATGAGAAGGGAGCGCGTGACGTTTTCGAGGGATGAGAAGCCGCAGTGGAAGATTGCTCGAGGAGAATGCCGGAAGATGGGTTCGGGTGAGCCCAATCCTGAATGACAGAAATCACCCAAGTGAGCGGAGTGAGCGGAGCCGAAGCAGAAGCTCAGACACAAAAGTTAACTTGAAGTTGATTGGGGTCCGGGCACCCGGACTAGAGAAATTTTATCTAGATCGAGCTATTGCAATATATTGCATCATGGATAAAATTTTATCCATGCCTAGGTGCCCGGAGTCCTTCCAGGTGCCCATAACCTAGCTATAAATATAGCCCTAATTCTTTTTTTGTTCTACTACTTTTTGTGAGCTGACAACCTTTTAAGAGGCTACTCTATCTAGAAGGAGATTTTGGTGAGCTTAATTTGTCTAGAATTAGCAATCCTTTGATTGCAAACCTAGTAAATATTCTTGCCTCTACCTTTTATGCATTTATTTTCTGTTATTAAATAATTGTAGTCTAATTTAGTCTAAAGATCGAGAAAGGTTTGATTTTCAATTTTAGGGCAATTTACCCCCTCTTGCTGGCCTCCAAGGGACCAACAATTGGTATCTGATCGAGGACACTTTAGAAGGACTAACCATTGACCGAAGGAAAGAAATTAATGGCCAGACTAAGCCTCAATCCATCAAAGTTTAAGGGAGAGTTCACGCACTGGAAACATCGAATGGAGGTATTCTTACAAACTAATTTTGAAATTATTTTGATAATAAAATATGATTTTATAGTTCCCAAGGATCAGTAAGGTAGGAGAAAGAGGAATATCTTTGGACGAAGGAGCAAAGTGACTTCGTCAGTAACAGCAGAGCGGAATATCACCTACTAAGTGTGTTACCGCCTCAAGAAGTCAATTGCATCAGAAGCTACACCTCAGCCAAAGATCTCTGGGAGAAATTCTTGGAACTCCGCGAACGCACATCCAAAGTGAAGCTCGCACAATGACACATTCTTTGGAACAAGCTAACGAACATTCATCTGGAAAAAGGTGAGAAGGTAACTCAACTACATGTGAAAATCAAGGAACTAATTACCGGATTGGTCAACCTCGGCGAAATGATAACCAATCGGGACTCGGTATGCTACGTACTTAATGTTTTGCCCAGGACTCTAGAATGGACTTCGATAATAGATGGCTACTACATCTTGAATGACCTAGAAGTAAGTACCCTAGAGGAATTTTTTTCGACTTTAGAATTACATAAAACCAAATGTATAGGTACAACAAAAGAGTCAATCAAGAACCTGGCACTAAAAGCCACCAAGAAGGATGAACCTGAGTCAGACTCAGATCTCGAAGCAGACTAAGAAACTTATATAGTAAGGAAGTTTAAAAGTTTTTTAAATCTAATAAATTTAAAGAAATGTAGAACAAAAAAAATTCAAGAAATATAAGAAGGGTTCGATGCTACTGGTGTAAAAAAAAGGACACATAAAGGAGGACTGCCTAGAGCTCAAAAAGGAAAAAGATAAAGGACCCAAGCAAAACAAGCACAAGAATCTCAAGGCCACTTGGGATGAAAGCTCATCATCCGAGTCAGAAATAAAAGCATATGCTGAACTAGCACTAATAGCTAGTCACAAAGAACAAAGCATCTCAGAAGCCAACATCGATGAAGGGAGAGTAACATTTGATGAAAGCAGCGAAGCGGGGGGAGAATCAAGCTTCAGATTTGACATTGTAAGTGAGGTAAGCCTCTTACCTCCTGATCAACTATATTTTGATATTAAATTAATGTCTAAATCAATGTGTAAATTAAAAACTAAAAATAAAAATTTTAAAAAGGAGAATTTAGAAATAAAAAGAATATTAGCAAAATCATGTTTAATAGAAGATCTTGATAAATTAAAAATTGAAAATGTTGATTTGAAAGAACAAAATAGAAAATTTAAAAAATTTTGCATGTTCAAATTCTATTGCTTCAAATTTTAGGAACTATAAAGGACTAAATTGGTATTATAGATTCCACAAGGGTCAAATCAAAAAAATAAGAAAAAGTATATTCCTAGAAAATAGTTGATCAATCCAGTAAGAAAAAATCTATATTAGGTTCCAAAATCAATGCTTAGATTAATTTATTTTTATCTAATGCTTTTAAATAAATTATTTTGTATAATTCCTTTTGAAATTAATTAGATATTAATTTTTTTTTCTAAAAAAGAGGATTTCATTTCCTATTTGTATTTTTTTTTAAAAAATTATTTGACTATTGCATTATTTTTTATGATTTTTTAACAAACATTATATATTTTTTAATTTAATTATATTTTGTATAGTTATTTTTACAAAATTTATTTTGTTTGTAAAAACTTATCATATTCTCTATCTAACAAAATACTTTCAAAATTTTTTTGACCAATATTTAACTCTCTATAAATCATTTATCCAAATGCTAATTTTTAATATTAAAAATTCTCAAACACTCAATTTTCAAAATTTAATTTTTTTGCAAAAATACTTACTCTATTACATTTTCAAAAAAATTCTCAAGATTTTTTGAACCTCAAAACTAGTTTTTATGCATTTTTAAGAAAAATTCATCTTTCTATAGTAAATAATTTATTATTGCTTAAATTGATTTTATTTTCTTATGAAATTTTATTACTACCTTGGATATATCTTCTTAACCTTTATAAAAAAATTTAGAATTTTTCAATAAATAAAATAATTTTTAAAATCATTTTTGTTTAAATTACTTTTGAATCACAAAAATAAGGATTTCGTGTCAGACGTCCGGTCAGCCCGTCGACCTGTCTGGGCTTCTCCTGCACACTTGGTTAAAGCGTTAGATCACAATAAAACTAATTTAATCTACTTTGTTATTCATCAAAACCTGAGTTAGATCGTTAGTGCTAACCACATCAACAATCACAACAACACTTGTAAATGAATTCTCTTTTTGTTCTACTACTTTTTATGAACTGTCAACGTTGTAAGAGGCTACTCGGCTCAAAAGGAGATTTTAGTGAGCTTTATTTATCTAGGATTAGCAATCCTCTGATTACAAACTTAGTAAATATTCTTGCCACTGTCTTTTATGCATTTACTTTCTGTTATTAAACAAGTGTTTGCCTAACTTAGTCTGAAGATCGAGAAAAGTTTTATTTTTAATTTCAGGACAATTCACTCCCTGCTTGCCTGCCTCCAAGGGAGCAACATAATATAGTCTTGTATTCTTGCATTTCAAATTTTTTCTTTGCTCTCGGGTGGAGAAACAAGGGGTTACTAATTCTAGCATCCCTTAGAACAAAAGGTGCTTATTTCAAGACATATTGTATTCTTAGAGAAAGAGTTTCTCTTACAGGAAAATAGTGAGAGTGAGGTTGAACTTGGGGCAATTTAAGAGATTCTAGTAGACACCGAGGAGACGCCTAATTAGGAACCACAATCGATTACTCATGAGGATGAGGTAACAATTGAACCTATTATTACACCACCTCTTCGTAGATCTAGTAGGACACGTTTAATTCCTGAGAGATATGGATTTATCATAAGTAAATTGAGAGGCATGTTACTCATGGAGTATGAGGAGTCTATTGGTTATGAAGAAGTTCTGAATAGTTCAAAAAAGGATTCATGAATAGAAGTCATGAAGTTGGAAATTGATTCCATGTAAAAAAATCAAGTTTTGAACCTGGTGGATCCACCCGAAGGTATAACGCCTATATAGTGCAAGTGAGTTTTCAAGAATAAAATCAACATGAATGATAATTTGATTACCTACAAAGCAAGATTGGTGGCGAAAGACTATCGTGAAAATAAAGTATTAACTATGATGAAACCTTCTTACCAGTCATCATGCTTAAATCCATTAGGATATTCTTGACTATAGCAGCTCATCATGATTATGAGATATGACAAATATGTAAAAATAACTTTCTTTAATGGAAATCTATTTGAGGATGTATATATAATACAACCCGAAGGTTTCACATTTGTTGACAAAGATAAAGTATGCAAGTTTTAATGGTTTATTTATGGACTAAAGCAAAGCAAGCATCTAAGAGTTGGAACATCCATTTTGATTAGGTAATCAAAGAGAAGAGCTAGAAGAAGGGGTGAATAGCGCTCATGGATTTTTCACACTTTTCAAAAAATAGTCGATCAGAATCACATAGCGGAAATAGAAAGTAAAATAAAACAAATGCTAACAAGTGTTTATTTTACTTGGTTCAGAGCTAGTGATAACTTCTACTCCAAGGCCTGTGATTGTTGATCGCTTTCGTTGGACAATTCACTATCAATTCAGAAATTTGAATTACAAGGATGAGCACAATAAAGATATAATTTGAATGATTTACAATAATTATACCGATTACTTTTGGAATTTGGAGAGTCTTTCTTTCGGTCGTCAGAGTCACGTTACGGAGTTGCAGGATCGTCCTGTTAGAATGTATACTAAAAGTCTAGCTTTTTGTATAAACACTTAGTTTGAAATAAGAATCACATTGGTCAAATATCTGCATTTATGTTAAATGCAGTTGTCCATTTAATTTATATTATAGATAACATGGTGTGAGGTGCAGCACAAAAGATCATGTTATCAGTTCCTTATAAATTATAAATAGTAGCTCATAACCAAGATGGAATGGGATAAACTATTGGAGTGGTTGTAGTGTAATTTGGTATTAGTTTATCTTAACTATAAAATTATACTAGTATACTAGGTGTGTATTGAGTAGGACCATTTGAGGTAGTTCTTTTATACTGACTTAATAAAAGAACAAGACCTCTGTTATTATGGAAGTGTATGCTCTTAATCCCGATATAATAACAAGCACGTATACTTAGTATTTATTTTTTTAATTTATCAATGGGTGAGATTTAGTTTGATAAATCAATAGGCCCGATAAGTTGGGAAATAATATTATTTATATGGTGTGTTGTTGCTTATAGAAGAAAATTGTGTCCTAGTAATTTAGGTTGATAATGTCCCCTTGAGGAGCTCATAAGGATTGTCATGTAAACTCTGCAGGTGGACTTAGTTCGACATGACAATAAAGTTGAGTGGTACTACTCTTGGAGCTAGATATTAATTAAGTGAGTTTTCAATAACTCATTTAATTAATGGACATTCGATATCTTAAACACATGGAGATTAATGCACTCATGATAAGAAGGAACTCATAATATAATTTGAGATTGGTACTATAGTTCAATAATAACTCTTTAGTGGTATGAGTTATTATTGATGAACTTGAGTTGGGTGTTCGGGGCGAACACAGGAAGCTTAAGCTCATCAGAGACCAAAACTAATTTCTCCTCTCAGTCCCTGTTGTAGCCTTTATAATGCCTTGTATCCACAAAGTCCACTTCTTACCCAAGTAATGGGCCAGACACATCCTTGCTTGGAGCAAGGGGTCGACCAAGTATTATTTTGGAGCTCATGTAGTGGTTGGCTAAGCCATGCTTGGTGACCAAGCATAGGGACGACCATAGGTAAAGGAAAAAGGATGTTTTGTTTAAAACAAAATTTTGTTAAAATCTTTCCTTATTTGTAGTTATCTACAATGGTTAAAAGAGAGATTTTATTTTGTTAAAATATTTCCTTTTTTGTAGTTATCTACAATGGTTAAAAGAAAGATTTTAATTTCCTTTTATAGTCATCCTCATGGTTTTAAAAGAGAGTTTTAAAATTTTAAAATCTTTCCTTTTATAGCTATCTACAAAAGATTAAAGAGAGATTTTAATTTTATTAAAATATTTTCTTATTTGTAGTTATCTATAATGTTTAAAAGAGAGATTTTAATTTTTGATAAAACTTTCTCTTTTTGAAACCATGATTTAAAAAAGAGAAGTTTTAATTAATCTTTCCTTTTTTTTTTGTAGTTGTCTACATGTTTTAAAAGAGAAAGATTAATTTTAAAACTTTCCTTTATTGCCATGTACAATAGGAAATTTAGAAAAGAGAGATTTTAATTGTTGTTAAAATTTCCTTTTTTAAATGAGAGGTCACAAATAAGGAAGTTTTAATTATGTTTAAAACTTTCCTTTTTTTGCCGTGAACAAGGATTATAAAAGAGAGGTAGAGGGTGCCTTATGAGATGGGACAACCCTATTCTCTCCTCTCTTTTCCTTGGTGTAGCCGGCTCCCTTTCTTCTTGTCCTTACTTGTGGCCGGCCCTCTCATCCCCTCATCCATCAAGGGCCGACGACACAAGAGAGGTTCATCTTCATCTAGATCCGAGGGCATACAAGGGACCTCTCTTCCTCACCTTTGGTTGGACGCAATTTCATCCTTACTTTGCTAAGGCCGACGGAACAAAGAGAGGAAGAAAGCTTGTGTTCAGTTACTTGGAGGAGAAGAAGAAGATAAGGTAATTTCCAATTTTGGCATCCCTTGGTGGCTCGAGAGTCTTGGAGGAGAAGAAATGGTTCGAGTGGATTCCATCTTGGTAGATCGTTGCCCACACAACGTCCAAGAGGAGGAGAGGAATACAATAGAAGATCAAGAGGTCTTTAGCTACAAAGAAAGGTATAACTAGTTATTTGTTTCCGCATCATAACTAGTTCATGTTCTTTGTATAGATCTTGAAAAACCAAACACAAGAGGCTATCGGTTTTAAGTTATCATTTTTGTTATCGATTTTATTTTTCGATTTCATGTTTTGATAATGTGCTTCTATTGAGGTCTCTATAGTTAAATCTAGTTTACTGTAAGAAGTTAAATATCCAATTTCTTTGAGAGGCTTTGTCTACGAAATGGTGGATGATCCCATACCCAAGAAGGCCTAGTGCCTCGCCATGTTTAACCTAAAAGCTGATTTTTGAAATAGATATTTGATAACTCCTGTAATATGATTTAACTTAGGAAGATCACATCGGTTAAACTTGGAGTAAAAATGTTAAGTATCGTTTCCAATCCAAGTTTAACTTTTGAAGGACAATTTGGATTAATAATGTTAAGCATCGTATGCAATCCAAATTTAACTTCAGTAGAGAACATGGGTAGCTAGGATAGTTCTATGCTTGTATAAATTTTTATACAGGGGAACTAGGACGGTATTCCAAGTAGCAACCAACACGTCCTTGAAGCAGCGCGCAAGAGAAGAATCGTAAGAATGAGTTGTCTTGAAGCTCTTGCCAGAAGCCTTCTTTTATGGGCTGTTGAAGCCGCCTTCAACCCCATTGAAGGCGTTTATAGCTCGAGTCCTTATCCTTGAGTTCGTGGAGACGATAACTCCCGCATTCCGCAAACTTTATCCGATTGAAGGTGCCTTCAAGCGCATGGAAGACGCCTTTTATCCCAGCTCCATGGCACCTAGAAGGTACCTTTGTGCCTCTCTATGCAGGCTTTCGGCCAAGCCTTTTGAGGCACCTCCAGTACCCCCAGAGGCACCTTGAACACTATTCATCTGAGCCTTTTATGTTCTTTTCACTCCTTGCAAGATACGGTAGTCCAAAATATCAAACATACCTTGTAAAACAAAGTTAGTACAGTATATAATGATTAATAGAATTGTCTGACAGTCTCCAAACTGTCCGATTTTGACTTTCAGATTTCTCGAAAATCCTACGTTGAACCGACGCCTACTGTTCCTTCAACGGGGAACGCGTCCTCACCTACTCTTAGGAGAAATTATCTTTTACCAGACTGGTCCTCCAGACCGACTGGACTTTTGCTCAGTGTCTGAGACATAAGGACTTCATGTTGAACGTCCAATCCCCAACTCGTCCAGTCTTCCACCTGGTGTCTGCGACCCCCAGGATTTTCACCTAGTATCCTTGACACTAGAATTTTGCCCAACATCCTCGACCCGCCAAGACTTCGCCCCATCCCCCAAACCAGGACTTTGTTGCCTAACCACAGTTAGGACTTTCCATAACCTAGGGTTACCTCCCCCTAGGGTTTTTAACCTGCCTAAAATCTACTAAGACTTTTTCCTAAGAACACTTAGGACTTTCTTACAAGCTCAATAACATATATTAGATCACAAGACATCTTAACTTTTCACCTCTTTGCTATAATCAAAACTCAGGTTCGATCGTTTGGCGCTCCCTGCACCAACAACCTATATCCTTGGGATTAAGATCTATAGAGATAGATCGAGGAGGTTGTTTGTTTTTTCACAGTCTATATACATAGATAAAGTACTAAAATAGTTTAGCAAGGAAGAATCTAAGAAAGATTAACTTCCCATGAGACATGGAATTCACTTGTTGAAGTCTATGCGTATGAGTACATAAGACGAGAGGATACGCATGAGTGAGATCTCATATGCACCAGCTATAGGATCGATCATGTATGCTATGTTATGTACTAGGTCTGATGTATTGTACGCTTTGAGTTTCACGAGAAGATATCAGTCAAATCCAAGAATAGATCACTAGGTGATTGCAATCATTAAGTACTTGAGAAGAACTAAGGATGCATTCTTGATATATAGAGATGGTGATATGGTAATATGCGTGTATATTGATGTCAGTTTCTAAATGGACAAGAATGACTCTAAGTCTCAGTCTAGATACATATTCATTTTAAATGGAGATGCAATAAGTTTAAAAAGTTTCAAACAGGAAACCGTTGCTGATTATACCACTGAGACAAAATACATTGTAGCTTCTGAAGTAGCAAAAGAAGCGATTTGGATCAAGAAGTTCATAATTGAACTTGGTGTGGTTCTGAGCATTGTTAAAGCATTTCTAGTTTACTAGGACAATAATGAGGTAATTTCACAAACTAATGAATGAAGGTTTCATCAGTGATCTAAACATATGCTTCGCCGCTATCATTTGATCAGGGAGATCATAAGTAGAAAAGAAAAACAAATTGAGAAAATTTACACCAAAAGGAACTTAGCAAATCCTTTGACAAAAGTTTTACTATAAATTAAGTTTGAGAGTTACATCAAGTCTGATTCCAAGGAGATTGGCATTAGGCCAAGTGAGAGTATGTTATATTTGAGAGGTATCCTAAGATAATTAGATATTATATTATTTATTGGATAAAAATAATTTCTTATTTGAGTGTATATTTTATATGTATATGATATTGATCTTAAACTCAATTAGTGAAGTTCACAATACAATACATAGTATGAGAAAGAAATTGTGATTGGATCACAATTAGTAGGTATCTCTCCATGTGTAATTAAGTACGTATTAAAATATTTTCTAGTTGATAAATTGATGAGATTGCACATCATCAATTTTATAAGACTAACCTATGTTATGCTCCTTGGTTTATCCATGCAATTGGTCCTCACTAGCTAGAAACATTGGGATGTTGAGAGTTAACGTATGGATGTTGGTTAAGAATTACCTGTTCATTAGATGCGACCTGCTATGAGGCTACATGTGGTTCTCTACATGTCAATGAAGATCTCATTATAGCTTGAGTGCAAGTTTCCTTAGACTTGAGGTATTCAAGTCATCTTGGTAATAGAGACTCATACTTTGATATTTTAGCAAATTTCTCCTAGGAGGTGTAAATCTGGGATGATTAGGTATAAGTCAATATACCTGAAGGTGTTTGAGTAGCTCACAAAGGATTCACTATTCCTTTTATAAGAAGATGTATACCCTATGATCTCTTGTTAGAATTATTACTTGTAATTCTTTGGTCAAAGAATTATATCTTAAGAGTATTATCTTCTTGAACATGTGTTTGAATAATTTGAATCTGCGTGATAAGAAACTACTACTTGGGCCAGGTGTGAAGTAGTCAGACTAGTGGAGACTAACACATAGGTCATGTCCTGAACCAAGTGGGTATAAGATGAGTGAGAGGAATAGACACACTGATAACCGTAACTGCTTAAGTGTTTAGATTAAGTTCTGGGATCAATCATGATTTTTCAGTTAATTGAAGGTTATGATGTACTACTAGATGTCACTCATGATCAATCCATAATTAATGGTTAATTATGGATGTCCAACATAAACCGGAAACATATTAGATCACATGTACTACGGGTATATTCGAAAGATTTAAAACAAGCTTGAGAATTAGATTCTCAGATTGAGAGAGACTAAGTCTGGTAGAACCAAACAAGGCATAAATATGGAAGATATTTGTTGGAATGGAAGTGATAGTAGGTTACGCCTCTTATAGACAAAGTTGGATCTCTTTTGGTTTAGTTATGAACCAAAATTGATTTGGTTTAATAATGAACCAAGAGAGGTTTGGTTTTGAACCAAGCTTAATTGGGTATTATGTTTGGAAGATAACTTGCTCCCCAAGTCATTGTGAAGAGGTATATATATACCCCTCTATGAGGAGAAGAAATTAATTAATTATTCATTAGAAGAATAACCTAATAGGATTAGGTTTCTCTCCTTCATCGTTGCCGCCAAGAATAAGGAGGAAACTCCTCCTTGCGTCACCGCCCAGCACCACTGTCGGCCTCCCCATTTGTCACCTACCTACCAAGTTTAATAGCCCTAGCTGTCGTCGGATAGCAGCCAAGAGGAGGAAGGTCCTCCTTGTGCTGCTAGACAGAAGTTGGAGGTTGTTGTCCTTTTGGGTTGCTACCTCTTTTAGCCCATCATCGGCCACTTGCTGGCCGCCTGCCATTGTTGTCGGCCTTGAAGGCTCGATTACCTACAACCTCCCAGAACTTTCCAAGCTACCCGAACAGAGGCAAAACCTTACCAAACAACAACTCTAAGTTATTGCCCCTTGGGGTGTGGGTTGCTCCCTTCCCTAGCTTTGTGTCTCCAAGTTCCCCTCGTCGTCGATCATAAAGTTGAGCCAGGGTGTCCTCTCTTAGATCGCATCATCTCTACTTTTGGCTAGTACCAAATTGGAAAGGAAAACTTGTGGCTTAACGAAACCGTCTCAAAGTTATCTCGACGTGGATATTAATAGAGGCAAACTTGGTTAAGTTTACTAGTTGACATCATTTCTTCTACACATTATCAGGCAGGTATAATTTTTTTTATGAAATTTAATTCTACGATTATGTCTACGCATGTGTGTATCTTGTATATGTGTGATGCACGTGTTGTAATAATTTAGAAAACTATTATGCTTCCACTGTTTGTTTACGAAATCAATTTTTAAAAATGTGTATAAAGACATTCAATAGCCTCAAAGTTTACTCAGCATACATGTTGTAGCAACTATGAAAGTGTAGCTGCTACAACTACAAGTTTAACTTTAAGAGGTGATAAGTTTTGATTTACTATGGGACACATAATATATCAAATCGAAGATCTTTAAACAAGCTTTGATTGATATAATATATGTTCTATAATTCAATCCGAATTAAAAGTTATAACTTATAGTTGTAGAAGCTACGATTTTGTAGCTGCTATAATATGTTGTTGATTTTTAGAAACCAACAGTAATGTTATTGCTTACTTAAATTTTGAGAGACCATAACTTTTAACTGGAATTGAATCATGGGATGCACAATATATCAAATCGAAGCTCATTTAAAGATTTTTTATTTGATATATTATGCGTCCCATGGTTCAATCTAAATCAAATATTATGACCTTTCAAAGTTTACTCACCACACATATTATAGTAGTTATGAAACCGTAGCTGTTATAACTATAAGTTCAATTTTAAGAGGTGATACCTTTTGATTCAGATTGAACTATAAGATGCATAATATGTCAAATCGAAGATCTTTGAACGAGCTTTGATTTGATATATTATGTATTCTTTAGTTCAACCTGAATTAAAAGTTATGACTTATCAAAGTTATAATTTATAGTTGTAGCTGTTACGATTTCATAGCTGCTATCACGTATTGATGATCTTCGAAAGATAAGCAACACGTTGTTACTGGTCTTTCGAAGACCAACAACACAATCTTCTACAAACTAGCAACCGTTAGTTGATTTTATCTCTAAAGTGGTTGATGGACCTAGAGATATTTGATTCACTCCAAACAAAATCCTATGTGCCCGGCTTAGTCTCCTTATTGCACCCATGCTGTAAAACACCATAACGATATTCTATATCGAGAGTAGCGATTTTTTTTCCAACTCAATTCAAGTATGATAAATTTTTTCAACACGAAACTAGCAACAACATTATTATTGACTTAAACTTTGAGAGATGATAACTTTTGACTGAAATTGAACCACGATATGCACAATATATCAAATCGAAAATCATTCAGAGATCTTTGATTTAATATATTGTGCATCTCATTGTTCAATCTAAGTTAAAAGTTATGGTCTCTCAATATTTAAGTCAGCAATATGTTGTTGCTGGTTTCTTAAATTCAACAACACTGTGAACGAACTTTGATTTGATATATTATGCGTTCGGTAGTTCAACCTGAATCAAAAGTTATGATCTCTAAAAGTTATAACTTATAGTTATAGCTGTAAGTACCTTGAGTTAGTTTTGATATGATCAACTGAGTTAAGTTAGGTTCTACAGTTTTGATCCGTTGTGTCTAAGTGTGCAGGGACTCAAGAACACAAGAAGTTGAGTAGAAGACACATCCATCGAGAAAGATGGCATGGAAAGTGAGTCGATGAGCTCGGTGCATCCAAGTGATGAGGAGCTATAGAAGAGTACACTGGCAGATGAGAAGGGCATGCACGATGCTTCAGAGGGATGAGAAGCTAGAGAGGAAGATTACTCGAGGAGAAGACTAGAGTTGGGTTCGGGTGAACTCAACTTTGAAAAGTCGGAGAATCATCCAAGAGACCGGACTCCAGGCACTTGGATAAAGTCTAAGTGCCTAGGATGTCTCGGCCAAGTTAGGGAGATGTTGTAGCGAGGATCAACACTGGAGTACATGTATGCTGACTCCAGGTGTCCGGACCGCGTCCAAGCGCTCGGGAAGCGAAGTCCGTTGGAAATAAGCCATTATAGCATGGATTGAGTTGACCAAGTCCAGACCCCTGGACTGGGTCTAGGCACCCGAGAGGTGCTACATCAGCCAATGACTAACTTTAACAAATGAGATATAGATAGAGTCTTGGTACTTGAAGTTCAATAGACAAGACACACTCTATACTTTTGTTATAAATCCATGTTCTCTATTCTTGTACTTAAATGTTGTAAGGGGCTACTCTACCTCTGACACTGTCGAAGAAGGAGTTTGATAGTGAATTTCTATTGTCTTGGTTCAGCAACCTCCCCGGTTGCAAACCAAGTAACTCGTTTTGTCCTCTTTACTTTATTATATTATTATTTTTGTTTGACTAATGTGTGTTTGTCCTTGCTAAGTTAAAATAGCAAGAGAAAGTATTAAAATTGTTATTGCAGACTATTCATCCCCTCTAGTCGCCTCATCGGACTTACAAGTGGTATCAGAGCAAGGTTCTCTTTAGAAGGACTAACTGCCAATTAAAGCAAGGAGATGACTAGATCGAGCATTCACCCACTAAAGTGTGAGGGGGATTTCATAATTTAGAAAAATAGAATGGAGATATTGTTCAAAACAGACTTTGAAATTCTTTTGACAATAAAATATGATTTTGTAGCACTCATAGATCAGTATAAAGAAGAAAATAGGAACATCTCTAAAGCAATAAGGAACAAGTTTATTTCATGGTAAATGATAAACTAGAATTTCATCTGCTGAGCGTTATACCGGTGCAAGAAGTCAACCGAATTGACGTCTACGACTCCTCCAAGGAACTCCGGGAGAAATTTTTGGATCTTCATGAAGGAACCTCAAAGGTTAAGCTAGTGAGATGAGACCTGCTCCGAAATTAACTCAGTAACCTCTGGATGGAAAAGGAAGAAAAAGTAGCTCATCTACACGTAAGGATTAAGGAGTTAATCACCAAACTCACAAATCTTAGATAATCAGTAATAAATTGAAATTCACTAAGGTATGCGTTAAATGCTTTCATGAGAACACTAGAATGGACATCTATAGTAGATTCCTACTATATTTTCAAATACCTTGAGATAAGTAGTTTAGAAAATTTATTCTCTACTTTTGAATTAGATGAGTCTCAATGTACAGGACAAAGAAAAAAACTAAATCAGGGTTTCGCACTACAAGCCAACAAGATCGAGCTGGATTCCAAATCATCTCTTGATAAAGATGAAGCAACTTTTATGGTAAGGAAGTTTTCAAAGTTCTTTAAGTCTAATAACTTTGATAAGAGATAGACCAACAAGATTCTCTAGACAAAGAGGAAAGTTAGATGCTATGACTACCAAGAAGAAGGATACATTAAGGACAACTGCTTGAAACTCAAAAGCACGGAAAAAGACAAATGACCAAGACAATCGAAGCATAAGAATTTGAAAGCTACATGGGAGGAAATGTCATCAGAATCAAAAGTTGAAGCATACACTGGACTTGCACTAATGGCAAGTCATCGAGAAGAAGAAGACGAGGAAATCTCGTCCGAGATGAGCATCGAGAGCATCGATGAAGGAGGGGCTTTAAATTACAAGTCTGACATGATAAGTGAAGTACAACTCTTTCCTCTTGATCAATTTTATGAAGCAGTGAAAATGCTATCTAGATCCTTATGCAAATTATAAACTAAATGTATGAATCTGAAAAAAAAAAAAAAAAAAAAAGATAACAATGAGTTAAAAATAAATTTAATTAATAGATGTCCATTAGAATATATTGATAAAATTCAAACATAAAATTCAAAATTAAACAAACAAATAGATTTATTGAAAAATAATTATGCATGCTCCAATTCTTTATCAATTTCAAATTTTAGAAATACTAAAGGGCTAAATTGGTATATTAGAACTCACATGGGCCAAATTGTAAATATATTTAGAAATTATATTCTAAAAAATTTCTCATAAATCTAGTAGGTAGAAATTTATTTTGAATTCCTAAATATATTCTAAACTATTAATTTATTTTATTTTCATATTTAAATTTAATTTGGTTTAATTTTTAATATTGTTAGTAAATTTAATTATTTTGTAAACCTTCCGTTTATTGTTTCTATTTAATTTTTTTTTATGAAAAACAAAGATATTATCTGCTAATAGAAAATTTTTCAAAATTTATTTAATGGTATATACTGTTTTCATGAATTTGTTAACAAAATTAGGATTTTTAAAATGAAAATTATTTCAAAAAATGATTTTTAAAAAACTTTATTTTTGTTAGAAAACATTATGTTTTATACTGTTATAAAATATTTTGAGATTTTTCAGACACTTATATAATTTTTTATAAATTTTTTGATAAAAAAAATATAATTTTGAAATTTAAAATTTTTCAATGATTTTTAGAAAACTTGATTTTTTTCCCCTAAGATCGTTATATTTTGAATGGTTAGAAAAATCATTAAGATTTTTAGATAATAAATTCTATTTTTATTTATTTAATTTTGAAAGTCATTATTTTTGTAAAAAAATATTTATTTTGGTCAAAATAAAAATATGTTTTTTGTAAAAATTTTTATCTTGATTCAACTATCTCTATTTGACCATAAAAAAAATTTAGATTTTTTTGAAACTTAAAAATTATTTTTAAATTATTTTTGACAAAATAGAAAAATAATTTCAATAAAAGGACATGTTCATGAATACTCTATTTAAAATCCCTAAAAAAATTTCCAATATTTTTCTATTTTTTCATATTTTTTTAATATTTTTTTTGTGATCAAAGGGGGGAGAAATTAGGAATTAAGTTAAGGGGGGAGGTATCTAATTTTTCTTATATTTATTGAAATGTACTATTTGTATTGATTTGCAAATTTATTTATTTTAGAATAAATTATTTTATTATTTAGTTTACCCTAACTTAACTTGTGTTGATGCACATCAAAAAGGGAGAGATTATAAGTACCCCGGGTTGGTTTTAATATGATCAACTGAGTTAAGTTTGGCTTTGCGATTTTGATCTCTTATGTCTAAGTGTACAGGGACTTAGGAACAGAAGAAGTTGAGCGAAAGACATAGCTAGCAAGAAAGATGACATGGGAAGCAAGTTGACGGGCTCAGTGCATCCAAGTGAGGAGTTGCGGAAGAGTACACCAGCGTGAAAGCGCTGGAATTCCGTTCTGTTTAAATTCTCTGTACAAAAAAAATTGTACAGGTACAGAACTTTTCCTAGCAACCCGCATGTTTAATTAGACATGTGTTTGATCAATCAAGCAAGTTCTTGACAGATCAAAGCACACCTTGATCGAAGTACAAGATCGCGACCTCTTGTGTTGGTATTCAAAATCGATACAAAGAAAACAAAACTAGTTACGCAGCGGAATTAAAGAACTAGTTGTACCTTTTCTTTGTAGCTAAAGATCTCTTGATCTTCTGCCGTATTCCTCTCCTCTTCTTGGACGTCGTGTGGGCGATAATCTACCAAGATAATACCACCCTCCTTCTCTTCTCGGTTTCCAAACCGTCGGCTACAAAAGAAGGCTCTAGGATGAGGCACCTTCTAATCTTCTTCTTCCTCTTCTTCCTTTTCTTCCTTTTCTTCAAGCCGCCGCCCACCAAGGGAGAAGGGGCGCCGACCCTAAGCAAAGAGGAAGGGGGCACCACCCCTTGTTGTGGAGGAGGAGGGGCGCTGGCCACAAGGAAGAGATGTGGCCGGCCCTAGCAAGGGAAGAGGGGCGCCGACCACAAGGATAAAAGGAAATTGCAGAAAATTAGAAAGTTAGGTTTTAGGGCCCACCGCCTACTCCTTTTTATAGGTTTGCTGTCGGTTACAAAGAATGAAAAAATAACAGAATTTTGTTTAGAAAAAAATCTAAACTAAACTATGTTAAACCAAACCAAGTTTAACCAAACAAGTTAAGTTAAACTAAACCAAGTTAAGTTAAATCAAACCAAGTTAAGTTAAACCAAACCAAGTTGTGGATGGGTGGATGCGAGACTTTATATAGGGGCTACAACATGGACCTAGAGGAGGAATTGGTTTAGGCCTCCTGATGGGCTTGGGCTTCCTATGTTCGGTCCGAACACCCAATCCAAGTCCATCAATAATAACACATACCACTAAAGAGTTATTATTGAACTATCACACCAATCCCATATTACAATATGAGTTCCTTCTTATCATGAGTGCGTTAATCTCCCTGTGTTTAAGATATCGTATGCCCGTTAATTAAATAAGTTACTGACAACTCAATTAATTAACATATGATTCCAAGAGTAGTACCACTTAACTTTATTATCATGTCGGAGTAAGTCCACCTGCAGGGTTTACATGATAATCCTTATGAGCTCCTCAAGGGGATATCATCAGCCTAAATAATTAGGACACGGATTCCTTCTATAATCAACAACACACTATATAAAAAGTACTATTTCGCAACTCATCGGGCCTATTGATTTAATGAATAAATCTCACCCATTGATAAGTTAAAGAAATAAATACTAAGTATATGTCCTTGTTATTATATAGGGATTAAGAGGACGCACATCCATAATAACAGAGGTTCTATTCTTTTATATAGTTAGTATAAATCGAACAACCTCAAATGGTCATGCTCAATACACACATAGTGTACTAGTGTAATTTTATAGTCAAGACAGACTAATACCAAATTACACTACAACCGTTCCAATGGTTTGTCCCAATCTATCTTGGTCGTGAGCTACTATTTATAATTTATAAGGAACCGATAACATGATCTTCTGTGTGGCACCATACACCATGTTATCTATAATATAAATTAAATGGACAATTGTATTAACATATATATAAATATAAAATGCAAACATTTGACCAAAATGATTCTTATTTCAAAATAGATGTTCATACAAAAGCTAGACTTATAGTATGCATCCCAACACAGCGGACGAGAAAGATGTTCACGACACTTCCGAGGAACGAGAAGCTAAGGAAGAAGACTGCTCGAGGAGAAGGCCGGAGTTGGGTTCAAATGAGATCAACTCTGGAAGGTCGGAGAATCACCCAAGCACCCAGACTAGGTCCAGGTGCCCAAGATGTCTCGACCTAATTAGTGAGACGTTGCAGTGAGGATTAGCATTGGACTACACGTTAGTTAACTCCAAGCGCCCCGACCACGTCTAGGTGCTCGGGAAGCGAAGATCCATTAGAAAGAAGTCATTGCTGAGTGGATCGAATTGACCACGTTCAAGTGCCCAAACCGGGTCGAAGCGCCCAAGAGGTGCCACGTCAGCTAATGGTTAATTTCGACCAGTGGACTATAAATAAACCTTGGTACTCAAAGTTCAATAGACAACACACACTCTGTACTTTCGTTACAAATCTATTTTCTCTGTTCTTGTACTTAAATGTTGTAAGGGGTTACTCCATCTTCAACAATGTTGAAGGAGTTTGATAGTGCGCTTTCTACTCTCTTAGATTAGTAACCTCCCCGGTTGCAAATCAAGTAACTTGTTTTGTCTCCTTTACTTTTTATGTTATTATTTTTGTTTGACTAACGTGTATTTGTTCTTGTTAAATTCAAATAGTAAAAGAAAGTATTAAAATTGTTATTGCAGGTTATTCACCCCCTAAAGCTGACCTTACTAGGGCCACCAACAACAACTAAGATTTCATATTGCTACAATGTGTTGTTGATTTTTAGAAATCAGTAACAATGTTGTTGTTGATTTAAATTTTGAGATAACATAATTTTTGATTGAGTCTGAACCACAGGACACATAATATATCAAATTGAAATTTGTTCAGAGATCTTTGATTTGATATATATATGTCCCATGTTGCAGTCTGAGTTAAAATTTATGATCTCTTAATGTTTATTCAATATATATGTTGTAGCAGCTATAAAATCATAGCTACTATAACTATGAGTTCAACTTTAAGAGGTGATAACTTTCGATTAAAATTTAACTATGGGACACACAATATATGAAATAGAAGATCTTTGAACAAATTTCGATTTGATATATTATGCGTTATATAGTTCAATCCAAATCAAAAGTTATGACCTCTCAAAATTTTAATCAACAACAATATATAACTTTTAACTTGAATTGAATTACGAAATATATAATATATCAAATCAAAGATAATTCAGAGATATTCGATTTAATATATTGTGTGTGATCTATTAACATTTAAATTAACAATTCGTTATTACTTGTTTCTTATAATTAATAACAGAAATTAACAACACAACACTATACTTTTTTAAATCAGCACCAAACTAAAAAATTCATATTAAAAAACTAAAAGAGAAAATCACGTACGTGATTATAATGGGTAAAAACTCATAATCACCTGTTTTGTTTTGTTGGATAAATTGACGATTATTTTGCAAGGGACAATTTATTTTAAAAAACTAAATTATAAAAAAAAAATGCCCTTTCTCGCCGTGCGAAGGCCGCGAACAATGGCGACCACGGCCTTTTCCGTCTTCCTCTTCTGCTTCATCTTCTTCTTCACCTTCCCTTACGTATCCTCGTCGTCAGTCGAGGCGGAGTCGGATGTAAGGGAGTCCTTCCCCATGGATGGGGACGTCGCCTGGGTCGTCCAGATCTCCGACCTCCACCTCAGCGCGTACCACCCCGACCGTGCTTCTGACCTTGTCCGCCTACTTGCTCCCGCGCTTCGAATTATACGCCCCGCGCTTCTGCTGATCACCGGGGACATCACAGGTAGGCTAGGCTACCCCTCTTTTTCCTAATTGAATTACTTCTAGTTCTTCATGTTTTTTTTTCGATCGGTTTGGCAATTTTTGCGGTTCGTAATTCAATTGTTCTTCCAGAAAATCCAGAGCTAAAAACAAAAAATCTAAAATTTGAATTTAACATAAATGTTGGACATCATGATCCCTGGTGCTCTGATGTCAACAGTCTTTCTGGGGTGTAAATTTTGTTGATTTTCATTGCTTATCTGATGTTTGGTGATCATGAAAACTTTCAAAATAGTTCCTTGATTTTTCTCATTGTGGAAAAGCTATACATGGGTTTAACGAAAAAATGTTTAAAAAAAATGCTAATAATACCTGTGCATGGTTCAATACGGGTATAGATTTTATGGAATAGGACATACGTTTTTAGACTGTTCCTATGTTTATGAGGTGTTGAGGAGGACTGAGGAGATAAAGGGATGGAAGTTTAGTTTTATGAGCCATTGGATGAGTGGAAAGTGGATAGGGGAGGGATATTCTTCTAGTAAAATAGAGGCCAATGAGATGAGATCTTCAGTGCAATTGCAATGTGACACGTATTGGAAAAACTGAAATAGGAAGAAGTATCAAGAGGTAGTTTGGTTGTCTCCTGTGGCAATTCTATGAAGCATTATGGTGGAGATACAGGATTTTAATGGTGCTAATGAGCCTGAAAATAGATGTGGTAATGAAATTAAGAGTAAAATGTATTTGATACTATGGAGGAATTTATGCAGGTGTTGTGTGATTGTGGCATGGACGACTGAGATGGAGCTTTGCTTATGCTATCTGGTTGTTCATAAGTGGTTGGAGTTAGTACTATTAAAGGGTTGTTGTTTCTATGCTGCATTTGTGCTAAGGAGAGCTTATGGCAATTAGGGAAGCTGTTGAATTTTGCAATCATTTTTTTCTTGCCTTTGCAGTTATATATGATTGAAAAGTAGCAATTAGACTTTTGTGTTGGGAGATGGAGGTGTTTTGGTCAGTTTGATTTTTAGTTATTGTTGTGTGGATTGGATGTAATCAGTAGACAGAGTTGTTTTGGTGGGAAGAATATGTGGAAGCTGATATTATAGTTGGCTTTTTGGCTGCTGACATCTGTGTGTTGATATTAGGAGTTGATGAATGTTGTAAATTTTTGGCTGATATAATGAAAATAGTTTGGTAGATAGAGGTTCCTAGAATAACTTAATGGATGCACAACTTCTTTTTCTACAGAAAAGAACATAGATCAAGGTTGGACAGAGTTGCTTTGACCATCATCTTACTAAAATGATGTAAGAAAAGGTTGAATGATGCTTCATTGACACTTTTGTTTCTTATACTAGGATGAGCTAGTATGGTTCACTTAGGCATTATGCCTGGACTTCTGCTACCAACAGATTAACACGTTCTCATACAAACTCCTTCATTGATGTCTTCTATATGATTGTCAGCCATTGAGGGAATAATGCCAACTCAATGGTTTAGTTTTTGATGCAGCATGAGGGACAATATTTCACACATAGAACAAAACTTATGAACGGGAATATTTATAAACTGAAAAAATAATTAACATGGAGGATTGAGGTTCCTTAAAGGCTTCGACTCAAATAAAGTTGAAAATAAATTAAACTATTCTAGGAGAGAAATAATCCTAAAAAGGAAATTATAAAACTCATTCAAACTTGGAACAAATTCTCTATTCTTTAAACAAACCATAATTACCAGACTAAAAGTACCTTAATTAACGGATTCTTCTATATAAAAGGATCTACCAAATAATCTTTTAGTTGAAAATTTTGAAAAATTTAATTCCTAATTTGCATTATTCCTTTTTGCCAAAATTTCTTATTTCTTTTTTTGCAATCAGATGCCAAAAACAAGAGAAGAACAACAACAAGGCAGGATTTATCAGAATGGATCCAATACAGAAACAGTATGGAAGCAGTTGTCAATCATAGTGGCTTGGACAAGAGAATAATATTTGATATAAGAGGCAATCATGACAAATATGGAGTTCCACATGTTGGACATCCGCTTGATTTTTTCTCAGTCCATAGTGTTAGCGCACAACTAGGAAGGCTAAGCACCATTCAGAGCATCTCTCTTGTGGTAGACCTCCCAATCTGGATCTAATGGTTTATCAAATTATACTTTTTCTTTATCACAGAATTAACATTTTTCTTGCAAGAGAACAAAATTGGCAAATCACAAATCACATTGTCATTGACATTTTAATTTCCAAACATCCAAGTTGGGTTCTTATTATTGGAAATTAAACCGAATTCTTCCCTGTCTTAAACAATTAAAATTTGCACGCAGCTAATAATCATTTTAATACCTAGAACAACTTAAGTTAGATACCATAATTAGACAAGCTATTTTTTTTTAACAATTTCATTAACTTTTTAAAGTTCTTCTAAATCCGCATGCATGCTTCTTCTACATTTTCTATATAGAAATTTAATTTTGCAGATCCTATGACAATTCATCTTGTGACATTACACTTTTTCCTCTTATATCATAAACAACACCATAAACAATTTTGTCTAACCTATTTAAATTTGTCGTTTCTTTTAGCATATCAAATGTTGATCTTTCAAATGACTAATGTTTGACTTTTCAAATAGAAATTACCTAAGATTAAGGGAAGAAATATTTGTAGGATCAAGATCAATGCTAGAAGGAGAGTGAATAACATTTAAAAATTTTTATAGCAAAAATAATGAGCAGATAAAAACTGAATTAATCAGGGTTAGCACAGCAGAAATAATAATTTAACTTAGACTAATTCAATCAAGTAAGATAAAGACATTATCAGTTAAAGCATGCAAGTTGATTAACCAAACTAGACGTATAGACACACACTAGTTTAAAAAATTAATTCTTATTTCTACTTTCCCCTAGGTGGAGAAACCTTACAGAAAAAGAATCTAAAAATTTAGGACAATGAAAATTAAGGCAATCACTTAAACAAATACAAATTGTTACTCTAGGTGTTGTCGATCAGAAATGAAGCGCGTGTCATAGCACAGAAAGCGAAAAAAGTGCTCAAAGTACTATAACAAAGCTAGATAATTGAGGGATGAATGGAAAGCTCTGCCTTAAAACTCCTTATATAGTACTCTCCAGTCACCTGGAGCCCTCCTGGTCGCTTGTACAAGTGCTGACATGCTGCAACTTATATTCGTAAGATAACATTAACGAAGCTTCTCGGTTGCTTGTATACCACCAGGTCGCCTGGGCAAGGGTCAAACTTCATCTTGACCAACATGTTCGGGTTGTTGATAACGCTCCCAGTCACCAAAAAGCTACTCGGTCGCCCATATAACCAGTTGCTCGTATACCCAGTCGCCTGGCTGATATGGTCACTTGGATCTTCTGAAATCCCTTCGTATATAGTTATCACCAGCCAGTCGCTCTCGAACTCCATCCAGTTGCTTGGAACCGTCTGACATGCTTTCTTGCAATTGTTACACGTAATGAGTATGATACAAAATGTGAAGTTACTCGCACTTAACTAGATTAATCTGTCTAGTTCGGTTTTGCTAAGCAATCAGCTCCCAGTTGATTCTAAACACTTGGACTTGTGCCAAGCAATCAATCTCCAGCTGAATCCACACACTTGAATTTTTTTTTCAAGCAACCAACTCCCAGCTGGTTCCACACACTTGGACTGCCAAGCCTTAACTTGAGTCACCTAGCATCCAACTAGGAATATGTCAACCAAGCCTTAATCATTTGGACTTTATTTACCTACCATCCAATTAGGAATTTATTGTTTGGTCCCTACCAAGACTTAGCTCATACCTCCTGATTCATGACCAGGACTTAGTCATTGCCTAGTTCACAACCAGGACTTTAACTCCTGTCAAATATGTTGCACCTGTAAACTTGACACAACATCACAACTAACCTAACTTTAATCTTAGTCATATATCAAAACCCTAGGTTACATGTTGTGCACCTTGCATCAACAATATCGAGTAAATCTCATAATTTTATAACTTATAGAAATTTGAGCATGTGGAGAAGAATATCTATTGGATTGCTAAAGACAGAGAAAGAAATGTAAATATTAGGGTAATCTTAAAGGTATAAAAATAAAGATCAAAAGGTTCCTATTTATTAAGATTATGGAAGAATGGGAAAAATATTTGTGCAAGTTATTTAATGTACAAAAATTTATTTTGGAAAAGAGAAATCATAATAAATTAAATTAGATATAATGTGATTAATCTTTTAAGAAAATATAGACAAGTATGAGATATAGGCCTTGATGATTGTTCTATTAGAATTGCCTATTTGGATGAACATATGTTTGATTAACATAATATGACAGAAAAGGGAAGGAACCAAAAGTGCATTTGCCCCTTGCCTCCTATTGTGTATTTAGGGGTTTGGATATGCCTATTGCCATCATTGCCAATGGTGCATATTAAACATGCGAAAGATTTGGGAAGTGAAGCACTTTGATCCATCTGAAAAGTGAGGTTAGTGGTGTGAACGTGTGCCTTGTTGTGCAATTGAACAATGTCTACAATGATATGGAAAGGATTACATTGTCATAGAAGTGCTATTGCTTTGGTGAGGAAAATTAACGATTAGGAAACAACAAAGTATGTTGAGGCTAGTATTCATCATGCAAATAAAACAATTTTTAAAATTTTAGAATTTGAAAAAAAAATCATAAACATGTCAACCCCAACTTATAAATTTTATAGATAAATTGAATTGACTAAAGTTGAAGGTTTGTAAGTTAACTCAAGACCTGAGTAAACTCTAACATATTTAAAAGATGTATAAAGGCTAAGATTACAATGTCAGGGAAACTGTCATAGAGGATTGCATATAATTATTTTCCAAAATCTCCTCAATTGTTCATAACTTTGCTTGTTGTACATACTATAAATGCTAAACTAAATAATTCCATGACAGTGGAAAATTACAATGGGTTAATTTTGACCAATTTGATGCTGATAGTGTTAATGTTATCTGCCTTGCATCATATGAACTGTTGTTTGGAGAAAATTAATGTAACATCAATTATACTTGTTCATAAATTTGTTTACACTGAAACTGACTTTCTTTGCCTGTGTAAAAATTGAACTGACATTTATGTGAAGGTTTTCTAGGGCAATGATCGAAAATATGTGTTCATTGGCATTGATGATACAATTAGCATTGGAATTCGGGGCCCATCAAATTTATTTGGTCATCCAACTGATAGAAGAGCTGCTGCTGTTGAATCTGAATTGCAGTATTGGGATATTTATCCCAATAATTTAGTGACAAAAGTTTTATTTGGGCATTATCCAATGTCTTTTACAGCTTCAACCGAAAACGGGCAGCGTTATGAAAATTTATTTGCAAAATATTTAGTTTCCTCATACATTTGCGGACACCTTCATGCAAAGATAAGCAAACAACTTTGGAGATTCCATTCATCAAAATCATCTTCTGATGTTAAGGTTCCCAAAATGAGTAGGAGCTTTTGGGAGTGGGAATTAGGAGACTGGAAAGATTCTAGATTGATCAGAATTCTTGCCATTGATGGAGGAGTGGTCTCTTTCCTTGATATTGATTTTCTCAGAAAATTTGAAGTTGAGGATGGTTTTCAAACAACTATTCTCATAACATATCCTGTTGACTCAAGAATGATGAATGTTGAACATAACAATCACTCACTCAGAAATGATATTAATGCTCTTGTCTTTTCCTCCCAGAAAATAATTAATGTGACTGCTAAGGTGTTTGATTCATCTAGGAACTACAAAACAGTCGAAGAAGTGCCTTTGCAGTTTATTGATATTGCATCTAACAAGCTACTATTTTGTGGACGATGGAATGCTGAAAATTACCGGAGTGCATCAGCAACACGTTACGTATTACAGGTCTCTGCTTTGGACTCACAGGGCAAGGAGACTACAAGCAACCTTAGACCATTTTCTGTGGAAGGTAAACAGGCACCTTATCGAAGTACATTGCTTGCTTATTTGATTTTTGAAGTCGAGTGGGAGAGTTTATATTCGGTTCTTCTATGGAGCAATATTTGCTTTCTTCTTGTACTTTTGTTTCTTCCAAAAGTTTTGAATTGTCATATTGAGAAATATTCATCATATCAGTCCATTTCCTTGTCGATCCAGCAGCAAAAGAGCCTGTCTGTGATATACCAGGTCTTGATGGAGGGTTCGAGGAACAGAGTATCATGGTTTTCTATGTTGATATATCTTATTTGCCTACTCAAATTCCCATGGTTTTGGGGTTATGCGACATCTGAGAATGGCGACATTGCTAGTATGTATTTATCCGGATGGATGGTGCCTTCACCAGATGGTCAACAGAAGTTGGGAACTCCTGATATAATGCTCATCACATTGCCTTTCCTGTACTTGGTGGTCACACCCATGTTTGTTCTTATCTATAGTCTCTTTGCAGAAAGATCAGCATTTTACTCACATCTTCTTGGGAAATCAAAATGCCGGAATGAACCAATGCCTCATATTGAGTCGGAACAAATATCACAACTTGTGACCATGATTCCATCGAACTATCAAAATTTATCCCCAACATGTAAGATTTGCCGTGGTTGGATAAGGAGGTTCCTTCTGCTTGGTTGTCTAGTTGTTGCATTGACTCATTGTAAGGTGACTATCTACCAACATGTAAGATTTAACTTTCCCCCCTTTCTGTGTTAGATATATTCTCATTGTTCTTATTTTTCCCAGCTATGCCTAACCCTCATGCTTGCCTATGGATTTCGGCCGGTTTTGTTATCACCTGCCTTGTCATGGGCACCACTGTTACTTCTTGTGGGAGCATATATGTGTTCAATGAGTGTCGACATGGAGCCCTAACAACAATGGCAACCAAAGCACTTATGTCTTCATGTAAACTTTGAATTGTTAGTCATGAATCATGATACGATTCACATCTACCATCTTATATCATGTAGACTCTATGTGTACCATAGACAAGCTGGCTCATAAACAAATGTCCACATGAGGCGCAGTTATGTTTCCTGGAATGGCTTTGTATGTTCTAGTGTTTCTTTATTTTCCTAATTCTTGGCAAAGGCTAGTATGTAATCCAGGCATGGTTGGGGGTTATTCCTTTTAATGATTATCGATGAACAATGCAATATCAGTACTCATTTTAGTTTATTTTTTAAAGTGTATAATCATGATTGAGCAAACTCAATCAAATTGATACAATTACAATATCCATCTCTTACAACTAATATATCTTAACTTCTTAGGCAAAAATTAAAAGGGTGCTTCTTTTATATCGAATCGTCAAAGGACGTTCTATTTTAATTTTTTATTAAAAGGACACCTCACTTTCTATAAAATGACACAAATATCTCCTGACACATTGTATATTTCTTACATGCGCACTCTTGCTTATATTCCCGGCTAAATCATATTATATTGTTGTAACTATGAAATTATAATTCTACATTTACAACTACTAAATTATAACCCGAATCAAAAGCTGATCTTTTAGAGTTTATCTAGTATAAGGGTCGTTATGTTCAAGTATCTTGACTATTTTAGTTATAAGGATTGTTCATCTTGATCATCCAAATTGGACTATATATATATATATATATTTGACTGTGTATCATTTTCTACTTTTGCTAAGAAAATATAAAAATTAAATGGACGTATATAATTTACAAAATCATTAAATAAAATTAAAGTTAAAATGAGAACCTCTGTAATAATTTTAATATGAAAATATCCTTTGATCTAATATTATTATAGCAACTATTGATAGTTATTATAATGTATAGAAATTATTGAGTAACTGTTATAATGACTTTCATATGTTTATGGTGAATTTAGAATTTAAAATTTAGAATTACTATTTAGTAATTGTTGTAAAGTATAAAAATTATTTTATAACTGTTACAATATGTGTACCATGAATTTAAATTTTTTTGAACACTATTATATTTTTTAAAAAAATATCTGATTGATTAAAATTATTTAAATTTTATTAAAATTATTTTAAAATAATTATAAAATCAAAGCTCTAAATTCACTCTATACACACCATAGAAATTATTAGATAACTTATATATATATATATATATATATATATATATATATATATATATATATATATATATATATAAAGTATTTATGGAATAAAAGGACGACTATGTATTTATTTTTTGAAAAGAGAGCAGGATATTTTTTTGGCAAAAGTCGAAAACACCACATTTAATTATGCAGTTCATTTCATTTCATTTCAACAAATGACATTTTATATTTAAGGCAATATCGCGGGCAGGGATCCTCTGGTCCCGGATCCCTGCCTGACTAGCAAAACGGTTACCATGCAGCTGTCACTTTTGTGGCCACTGCTCCTCCTCCTCCTCCTCCTCCTCCTCCTCTTCGTCTTATTCTCCGGCCGAGGGAAAGACAACAAGCTCCTCCTCCCCAACTCGCCTCCGGGTTTCCCTTTGATTGGCAACCTCCATCAGCTCGGCACCCTACCGCACCGCTCCCTTGCCTCGCTCGCCCTCCGCCATGGCCCTGTTATGCTCCTCCACCTCGGCCAACTCCCCGCCGTCTTCGTCTCCTCTGCCTCTGCTGCTTCCGAGGTCTTGAAGACCCACGACCTCGTTTTCGCCAGCCGCCCCAACTCCACCATCGCCGACCGCCTCTTCTACCGCTCCCAGGACGTGGCCTTCGCCAAGTACGGCGACTTCTGGCGGCACGTCCGCCGCGTGTGCGTCCTCCACCTCCTCAGCCTCCGGCGCGTCCGCTCGTTCCGGGCCATCAGGGAAGAGGAGGTCGCCCTCCTCGTCTCCGGCGTCCGCGCCGCCGCCGGAGGGCCGGCTCCCGTCAGCGAGATGATCACCGAGTTCACCAACAACGTGCTGTGCCGGGTCGCCTTCGGCCGGAAGCAGTTCCTGGAATTAGGCGGCGGGAAGAATGTGCGCAAGATGTTTGCGGATTTGACGACGCTGTTGGGGGAGTTTCCGGTCCGAGATTTTGCGCCGTCGCTGGGTTGGATCGACTACCTCAGCGGGTTGGATTCGAGGGTAAACAAGACCGCGCTCGAATTCGACTGCTTCATCGAAAAAGTGCTCCTGGAGCACGAGACTAGAAGACGGAAGAGCAACGGCGACGGCGGAGACGCGACGGTGGCGGATTTCTTGGACATTTTACTATCGTCGGAGGCCGCAGAGGGCACTACGCTGAGCAGAGACACCGTCAAGGGTATAATCTTGGTACCATATATAATCAATCACCTTCTTCAATTCGTCTTCTTCTTTTTCTTGCTGAATTGTAGTGTACTTGTGTTCTTCTCTATTCAGGACGTGTTGACCGGTGGAACTGACACCACGTACACTACGATAGAATGGGCAATGGCGGAACTCATCAAACATCCTCAGAAGATGAGAATCGCACAAGAAGAAATTCGCAGAGTCGTCGGATCCAAAGAAGCCATCGCAGAAGAGACAGTCGAAGCGATGGAATACTTGACGGCAGTGATCAAGGAGGCTCTCCGAATGCACCCTCCTCTCCCCTTGCTGGTTCCCCACGAGGCGATGGACGACGCCGAGATCCACGGCTTCCTCATTCCCAAAGGCACCAGAGTCGTGATCAACGCCTGGGCCATCGGGAGGGATCCCGATTCATGGGAGCAGCCGGAGGAGTTCATCCCTGAAAGGTTCCTGATGAACGATAGCACGGCCGTCGATTTCATGGGACAGCACTTCCAGTTGCTACCATTCGGAGCAGGCCGCAGAAGCTGCCCCGGAATCACCTTCGCCGTCGCCACTGCCAGACTTGCTCTGGCGAACTTGCTGTGCCATTTCGACTGGGAGTTGCCGAACGGGAAGAGAGGGGAGGAGCTGGACATGGACGAAGAGTATGGGGTCGCGGTGCACAAGAAGTCGAGTTTGATTCTTGTAGCGAAGCCTCGAGAGATGCGGCGGCAGCAGCTGTAAGGAGCTGCTGGTGAACTCTAAACATGATTATGCTATAGTTTATGATAAATAAGGGCCTTGTAAACTAATAAATTTACAAGAGCTTTCACATTGGCCAGCCTTATAACAAGTTAACTTGATGTTAAAACCAATGTGAATAAATTATTTTATGTAATAAATATATTTAAAAATACTATTATTATTATTTATTTTAAATAATAATTATTTAAATTGGATAAATAAAATTAAAATTATATTTGTTAATATAATAAAGATCAATGAATAGATAATGAGACCATGTTTATATTAAAATAGATATGAGCGAATGAATATGTTAATATAATATTGATAATATTTTAATATTTTTTAATTTTATAAGCTCGTAAATTGGGTAAGGGTGGTCCTCGAAAATTTCAATAGTAAGCTAGTGTAACGGACTCCCTCTTGTAAAAAAAATTAATTTAATATCATATTTGACCTTAGTAAAAATTGAGAAAAGTATGCTTTCTGATGCGACGATAAGGAGGACTCTATCTGGTACGAGTCAATTACGTCGGTGTAGGTCAAAGTTAAGGTGGTCATTGTGATGCGGTGATAAGGAGGAGCCTACCTGACACTAGTTAATTGCGATGGTGTAGATCAAAGTCAAGACGGTCAACATCTAGGCTTAAGTAAGGCTCAACTGCACCCGAGCGAAAAGCAGTTCATCGACCGATCGGAGGGATCATTGTCCAGTCGACCATCTAAGTAAACCAGTGACTGGTCAACCCTCTCGACAGCAGAGCAAATTGAGTGGCCCATGAGCCCAAGCCGAGCGAGCCACCCGTCCGGCTCAAGGTATGATATTAGCATTGTACACATAATGAACCGATAAAATAATAGAAGAGAAAAGGATAGATAATTAATAAGGGAAAGAGAAAACAAAGGAGAACACTCCATCTATCATTAAATGAGAAGAAGCCAAGATAAAGATGTCTTCTGTCAGTAATTAATATCATCATTAAACAGGGAAAGATGGAAGGTCACTGAGAAAGGTATAAAAGAGTATGCCATGTATGAAAAAAGGCAAGATGAATCTTTGCCCCTAGTACTTTCACTCTCTTTTTCTTCTATTTCTAACTTGAGCGTCGGAGGACCAACGCCAGGAACCCCTTCCTTGGTTTTGATTTTGTTTTGGAGAGAGGAGCGAGGTCTTCATCTAGTCAGCGGAACTGTCACCTCCTCGGCTTTCCGACTTCGCGCCTTCGGATAGGATCATTTTTAGCATCGTCTGTGGGAACATAGCCTGCATCCGAACGAGAAGATGGAAGACGCTGGATGACTCACAACAATGACACTGACGCAAGAGGATCTCGATGCACTAATACAGGCTCAAGTGACGAAGATATTAGAACAACAACAACAAGCGTTGGCCGATCGGCAAGCGCAGGAGCCCGCAGCTTCTGCGACAGGTCGCCAAGCTGAGCGAGTGGATCGAACGGAACAACTTTCCATTTGGGAACCAAACAAGAGGCTGATCGGCACCTATAGGGAAGCACCTCATGTGTCGGTCCCCTTACATCGAGCGTTGTTATGGACTCCAGCTGAAGAGAGGGTCCGAGCGGACAGAGATAGGGAATCTTCCTCGAATGAGGCACCCGCTCAAGATACAAGGAAAAGGAAGGCACCCAAAGAGGATAATTCGCCTGTGCGGGTTAATCAACAGATTTCGGAGGGGATTCTAAATGACCCTCTGCTGAAACATTACACCCCACTGACGATCATGGAATATAATGGAGTGACCGACCCCGATGATCACTTGGCCAAGTTTGATAACGCGGCCACACTTCACCAGTACACAGATAGGGTGAAATGTCGAGTCTTCCTCACCACGTTATCTGGATCGGCGCAACGCTAGTTTAAGCTGTTGTCGAGCAACTTGATCCACATCTTCAAGGACTTTCGAGCGATCTTCCTGCACCACTTCGCTAGCCGTCATCACCACTAGAAGACGAGCGTGAATCTATTCTTGTTGAAGCAGGGGCCCCGAAAGTCATTAAGGGTCTATATTTAGCGCTTCAATCAGACGGAGATAGATATCCCGGCGGTCTCCTTGGATGTATTGGTAAACACCTTCACCCAAGGGCTCACTAAAGGAGAATTCTTCCGTTCACTCATCTGGAGACCGCCGAAAGACTTTGGCCACCTATAGAAAAAGGCCAACAAATATATCAACATGGAAGAAGCTCAGGCAACAAGGAAAAAGGAGATGCATGCCGAGCCTGTAGGATTATCTGAACGGCGGTAGCCGAGCAGCCATCAACCTCCCAAGGGGCCTCAATTAGGAGAAGCCCCGCCACACGAGCCCAGGACATATATCGTACAGCATGTGGCAGTCACTCATCCAAAGGCTGTAAAAGGCAAGGTGTGGATGCCGATGTTCTGCTCCTTCCACCAGTCAACAACGCACAACACCCGGGATTTCTATGATCTGATAGCTAACAGGTCAACCCAGCAAGGATATTGCCATTAATCATGGTCACCTAATCGGTGACAAAGGCGTTGAGCAACCATCCAAAGGGAGGGAGAAAGGACAATGCCCGAATCACGCCACCATCGGCCTCAGCGTAGGAACAATCCAAGTCCAGCTCGAGGCTTCACCGAGAGGAATAAACCGTCAGTATGGGAGGAAGAGAACCAGAGTAATGACGCTCGGGGGGAGATATGCATGATCGCAGGCGGTCCGACCGACGGAGATTCTAACCGAGCAAGGAAGTCGCATGCTCGGCAGCTCGAGATCCACGCTGTTGGTTGTAGTAAGGATAAAGCTAAAGGACCCGAAATCATCTTCGACTCTAAAGACTTAGAGGGAATAGAGGTCCCTCACGACGATGCACTGATCATCTGAGCGGTAATTGTTAATTATACAATCCATCGAGCTTTTGTTGATACAAGGAGCTTGGTGAACATCATATACAAAAAGGCATTCGATCAGTTGCAAATTGATAGGAGCGAGCTGCTATCGATGACGACCCCGCTCTACGATTTCACGGGCAATGAAGTGTTGTTGATCGGCCAGACCAAGCTAGCCATTTCACTTGGCAAAGAGCCCCTGAAGAGGACAAGGACTATAAACTTCATTGTGATAGACACACCGTCAGCATATAACGTTATATTAGGTCGATCGACCCTAAACGAGTTCTGAGCGGTGGTGTCCACCTACTACTAGAAAATTAAGTTTTCGGTGGACAACAAGGTGGGAGAAGTCAAAGGTGACCAATTAGCTGCTCGACGATGCTTGCTGTTTGGTCAAAGTTGAAAGACGTCGAATCTTGCTACACTGGTCTCAAAAAAATTAGCCTACGCTTTGGTGCTTGCTACTCGGAGACTCTGCCCATACTTCCTCACTCATCTGATCATCATCATGACCAACAGTACCCTGGGAAGAGTCTTCCTCAACCCAGAGGCATCTGAGCGATTAATCAAATAAACAACCAAACTAAGTGAGTTTGATATTCAGTATCAGCCCTAAATGACGACCAAAGCTCAGGTCTTGGCCGATTTTGTCACAGAGGTCCAGAACGCCAAGCCAACAGCAACTTGAAGAATATATATTGATGGTTTGTCCACTCAACAAGGCAGCAGGATCGGTATTCTACTCATTCCACCATGGGAAGATCAGATACAACTTTCCGATCGGCTGGATTATCGGGCCACCAACAACGAAGCCAAGTATGAAGCCTTGATAGCCAGCTTACAAGCAGCGCGGTATGTTGGAGCAACAAAAGTCCTCATTCACTTGGACTCTCAGCTAGCCACCCAACAACTATTAAGGACGTTTGAGATTAGCAGCTCCCGACTCAAATTATATGCGGAAGCTTTTGAGAAACTAAAGGCAGATTTTCAAAAGGTAACTATAAAGAAGATCCCCTGATTGGACAATCAAGCATCAGATGAACTGGCTAGTTCATTGTCACCAGTTGTGATCAGCCAGCCGATCGAACAGGTCTCATTGGTGGCGCAAATCGATCGAATGGAGGGAGTGGTCTTTTCTATCGGCTGGAGAACATTGCTGATTGAGTTTCTCCGATCGGGTAGCACGCTGGTCGACCAGGAGGTAGCACGACTATTAAGAAAGAGGGTCGGACGGTTCACATTGGTCGAAGATCAGTTGTACAAGAGAGTCTTCTCTAATCCTCTACTCAAGTGCGTTTGATCAGAGGATTCAGAGTACATCCTGTAGGAAGTGCACTAAGGCTCCTATGGGAATCATCTGGGTGACCGTTCGCTGGCTCGAAAGATTCTCTTGGCTGGATACTTTTGGCCAACTCTCCAAGAGGATGCATCTCGGACAGTAGCCATATCCTACCAAAGATATCACAACATCCCGCATTGACCGACCGAAAAGATGAAGACATCCACGGTGTCTTGCTTGTTCGACTAATGAGGCATGAATATCGTAGGACTGTTTCCCATGGCAATCAATCAGCGGAGGTTTCTGCTCATCGCGGTGGACTACTTCTCAAAGTGGGTGGAGGTCGAGCCACTAGCAAGGATAAGTGAGCAAATGGTCATCAAATTCATCTGGCAAAACATCTTGCGTCGGTTCGACATCCCCCACTAGCTCATCTCGGATAACGGAAGGTAATTTATGGGTCAGAGCTCAGAGAGTGGTATGAAGGCTATGACATCCAGCAGACCTTCACCTCAGTAGCCTACCCCCAGAGCAACGAGCAGGCAGAAGTCACAAATTGAGAGATCCTTAGAGGCTTATGAGCTCATCTCGACCAGGCAGGAGGTAGCTAGGTCGACGAGCTCCCAAGTGTCTTATGGGTACTTCGCACAACTCCAAAAGAAGTGACCAACGTAACACTATTCCAGTTGGTGTATGGAGGGGAAACAGTGGTCCTCGTAGAGGTTGGAGTAGAATCCGAGTGGGTGTAACTTTACGACGAGGAAAATACCAAGCGGAGGTTAATGGAGCTCGACTTGGTGGATGAATCGCGGGATAAAGTTGTCATCCGGCTAATGGCATACCGACATCAGATGAGGTAGAACTACAACCGAAGGGTGATTCCGAGGTCTTTTCATGTCGGAGATCTGATGTGAAAGAAAATCAAGCTAGTCGGTGATGTCATCAAACTCGAGGTGCCATGAGGAGGACCTTACAAGGTTGTACAAAAACTACGCTCAGGGGCCTACTACTTGGAGGACAAAAATGGAAGGCGGCTCGAGCGACCATGAAGCGCGAATCATCTCCAACCCTAGGGGTGTCAAAAATGAACCTGACCCGACGACCCAACTTGAGTCGACCCGAAAAAAATCAGGTTCGGGTTGGGCATTTTCGGGTTCGGGTCGGGTTCGGGTCGGGTTCGGGTTGGAGGGTTGGAGAGTAAAAAAGTTTCAGGTTGGGTCGGGTCGGGTTCGGGTTGACCCGAGTTGACTTAAATATAGGGGTTTGTGGATTTTTTTAGGGTTAAATTAAATTTTATTTTAAAAATTTAGATGTTTTTATGTATATTAATATCATGTTTGTATGATAACGATGGAGTATTGAGATAAAAGTGAAGAATTATATGGAAAATAACCCAAAAAAAGTCATTTTGAATAGGATTTTCGGGTTATATGGGTCAGGTTCGGGTTGATCGGGTTGATTAGGTTCGAGTTCGGGTTGAGGTGGTTTGGGTTGAACTCGGGTTCGGGTCGAGTTCGGGTTGGGTTAAAAAAAAAAATTCAACTCGACCCAATCCGACCCGACCCACCCGAATTGACACCCTATCCAACCCTATAGGGTCGGATGAGAGGTGCGTAAGTAAATATAGATATATTTGTGCATACGCCTTCTGGATGCAAGACAGACATGAATCAAAAACAAGTTTTCTAGACTCTTGAGCTGATTAGCCAAGTGTCTACATTATTAAACGGCCGAGCGGCGACTTTAAACTCGAAACTGATTGATCGACTAAGAAAACAGATAGCCCGTTGTCGATCATAAGAGCACAAGGCCACACTTTGGGGAATAAGCAACTCAGTTTCAATTGAGTCTGCGTGACAACATGTGAACTAAATGCAAGTCGAAAACCGAAAATGCCAAACAGTGAGAAGGGATATAAGGGTTCGCCGGACGAACGAGCATTGATTGATACTTCAAAAAATTACAGAAGCAAAAACTTGCATAAACAGACTCACTCTAAAAAAATTTAAAATATCTTCGAGCAGTGACTCAGTCAGCTTGTCCCGACTGATAACTTTGCTTGTCAGAATGGAGAGGAGGTAGCCGCCTTCCTTCAGTTGAGCGAGCGTCCCATTGATAGCAAGGTCGAACAGACGAAGTGCCCGATCGACGACTTTGTCATTAAAAGCGTCCGACCGGATGTAGGCCTATTTCATGAGATCGAACCTACTCGACTCAGCTCCCTGATAAGTCTCTAAGGCCGCTCGAGAGGCTTTTAACTCTTCCTTCAACTTGGTCAGCTCTTCATCTTTAGCGTCGAGCTGGGTCTTCGCTGCGGTCTGCTTGGCTGATCATCCATCCCGCTCAACCTTCAATGTGGCCTCAACCTCCTTTACGTTTTGGGCCAACACCGGAGACTCCTTATTTTTGATCTCCAAGTCTTCGATGCCCTGGAGCTTCTTGGTGTTGGCCAAATTGAGCTTGGACTTGAAGGAGCTGACCTATTTGTCAAGTCGAGCCAATTGAACAGCCTGCTCGGCACCTTTGCTCTTCTTTGCCTCCAGCTACGCAGAGCTCTTACTCAAATCGACCCTTAATTAAGCCATCTCAGCGCTCATTTGCTCCAGCTGCGCCTAAGAAGCCACTGCCTGGCCGCTCGGGGTGCACAGTTGTTTGACTTCTTGCACCAAAAAAGCAAGCCTTTGACACATAGCCAGACTTTCTACCTAAAACTATGAGAAATTAAAAAAAAATTAGACACAAGCGGCGATAAATAGTAACATATAAAATACTTACCTCAGTGAACATCTGGGTATAACTATCGGCGAGCGCCCTTGGAGGCATGACCGTCACACAGGCCCGGGCATCAACCCATATCTGAGCAAGCGACCCATGAATAATTATCTGGTGCTCTGGGGCTCAAGATTCAACACTGTCAGAGTCACCCTACTCATCCCTAGGCAGATGGATGACCGCTGTTATGTGGCGCTGACCACTCGAAGTGGACAAGGTTGAGGTTGCTTTGCCAGCTGATTGAGATGTTGATGTCGGCTGAATATGAGATTTCTAAGTCTTTAGCGGTGGAGGTGGTATGAAAGTGACTGATGGCGTACAGATGGTTCCTTGGGACAGTCCGGACAAAGACAATGTTCGATCGGATGAAAGCGAAGTATGTTGGACGGCCATCGATTGCTCAGGCACAGGTGTGGAGGTTTCGCCCCACTCGGAAGGAAGACATGGGTTGGTCCTATTTAGAGTCTGTGTAGTGGAGGTGGTGGATTGGGCGGCGATCTCCACACGACGCCTCTTTCGGCTTATCAATGGCTCCCCAAAAGAAGTCGACTCTGAGACCTTGTCGACTGGAATCATCAGAAGCCATTCAGGCAGAGGATTCGTTGAGCCAGTCGCTTCACCGCCAACCGTACAGTTGGCTACTTCTTCACTCCCTTGAGTTGGGGCTCCTGTGATCTCTCTGAGCGGATCCTCATGTGAGTCAACCCCGCTGCAAGCCCCGGCTCCCCAACTCGGCTACAAGCCATGGCTCTCCAACTCGGCCACGACCATAGCATTGATCTTTATATCCACGAGTTTGGACTTGCCGGCCAGACATACGCGCAACATAACTTGAGCTACAATAGAAAGAGAAAAATCAGTTAGATTCAAAAGTTAGACTAAGAAAGAGCATACCTAGGCTGGACAGAAGCCTTGTGCGGATCGGACTTAGGCCGAACACGTAAAGGACACCCTCCAGCAGCATCTTATGTATATGATATTTCTGACCGGTCAAGCTGGAAGCTACATAAAGGTAGTCTGAGTGGTTCTTTTATTTCTTGAGCTCGAGAGGGTTCGACACCTCTAATTGCCACCTAGTCGGAAAGTCTATCCGCTTGGGAAAGCGAACAAAGAAATAACAGTCATTCCAATGCTTGTTGGAGGACGACATCTTGTTAAAGAAGACTAGGCCCACTCGGGCTTGGAAGAGAAAAGTCCTCGGCTCGGACAATTTGGGATAATATAAATAGTGGAAGAGCGAAGGAGTAAGGGGAATGTCGTGCAGGCGGAACAAAATGACGACCCCGCACAGTAGTCGAAAGGAGTTCGACACTAGCCGATGGAGAGAAATACAAAAATGTTTACAAATGACAGAGAAGAAAGGGTGGATCGGGAACCACAGGCCGATGGTAAATTAGTCCCTAAAGAAGCATACAAAGCCCGAAGGTGGCTCGTTCGGGCGGTCAAAAGCCGAAGGAAGACCGATTTGATAATCGGAGGGAATTTCAAAGGCAACTCTCAAACTCTCAGCATTACCTCCATTGAACCTGGATTCGATGGGCATGTACCAGAGCCTAGGGACGGGGATAGGAGATTGAGAGGAGCTTGCCATCAAAAACAAACGTCGACAAGAAACAACGAAGAAGTTCGATTGAAAGGACGCTAAGAACAACGAACACAGCCGGTTGAAGGGTACATACAGTTTACTAGAGAGATCGCTACGACCACCGGAAAAGAAGAAGAACACAGTGTCACCAGAAAGTTTGAAGACGAAGACGCAAAGTGAGGGAGACGAAAATGCAGAGTGAGGAAGACGACGACACATGCAAGGTTTATAAACCTCGTGGCCGATCGACCTCAGTCGTCCAATCCAAAGCCACGGAAACCTAGAAGCAAATCCCATCGTCAATTTTGAAAAGGTGCACACCTCCTTACAAGAGAATATCCGCCTGTCACGTCGAGCGTGCGACGGCAGTGAAGGACACGTGTCCTTCTATCACTGGGTAGCATTTAATGAGCTTAATTAAAAAGGTATGGCTGCGTGCTCGGCCATAATTATCAAGGATTTGCACGATCTTCAAGAAATTTGCATGATGTCAGTCACGATCGAGCTCACCCGAGGACGCGTAGGGAAAAAGAAAAATATTTGCCAAGTGTTGTTGTGCATCATCCCGATCAGTGCAAAGAATGAGGCATAAGGTTGAACCTAGCAATGGCAGAATAAAGCTAAAGTGGCGTTGGCTTGTAGGTCGATCAGTGATTAAAGACCAAGCACATGCCGATTAACATATGGGTCGAACAGACCTTGAAAATCGCCAAAGATACATCTTCTTGTTCAATTAGTCGGACTTGCAGCCTCCTTCAACTATATTTGAAGGGGAGGCTTGTGATGCGACGATAAGGAGGAGCCTACCTGGCACGAGTCAATTGTAACGGTGTAGGTCAAAGTCAAGGCGGTCATTATGATGCGGCGATAATGAGGAACCTACCTGGCACAAGTCAATTGCAATGGTGTAGGTCAAAGTCAAGGTGGTCAACGCCAGAACTTAACTAAGGCTTGGCTGCACTCGAGCGGGAAGTGGTTCATCATCCAATCAGAGGGATTATTGTCTGGTCGTCCATCTGAGTAAACTAGTGACTGGTCAACCCAATCGACAATAGAGCAAACTGAGCAGGCCAGGAGCCCGAGCCGAGTGGGCCACTTGTCCGGCTTGAGGTATGGCATTGGCATTGCACACATAATGAACCAATAAAGTAATAGAAGAGGAAAAGACATAATTAATAAGGGAAAGAAAAAACAAAAGAGAACACTCTATCTATTATTAAATGAGAAGAAGGCAAGACAAAGATGTCTTCCGTCAGTAATTAATACCATCATTAAATAGGGGAAGATGGAGATTCACTGAGAAAGGTATAAAAGAGTATGTCAGGTATGAAGAAAGACAAGATGAATCTCTGTCCCTAGTACTTTCACTCTCTTCTTCTTCTATTTCTAACTTGAGCGTCGGAGGGCTAACGCAGGAACCCCTTCCGGGTTTTGGTTTTGTTTTGCAGAGAGGAGCGAGGTCTGCATCCAATCAGCGGAACTGTCACCTCCCCGACTTTTCAATTACGAGCCTTCGAATAGGATTACTTTCTAAAATTGCCGGCCTAAGGTATTTATAGAAACTTCTCTACTCACATTGTTGTCAATTCAAAGATATGTGATTAAAAAGAACTCTAGATTTCTAATTGATTAATAAGAAAAATTCTCAATAATACGTCTTAGGTGAGTCTCGAACTCTAAATCTCTGATTGATTAATGAAAAAAATTCTCAATAATACGTCGTAGCTGAATCTCGAATTCTAAATCATTGATTGATTAATGAAAAAAATTCACAATAGTATACTGCAGCTGAGTCGTGAACTCTAGATCCTTGATTAATGCGTTTACGAAAATTACTAATAAATCTTGAAATTTTTTCAGTGTGAAATGAAAAAGGGACATTAACATAATTTTATTTGGGCTTCATCAAAATTAGTTGATAAAGAAGGCAAATTCTTAATAAATAGTAAGATGTATCATGTGGATCTATGCTTATAAGATGGTGGATATTATAATACCCATTAATACAGATGCCCTAAGCTAAGATACCATAAGCCAACACATGTGAATGGAATACGTTAGAAAGTTGATTAAAATTGTTCGAGTGAGAAGATTTCATTATTCCTTAAATGTACATAACTACATATCATGCGAGATCATTAAAGAGTCTTCTTATTAAAAAAGAAAAAAGGAAAAAGGAAAAAGCAAATTGCCTTCTTCTTCCTTTTGGCGTCTCTTATCCTGCTTACTGCGACGTGCACATTTCATGCATTTGGCTCTCTCCTTATTCTCACAACGTGTACCGCCTCTCTAGTTGTTCTCACTTCATTGTCACGTCGCCATTACAAGCACCCGTAATCACATGCGTTTTAATTTGCTTGGGAGGAAAACCACTCGTACAAATTGCAAAGTTTATTATAAAAACGTTGCACACATATTTTCCACTAATAAAATGCGGCAATTTCTCAGAAGACATACCTAATATTTGAGATTGTAAAAAAAAAAAAAACGCGTCCAATGTTGTGATTGCTGAGAAGATGCACATGCATGTTTTTCCATTTTATCCGTCTAATAAAACATGTCTGCAATGATATTCCATTTGGATGAAGATTAATATAATAGATATCAGAAAAAATATGTTAAAATTTTTTATAATAAAATTTTATTATAATTTTTAATAATAAAATTCTATTATGATTTTATCGGGTCTAGGATTTATGTACTATTTATAAAGATCATTATAAATCTATTGTATAATGATCGGCAGGCCGATTAGTCGTACTGACTGGACAGTTGGGTCTGGGGATCGGCAGGCCGATCGGTCATACTATTAGTTAGCTCCGAGTGTCGGCCGACCCGAGGGCTAAGTCTTGAGGTCGATCGGCGGTTCACGTGTTCGTACTTGGAGAATTCTTCATCCACACCCCTGGGTCGAGAGCAGTTAGCTCCGAGTGTCGGCCGACCCGAGGGCTAAGTCTTGAGGTCGATCGGCGGTTCACGTGTTCGTACTTGGAGAATTCTTCATCCACACCCCTGGGTCGAGAGCAGTCAATGCTGGTGGCATTCGAATCTCCTCGGAATTCATGCAAATTACCTCATTAAAGCTGAGCACACGCCCACACCTGATAATGACACCCCTTAAATGTCACCCTGTGGGAGCGTGCCACGTGCCGCTGTCGCAGTCGCTGCACGTCAGAGGTGGCAGCTATTGATGTGACGCTTGGTGGTTTAAATTTAACGACCGGATTTGTGCTTCGGTCGTCGAGACCTAGATCCGACGGCTATTGGAGTGTATACTAAAAGCCTAGCTTTTGTAAACATTTAATTTTTGAAATAAAAGAATCACATTGGTCAATATCTGCATTTATTTGTTAAATGTAATTGTTCAATTAATTTATATAGTAGATAACATGAAGTGTGGTGTCACACTCAGAAGATCTTATTGTCAGTTCTCTATAAATTATAAACAGTTGCTCACGACTAAGATGGAAAGGAACAAACCATCAGAATAGTCGTAGTGTAATTAAGTATTAGTTTATCTTGACTAATAAATCACACTGATACACTTTAAGTGTATTGAGTAGAACCATTTAGGTAATTTCTTTTTGTACTGACTTAGTAAAAGAACTAGACCTTAGTTATTATGGAAGTGTGTGATCTTAATCCTAATATAATAACTAGCACATATATTTAATATTTATTTCTTTGACTTATCAAAGGGTGCGGTTTAGCTCGATAAATCAATATGCCCGATAAGTTGGGAAATGATATTACTTATAGTGTGTGTTGTTGATTATAGAAGGAATCTGTGTCCTAGTTATCTAGGTTGAGAATGTCCCCAAGAGGAACTCATAAGGATTGCCATGTTAAACCCTGCAGGTGGACTTAGTCCGACATGACAATGAAGTGAGTGGTACTACTCTTGGAGCTAGATATTAATTAAGTGAGTTGTCAGTAACTTACTTAATTAGTGGACATTCGTAATCTTAAACACAGGGAGACTAACACACTCATGATAAGAAGGAGCCCATAATATAATTTGGGATTAGTGCGGTAGTGTGATAATAACTCTCTAGTGGAATGAGTTATTATCGATGAACTTGAGTTGTGTGTTCGGGGCGAGCACGGGATACTCAAGCTCATCGGAAGGCCAAAACCAATTTCTCCTCTAGGTCCCTGTCGTAGCCTCATTATAGCCTCAAGTCCATCCAAATGAAAGGCTCTTCTTGGTGTCTAAGAAGTGGGTCGGTCCAATGCTTGGTGACCAAGCAAGGGCCGGCCACATCCTCTTTATAGGGGTCGGCCCTATTGTTTGGTGACCAAGCTTGTAGGGGCCGGCCAAGATTAATTCAAATAGGATTGTTGTTTTGAATTTTTAAAATCTTCTCTTTGTAGAAAATTATAAGTTTTAAAAGAGAGATTTTAATTTTAAAAACTTTCCTTATTTGAATTAGGCCACATGTTTTAATAGAGAGTTTTAAAAGTTTTAAAACTTTCCTTTTTTAACCATCCTCATGGTTTTAAAAAAAGGAAGATAAGTTTTAAAATTAAAATTTTCTATCATCATGTTAAAAAAGAAAATTTTATAAGAGAAGTTTTAAATTTTAAAACATGATTTTAATTTTTAGAACTTTCCTTTTTTAACTCCTACTTTAGGAAAGAAAGCTTGTAAAATTTTATAAGAGTTTTTCTTGTAAAATTTTATAAAAATATATTTCCTTTTTCCCCTTGATGAGGTGGCCGGCCACCTTGCTTGGTGTCCAAGCAAGTGGCCGGCCATATTAAATTAATTAAAATCATCACAAAATTAAAATTGGTGATTGATTCAATTAAGAGGAAAGAAAAGGAAAAAATTAAAAGGAAAAAGGAAAAACTCTTGAATGATTTTATTTTTTGTAAAAAGTTTTTCCTTATTTGCCTTGGGCAAGTAATATAAAAGAAGGGGTGAGGGGACTTCATGAGACACAACTCTTATTCTTTGGCTTGGAGACTCTCTTGGTGGCCGGCCCCTCTCTCCCTCTCTTCTCCCTTTACTCTCTTTTCTATTGTGGTGGTGGTGGCTGAATATTACAAGGAGGAGAACCTCTTTTGGGTGGTGTTCATCTTGGAGGATCGTCATCCACACGACGTCCAAGGCGAGGCGAGGAATACGACAGAAGATCTTGAGGTCATTAGCTTACAAAGAGAAGGTATAACTAGTAATTTTCTTCCGCATCATACTAGTTATTTTCTTTGTAAGAATTCTAAATACAAGAGGCAATTAGATCTAGTTTTTTGAATTTATTTTTCGAGTTTGTGTTTTCTTCTTTTTCAAATTTGTGATTCGATTGTTCTTTTTGGTTAACCTAGAGTTATTTAAGGAAATTAAATATTAGCTTTCCTTAAAAGGTTTTGCCTAGGCGGTGGTGGTTGTTCCCATATCCAAGAAGGACATGTGCCTCGCCATGCAGTCCTGGAAGCCAATTTTGGAAATTAATATTTAATGAAATTAATAACTTAGGTAGATTTGAATCAATAGTATTAAGTTCCGTTTGCGATTCAAATTTAAACCATTAAGAACAGATAAGTTAAATTTGGAATCAATGATGTTAAGTTCCGTCTGCGATTCCTAATTTAATTTCTAAAGAATACAATAGGTTATTTAAGGAAAGGTTCGACACTTGTACAAAAATTTTTGTACAGTGGAACCGGTACGTTTTCCTAGGACTAACCAACAATTGGTATCAGAGCTAGGGTTTGCCTCTGTGTGTTTTAGAATTCAAATAGGTTATGCACATGTCATACATAATTTAGCCAGGATAATAGTAAGATGTGTTAACTCTTTGGTTGCAGGCTCCAACTATTATGGCTTATTAATGTTGTGTGTGATTGGACCCTTGGACATGTCAAGGGCATTATTTGTGTGCATGATTGTATGTATCAAATACAGCAGGAGCTGTATTATTTTTAGAATTTTATTTTTTGTTCGATCTAGAATACATGTACATTCCCTCGTGGAATATAGGATCGATATATGTAAAATTCTATTTTTGTCGCGAATCGGATTCTTGCGAGGTGTGGTACTTTTGGAGCACCAAAGGCGCAGCGGAATAAGAAGCAAGATGGATGCGACAACTCGACCTAATGACGGTGGCTAAAGATGGCAGCAGCTAGGGTTGGAGCATACTGAAGACAGTGAAAGGAAAAGGCCATAATAGTTGGAAAATTAATTTTCAAATTTATTGCTTTTATTTACTGTGATGTCTATGTGCATGTAATGTATGCTAGCATAGGTTAAAATCCTCATTTTTAAATAACTAAGTGGGAGAGGGATTTTAATAAATCCCATGGTCTCCATTACTGGTTTGTAAGTGATGCAACAAGCTTGCGTGTTAGCTCTGAGTGACTCCCTCCACAACGGATGGGTTTGTTGTGGATCACTAGATCAAACTTCCTTTTATGGATGGTTATAGAAAATTATTTAGGAGCGTGTGATCTTCTCCAACTGAAGGGACACAATCCTATTTAATGGACTTAGTATCAAGTAATGGTATACACTTAGACGCATTCAATAGTATCCTCCCCAACAGAGTCACTGCTATTGTCTTGTGTGACCAAAGTGAAACCAACTATTAATTTTATTTGTCATAAAGTTAGGATGACAAGATAATAAAATTAATGGGTCACGCCCTCCTCTTACAAATGTTAAATTTGTATACGTCCACACTAACGTGGCATGCAATATTCACAGTGATTTGAGGTGTTGGTTAATTTAAAATAGTATTGTTTGAGGAATCAATATTATTCTAAATTTAGAGTCTTGACTAAAGTTTATTTTTGTGATTCTTAGGGTGACTTTCAACCCACTGGCCATTATTATGAAAGAGAACAAACTTACTGGTCCTAACTATATTGATTGGAAAAGAAACCTAGACATTGTTCTTACTACTGAAAGCTATAAATTTGTACTGACTGAGACTTGCCCTGATACACCTGACGGTGACTCTACCCCAGAGGAGATTGAGTATCATAAGAAATGAGTAAAAGCTGATGAGATGGCGCGGTGTTACATTTTGGCATCAATATCAAATGTATTGCAACATCAGCATCAAGATTTACCAACAGCTTATGATATAATGAACAATCTCAAAGAACTCTTTGGACACCAAAGCCGGACTGCTAGGCAAGAGGCAATGAGAAAGCTAATGACAGCCACCATGTCTGAGGAGACACCCGTAAGGGATCATATCCTCAAAATGATGGCTTATCTGAATGAAATACAAGTCCTTGGAGGAGAAATCGATGGGGAAACCCAGGTCGATATAATTCTCCAAACGCTACCCAGAAGTTTTGAGCGGTTCTGCCTAAACTATAACATGAACAAAAGAGAGTATACGTTGGTGGAACTTCTGACAGAACTACAGGCAGCAGAAGGAATATTTCGTCACAGTTCTCAGATTCACTATGCTGAAAATGGTTCTACTTCTAAGTCAAAAGGCAAGAAGAAGAAGAAACAGGTCTTTTCAGCAAAGAAGGTGAATAAACCTCAGGGTACAGGACAGAAAGCTGGAATGAAGAAGTCGAAGGGCAAGTGCTTCATCTGCAAGCAGTCTGGACATTGGAAAGCAGACTGTCCTCGTAGGAATCAGAACAATAAAGGTATATCTCATACTCTAGTAGTTGAAACATGTTTAGCGGTGTTATCTACCAGCACCTAGTGTGTAGATACGGGAGCCACTGATCATGTCTGCAATTCTTTGCAGGGGTTCCAGAAAACCCGGCGACTATTTGATCGAGAGATAACTGTCTACATGAGCAATGCTATTAAGGTAGCGGCTGTTACAGTGGGAGACGTCTACTTATCATTTGATAGGAATAGAAATTTGATTTTAAGAAATTGTCTTTATGTACCCAGTTTTAGAAAGAATTTAATTTTAGTTTCTAAATTGTATTTGGATGGATATTCTGTTTCCTTTAGTAATAATGTCGTTATAAAGAGAAATAAGATGATTATATGTTCTGGTGCATTGGTTGACAATTTATACACTTTAAATCCAATTTCTCCCACAAAGCAAAATATGGAAATTAATAACACACCTTCTAACTCTAATAAAAGAAAAGAACCTTCGGAAATGAACCAAACGTATCTTTGGCATCTAAGGCTTGGACATATTAACTTAAGTAGGATTTAAAGGCTTGTAGCCGATGGACTCTTGGGTTCATTAGAGTTGGAAAACTTTCCAACATGTGAATCCTGCTTGGAAGATAAAATGACCAAGAGACATTTTAAGGTCAAGGGGTATAGAGCCAAAGATGCGTTAGAACTGGTTCATTCTGATTTATGTGGTCCTATGTCTATCTAGGCAAGAGGCGATTATGAATATTTCGTTTCCTTTATAGACGATTATTCAAGATACGGATACATTTACCTGATGCGCCGCAAGTCTGAATGCTTTGACAAGTTCAAAGAATATAAGGCTGATGTGGAGAAATGTCTTGGTAAAAGTATCAAGACATTACGGTCTGACCGTGGTAACGAATACCTCTTTGGAGAGTTTAGGAGTTACTTATCAGAAGTTGGGATTTAATCCCAATTGTCTGCACCTGGTACACCCCAACAGAATGGTGTGGCAGAACGAAGGAATATAACTCTTATGGAAATGGTTAGATCGATGATGAATTATTCAGAATTACCAAATTCATTTTGGGGATATGCTCTGGAAACAGCAGTGTACATTCTGAATATGGTACCTTCTAAAACAGTTCCTTCTACTCCCATGGAATTATGGAATGGGCGTAAGCCTAGTCTGAATCATATTCGGATATGGGGTAGTCCAGCACATGTGCTGAAGGGAGATACTGACAAGTTGGAATCACGTACAGAAGTTTGTCTGTTTGTGGGATATCCTAAAGGAACGAAAGGTGGTTTATTTTATAATCCTAAAAATCAGAAGATCATTGTTAGCACCAATGCTCGATTTTTAGAAGAAGATTATGTAATGAACCATAAGCCCATGAGTGAAATAGTTCATAGCAAGTCAACTTACTCTTAGGTTTTTATCCATCCATATTTCTTTCTTTCTTCTTGATTTGGTCTTGCCCAGCAACAGCACCAGCTTCTTTTCCCCTTCCCTTTCCTCTCTTAAATCATCTTTTCTTATTCTTGGAACTAGAACCTTCAACTACAAAAGCTTGACCAGAAATCCTTGCTGATTCTATTCTCTCTGCCTCAAGTTCTATATGGTATGAGACATTAGTGAAAGTCTTGATACTTTTACTATATAAGATTATGTTTTATTATTTCCCAAGAATTAGAAAGGGAACGAATTACTGCTTGAACCTGTTGTTCATCAGTCAACTCATGACCAATAATCTTAAGCTCTCGAATCATATTAGTCATTTCCCTTAGATGTTGGGCCATGATAACATTCAAGTGTTTTTTATAGCTGCCAAACTTAATTGTTAGTTGATTAAACATACTCAAACTTACTACATTGTATTTCTCTCTAAGGGCTGCCCAAACAGTATGAGCCGATGGTAATAACTCATACTCAAATACCAAGTCATTCATCATTGAACTAATCAATATTCCCTTAGTAGTAGAGTCCTTTTTCCATGTCTTATGGACATCAAGGTCACATTTGTGTTGTGCTGTAGAACCATCAGCAGGTTCTTTCATGAACTAATTTACAGCCTCTAGAACTTCTTATTCCTCAAAAATGTATTGTATTTTGAGGTGTCAGATTTTATAATTATCCCCTTATAATTTCTCTCCCTTATTGAATTCAGCTACGAAGTTCTTAATTGTCATAATCTATAATAAATAAAAATAGTATTTATTATTTCAGTGTAATTCATATGTATGTAATTAATTATTGACTCAATATTAATTAGAATTAATTTATAAAATTAAATGGTAACTATATTTCCACTCATCATTTGTATGTTCTAATCTAATCAATATTAATCAGTTATATTACACACATCCATCAAATGAACTAATTATTAAATGAGCATATCATATAATGGCCATATTATATAATGAAGTAATCATTCTATTAAGGTTGTTAACACACAACATTCTTTTTTCAAGTTTGCTAACACATAACATAACTTTTCATAGCACTGTTTGTACATAACAATAGTTTCTTTTACATAATTTTATTAATATGAGCTTAATACAGTCCATACACAATAATAACAATTGAACTCTACTTTGCTAGATAAGCTAACCTCATTCCCACTAGGACTAACACTAGTGGTTGTATTTGATAGGACATTACAACTCCTACTAGGAAAGACACTTACATAGTAGTAATCATCACAAGTCTTATCTTTCTAGGTTCAACTCGGGCAATCTCAGGCAAATCGATTTTAAGATTCTCTAATTGATTCATATTAGAATCCTCATCAAGATCCTCCTCAGACTCTTCGAGATCCTCCTCAAATTCTTCTGGATCCTCTTCAAACTCTTCAGGATTCTCTTCTAAGAACTCATGGTAAAATAGTTCCACACACAATTCTACATATGAGATACGACCTTCAAAACGCCCCCATATATGGTGTGCTATCAAAGCCCAGATCCTGTAATTGTCGAGGATGGGAACATCTTTTTGCTTGAACTTCCAAAACAGTTGATCGAGTCATCCAATATGTCCTCTGAATCCTTAAATTGGATCATACTCAATCTCTTGAATATCTTCTTAAAGAATCTGGCCCAATTTTGATTAAATCTCATCTATTAGAATAAATCTGGATCATTGATCAAATCTGGAAAGATTTAGCCCAATTAGATTCAATCCGGTTTGATTGAATTAAACCGATCTAGTTAAATCAATTAACGATTTGAATCATATCAATATCTAAAATGTTAAACTGGTATGATTAAACTAACTAATAATTTAAATTAGATCTAGATCTGATTGGACCAATTTAATCCAATTAAATTAATTAATGATTTAAATTGGACCTCGATCTTAATTAAAGTGATTTCAAACCAATTTGGTAAATTGGTTTGAAATCATACATGTAACTTAACTTTTTTTTTTTTTTAGTTTTTCTTTTGCTGTTTCACGAGAGAATGTTTCTCTCTTTTTTTTTTTTGTTTGATTTATAAAGATGTAGCATGCCTCTTCTCAGTCGGACAAACGCACTGCCGTTGATCGCCGACCTTTCAATGCGATGGCAGGCACTCGCCGACCATAGACTCCAATCGCTAGCCCCCTCGCCGGCGCTTGAGTCAGTCCCGACGATGAAGAAAACGCGTCTCATTTCCTAACACGACTATGCGGTAGAGGCCGCGATATGATCGCCGATCGCCATAGGGATTTCTCCTTGGAGCAGTATGCTCATTGTATGTTGGCAGTACGAAAATTCGTACGACAACGAAAAGACTTAGAAGAAACCAACGAAGTTCTATCTTGCTGTCGAACGAATGATCACGAATAAATACGTATTCCACGAACCAAATTCCTCTCTCTATCTTTAACGTTTACGTCAATGAGGAAACGAAGGGGAAGGGTGTTGGAAACAGAAATTATGGGAGAAGAAAAAAGAATTATAGAAGAAAAAATGTGGAAGAGGAGAAATAACTCTATGTGAAAGAGGAGTAGAAGAAAATAGAAAACTCAACTTGTTCATTCATAAGAAAGAAGTACATATTTATAGGCTTATTGGATAAGCACTATATGAGATAATCATGATATTTTAAAAAATAATAATAAATAAATTCTATCTCCACGAACTCTTATCAATTCATCAAGTTTTATCTCTATCCTATCTCTAGTCAAGACTTGCCACATCACCATTTTATCTCCATAAAATTTTATCAACAAAAAATCAAGTTTAATTTTCAACATCCCCTCTTAAACTTGATTTTGTGACTCCAAGCAAATATCGCATTTTGATGAAGTCTTCAAATTTGAGTGGCTTGGTAAAAATATCAGCAACTTGATCTTGAGACTTTATGTATTCCACTTGCACCTCTTTTCTTGTAATGCATTCTCTGATATAGTGAAAGCACGTATCGATGTGCTTGCTTCTATCATGGAAGACTGGATTTTTTGCTAGTGCTATTGTAGACTTGTTATCAACTCGTATCTTGGTTGCCTCTTCTTGTGGTAAACTTAACTCATTCAATAAATTTCTGAGCCAAACAGCATGACAAACACATGAAGTCGCAGCCACATACTCTGCTTCACAAGTAGAAAGTGTGACAATAGGCTATTTTTTCGACATCCAAGTGAAAGCTGTATCTCCCATAAAGAACACAAATCCTGTAGTGCTCTTTCTATCATCTATATCTTCACCCCAATCACTGTCACTATATCCTTCAAGTTTAAAGTGGTTAGATGTTGAATAAAGTAATCCAAAATCTATCGTACCTTTGATATAGTGCAAAATTCTCTTAGCGATCTTAAGGTGGGTAGTAGTTGGATCTTCCATGTAGCGACTAACAAGTCCAACAGCATAAAGAATATCAGGTCTTGTGCACGTTAAGTATCGTAAACTTCCAACCAAACTCTTAAAAAATGTTGGATCAACTTTTTCTTCTTCATCATGCTTTGATAGCTTGACTCCACATTCTACTGGGGTATTTATAGACTTACTGTTATCCATCCTGAACTTCTTTAATATCTCTCTTGCATAACCTGCTTGTGAGATGAAGCTTCCATCTTCCCTTTGGTTCACTTCAATGCCCAGATAGTATGCCATGAGCCCAATATCAGTCATTTTAAACTCTTTAGTCATCACTTCTTTAAATTCTCTAAACATACTTGGATTGCTTCCTGTGAAGATCAAGTCATCGACATATAGGCATACAATCAAAACATCATTATCCTTACTCTGAATGTATAATGCATGTTCATAAGGACATTTGATGAAGTCTTTCTCTTGCAGGTGCTTGTCTATTCGGCTATTCCATGCCCTTGGTGCTTGCTTTAGCCCGTAGAGAGCCTTCTTCAATTTTAGAACTCTGTCTATTTGTCCTTTAACTTCATAACCTAATGGTTGCTGAATATAGACTTCTTCTTCAAGAACTCCATTTAAAAAAGCAGATTTTACATCCATTTGATGTATTTTCCACTTATTTTGAGCTGCTAAAGCAATGATTAGTCTGACAGTTTCTAATCGAGCAACGGGAGCGAATACCTCATCATAATCAATGCCAGATCTTTGACTGTAGCCTTTTCCCACCAATCTTGCTTTATATCTTTCAACTTCTCCTTTGGCATTCTTCTTTATTTTGTATACCCACTTCATACCAATCGCCTTATGCCTTTTAGGAAGTGTCGTTAACTCCCATGTGTCATTCTTCTCTATCGCCTTGATTTCTTCATCCATTGCATCTTTCCACCTTTTGCTTTTTATAGCTTCTTGGAAATCTAAAGGCTCGCAATCCGCAAAGAGACAAAATAGAGTAAGATTATCTTGATTTTCAGTTACCTCATAAATTTCCCGTAAGCTTCTAAAGCGTGGTACTCTTTCACTTGAAGTTGATGCAGATAAATTCTCTTCAGTACTTGATGTTGGTGTTACTAGTGGAGTAGTAGGCTCCTCTCTTGTTTGCTCTACCCTTGGTTGCTCCACATTTTCTTCTTCAAAGTATGGGAAGAAGTTGTAATCTTTATTTTGAGATTCCCAATTCCATTCTTCTTCTTCATTAAATATGACATCTCGGCTGATGATTGTCTTCCCAGTATTTGGATTGTATAACTTATACCCTTTTGAGTTAGTATCATAGCCAATAAAAATAAATTTCTTACTTTTATCATCCAGTTTGCTTCTTGCTTCATCAGGCATATGAACGTGTGCTATACTCTCAAAAACTCTTAGATGAGAAATTCCAGGTTTCCTTCCGCTCCACGCTTCTTGTGGTGTCTTGCCCCACACACTCCTAGTTGGTGATCGGTTGGATAAGTATACTGCACATGCAACCGCTTCTGCCCAAAGTTCCTTTGGTAGCCTCTTGCTTTTGAGAATGCTCCTTGCCATGTCAAGGATGGTTCGATTCTTTCTTTCTGCCACTCCATTTTGTTGAGGGGATCTTGGAACTGTCAAGGGTCGTCGTATTCCGTTGGTTTCACAAAATTCTTGAAACTCCTTTGAGGTAAATTCTCCTCCTCGATCAGAACGCATAGCTTTGACCTCGAGACCGCTCTCCTTTTCTATGGTAGCTTTAAATTTCTTGAATATGCTGAAGGCCTCCGATTTTTGCTTCAAGAAGTATACCCAAGTTTTCCGAGAAAAATCATCTATGAAAAGAATGAAATAATTACTCTTACCAAGTGAACTTGGCTTTATCGGACCGCAAACATCTGTATGTATAAGTTCAAGAGGTTTTTGAGCTCTTGAACTTGACTCCTTTGGAAAACCTCTTCTAAATTGCTTCCCACTTAGACATGCTTCACATACTTGATCAGGATGTTTGATGTAAGGTAGTCCTCTCACCATCTCCTTCTTTGAAAGCAGTTCTAGTCCTCCGAAATTCAGATGTCCAAATCGAAGATGTCATAGCCAAGTGATGTCTTTGTAACAAGCTTTGAGACAGTTGACGACATCACTTTGAATATTAAGTAAGAACATTCTATTTTTTGACATAGGCACCTTAGCAATTAAGCAACCAATATGATCTTTCAAGATGAGCATACCATCTTTTAGATGAATATCATACCCTTTTGCCAAAAGTTGTCCTAAGCTTAGGATGTTGCTCTTCATATTTGGTACAAAGAAAACATTTGAGATAAATTCATGTTTTCCATTCTTCAAACGGATGAGAATGTTACCTTTGCCTTTTAACTCAATCTTTGATTCATCTCCGAAGGATACATTACCACCAACTGATTCATCAAGCTCTACGAACATGTTTCTTTTCCCACACATATGATTGCTTGCACCAGTGTCGAGATACCAAATTGTATCTTCTTCTCTTTCATTATCTTTATACGCTAGCAGTAGGGTGCCATCTTCTTCTTTCCTTTCTTCCATATAATTTACTCTTTCATATACTTTATTCTTGGGCGATCTTCATTCTTTTGCATAATGTCCAAATTTGTCACAATTGTAGCACTTAACTTGAGATTTATCGTACCTCGAGTTTGTATACCCTCTTCCACGCCCTCTTGTTGAATGCTCTCCTCTTTCATTATTGTTGTTGGAGACCCATCCTTGCTCATTAGAACGGCCTCGTCCATATCCACGACCTCTTCCCCGTTGACTTCTATTATTACTGGAGCTTTCATCTTTCTTTTTGGGTTGAAGAGTCGTCTTTAGGAGTTGTTGAGTAATTTCTTCATTTATCTTCTTCTTTTCTTCATGGGCTTGTAATAAACCCAGGAGTTGCTCAATCGTCATGACTTGTAGATCCTTGGTCTCTTCGATGATGGTTGTAATGCTATCAAATTTTGAATCCAATGATCGAAGAATTTTCTCAATGATAGTTACTTCTTCTAGTTTCTCACCATTTCTCTTTAGTTGATTGGAAATGGTAGAGACTCTAGAAAAATAATCTGATACTAACTCACCTTCTTTCATACGAAGAGCATCGAATTGACTTCTTAATGTCTGAAGTCGTACCTTTTTTACTTTTTCTTCTCCTTGATATGAGACTTGGAGCTTTTCCCATGCTTGCTTGGCTGAAGTAGCACTTGAAATCTTCTCAAAACCATCCTCATCTAAAGCTTGATAAATGAGGAAGAGAGTCTTCTTGTCTCTCTTTCTTAAATCTCTCAGACTGTCTTTTTCAGTTGAAGATAACGTCGAGTCGTCACGAGGCTCAACGTAGCCTTTTTCTATAACTTCCCAAACATCATGAGCTCCAAGAAGCGCCTTCATCTTGATACTCCAATTGTCATAATTACTCGCTTTGAGTACTGGAACTTGGAAGGAAATCATACCTCCATTAGCCATAGCTCTGATACCACTTTGTTGGAAACAAAAATTATGGGAGAAGAAAAAAGAATTATAGAAGAAAAAATGTGGAAGAGGAGAAATAACTCTATGTGGAAGAGGAGTAGAAGAAAATAGAAAACTCAACTTGTTCATTCATGAGAAAGAAGTACATATTTATAGGCTTATTGGATAAGCACTATATGAGATAATCATGATATTTTAAAAAATAATAATAAATAAATTCTATCTCCACGAACTCTTATCAATTCATCAAGTTTTATCTCTATCCTATCTCTAGTCAAGACTTGCCACATCACCATTTTATCTCCATAAAATTTTATCAACAAAAAATCAAGTTTAATTTTCAACAAAGGGATACCCAACTTCGTCTGCTCAACGTCCAACGAGGCCGACCTCCCTGGCCTCGAGAAGGAGGAGGTGAAGGTGAAGGTGAAGGTTGAGGAGGGGCGGGTCCTTCAGATCAACAGGAGATCGAAGGACGACAAGTGGCACCGCATGGAGTGCAGCAGTGGCAAGTTCCTGCACCAGTTCCGCCGGCCGGAGAACGTCAAGGTGGATCCGGTGAAAGCGAGAATGGAGAACGGCGTCCTAACGGTCATGATCTCCAAGGAGGAGGCCAATTGTAACCGGAGTTAAAGTCCATTGGCATCTCTGGCTGAGTTTAATTAGGAATCGAGTCTCTCCGGCTGTGTTTGAATCACTGCCGATGTAATCTCCTTTAATATGGAATCACTTGGCATTTTGCCGTCTTCCTTTGATTTCAGTCTTGCGCCTGTAAATTGCTGTGTTGAACAAGCCAATAAAGCTCTCTTATTTCCTAGAATGTTCCAGTATCTTGAAACTTTGATCTTGAGTTGTGAGCAAGATTTTGGAGTTAAAATAATAAGATGAAAAATATATGTTATAATTGATCATTAGTTCACTAATGTACCTAAATTTCACAAGCTTTCTTTCCCTCTTATCAACATTCCGGCATGTGTGTCTCTGGCAGTTTATTGCTATTTTTTCTATATTTTTTGTCGGAGATAATTTACTAAAATTTAGCATGCTTTTTAATGGAGTAGGTAAAAAACTGATCCAATTGAAAATTTGAAATTATTTTGATTTTTTTAATAGCTTTGAGCCTAAAAAATAATAAAATTAATTTGAGATATCTAATTCAAATTGATAAAATTGACCTGTGTAAATGACACTAAATTTTAAAATAATACTAAAATTTCTAAATCCTAGCATAGAGATGAGTAGAAAACTTGATCAAATTTAATTTAATCTCGTTAGGTATTATTAATAATAATAGTCTACTAACTCAATTTTTTGTTAGTTGGAATGTTATGGTAACAATGTGAAGATCACAGGTTTTCTAAATTTCTTTCTATATTTTATTGGTGTTTTAATGCTATTTTCTTTTTGACTAGAAATACTTATATGCTCAATGCATATCTAACATATTTTAAAAGGATTAGTTGAAAATTTAGTTCGATTTAAAATATAGATTATTTTGATCTTGATACGTTTATTGATAAAAAAATACAATACATTTAACTTTAAAAATCTAATTCAAAGTAACAAATTTAACCTCGCCTTATTTATCTATATAAATACATGAATAAATTGCTCTAAGCCATACTTTAAATACATATTAAATTAGCAAATACTAGTGAGCGAATGTATTTAGAAATCATAACTAAAAGTTTTATGCCATATCACAAATGGCCTATTAGCTCAGTTGGTTAGAGGTCGGAGGTTCGAAATCTGCATGGGCCATTTTTATACGATTCGAAATATATTTGTAAATTTTTATCCTCAACAATATTTTTATTTAAAAAAACAAAAGATGCGATGGCGCGCATCTCTAATGGGCCATTCTTGAGGCCGACCGCTCTTAATGGGCCGTTCTCTCGAATATACCGCTTCCCACGTGCGCCGGCGTCGCCCAGGTCACTTCCGTTATAAAATATAGCCGTTGGCCGGCGTGTCGGCTGGACACTTTCCCTACCCGAACGGCCGAACCCGCTCCCCTCGGCCGTTTCCCCAACTATAGGAGTTGCGTGCGGACAGAGACCACGCGCCAGGGTGTCGATCCGAGCCACCAGCTGTCGCGTTCAACCGCGCCGCACACGTGGCATCTTCTCGTCCTGACGCCCCCTCCCACCCTGTCCCGTCTCCCTGATCACAATAAATACCGTTGCGAGGGCTTCTTTTAATACGCAGCGTCGGCGTCTCCGACTTATCGCAATCCCCGTCGCGGGCAAAGGTCACACGCAGCCGTCCTTTGGTTTCATCGACCCTGTTTGATACCCGCTTCGCGTTTGCGGTCCCGGCGGTATCTGCGAATAATAGATCGCGTAGTCTACAGAGTATGAATTAAAAAAGGAGCATCCTCCTCCGTTTCATTTTTCCTATTAGTATGCTTCCTCCTCCTTCCTCCCTTAGGCGGCCTCCTCTTCTTCCTCATCACTCGAGTCCTTTTCAGCGTCGATTTCGCTTTCTTATCTTGCTTATTGGTCAGCAGCTTTTTCCTCGATCGGCTTTGGCTTCGATTTGGCCGGCGTGTGGAATTGATCGGATTCGGAGTATCTGCGCGTTGAGGCGGCGATTTGGGTTTCTTCTTGCAGTTCATGGCCTTCGATAGAATGTCGGGGGCTAGCTTGCAGGTGGGTCTCCGCAGTGGGGAGCATCGGTTTTACGATGCCTCTAAGGCTAGCAGGAACCGTCATGGCCTCCGCCGACAATACATACAGAGTTCGCAGAAATATACCGGCACCTGCAACTCTGTAGTTTCGCCCTACCCTCCATCTCTTCCGATGGATAAGGATGCAATGGTGATATCTGGCGTCCCGGAGCCAGAGGACCCAGGTCGAGAAGAGGAGGTTTCTAAGAAGACCGGGACAGTGACCGCTTCGTGTGTTAGCGCTTCTGCCGGTCATCTTTGCAACTTGGAACGTTTCTTGAAGTCAACTACTCCAGTTGTTGCCGCTCGGTACCCTTCGAAGGTTTGAAAGTCTCCGCCTTCGCTTATCCTCATTTAGTTTAATTGACGTTTGATTGGTTTTCAGATGAAAATAGGAGGATGTAGGGATTCTGATGGGGAGTCTAGGCCTTATTTTGCTCTTTCGGACCTCTGGGAGTCGTTTTCTGAGTGGAGCGCCTATGGTGCTGGTGTTCCTCTTGTTCTTAACGGCACGACCAGCGTCATCCAGTATTACGTGCCCTTCGTGTCCGGCATCCAGTTATATGGTGCATTGAACAGGCCGTTGACTGACTGCAGGTAAAAGAGCTTAACAGTTACATTTTAGTTGTTATTGTGAAGAATTCGTAAGGAAGCAACCATTTGGCTTTGTTAATTTGTTAGTTCTTGTTAGAAATGTTTGTTGGCTGCTCTACAAAGTTTGCGGTCTTAGTTTGGCATGGACACGGAACCCTGGGCAGCTCTTGTAGGTTGAGGCATATATTATTTCGGTAGTCAGAATGATGACTTGACTAATGTTAGCACCTGTAGGTCTCATGTCTTATATATTTTTCAGCCTCCCATTCATCAAAACGTTACCTGTTTGATGTAAACACATGATAAAATGTTCATTTAAATGTCTAGATTGAATAAAATATGATTGAATGGGTCCATTTGTTGTCTGAATTCCTTGCCAAGAGTATTTATTGATCTATTGGACGAGTAAATGTCTTAAACAACCTACACTACCCTTTGTCGTCACCCCATAGTATCTGAAACAATAATAATTTTACTCTAAATCTTTCGTTCAAATTCTTAAGATCCTCAATTGGGTGGTAGTACTGTAAGAGTACAAATAGAAGCTACTAATACTATTAATACGGAAATTGAATGACATACACTGTGACTTGAACTACATATATAATTTACTAAAATTATTAATTAGAATTGTCAAACTTGTCCAAATGAATGACATCTGTTGTAACTTGAAGAACTAACAGTTTATTTTAGTGTCATAAGTATAGTCCCTTCATCTGGAACTGTTTCTTTCACGTTTGGAATCAATAACTTGTTTGCTACATAACATGTGCTAATAGGTTACTAATAGGGGGCTACTACTAATCTGAAAAAAAAAATAATTAACCCACCATAACTTGGAGTGATGCACCTGTGCTCCAAGACACAGATTTGGTAGCTTATTCATTAAACTCTTAGCTTTTGGGAATTGCTTAGTGATTTCTGTGAATGTGTCATTGGCCATCATCTTGTGCAAAGGGAGAAAGATGTTAGCTGCTTTTTTGCAATGAGTTGTTGGCATATGCTTGCTGAGCCCTACCTCAATTATTTGTCTCCAAACTTGTCATTTCTATTGATTTTGTCTTTTTAGTAGTTCCATTTCTGACATTCAGCTATGAAAAATAATTAAATCATGATTTTTTTTATTTATGTGCAATATAGAAATTCCCACTCGCCTTTCATCCACTGATGTTTAATTAATTTATTTCATGATGCTACTATATCTTGTTTGAATTTTCCTATTGATTGTGGAAGGAATTTTGACATTTATCCAATTTCTCCTATGACTACTTGAATGAACACTGAGAGTCTTCATTTTGACGTTTGACCTTTTAACCTAGGAAGTATTCAATATACATTTTGATGTTTCCTTTTTTTTCAAGAACTGGTAATCTTTAATTTCTTAAGACTGTCATTGTTCTTCCAATGCGTACTGGACTGTTATTTTAGATTTTTTGTGAATTGTCATGCTTCTTTGTGCTGTTAATTTAGCAGAAGACCTGGTGATGAGAGTGATGGTGACAGTAATTGGGATTCAAGTAGTTGTATAAGTAGTGACCGTGAACATGAAAAGGAGTTCAGATACTCAAAAGCATGGGATTCAGAGCATGTTGCTGCAAACTTGTCCACAAGGATGCATAGTCTCTGTCTGAGAGAGAAACATTGGGACCGACTAGAGGGATCTTCAAGTGATGATGGGGATTGTGGGCATTCACAGTCTGACTTGTTGTTTGAATATCTTGAACAGGATCCACCATTTGTTCGTGTACCATTATTTGATAAGGTATGCGGTTTTGTGACCTTATGAATCTAGGTTTTTGGTTCTTTTTTCTCTGATCTTGTCTTTGATGTTCTGCCCAATGTGTTCCTACAGATCTCAGATCTTGCAGGTCATTTTCCTGCTTTGAAATCTCTTAGAAGTTGTGATCTACTTCCATCTAGCTGGATTTCAATTGCATGGTGAAGTTTGCATTTTGAGATTCAGTTATGGTTTGGATTAATGAATATTGATTTTCTCTAATGTGAATTTGTTTAGGTACCCTATATATAGAATACCAACTGGCCCAACATTGAAGGATCTAGATGCTTGTTTTCTGACATTTCATTCTCTTTCTACACCAATGAAAGGTATTGTTTTAGTGTTTTATGTTCCCTTCTCTTCTACGTTCTAATTGTTCATAGATGGTACTATATTTAAGCTGGCCATGGAATATTATTAAAGCTACAATTGTTCTTCGAATTTTTCTTTTTTCAATGCCCTACACTGTTTTTGAAAATCATATCAGTACTAGTTGCCCATCTATTGTTATATATATTTAATCTGGCCGTGAAATACTATAAATGTTACAATTGTTTTTTGCTTTTGCAGTATCCTACATTATCCATGGTACTAGTTGCTCAGTTGTCATTTGTTTGGAGGGAAAACCAAGAAGTGGATGGTTAACAAAGAGGATTAAACTTTTAATATTTTTCATCTTTGCCAAACAGCATCCATCTAAACAATGTTCGCCCATGATTATGAAGTGGGATGGCTCGGTCAGGTTGCACGGCCAGAGCAGCTTGGTCGAGCCGATTGATGTGAATGGGTCAGTTGGACTAGATGAGTTGCAAGTTGAGTAGGTCAAGTGGAATGGATGTATGTGCTAATTGGGCTGATTGAGTTAGGCAACTGATCAAATTGGGTGGGTCAAGTGGGCTTATTAGACCTGGTGGGTTGATCTAGTTGATCAACTAATTGGGCGTTGGGTAGGAATTTTGGATTGACTAGGCATAAGCCTTTCAAGTTGATTGGCTAGGCAGGCAACCTGGTCAATTGAGCCGTTAAGTTGGTTGAGTTGTGTGTGTTGGTTAGGCCAGTGGAACATGTGGGTCATGTGAGCCGGTCAAGCATCTTGTTGAATTGGATGAGTTGGTGGGGCCAGGTAGGTTGGTAAGTTCTGGTGAACTGGGCAGGTTAATTTTTTTGGGTAGGCCATGTGAGTTTGTCGGGTCAATGAACTAAGTTAGACAAGCTAATTAGGCTTAGTGAACCAAGTGGGCTCAGCAAGCCAGCCATGCCAACCACTCGGGTAGCTCAAGCAGGTCAAATAGGTTGGGCAGTCTAGGCAATCTATCCAGTTGGTTCAATTGAGCCTGTTGTTCCAGGTCAGTTGGTTGGTCTGCCAGTTCAAACAGTTGTATTGGTGTGATTGAGTTGGTCTGGCCAAGCAATCTGGTTTTTCTGGACAGTCGAGCAAGCTGGACAATTGGGCGATTTGGAGTTTTGATCGATTTGTGTTGATTAGGAGGTATGGTATGAGAAGTTTAGGTCGGGTTCGTAGTTTCGATGGCTTAGACAGGTTGGACATGGGCCTAGTGTTTGATGAGTCAGATGAGCCAAGCAGTTCGAATGGATCTGTTGAGCATGTGTAATGTACAAGTCATGGATCCCTTCATCACATCAAATCCTTCCTATATCCCCTCTACTAGGAGAACAAGCACTTCACTAGGATTGCCTCTTCAATTGGCTTCTATGTCTATGTTCTCTTGTATATCACATTTTGTGTCACCAAGGGGTGCCCAGCCAAAGTTCGCTAGAGGGTGGTAGATATGCTACAATGGGATAAGGGATCAAGTCCTAACGGACTCATGCCTTTAGGGAAACAAATTCCTCCCTCCCTATAGCCACTTGGCGGTCGGATATAAGCTATATCGCATTTTATATTTCTTCGTTACATGATAATGATATTGTTTAAGGTCTGAGTTTACTAATCCCTCTCCTTGTTCGAATGCAGAACGTCCTACTGCTTCTGTGCCACAGGGGGTGAGTGGTCTTCCTATAGTCAACCTACCTACTTTTGGGCTTGCGTCCTACAAATTTCGAGGATCCATCTGGACTCCTAAAGGTGGAGCAGAGTTCCAACTGGTGAGTTCCCTCCTCCAAGCTGCAGAAAATTGGGTGCGGTATCTAAATGTCGATCACCCAGACTACTGTTTCTTCGCCTCACGAGGTGCCTACCAGAGATAGTGAACTCTTGAGTCTTCTGATTGCGTGCATGGACAATTCTGGTGACTGTTGAAGCATCATTTTTATGCTTTGTATGCACAGATTCCCTGAGAGAGGGCATGGTATTTTTTGAGATGTCCTGATCAGTATACAAGCTTCATGGGATTGTGCTGCACGCTCGGTAGTATTTTTGGATGATCGATGGCTACATTAACACCTGTCCTCAATTCCTGTCTTTTGCCAAGATTATCGAAGTCCTTCTGGGCAGGGCTTTGGCTTTGGCCTTGGTGTTGGATGGCTAATTACCAGAGGTTTCACAGACGCCTATGAAGTTCTACCTGCATAGTCTTTTTAAACTCATGTTAAATTACATTTATAAATTATTTTTGAATCATAATCGAAGTTTTGTCCACGAATTTGAACATATTGTAAAGAAATCATTTCTAGAGATCTTGATGCCTCTTAATTTCTATTTGTGGGGTTGTAGAATGGTCCTCGTAACAATATGGTGATCTGTTTAACAAAGATAAATTGTTTTAATTCATCAAAGTATTTTTAAAATGACATATCAAGACCACTGCAGACAATTTGACAAAGACATTCATCTAAAATACACTAGGGCTCCAGGAACAAATCAATGTAAGCGACGAGAGAAGAAATGCACTAACTGGAATGTTTATCAACTGCGATACTTCAATACAATACAAAGCAAACAAGCACTTAAAAGACAACCTTCGACGAGGAGAGACTTTCTTGCTTTGATAACAATAACTAACAGGTCCCTTAGAATGTTATATATATATATATATATATATAACAAATTACACAGAAAAAGAAAGAGCAGACATGACAGCTTCACGCATTTGCCATTTGCATTTCGGTATTTATTTTTCAGCTAATTCTGCCATTCCAACATCGCCCTCATTTTGGTGCTTTATCCATCCGCCTGTGTTAGCCCTGGAGTATTTCCAGTAGTAAAGAAGCGATGCCATCATGTTAATCAGCACAAATGCAGCTCCTGCTGCAAAGACTCCCTTGCGCAGATTGGCACATGATGTTAAATCTTTCTTGAGAAAATATCCCACATACTTTGTATGGTATGCATTTCGTGCCGATGCTGCAAGAAGACAAACTTCCGCAACAAGAAAACTTATCCTGATATAAAAGGAGGATGAGATGAGACTTCAGTAAGCAGCTTACACTTGTGAGACATGTTGCAGTACGGATAGAGTGCTTAATCAACTAAAATTTTAGTTGGAGTGAGGATGCAGTTGATTAACTAGGTTATTAAACAATATTTCTAAAAGCCAATTCGTAAAATCATCATCATCATGCCATTTGTTTATTCCAACTATTTAAAGTTAACTACATAAACTTTATTAAGTTCTATTTAAAATCAACTAAAGTATATCTTATTACATTAATTAATAATTTCTACCTCTTTTTTTTTACAAAATCTATTGATTGCCCTTGAACATATCTATACTATATATTCTCCCATTTTACCATCTATTAGAGTTATATCTTCGATATTAACAAGGGAAGATATGATGAAATTATTATAATTAGGCATAGATTAACTGACTAAAATGCAGAAGAATCTGAAAAGAAAATAACACAAAATAGTCTTATTTTACAAGCCAAAATGATGGACATATAGAAAAGAAAGTACAAAATATTAGTATAGCAGCAATAAAGATGTTATGATAGATGCATAACGTCATAAGAAAACGTAAAATTAAAAGGTTACTGAGTGAATTTAGGTGTAGCAACATAGATAATAAACCAACATTAAAATGGTTTAAAATGGCGAATAAATTCTATAGTTGGACAAATTGAATCAATTAAAATAGGAAGGTGAGAAGACTAAAGGTCCAAGTATTGCTAGCAATATAGTCTTAACTAAAGTCAAAGGGTGGGAAAAGATCTAAGGGTGTGTTTGGTTCAGGATTTTCGTGGATAACCTTGGTTATCTGCCAATGGTTATCCACGATAATCGTGTTTGGTTCGAAGTTTTTCTAGATTTCGAAGTTTTTCAGCAAACGTCATCAATCTCGACATCCGACCTCAAATCGAAAAACCTTGGGATGCCAAGGGATTAATTCGATCTTGCCTGTGCAAGCACTGGGTGCACAAGACTCATGGGGGTGGGACGGACCCCCGAGTGGGCCCCACCTACCCCCAGTAAAATTATAATTTTTAAAAAAGTAAAATATTGTCCAATTTTATCTGTATATCAATATTAATAATAATATTATCATTATTAAACAAAGAATAATACGATAAAATATTACACTAGGTATATATTAAAGGCTCCAAACAAACAAGGTTTTATTGCATTACCTAAATTGAATCAAACAATATCAGGTTATGTTTCATTCCCCATAACCTTGGTTAACCACATAGCACCCTAAATGTAATCAACCCGGTGCACGAAGCTGGTTAACCACAAAGCACCCTAAATGCAATCAACTCGGTGCACGAAGCTCCCGCTATGCGGGGTCCTGGGGAAGGATTTATTATACGCCTTTTTGCAAGAGGCTGTTTCCAAGATTCAAACTCGTGACCTTTTTTGTCATAAAGCAACAACTTTACCGTTGCGCCAAAGCTCCCCTTCTATTACTTCTTTAATAAATTTAAACTATTTTCAAATGGCATGGATTGACCTAGTTTCAGCATTTTAAATACTGGTATCACACAGACGGACCATTCCACTAAGTGATTGAGCCACAACAAGAGTCCAAAATCAAAATCTTAGGCAAACCAACACATATTCTCTAAGAGACTCTTGCCTCCCACAATCTCCAAATGCACCCAATCGTCTCCTAGGATATGAAACACTCCATCAACAAGAATTTTGAAGCCCTTGTGAAATTTCATGTCACTGTGCTGAATTAATGAAAAACCCATCTCGGAAGCCTAAGTTAGGTTTTATTTGGCCCTATTGGGTTGACTGAACACAATACCAGATTGCTATCCCTGTATTGAGCCAAACCAAGTTGTTGGAACACTGAATCTGATTGAATCACCACCAATCAACATTACCAGAATTATATTGAAACTCTTTTGCAGTTCGGCATATTCCTAACTAATCCAATTCAAAATAAGCCTCCCTTTCTATTTCTACGTTTGCATACCCTACCAATCCTGATATATTCACAGGTCTCCTCTTCCTCCTACCATTCGCAATCACAAAATCACAATAATATGTAGAAACTATCAATATATAAATAAAAGTCCAATTTTGATTCAACCTAGTAATAGACATTGCTACCTCTGGATGCATTTTAGAATTTGCCTTGAATGAAGATTCCACTTATTGCATTTAACAGCAGATATACAAACGTAGATCCTTTTTCCCCTCTTGACTTTTTAGGAAGAAAATTGGTCATAAAATCTGTGCACAATTTGTGTGGTGGTGTTTTTAGGAGTGAACATGAGAGACATCCCCATCACGCCTCCATTTGTTTCTCTTTGTTTTTTCAATTGAAAAAAAAAAATCCACGGTAGCAGCAAGCTGTTGCAAGACAACATGGATAAGATATATGTGAATGTTTCTCCGCAGCGTGTGTTTGTGAGTTCAGTTTGTTCTGTGACTTTATCTTGAAGAAATGTTTACTCAACAATCAGACAAATCACAAAAATCCAGTAGCTTTTCATCTAAGCACACTTCTCGATCTACAAATAGAAAAATAGTATCTCGATGTCTAGATGCGAAAATCCACCCTAAAAAAGGGTATTAATGGAGAAGAAGTAAAATTAATTCTCCAAAGCGAAAAAGGGAGAGCGAGGAGGAAGGCGAAATGGCGAATACGCACCAGGAGACGACAAAAGTAGAGATAACGCAGGTCCTGGATCCACCTGCAGCGAGACCTCCGCCACAGCAAAGACAGCGGGTGGCGGCGCTCACAGCCACCTGGGTCAGCAGAATGAGCACGAACGCTGACAGCCCGTAGGCCGTGGAGGCATCCGAATCATAGACGCAGTACGTCCTCTCGTCGTACTTATCGACCACCACCGTGCCCTAGATCGCCACCGCCAACACCATCAGAAATCAAAAAAGAAAAAGAAAAAAAGTGAAGGCAACGGAAGGGGGCGTACAGTGCTGCGGCGCATCTCGGCGCCGATGGCGAGGACGAAGGCGAGGGCGTAGACGAAAACCAGGGCGACGGCCACCGCTATGGAGAGCACCGCCATTGACGGTCACACCACCGCCGCCACCACCACCACCGTTCGATTGCGTTTGGTAAAGTTGGTAAGCTTGCTCTAGAAGCTGCTTTATGTAATTATGCCTCAAATAGCGGCACAGATCGTGATCCCGTCGGATTATTATCCGTTCCTGCTCCAATTAATCTCGCGGAGGGGGTGGACTGGTGGAGTGTACTGACTACTGAGTACTAACTACCGAGTGGAGTGGGGGTATCAATTCATAAAGACTAAATATTAAATTAGAAGGGCAATGTTTCTAAAAACTTAATTTACATTAATGCGCCGCCGACTTATATTACAAAAAATTATAAAAAAAATACATGTGTGTATGAATATTTGGTATGCTAAGTGACATTTTTATATTACAAAAAATTATAAAAAAAATACATGTGTGTATGAATATTTGGTATGTTAAGTGACATTTTGTATGCGATTGTAAATAAAATCTAATATGGATTATCTGACGTGATCAAAAATTTAATTTTTTTAATCTCTCTTATATACATGTAATAACTTTTCTCTTTAATTTACATGCAACAACTATAAAATTCTCATTTCTCTCTCATCGATTGCATGCAACAATCATTGTGCTACTAATTTTAAAGGTGATGTAACTGCTACAATATTGTAGCAGCTACTATACAATAGCGACTACACGTTGTAAAAGCTTCTGTATAGTAGCTATTATAACGTGTAGCAGTGTTATTGTGTAGTTACTATGTTGTAACAGCTATTGCATCGTTGTAGCAGTTACTGTACCGTTGTAACAGCGACTGCACCGTTGTAGCAGTTACTGTACTGTTATAGCAGCTACTACACCATTGTAGTAGTTTCTATACCGTTGTAGCAATTTTTACACCGTTGTAGCAATTACCATACTAGCTGCTACAAGTTGTAGCAGAAACCATAATAATTTTTTTACATGTAATAATAGGATAGAGAAAATAAAATTTTATTTTAATTTAAAAACAAAGAGAGAAAAGTTGTTGCATGTCGACGAAAGAAATTAAAAAAATTAAATTTTAACCGCATCAGATAACTCACGTCGAATTTCCTTCACGGTCGCACACAAAGTATCGTTTAACATATCAAATCTCTTTATATATATATCTTAGTTTATTGACATAATTTTTTATTAACTACATGATTATAGCTTATTGCGTATACTTTTTCACACCGGTAATGATACAATTGATAAGTCCTCCTACTAATAATTAAAAGATTTTTTTCTCATCGAAAGCGGACCTAAGATGTTCCACATCTAGATATGTCTTTATAAGAGTAATTGCAATGCTAGATTTACAAAACTCAAGAAGTTTTGTAAACCCAACAATATTATAAGATTAGTGGATTTTTAAAACTAAAAAAATTCAACATCTAAATTTAGATGATGGGTTCAATACAATTTTTATTTTAAAAAAATTGTTAATTAGTGATGGCCCCACATATGGTGGCTTATGTCTACTTCATTTTTTTTTATTGAAATTTAGTTAATTATTATATATTACTTATTAAATTAATAATTTATTAAAATTTATTAAATTAATAATTATATTAAAAATTATTAAATAAAACTAATATATATTATTAATAAATTAATTAATATGTATATTATAAATATATATTTATGATAGTATATAAATAAATATTATAAATAAAGATAGTAAATAGAAAATGTAGATAATGATGTGTGAATTAGTGGGATCTAATATAAAGTTATTTTTTAGATTTATGATTGTGGGAAGAGGTTCATAAAAGTTGTGGGTTTTTTACTTTTAATGTGTCAATGATGTGTCATAGTAGGTCCCATGATGAAGTTGAGTTTATAAATTTAGATGTGCAGTTACCTAAAGTACTTTTAGATTTATCTTAATGATCGATGAAAATTTTTTAAATAATTAAGAGATTTAAGATTTTTTTTTTTTCAATAAGAAACAGGTCTAAGAATGTTTGTCATCTTGATAAGCCTCTATAAGTACTTTTCGATTTACCCCATAGCCGATGAAAATTTTTATGAAATTGGATCAATGATTAATCAGTTCGAAAAGTTATATATGTGATGTCAACTAAAAAATAATATAACAACTCTCTTATGTAAATATCTGTTTTACTATAAAAGAATATCTTCATGACTTATCTACATTATATTATAAAACTGACTATACTAAATGATGAGCATTATATGTTTGACTAACAACATATTACCAATTAAGATGTGAAATTTTAATTATTTTATTTTAATTAAAATTAGATATTTTATTTTAATTAAAATTATTATATATAATTTTATTATATCCAAATACTATTTTATTAATTTATCAAAATTATTTAATCATGATTACTTTCAACTAATTATAATAACCGGTTGCTATAGTAGCGGAACCTAAAATCTAAAATTTTAAATTCAAATGTTATTATAGTAGCTATTTAATTACAATGTATAACAATTACTTACCATACAAATTTGACTATTTTATTTTAATCGATAAAAATTATTATACATAAAATTTTATTACATTATAACATCGAATAACAATTTACCGTTATAATAATAAGTACAAAACTATTACAATATTATACTAACTATTCTATAACAACTATACCAACCCATCGTAATTACTATAACATCTATAACTACTATATTAGTTAATCATAATTACTATAACATTATAACGACTATACAGCTAATCATAATTACTATAACAACATTAGAAATAAAAATATTCTAGATAAAATATATAATAAAAAACATCCATTTAATAATTTTTATAATAAAATATCTATTTAATAATTTATTAAATAAAAAATAATATAACAACTCTCTTATGTAAATATCTGTTGTACTAGAAAAGAATATCTTCATGACTTATTTACATTATATTATAAAACTGACTATACTAAATGATTAGCATTATATGTTTGACTAACAACATATTACCAATTAAGATGTGAAATTTTAATTATTTTATTTTAATTAAAATTAGTTATTTTATTTTAATTAAAATTATTATATATATAATTTTATTATATCCAAATACTTTTTTATTAATTTATCAAAATTATTTAATCATGATTACTTTCAACTAATTATAATAACCAGTTGCTATAGTAGCGGAACCTAAAATCTAAAATTTTAAATTCAAATGTTATTATAGTAGCTATTTAATTACAATGTATAACAATTACTTACCATACAAATTTGACTATTTTATTTTAATCGATCAAAATTATTATACATAAAATTTTATTACACTATAACATCGATAGAATAACAATTTACCGTTATAATAATAAGTACAAAACTATTACAATATTATACTAACTATTCTATAACAACTATACCAACCCATCGTAATTACTATAACATCTATAACTACTATATTAGTTAATCATAATTACTATAACATTATAACGACTATACAGCTAATCATAATTACTATAACAACATTAGAAATAAAAATATTCTAGATAAAATATATAATAAAAAACATTCATTTAATAATTTTTATAATAAAATATCTATTTAATAATTTATTAAATAAAAAATAATACAACAACTCTCTTATGTAAATATCTGTTGTACTAGTATCTACATTATATTATAAAACTGACTATACTAAATGATGAGCATTATATGTTTGACTAACAACATATTACCAATTAAGATGTGAAATTTTAATTATTTTATTTTAATTAAAATTAGTTATTTTATTTTAATTAAAATTAGTATATATATAATTTTATTATATCCAAATACTTTTTTTATTAATTTATCAAAATTATTTAATCATGATTACTTTCAACTAATTATAATAACCAGTTGCTATAGTAGCGGAACCTAAAGATTTTAAATTCAAATGTTATTATAGTAGCTATTTAATTACAATGTATAACAATTATTTACCATACAAATTTGACTATTTTATTTTAATCGATCAAAATTATTATACATAAAATTTTATTACATCAATATATTGTTATCAGTCAAAAATAATGAAACTTCATTAAAATTATTTTTATGAAAATTCACTTTTATTGTAGTTGAACTTTAAAATTTTATATCTTAAATTCAAATATGTTATTATTACAATAGCTACTCAATAGCTATTACAATATATAACAATTACTCCCTAATTATTTTTCTCATGGAGATATTTTTATTATAATGTTCCTAATGAATCCATATCCTTAATAAAAAAGAAATGTTTAGAATAAATATAACCATCTTGTTACTAAAATTACTCGTTTACTATTATAATATAGAATTTTTCTTATTCCATTTTATTTAAAATTATTATACATAAAATTCTATTATATTAAAATATTATTTATTAAAATCATTTTCATAATTATTATAATATTTTATTAATGATCACAAATTATAATTAACATTGATAGAATAACAATTTACCGTTATAATAATAATAAGTACAAAACTATTACAATATTATACTAATTATTCTATAACAACTATACCAACCCATTGTAATAACTACTATATTAGTTAATCATAATTACTATAGCATTATAACGACTATATAGCTAATCATAATTACTATAACAACATTAGAAATAAAAATATTTTAGATAAAATATATAATAAAAAACATCCATTTAATAATTTTCATAATAAAATATCTATTTAATAATTTATTAAATATGAAACGCCTTTTAATTTTTGACTTTTTTTTTTAAGGCACGCTCTTAATTTTCTACCAAAATAACATTTAACCCGACAAAAACTTCAATTATTACGTGGCCAGATCCTCTAGGTCAGACTCTTCTAAGAGGTCTTGCATATTTATTGGTGAGATGAATTAGATCCTATCTATTTAACATGTGGGGTACAATTCACTCATCCAATGAACATGTAAGGGTCCAAAATTGATCTAGAGATCCTGAACCGGATCCATGCCCAATTATTACTTGCTGGTAATGATCACAGCAGGGCAGACAAATTGATTACATCACGCAAACTAGAGCAAATTTTACAAGAAAAACTAACCCAACGGCGTGCTTGCTTCTTTCTTTCTTTCTTTCTTTCTTTAGATAAAATTAACCTCAAATGGAAGCTCGCTTATTCGGAGATCACGATCCGGTTTCTTGGGCTCCTCCTTTGAGATCGTGATTGTCACGTATCTTTTCGGAATGATCTAGTGGTTAGCATATAAAATATTATCATCATGAGGTCTGAGATTCGAATCTCGATAAAGTCGAGATAAATACCTCCCTTATGTGCTAGTCATTATTTCAAAGACTAGTAGCCGTCCATAATTTACCTCCTTCGTGTTGGCCCTGGGATGAATTGATAGAGACGCTAAGGGCGAACATATTCGTGTTTTGCCACCGTGACTGTCAACACGCCGTTCTCCATGCTCGCCTTCACCTGGTCCACCTTGGCGTTCTCCGACATGTGGAACCGATGCAAGAACTTGTCGCTGTTGCGCTCCATGTAGTGCCACTTGTTGTTCTTTCTCCTCTTGCTCCTTGGTGCGCTTGCTGCTGATTTGGAGGATCCACCCGTCTTCAACCTCCACTTTCACCTCCTCCTTCTTGAGACCGGGGAGGTCGTGTAAAAATAATTAAACGAGAGAGAAATAATAAAATAAATTTCTTAATTATTGTTTGTTTATGAGATATACAATATATATAGAGACATTACATACTTTATCAATGCACAAAGGAATAAAGGATATTAGTTAATTAATTTGTTCTAATAATTACTAGAACTTAATCTGGATTTGGTTGGTTGAATAATTTTCTTTTATCCCCTGAAAATATAATGAGAGATTTCTAACGTCGAGTTTACAAGCTAATTTATAGAACCATTATCTGGATAATAGCTTAGTAAAAATATTGATAATTTGATCCTCAGCAGTAAGAGACAAATAATTATTAAGTCGTCACACATTCTCGAACAAAATGAAAATCAATTTCTACATATTTTGTACGAGCATGAAAGATTGGATTTGTAGTGAGATATGTTGCTCTAATATTATCACTCCATATTTTGGGTGCAATTTTTGACGTAAGATAAAGTTTAGAAAGAAGTAATTGGAGCCAAATAATTTCAGAAGTTGTATTTACTATAACTTTTTATTTGGTCTCAATGCTTGAACGAGTTACTGTAGGTTGCTTTTTTAAATTCCATGAGATAAGATTTCATCCAAGAAATATTACATATTCACTAGTAGAGTGTATGTCTTCAGGAGAACTTGCCAAATCCGTATCACTATAGGTATGTAATTCTCGAGATGATTGACGATATAAAAGAACAGCAAACTTGCCCAATTGCTTCGCACGCTGTTAATATTAAGTTTTAACAGTGAACTCTGCATGCCGTAGAAAAGTTTATTGACAACGTACATTTTCTACACATCGTCATTTGTATAAATATTATATTATCTGCAACACATATAATTCGGCATGCTGTAAAAACTATTATTAACGACGCGCTTTAACTGCACACCCTTGATGATGCGCTACAAAAAGTCACTTTTGTTGTAGTACATGCAAAATAGTACTTTTAAGATAACGAAGTATTTTTTTCACACCTTCCCAATTTTGTTCAGTGGGAGCATGCACAAATTGACAAGCATGATTTACTGCAAATGTTATATCAAATCGTGTGATGGTGACATATTGTAAAGCTCCAATAATGCTTTGATAAATCTATGGGTGAGACAGAGCAGGAGAGGATGAAGTTGTAGAGTTGTTTATAGCAATTGGTATAGAAATTGGGCGTGCTCTATCCATTTTGGCTCTTTGAAGAAGTCCAATAATGTATTTGTTCTGAGAGAGAAGATAACCTTCCTCATGTGGAATAAGTTCAATACCAAGGAAAAAATGAGCATTACCTAAATCTTAAGTAGGAAATTTTTGATTGAGAAGACTTAATAAAGTTGTAATACCCTTGTAATCATTGCTGGTTATTAGGATGTCATCCACATAAATAAAAAAATATCATAGATCCATTATTATATTTATAGAAAAGAGATGAGTCAGTCTTTGATCCAGAAAATCCTTGAGCTTGTAACTAGTTAGATAATCGATGAAACCATGCACGAAGAGCATGTTGAAGATTATATAAGGATTTCTTGAGTTGACAAACATGAGATGAAAATTGTGAATGAATGAACCCAGGTGATTGCTCCACAAATACAGTTTCCTCAAGATGAGTATGAAAAAACGCATTTGAAATGTCTAATTGTCATACATGCCAATTAGAACTAACGACTATCAATAAAAATAGTCTGACAAATGTAATTTTCATAACTGGGCTAAAAGTGTCATTGAAATCAATACCTGATTATTGACTAACTCCTTTGGCTACAAGCCGACCTTTGTACGGTTCAAGAGAACCATTAGCTCGATGCTTAAAATGGAATATCCTTTTAGAGCCCACAATATTCATGGAGGTAGTGCGTTGAACCAAGTTCCATGTTCCATTATGAAGAAGTGCATTAAATTTGGTAGTCATTGCACTACGCCAATTTAGATGCTTATTTTCTTGTGTAAAATAAGTTGGTTCAATAGACTTTAAAGATACCACTAGAGCTCGTGGAAGGGGATGTCAAGTTATTATTGGTAGGCATCGTGTGTATATGTCACTTAAGGGAAGCATGCAACGAGGAGGATTATTAGTTGAATCATTTATTGATGGTGACGAAAAAGGAGCTTGACATAGTGATTTTGATAACAGACTTGTATTATCTGATGATCCAAAGTTAGAGAGCATATTATCTATAGCTGGTGAGACTTCCAATATTGAATACGGAATAGGTTCCATAATATTATTCCTTTTGATATTATCAGTATGCCCTGCTCTTAATGGAGTAACCACTTGAGGTGATTCTGATGATCTAATAGAGTTTGTGGAAAGTTCCGGAGCATGACCTAGGATGTCCTCATGCATCTCTAGTGTGTCTGATTGGATGAACAATATGTGGTGATTAGATGAGATATTAGGCGGTATCAAAAAGGTACCACTATTTGAAGATAGAGGTGTTGTTATAACTGCAAAAGGAAATAGAGATTCATCACAAATAATATGTCGAGTTATATATGTTAGGGTCGATTTGTAGCTAGAGGGGGGGTGGGGTGAATAGCTCATCGCGTTTCATTTGCTTGCTTCAGTGTTGTTAGTATGCAACGGAAAGGCTCGAAACAAGACTCACAACGCTAACACGTAGATTTACTTGGTATCTACCTCAAGAAGAGGTGACTAATCCAAAGATCCACACACGACACACTCTCCACTAAGAAAAATACTCCTTCTCGGTAACTACCGAAGGCGGAGAAACCTTGTACAACCTCTGAATACAAGAAGAAAGAAAAAAAAGCTTATACAATAACAAATCTGATGTAACAACCACCCTTCTTACTACTACTACTCTCTAAGGATGACCGTTACTTGACTACTAACTCTACTTAACCGGTATGCTACTTAACTACGAGGAATCCCTACCGAAAAATTTCGGCAGAGTCTCCCCTGTACCGGTGACCAAATCAATAATACAAACAAACTATACTCAGCCACAGGCGGCTGGAACATATATTTTCACAACCAAAAGGAATAACATCACCACGCAGTTTAATGAAATCAAAGCATGCAAGTAATAAATAGCGGAAACAAAATAAAAACATACAGTTAACTAACAGCGGAAGACTAAATGACTCATCTAATACATTCTTAATAAATTCTTAAACTAAGTCCCAAGGCTTCCATAGTCCTGGCATCACACATCCCTCGAACACCTCCTTGTCGCCTTCCTTTTTATATCTTTTCCTTTCCTGTATCTGCAGTAAGAGGAAGTGTAGTCTATAAGCAAAATTTGCTTAGTAAGCGCTATCTAACTCACAAAAACTCGATATGCATGTATATAAATAAAAACATGCTAAAACTGAATGCTAACATGCAAAGCTACTCATGCTCATAAATAGCAAATAACAGTAAGCTAACTCATGCTCTCCTAATAGTAAAGAAACATACTGAAAGACTAAACATGTAAGACAAGTCTATACTATCATGCTAGCATAAAGAATTTAACTTACTGAATTCTAAACACTTTCTGATTCTTATTAAACTTACTTAATAACTTATTCTTTTATTTTACTTATTTAAAACTTATTCTTTAATACTTGTAAACTTTTGTAAACACATTGTTTTATTAGTTCAAAAGCTTATACTTATAATACTTCAAAATAATAATCAACTTCTTCTTGGGCCCAGGCATAGTACCATCTTATGCGCGTTCCCTAATAGGTTGGGGTAGCGAGCCACCAATCCTAAAAGAGCAGACCTCGGTCTACCAGGGCCAAGACCTCGGAATTGAACACCTGGATTTGTTTAACGACAACCTCGGAAGTCGGGTACTAGCCTCTTCTTAAAAGTAAAATACTTATAATCTTAATTACTTCTTCTTTAAATGCCTTGGCATTTTAATAGGCACCTTGTGTGCCAAAATCCCTAAAGTCTTCACTTTTGGGATCTACTTAAGGCCTCGGCCTTTTCTTTTCTTTTCTTTATCTCCTTTTTACTCTTATCTTTTGGTACTTTAGTAGGAAACCACAACTAAAGCCGAAATAAATCTGTCCATGCTAAATGAGGTAGTAATGAAACAGCAAGATCTACTAACTGGAATTTAAACTTGCTGAAAACAACATGCTTCATATAAGTTCCTATGCAACATTAAGAGACAAAGGTCCAAAGGAAAAACTACTATAATAAAATGCAGAACTTGGATTGTATACTAACGTTTGCAAGAACTAATCTAGGAACTAGCATATATGGTTGTTCTTCATGTATTGTATCATAACATACCATTCTACAAAATCAAACTACATGCTTTAAAGGAAACTAAACTCTTCCTCGTTCCTTGCCCAACACAGGAATCCGAAATCTGTTCTTCATGCTTACTAAACCAATTTGTCTCTTCTTTCTTTAAGGTTCACGGCAGCAAATAAAAAGCAAGATTCTTCACGGCAAAATTCAAGAAAACAAGAAAATTCAAGCAAAGCTTCGGAAACCAGGAGAGGAATACAAAATATGCTTCGGAGCTATCTTACTGCAGGTGAGGAAGCTACTTACCTTGGTTCTTGGACTCATAACCGAACAAAAAGGGCATCTAGGACCTTGGCCGCTCGCCGGAGATGATACCCTAACTCCCTTTCATTTTCTGCCCGAGCTCCGCCGTCGTACGTAGAAGAGAAGGAGAGAATGGTTTAAGTCACGGGAAAACAGAGCATCAACTTATCCCCTTTTATAATCTAATATTCTGTTAATTATCTTAGATAAATTTGCTACTTTTTCTAAACAAACAAATCCAACATCAACTTATCCCTTTTATAATCCAATGTTCTATTAATTATCTTAAATAAATTTGCTACTTTTTCTAAACAAACAAATACAACATCAACTTATCCCTTTTATAATATTCTGTTAACTATCTTAAATAAATTCGCTACCTTTTCTAAACAAACAAATCCAAGATCAACTTATCCCTTTTATAATCCAATATTCTGTTAACTATCTTAAATAAATTCTCTACCTTTTCTAAACAAAAAAAATCTGTTTGCCCACCTGGTCAGTCGTGTTTTGACCGAGTCAAAGGTCGCGGGTTCTATTCTCGGCTTGGACATTTTTTTATCGAAACTTCCTTCGTTTAATAAAAATACCAAACGACCTCCAAAAATTACATAAAAATACTCTAAAAATTTCTAAAAATCCCTACAATATTTCTATAGCATTTTTAAATATTTTAAAATTACTTTCAGGACTCTAATTGAGGAAATTTGGGGCGTTACATCTGACAAGATTTACAATGGAGAAACCCTAGCTTGATTCTCCTTCTTATGTAGAACGCCTCTTGACTTTGGAAGTGCAGCAACACCTTGCTCCAAAAAGCTTCAAGAACTGGCATAAACCTGTAAGAGATGATCGCAAAAGATGGACAGGAAGAAGTGTTGAATCATTGCGAAGAGGAAGACTTTAAACTCAACACTTCCTTCATAATGGTCACATCTCAATCGATTGATAAATCGATTAGGGATGCTTGAATCGATCAGCTGATCGATTCAGAGCTCTTCTGTGCTCTACTGGAAATTGCCTGAATCGATCAACTGATCGATTCAGGCTTCCTCACATCTGCGCAAGAAAATCAACCCCAATCGATCGACCGATCAATTGGCGGTGCCCAATCAATCGGCTGATCGATTAAGGATTGTTCTGTTTGCGTGATAAACACCCCCAATCGATCGATTGATTGGGCTACTATTTATCATAGTACTCTCCCAATCGATTGGTTGATCGATTGGGGTTCGGTCCAATCGATCGACTGATCGATTAACCGCCCTTGACTTGCTTAACTCAAGCTCAAGGGTCCCCAAATCCAACATCTAATCAACCGTGACCTGTTAGAACTTCTCATGCCTAGCATCTAGTCAGCCTTGACCTGCTGGGACTTCTTCACCAAGTGTCCGGTCAATCCTTTGACCCACTTGGACTTTTCTCCTCGCGCCAAGTGTCTGGCCATCCTTGACCCACTTGGACTTACCGTCTCGTGCCAAGTGTCCGGTCCTCCATGACCTACTTGGACTTTCTTCCACCAGATGTCCGGTCACCTTTGACCTATCTGGATTTCCATGTGCCAAGTATCCAGTCACTCCTTTGACCTACTTGGACTTCCCAACACCATGTGTCCGGTCAACCTTGACCCACCTGGATTTCCACGTGCCTAGTTTCACTCATCAGGTCTTTCCTTCTACCTGACTTCACTCACTAGGGCTTTCCATCTGCCTGACTTCACTCACCAGGACTTTCACCTGGCTTCACTCACCAGGAATTTTCATCTGCCTAACTTCACTCACTAGGGATTTCACCTGACTTCACTCACCAGGATTTTTCCACTGCCTCACCAGGACTTTTACTCTGTCTGGCTTCACTTACCAGGGCTTTCACCTAGCTTCACTCACTAGGATTTTCACTTGCCTAACCTCCAGTTAGGATTTTCACCTGGCTTCACTCACCAAGATTTCCAACTGCCTAACCTCCAGTTAGGACTTTCTTAGTCAAGTATCCGGTCAATCCTTTGACATACTTGACTCTTCTTCACATCTAACTGGTCAACCCTTAACCAGAGGGGAATTGTACTAACATTCTCTCCCATCGGACGATTGCTCCTACAATCTCCATATATTGTCAAACATCGAAACTCAAATATCAAAACTCAAACTTGAGCCAACTCAAGCTTAGTCAATCGGGTCAACCTGACCTAGGGGATATTGCACTAACAGTCTCCCTCTTTTTGATATTTGGCAATACCTTTAAGTTAGGCTAATCTCATTTCCTAAACTTTTTCTTCATGTCAATGCATGAATGAGAGTTTCTTTCATTCTCTTTCTTTCCTAGAGGGCAAACTCCCCCTTTGGATAATGAACGCATAACTTAGACCCTACATTCTCCTCCAAACTTTCCTAGAAGGGCAATGAATGCCTAACTTAAACCCTACATTCTTCCCCTATTGGCACATATCAAAAACTCTCCCCCTCGAAGAGTTACTCAACGTTGTTCATAACCTCACATGTTATTCATAACACCACAATAAAGATCTCATACCCTTCATTGTCTTCAATGCTCACCCTTGAGCATTAAGCCACTCCATAATGCTCATCCTAGAACATTCACAACTCAACAATGAAGATATCCACTCTCCATTATTTTTCAATGCTCAACTTTGAGCATTTACTCTAACGAAGGTTAACCACCTTCATGGTGTTTGAAAAATTAATTTTCATGTCCTTAAAGTGTAACTCCCCCTAAAGACATGCTCCATATTTCTGTCATTGCACCAACAATAACTTGGAATCCCTAAATCTTTAGGAGATCCAAAACTTGAAGCTTTGAGGTTCAAGTATCAATATTTGAATGCAAACCTCAACCTAAACTTCAATCTAGTGGTTCTTTAACCATGTCTCCTTGTTTTCATCATGAAAACTACCTTTAAATGTATATAAATATATTCCAAGGGGTTAGAAGTGGTTAAAGAGGCTAAAAATGGCTTAAAGTGTCGAAATCAAACTTTTCCAGCCAAAATCAACCTTTTCAATCGATTGGGTTGGGACTCAATCGATTGCCACTCATTCAATCGATCCACTGATCGATTCAGCGAGGTTCTGTTCGTAGAAAATGCCTCTGAATCGATTGTCCGATCGATCCAGACATGAATGAATTGATTGACTGATCGATTCAGTGAGCTTCTGCTCACGAAAAACACATCCCAATCGATCGACTTATCGATTGGGGCCCTCCAATCGATCGGTTACCGATTGGGGCTCTGATTTTCTGAAATTCAATTTCAGTGAAATTCAGAAATGGCCTAAAAATTTTATAAAATTCTAAAATCATGAAAATTATTGTAGACATTATTTAGGGTATATACTATCATGGAAAAATAGTTTTCTAAGAAAACACTTCCTATTTTCAAATATTGACACAAACTTGAAAACTCTTGAAAACTTCAATGTTTTTTTCTAGTTTATGTCTAACTTTTCAATCATGATTACTATCAAAAGATAGCCTTCACCAAGGTTTTCTAAAGTATATTTAAAACTAATTTCCAACCATATTCTTTGGGCTCAATGGACATGACTTGTACATTAGCTTTCCCAATGATTGGAGTACACATAAATATGTGTTTTGATGAAATCAAAACTCAAATAGATGTACTAAATCAACATCTTGAGTCTTATTCATCATCCTAGCATCTCACTTGTATCTAATATGCACTAAAACACATACAAGTCACCTTATAGTTTTTGTGAGATGTAGATTTTGGTTTTGCCCTAAACTAGGGATCATGCATATCTATTTAGACATTTTAGGAATCATGAACATCCACCTAGGATGTCACTTGTTAGTAAATGTCATTGTCTTTAATTACAAGGGAATTAAAACGATGCATGATGAGTTATGACATACATCAAAAAGAAATCATTTTCAAAAGAAAATATACTATTGCTACATGATGTATATATGGCATGACATAGTATTTTTGTTTATTTTTCATAATACGCATGAATGCAACATATGATGTCATGGCATATGATTGACAAACAATCTTGGCAATTAGCACAAATAAAATATACATAGATAATCTATCTAAGTATCTTAAATCCTTAGCTAAACTAAAATTGATCCTAGATTGTCCTTATTTTCTTCTTCAAGGAAATGTCAAAACCCAACTTGGCATTTCTTTTAATCTTGATTAGTTGTGCCAATTTAAATCAAGTGTAATTCCTAAAATTTTAGCACATTTACTCCTCCAAAGAGTAACCAAATAATCTTTTTCATTTTTAAAGGTTAACAAAAATCTTGAAAATGCCTCCAAGTGTCAACTTTATCAAGGTTGGGTTAACTACCCATACCCATTTAGAGTTGACACTCTCTAAACCCATCTGGGATGTAGAGAATAAGCTCCTAGGAATCCAAAATCTATTGGTGCTTCTTGGATGTTCTAAATATTCACTAGGGATGACTTCCCTAGATACCTTCCTAGTGACCTTCTTAGGCTTCTTAGAAGCCTTAGTCACACTTGACTCACTTAGGTTAAATCTAGAGCTAGCTTCCCTTGTGACATTCTTGGTGACTCTCTTAGACTTCATAGAAGTCTTAGTCACATTGGTCTTGGTAAAAATACTTTTAGGGATAACTTTCCTTGTATCTTTGACTTGACCCCTAAACCTAGGGTTGATTCCATAACTAAATAGAACCCTATGATATGAAATCACATTCTTCTTGGCCTTAGGTTTGTATCCCAAACTTCTATGGTCATTTGATGGCTTTTGTGTTCCTAAACCTAGGTTATACTCATTTTGCCCTTTTAGAATATTTTTCATTCTTTTTAGGGTCTTTTTCAATTTGTCAAGCCTTGACCTCAAGACTTGATTTTCCATCTTTAAATTCTTAGTTTTGGATTTCTCATTTTTCCCTTGAGCATTTCTATTTCTAGGCATATATCTAAAATCCTTAGGGTGCCTTTAGTTCAAGTTATCATGTATAACCTTGGTTATGTGATTACCAAGTAATCACATAACCAAGGTTATGGGGAATAAAATATAACCAAATGTTGTTTGATTCAACCTAGATAATACAACAAAAACTTATTTATTTGAAGGTTTTAATGAATAACCTAATTTAATATTTTACTATATTACCCTTAGTTACAAAACCAACCATATATTATTATTATTATTTAAACTCTACATTTATTTTTATTTTTTATTTTTCACATTTTTCTTTATTTTTATATATTTTTTATTTCTTTTCATTTTTTATTTTTTAAATTTTAGAAGTTTTTTTATTTTTTTACATTTTTTTATTTTTTACATTTTTTATTTTTTTTCTATCTTTATTATTTTTAATGTTTTTAAATTTTTCCCCTATTTTTTATATTTTTTTAAAAAAATTATGCTTTTTATTATTTTTTACATTTTAAATTTTTTTTAGGTTTTTTCTATTTTTTATGTTTTTTTATTTTCCCCCTATTTTTTAGTTTTTTTATGTTTTTCCTATTTTTTATTTTTTAAAAAAAATTAATGTTTTTTTACATTTTTTTAAAGTTTTTTATTTTATTTTTTAATATTTTTTCTTTATAATTTTCTTTTTTATCACACTTTTTCTCTTATTCGAGAGTATTTTAGGTAAAAAAAATTCGTTAACCCCGGAATCAAGAAAAACTTCAGTTTCTCAATTCTAGGTTGCATGCCCCTTTTGTTGACGTGTTGGACATGGAACATTACTCGAAAATCATCAATTACCTAAACCAAACATGGTTTTCGTTGATAACCTTGAATGAATAACCAAGATTATCAACGATAACCCCCAACCAAACGTACCCTTAGAGTTATTGCCTAATTTGTTGTCTATCTTTCTAGCCTTAGATTGAGTGATTTTAGTATGATAAGCTACATAATTTTCCTTAACTCTATCATGCTTCCTATTTTCATGATAAATAACATTAAAATGATATAAGCTAGACCTAACATGTTTTTTATCATTACTTAAAGGAATAGACTCAATAAATGATACATTGGATTTGCTTTTAAGAGCTCCCCCTTGATTTGAGCTTTCTTCTTTAACTTTGGTCGATTTCTTTCCCTTTGAACACTGGCTCCGATAATGTTCTTTTTGATGGCACAAGAAATACTCTTGTAGCGCCCTTGTTCCCTACACTCAAAGCAAATAATGTGTTTATTATTCAAACTTGAAATTGTTATACATTTGCTTGTAAGGGTGGCATATGATCCTCCGTTTGATTTTTCTTGATTTGTGGAGGTGGCACCATCTTCTTCTTCTTTACTTGACCCAGAGGTGGATGCCTCTTCTTGCTCCGATGTCAAGGAATGATGCTCCCCCTCAATCCTAGAGGTGGAGGGCTCTTCATCTTCATCCTCTTGCCTATTGAACAAAGAGTATGCTCCCTCTTTGTCCTTTTCATTGTGCCTCGTTGAAGATGAAGCTTCATGGACTTATTCTTCGGAAGTTGAGCATCTCTCAACTTCGGAGTCCTCTTCCTCTTGTTCTTGATCCAATGAGTCACCCTCTTTGGATTTCTCTTGATTTGGTATAGTGGAGGGGATTTCATGAATTTTAGTCAATTTTCTCCATAGCTCCTTATCATCCTTATATTCTCCAATTTGAGTCAAAATATTGCTTGGCAATAAATTGACCAATAGCTTGATCCATTTGTCATTTGCTTCGCTCCTTTGAATTTTCTCTTGACTTCATTTACTTTTCTTGAGAATTTTGCCTTTTGAATTCTTTGGAGCTTCCAAGCCTTCCATTAAAGCAAACCATTGCTCTATCTCCATCATGAAGAAATTTTCTATTCTTGATTTCCAAGAATCGAAGCTTGTCATTATGAAAGGTGGAGGCACCCTTGTGTCGAATCCGAGTCCATCTTAGAATTCCATTTGAAGTTGATCTCTTTTGAAGTCTTTGACTTTGATGAACTTGCTTCAACTTCTTCTCCTTCTAGCTTGTTGCCCTTTCCGGCAGTGATTCCGGTGAAGAATGACCTCACTCTAATACCACTTGTTAGGGTCAATTTGTATCTAAAGGGAATAGCTCGTCATGCTTCGTTTGCTTGCTTCGGTGTTGTTAATATGCAGCGGAAAGACTCGAAACAAGACACAACACTAACACGTAGATTTACTTGGTATTCACCTCAAGAAGAGGTGACTAATCTAAGGATCTACACATGACACACTCTCCACTAATAAAAATACTCCTTCTTGGTAACTACCGAAGGCGAAGAAGCCTTGTACAACCTCTCAATACAAGAAGAAAGAAAAGCAAGCTTATAAAATAACCAATATTTCAAGATTTACAATGGAAAACCCTAACTTGCTTCTCCTTCTTGTGTAGAACGCCTCTTGACCTTGGAAGTGCAGCAACACCTTGCTCCAAGAAGCTTCAAGAACTGACGTAAATCTGTGAGGGATGATCGCAAAAGATGGAGAGGAAGAAGTGTCGAATCGCTGCGAAGAGGAAGACTTTAAACTCGACGTTTTCTTTACAACAGTCACATCTCAATCAATTGATCAATTGATTGGGGAGGCTTGAATTGATCAGCTGATCGATTCAGAGTGCCTCTGTACTCCGCTGGAAACTGTGCGAATCGATCGACCGATCGATTAAGGTTTCCTCACGTCTGTATGAGAAAACCAACCCCAATCGATCGACCGATCGATTGGCGGTGCCCAATCGATCGACTGATCGATTGGGGACTATTTTGTTTGCACGATAAACACCCCCAATCGATCGATCAATTAATTGGGTTGCTATTTATCGTAACACTCTCCCAATCGATCGGCTGATCGATTGGGCTTCGGTCCAATCCATTGGCTGATCTATTGACCACCCTTGACTTGCTTAACTCAAGCTCAAGGGTTCCCAAATCCAACATCTGGCTAACCGTGACCTGTTGGAACTCCTCATGCCTAGCATTGGGTCAGTCTTAACCTATTGGAACTTCTTTACCAAGTGTCTGGTCAATCATTTGACCCACTTGGACTTTTCTCCTTGTGCCAAGTGTCCGGTCATCCTTGACCCACTTGGACTTACCGTCTCATGCCAAGTGTCCGGTCCTCCATGACCTACTTGGACTTTCTTCCACTAGATGTCCGGTCACCTTTGACCCATCTGGATTTCCATGTGCCAAGTATTCAATCACTCTTTTGACCTACTTGGACTTCCCAACACCATGTGTCTAGTCAACCTTGACCCACCTGGATTTCCATGTTGGTTGCTACTCGGAAAACCTATAGGTTTCACTGTACAAAAATTTTGTACAAAGGTCTGAACCTTTTCCTAGCTACCATGTGTTCTTTTAAATTAAATTTTGGATCGCCTGCGGAACTTAACACGTTTGATCCAAAACTTAATCTATTTGTTCTTTTAGGTTTTGATTTGGATCTCCTGCGGAACTTAACACGTTCGACCCAAGTCTCCTTAAGTTATTAATTCCATTAAATATTAATTTCCATAAAAGGTTCCCAGTACTGACGTGGCGAGGCACATGGCCTTCTTGGATATGGGAGCAACCACCACCGACTAGACAAAACCTTTAATAGAAAGCTAATATTTAATTTCCTAAAATAACTTTAGGTTAACCAAAGAGAACAATCAAATCACAAGGAAAAGAAAGAAAACAAAAGAACACAACATCGAAAAACATATTCGAAATACTAGAACGTAAGCCTCTTGTATTTGGTATTATTTCCATAAATAACTAGCATGATGCGGAAATAAAAATTACTAGTTATACCTTGTAGAAAAACCTCTTGATCTTCTACCGTATTCCTCTTCTAACCTTGGACGTTGTGTGGGCAACGATCTACCAAGATGAGAAACCACCAACCACCTTCTTCTCCTCCAAGCAAGGTTCGGCCACAAAGGAAGAACTTCACTAAAGAAGAAAACCAAAATACTAACCAAGCCCCAAGAGATGCTAGCTTTCCCTCCTTCTTCTTCTTCTTCTTCTTCTCCGAGTAGTATCCGGCCACCACAAGAGCTCTAATGGAAGAGTAGGGTTCGGCCACCACAAGAGGAAGAGAAGGAGAGGTTGGCCGGCCACACCAAGGAACAAAAGAGGGAGAGAAATAATAGATGTGATGTCTCATGAAGGCACCCCTACCCCTTCTTTTATATTCCTTGGCCTAGGCAAATTAGGAAATTTAATTACCATAAAATTTCCTCAATTTCCTTGACATGATTTTATTGAGAAAAATAAAATAAAATTTCCCAAATTAAAACCAATGGCCGGCCACATCATTGGAGAACAAATTGGACAAGTTTTAATCAACAATTAAAACTTCCTAATTTGTTTCCGGAAATTTTAAAAAATATAATTTCTCTTTAAAATCTCTTCATGGTTGATAAAAGGAAATTTCTATAATTTTAATTTTATCAACATGTGAATAATTTTTAAAGAAAAAAATAAAACATCTCTCCAATCTACAAATAAGGAAAGAGATCTAATCTCTTTCTTTAATCTTTTATAGATCTTTTACAAGAGAGATATTTTAATTCTCTTTAAATTATATCTTCCATATAATAATAAAAATTAAAATTAAAATCCCTTTTAATTTAATTTGGCCGGCCCCCACTAGCTTGGGTTCAAGCTAGGGCCGGCCACCCAATATTATACCTAGGCCGGCCCTAGCTTGTTCCCAAGCTAGCTTGGCCGGCCCCTATTGGGTAGGTTTAGAAGGTGGGTATAGGTGGGTATAGAACTCTATAAATAAGAGGCTACGATAGGGACCGAGAGGAGGAATTGGTTTTGGTCTCCCGATAAAATTAAGCATCCCGTGTTCGCCCCGAACACATAACTTAATTTTATCAATGATAATTCATTCCACTAGAGAACTATTATTGAACTACCGCACCAATCCCAAATTACAATTTTGGGCTCCTTCTTATTATGAGTGTGTTAGTCTCCCTGTGTTTAAGATATCGAATGTCCACTAATTAAGTGAGTTACTGACAACTCATTTAATTAATATCTAAGTCCAAGAGTAGTACCACTCAACCTTTTTATCATGTCGGACTAAGTCCACCTGCAGGGTTTAACATGACAATCTTTATGAGCTCCTCTTGAGGACATTATCAACCTAGTATCTCTAGGACACAGTTTCCTTCTATAATCAACAACACATACTATAAGTGATACCATTTCCCAACTTATCGGGTTTATTGATTCATCGAACTAAATCTCACCCATTGATAAATTAAAGAAATAAATATCAAATATATGTGCTTGTTATTATATTAGGATTAAGAGCACACACTTCCATAATAACCGAGGTCTTTGTTTCTTTATAAAGTCAGTATAAAAGAAACGACCTCAAATGGTCCTACTCAATACACTCTGAGTGTACTAGTGTAATTATACAGTCAAGATAAACTGATACCTAATTACACTACGACCTTCTAATGGTTTGTTCCTTTCCATTTTGGTCGTGAGCTACTGTTTATAATTTATAAGGTACTGATAATATCATCTTCTGTATGTGACACCACATACTATATTATCTACAATATAAATTAATTGAACAACTACAACTAAATGTAGAAAATTTGACCAAATGTGATTCTTTATTCATAATGAATGTTTACAAAGCTTAGGCTTTCAGTATACACTCCAACATTCCACGTGCCTGGTTTCACTCACCAGGTCTTTCCTTCTACCTAGCTTCACTCACTAGGACTTTCCATATGTCTGACTTCACTCACCAGGACTTTCACCTGGCTTTACTCCCCGGGAATTTCCATCTCCCTAACTTCACTCACTAAGGCTTTCACTGACCAGAATTTTTTCACTGCCTGGCTTCACTCACCAGGCTTTCACCTGGCTTTACTCCCCAGGAATTTTCATCTCCCTAACTTCACTCACTAAGGCTTTCACCTGGCTTCACTGACCAGAATTTTTTCACTGTCTGGCTTCACTCACCAGGACTTTTACTCTGCCTGGCTTCACTCACCAGGGCTTTCACCTAGCTTCACTCACTAGGATTTTCACCTGGCTTCACTCACCAAGATTTTCACCTACCTAACCTCCAGATAGGATTTTCACCTAGCTTCACTCACCAGGATTTCCAACTACCTAACCTCCAGTTAGGACTTTCCTAGTCAAGTATCCGATCAATCCTTTGACATACTTGACTCTTCTTCACATCTAACTGGTCAACCCTTAACCAGAGGAGAATTGTACTAACATTCTCCCCCATCGGACCATTGCTCCTACAATCTTTATATATTGTCAAACATCGAAGCCCAAACATCAAGACTTAAACTTGAGACAACTCAAGCTTAGTCAACCTGGTCAACCTGACAAAGGGGATATTACACCAACAATATATATGCGCCCTGTCAGTATATGTAGATAATGGTATCTGATACGGCTGGCAATGGAGGGGCCCAAAAGGAAAGGGTGAGAAGGGTCAAGGCCATATGGCGGTCAAAAGTCAAGATGATGTGGCAGTCAATAGTCAAGGTGACTTGGCAGTCAATAGTCAAGCTGACTAGGCAGTCAAAGTCAAGCATATGGGGTAGTCAGAGGTCAGGCAGACTTGTCAATCAAGGGGGCAAAGTAGTTGAAAGACAAAGGGAGACGACAGGCGGAACACAAGGTTCAGGTCGGGATCGGCAGAGCTGTGTTGAGACAACTCGATCTACAGGTCTGCGATTCGAAGGCCCGGAAGTACAAGTCACAAATCACAGGTCGGGATCGGAAGAGCTGTGTAGAGACAACTCGATCTACAGGCCTGCGATTCGAAGGCCCGGAAGTACAAGTCACAAATCACAGGTCGGGATCGGCAAAGCTGTGTAGAGACAGCTCGATCTACAGGCCTACGGTCGAGGGCCAGGAAATACAAAGTGCGAGGTACAGATCGGGATCGGCAGAGCTGTTTGAAGGCAGCTCGATCTACAGGCCTACGGTCGAAGGCCAGGAAATACAAAGTGCGAGGTACAGATCGAGATCGACAGAGCTGTTTGAAGGCAGCTCGATCTATAGGCCTACGGTCGAGGGCCAGGAAATACAAAGTGCAGGGTATGGGTCGGGATCGGCAGAGCTGTTTAAAGGCAGCCTGATCTACAGGCCTACAGTCGAGGGCCAGGGTATACAAGATACAGGGTACAGACCGAGATCGACAGAGCTGTTCAGAGTCAGCCCGACTGGCAGGTGACGCTTAAAGGCTGGATATGATCGGAGGATGCGAGGCAGATGCAGGCCACAATAGATCGGATGAATTAAGCCGTGCGGAAGTCGGAGAATCACAATTGCCCATCAAGGGGTAATCATTACATACCAGCGATATGTACGAGGGCGGGGGTTTCTAAATGAAAAGATGTCCTCATAACCAATGGCAGCCTGACAGATGTCCTTCATTACAAGACCAAACCCATGTGTAAAGGTGGAGGTTCCTAAACAAGAAGATGCTTTCACAACCAATAGCAGCATGACAGGTGTCCAGGACTACACGACAAAACCCCGCGTCTAACGTTTGCTGACATAGTTGCAGGTTCTAGAAAGAGGCGGGTGCATAAAAAGGGGAGGATTCTTCGTACGCGAGACACTCTCTGGTCACTTTTTTCCACAATTTCTTACTTTCGATCATCCTTTCTCTTTGTTTTTCTTTTTCTGGGGGGAAAGTACCTGACTTGAGCGTCGGAGGGCCTGACCCGGGGACTTGTTCCCTGGGCTCTGGTCTCTAACGTGAGGGGGGAGATCGTCTGAGTGTGTGCAGGGGCCTGCAGCATCGTCAGCCACCCGTGGGAGCCGGATCACCCACGACTTTCCGTCAACAGCCAGGCCGTCGCGACCAGCCTTCGTCCGACTCAGCTTTCAGACAGGATCAAATTTGGCGTCATCTGTGGGAAGCACAACAGCCTGATCCGAAGCGTGAAGATGGAGGACTCTGGTCGAAGTTCCAGCAGGAGGATTAATGTCACCATGACTGCGGGGAAGTACGAGCTCTTCAAGGAGGTCAAAAAGTGAGCCGCCTCTGAGAAACAAGGAACAGTTTCACGACCTCGCCTAGCGTCTGAAGCGTCCAAAGAACCAGCTCCTGTTTCCGCTGGAAGAGGAAGCAGCCAGAAGAACTCCCTCGTACTTCATTCCGAGAGCCTCGCCGCAACTATCATCAACCTGGACCTCGCGAGCATAGTCCGAAGAAAGAAGAGCCGCAGGCGTCGGTGGCGGAAAGCTCTCTACATCCACCCCGGGATTCAGGAAAGGGAAAAGTTATAATCTCTGCCAAAGATCTGCCCGAAGATCCGGATGACAAGGTACCCTTCTCGGCTCAAATCTTGAGGGAAAACCTACCAAGGGGTTATCGAGCCCCGAACATCGGAGAATACGATGGAAGCAAAGATCCGGAAGAGCATCTGTGAAAGTTCAAGAACGCGGCTATGTTGTATCAATATAGCGATGCTGTCAAATGCCGGGTATTCCTACATACCCTGTCGGGTTCGGCGCAGAAGTGGTTCGATGGGTTGCCCCCAGAGTCCATCAATCGCTTCTTGGATTTCAAAACAGCCATCTTACGTCGTTTCGCCAGCAGTCGTAAGTATCAAAAAACCGACCACCGTCTTTTCGCTCTTAAACAGGGTCCGACCGAGTCTCTGCGGAGCTATATCAATCGGTTCAGTCAGGTGGCCAATGACGTCCCCTCCGCCACCTCAGAAATACTGATGAGCGCCTTCTCCCACGGATTGCTAGAAGGGGAATTCTTTAGGGACCTCATCAAAAACCTCACCCGAAGTTTTGATGATATGGTGGAGAAAGCTTCTTGCTACATCAAAGTGGAGGAAGCTCAGGCAGCTAGGAGGAAGGCCGAAAAGACAGTGGCTCCTGGCAACTGACCCGAAAGGAGAGCACCACAGCCAGCTCAGCCTCTTTAGCGCGTTCAACCCAGGCCTGCCCCTCAGCCCGCTCAGGGAGTCAGACCAGCTCCGCGAGTTGCTGCCATACACGCGCCCAGACCTCGACCAAGGGGAGTACCATATTGCACATATCATCGGTCCAGGATGCATGATCTCAGTAACTGCTTCCAATTCGCCCGTGACTCCAGGCGAGCTGCAGAGCAGGGCTTGCCTCCCCCGGAGTTGGCGCCCCAAATACAGAGAATGGAAGAAGAGTGGGTCGCAGCCGAACGCGCTCGTCAGACCCGACCCGACCTAGCCGGTCCTTCTAACCAAGCTGGTCCCGTGGAGGACCAAAGAGATGTCGGGGAGCTGGAAAACCGGGATAACGCTGCTGTACAAGAGATCAGCATGATTTCAGGAGGGCCCACTGACGGGGACTCGGGCCGAGCCCGTAAGTCACACGGTCGGCGGTTATATGTGGGAGCTGTGGGGTGCGGCCACGAGCAGGCGTCTAGCCCTATTATTAGCTTTGGGCCACAAGACTTGGAGGGTCTGGAACTACCCCACGACGATGCTCTCATAATCAAGGCCGTTATTGCTAACAGCCGAGTGGCTCGGGTCTTTGTGGATACCGGGAGCTCGGTCAATATTTTGTTTAGAGCTGCGTTCGAGGAGATGCAGATTGATGCCGCTGAGCTCCAACCCGTAACCACTTCTCTATATGGGTTCACAGGTAACGAAGTCAAGCCCATGGGTCAGATCAAGCTGGCCATATCCATGGGCACTGAGCCACTAGTGCGCACCAGGAGGAGCACCTTTATAGTGGTAGATTCTCCTTCCTCCTACAATGTCATCCTGGGAAGGCCAGCTCTGCATGAGTTCAGGGCTGCTGTCTCCACTTTCCACCAGAAGATTAAGTTCCCGGTCGGCGAGCAGGTCGGAGAAGTCAAGGGAGAGCAGAAGGTGTCTCGTAGTTGCTACATTGATATGGTCCGGGTAGAGGCACGCAAGAGCAGGAGGACTCAGGACGGAGGTGTGCACGTTATCCAAGAGGAGCCTCTACCTCTTGCCAAGGAACCTATCCCTTGGGAAGAGATTCAGTTACATACTGACAGAGCAGAGAGCATCACTCGCATTGCTAGTGACTTACCACCAGAGCTTAAGTCGGAGCTGATACAGTGTCTGATCCGCAATATGGACGTTTTTGCTTGGTCCTCGAAAGAACTGCCCAGAGTCAATCCAGAGATAGCTGAGCACAAGCTGCATTTAATACCTGAAGCCAAGCCAGTCAAGCAGAAGAAGAGAAATTTCTCTGCTGACCAGAATAAAATTATCCGAGCTGAAGTGGATCAGCTCAAGAAGGCAGGGCATGTTCGGGAGGTGCAATTCCCGTCCTGGCTTTCTAACGTTGTATTGGTAAAGAAGCCTAACAACAAGTGGAGGGTGTGTATAGACTTCCGCGATCTCAATAAAGTCACCCCCAAAGACTGCTATCCTCTCCCGTGGATCGATCAGATGGTGGATTTAACTGCTGGTTGTGAGAGGATATGCATGATGGACTCTTATCAAGGATATCATCAGATACCCTTAGCTAGGGAGGATCAGGTGAAGGTTAGCTTCATAACGGCTGATGATACTTTCTGCTATACGGTCATGCCATTTGGACTTAGGAATGCTGGGGCCACCTACCAAAGGATGATGGACAAAGTCTTTCGGAGTCAGATCGGGTGGAACGTTGAAGTCTATGTTAATGACATCTTAATCAAGTCCCCCCTGGCATCCAATCTAATAAGAGATGTAGAAGAAACCTGTGGGACTCTGAGACAATATAGTGTAAAGCTGAATCCTCTGAAATGTCTGTTCAGAGCCAAAGGAGGGAAGTTTCTGGGATATCTGGTGACTGAACGAGGGATAGAAGCCAATCCTGAGAAGGTTCAAGCACTCCGAAACATGCAAATCCCTCAGAATCTGAAGGAAACGCAAAAGTTAGTAAGCAGGATAACGGCGTTGTCCAGATTCATCTCCAGATCTGCAGATCGAGCTGCGCCCTTCTTCAAAGTGCTCAGGAAAGCAGCTAAGTTTCAGTGGACGGAAGAGTGCACACAGGCCTTCGAGGAGCTGAAGCAATACCTGGAATCTTTACCATCACTGTTCAAACCTGTTGTTGGAGAACCCCTTTGGGTCTATTTATCAGCCACCCCCGAGGCCGTGGGGGTTGTGCTAGTTAAAGAGCAGGACAATGTACAACGACCAGTGTATTTTTTCAGCCATCTATTGAAGGGGGCTGAGTCTCGGTACACAGCCCTGGAGAAGTTGGTTTACGGACTTGTTCTCATGGCCCGACGCCTCTGACCGTATTTTTGGCGCATCCTATTACCGTCCTGACAAACAGTACAATGGGTCGAGCGCTCACCAAGGTGGAGGTAGCAGGTCGGCTTATCAAATGGGCAACCAAGTTAGGGGAATATGATATACAGTATCATCCCCGAACCGCGATCAAGGCACAGGCTCTGGCGGATTTCTTGACAAAGGTTTATCAGGCGGATTCGGAGGAGGTTTGGAAAGTTTATGTAGACGGGTCGGCTACCCATCATGGAAGTGGTATAGGTGCACTTCTAATATCTCTGCAGGGGGACATTATGCAGCTGGCTGTACGGCTAAATTTCAGAGCTACCAACAATGAGGTAGAATATGAAGCCCTATTAGCAGGTCTGCAAGCAGCTCGGCATGTGGGGGCAAGTCGAGTCGTAATATATTCAGATTCACAGCTAGTAACTCAACAGGTGACCGGACATTTTGAGGTAAACAACAAAAAGATGCAAGTTTACATGGAAGCCTATGAGAAAATGAGGAAAGATTTTAAAGAAGTCACAGTCACTAAGATTCCCAGGGCTGAAAATGAAAGAGCGGATGAATTAGCTAAAATGGCCAGCTCCCTGACCACTTGGGTACTTGACAGATCTATAGCACAGACCTTTCTTATAGCTTAGATAAATCTATAAAATAACCTGGGAGGAGTAATTGATTGGAGGGCGCCCATAATAAATTTCCTCCAGCAAGGAATCGTACCAACCAACTTAGAAGAGGCACGTATGCTCAGGAGACAGGCCCATTCTTATATTATGATTGGAGATCAACTGTACAAAAGGTCTTTCTCCAGACCCCTGCTCAAGTGCTTGAATATGGAAGAAGCAGATCAGGCCATGCGGGAGATACATTTGGGGTGCTGTGGCAATCATGCAGACGGAAGAACGTTGGCTCGGAAAGTACTACTGGCCGGGTATTTTTGGCCTACCCTGCAAAAGGATGCACAGAAGCTGGTGAATACTTGTTTGTCATGCCAGAAGTATCAGAATCTGACGCACCGACCCACAGAACTACTGAGAACTTCTATAGTATCTTGTCCATTTGATCAATGGGGTATGGATATTGTGGGACCTTTCCCGATGGCTACGGGGCAAAGACGCTTTTTGTTGGTAGCAGTAGATTACTTCTCCAAGTGGGTAGAGGCGGAAGCTCTGGCCAGAATTACTGAAGATGCGGTGATCCAGTTCTTGTGGAAGAATATCTTTTGCAGATTCGGCTTGCCTCATAAGTTAGTGTCGGACAATGGCAGACAATTTCAAGGACGCAAGATACAAAATTGGTGCAAGGGGTTCGACATAGCTCAGGCCTTTACTTCGGTGGCTCACCCTCAAAGCAATGGTCAGACAGAGGTAGTCAATCAAGAAATAGTGCGAGGGCTCAAAGTCTAGCTGGATCACACGGGAGGCAATTGGGTGGACGAGCTGCCGAGCATTTTGTGGGCTTATCGTACGACACCCCGAGAAAGTACAGGTCTGACACCTTTCCATTTAGTAAATGACAATGAAGCAGTGGTACCTCTGGAGGTCGGGATACCATCCGTCAGAAGAATGATGTATGACGAAGGGAACACAGAGCGGCGGTTGGCCGAACTAGATTTCATCAGCGAAATTCGTGAACAAACAGCTGCCAGGTTAAAAGCCTATAGACAGAGGATGAGACAGAACTATAATAGAAGGGTGATCCCCCGATTCTTCGGAGAAGGAGACCTAGTCTGGAAGCAGGTGAAACCCTTAGGGGAAGTGACAAAGTTGGCGCCTCAATGGGACGGACCATACAAAGTTATCAAGAAATTGGCATCGGGGGCCTATTATTTGCAGGATGCTCAAGGAAGGAAGCTAGACCGACTTTGGAGTGCTAACTACCTACGGCCCTATCGGGTTTGAGGGGGTTGACTCTGTTGGTGTAAGCCAGGTCAGGCGAAAGGCCTGGAGATAGTAGGATAGTCAAGTGAAAACTCAAAAATACGTATGTACATGTAAAAATTCATCAGTTTAAGCAGTTGGTACAGATCATTTAAAAGAGGCAAAGATCTCATCCGGGAAGCCTTGAATGATCTTGTCTTGGTCCAAGAAGTCTGCGGGAGGGATGGAGGTCAAGAAGTTCTGTGCGTGAAGTTGTCGGATAACTCCAGCCGCCGTGTAGGGTACTGTCGTAGAAAAGCGTGCCCCAACCTGGGATAAAAATTCAGGAGAGCTCAGATAGGACATTCGACTTCGCAGGCAACGATCATTCTCTCCTTCTTGATAGACCGCCAGGGCAGTAGATATTCCCGTCAAAGCCGCACGCGACTGGGATAGTTCCGCCCTCAGAGCCCTCAGCTTAGCTCCTTGAGTTTCTAACTGAGCTGCCTGAACCTCCAATTTATTATTCCTCTCCTGCAGAAGGGTATCCTTGGATTGTATTTCCTGAGCCTGGTGGGCTAGTTGTTGCTGATACCTTGCCTCAGATGCATCTCTTTCCTCCTTCAAAGCTTGGAGCTCATCTTTGACCTGTGTCAAGGACCTCTTCTGCCGGTTGGTCTGATTGGTTAAGGCTTGGATTTCTGCTCGCAATGCGTAACTAGCTTGGGCTGGGTCATTTAGTTGTAGCTCTAATTCAGAGACTCTCTCTCGGAGTTCTTTGCTTTGATAATGGAGGTTGTGGAAAGATTGGTTCAGAACTAAAGATTCTTCATGAGTCTAGATGGAAGATATAACCTTCAGTTAGGGCGAACTAATAACAAGTGTAGGGTAAGGAGTACTTACTTTAGCCCAGGACTTCGAGAACCTATCCATCTGGACTAATGGCGGCGCGCTATCCATTTGACTCATGCTCTCTGCCCACAAACTGCCGAGGCATCCTTTCATCATCAGAAGGCTCGTGGGGACGTCATGTCGCCGAGCTAAAGTAGCTTCAGAAGGGATAGTGGTTTTGTAACGATAGCGGGCGGAGGAGGAAGGTCGAGAAGGGCCGGCGGCAGAACCAGGAGGAGCAGAGGTGGCCCTGGAATGTGCTCAGTCGGCGCTGTGTCATGATGCTCGCTTGAGCTAGTTTCCTCAGCAGGGGTTGGGGTGGAGCGGAATGCCGCTAGTCTTCCCCTGTAAGGGTTGGAGGAGGCTGCCAGATAAATAAAACAAGAATGAAGAGGGGAGTGGTGTTAGAGCCAGCCACGGTGGCAGCGGGGAGCAATATGGCAGTAAAAGGAACAATATCAAGTGTTTGTGAAGTCAGACCTGGTCTTCGACGCCGTCTGTGAAGCAGGGGCTGGTTGTCAGAGTCAGAATTATCAGAGCAAGGCTGACCCTATGAAAAGGCTGAAGCACCCCTGTCTGTGGCGTCCCGACCGGATGAGCCTCGACCTACGCGAGGAAGGGTTGCGCGAGTACGTCTAGAGGCCCGGGAGGCTCCTCGAAAGACGCGTCTGGCCAGACGGCCGGCCTGAGCACGACCCCGACCTCGGCTCGGGGTGGCAGGTGAAGGAGAAGCGTTGTGTGAGGCGGGGTTGGAAGTAGGCTGAGTCGCTGCCCCAAAGGAGGTGGATCCAAGATGAGGGAGTAGCCTCCTCTCCAAGATTACCCGACCGCGCCGCAGTATTTCCAAATCACTGAGGGGCAAAGGCAGAACCTCCGATGCGCGATACAAAATCTCAGCTATAGGTACCAACACGAAAGGTCATTCTTGTTGGTTGCTACTCGGAAAACCTAGAGGTTCCACTGTACAAAAATTTTGTACAAAGGTCTGAACCTTTTCCTAGCTACCATGTGTTCTTTTTAAATTAAATTTTGGATCGCCTGCGGAACTTAACACGTTTGATCCAAAACTTAATCTATTCGTTCTTTTAGGTTTTGACTTGGGTCTCCTGCGGAACTTAACACGTTCGACCCAAATCACCCTAAGTTATTAATTCCATTAAATATTAATTTCCATAATTGGTTCCCAGTACTGACGTGGCGAGGCACACGGCCTTCTTGGATATGGGAGCAACCACCACCGACTAGACAAAACCTTTTATGGAAAGATAATATTTAATTTCCTAAAATAACTTTAGGTTAACCGAAAAGAACAATCAAATCACAAGGAAAAGAAAAACAAAAGAACACTATATCGAAAACAAATTCGAAACTCTAGAATCGTATGCCTCTTGTATTTAGTATTATTTCCAAAAATAACTAGTATGATGCGGAAAGAAAAATTACTAGTTATACCTTTTAGAAAAACCTCTTGATCTTCTACCGTATTCCTCTTCTAACCTCGGACGTTGTGTGGGCAACGATCTTCCGAGATGAGAACCACCAAGCACCTTCTTCTTCCTTGCAAGTTTCGGCCACCACAATTCTCCAAGAGAAGTAGAGGTTCGGCCACCACCATCAAGCTCCAAGGGATGCAAGAAACAAAACGCCGGCCACCAAGGAGGAAAAGAGAGGAAGAATAGAATAGAGTTGTTCACCATGAAGCCTTCTCTACCCCCTCTTTTATAATCCTTGGTCTTGGCAAATAAGGAAATTTAATTAAAAACTTCCTTAATTATTTTGCCATGAAAAAGAAAATTTTATTTAATTAAAAATAATTTCCTTTTTACAAATACAATGGCCGGCCACACCATTCCACAAATCAAGGAAATTTTAATTCATACAAGAATTAAAACTTCCTAATTTGCTTTCGAAAATTTATAAAAATTTCTCAAATAATTTTTCCCTTCATGGTGGTTAATAAAAATGAAATTTTATAAATTAAAATATTTCTTTTAAACATGTGGATAAAAAGAAAGTTATCTCTAAAAATTAAAATCTCTTTTAATCTACAAATAAGGAAAGATATCAAATCTTTTCTTAATCTTTTGTAGAACTTATAAAAGAGAATATTTAATTTTAAACTCTCTTTTAAATCATGAACATGATTAAAATTAAAAGTTTTCTTAAAATTTAAAATCCTCCTTCAATCAACAAATAAGGAAAGATTTCAAATTTTAAACTCTCTTTTAAACATGTAGATGATTTACAAATAAGGAAAATTTTTACCAAAAATTAAAACCATCCTTTTAATCTACAAATAAGGAAAGAGATTAATCTCTTCTCTTAATCTTTTGTAGAAAGTTATAAAAGGAAATTTTTAATTTTTTAAACTCTCTTTTAAAATCATGATATCCACATAAGAAATAATTTTAATAAAAATCCTTTTTAATATTCTAGTGGCCGGCCACCTAAGCTTGGGACCCAAGCTTTGGCCGGCCACCTACATGGCTCATCCACTTGGACTTGGCCGGCCCTAGCTTGGGTTCCAAGCTAGCTTGGCCGGCCCCATTGGATGGGTAAGAAGGTGGGTATGCGGTGGGTATAAATCTCTATATACAAGAGGCTACGATAGGGACCGAGAGGAGGAATTGGTTTTGGTCTCCCGATGAAATTAAGCTTCTCGTGTTCGCCCCGAACACACAACTTAATTCCATCAATAATAATTCATTCCACTAAAGAACTATTATTGAACTACCACACCAATCCCAAATTACATTTTGGGCTCCTTCTTATTATGAGTGTGTTAGTCTCCCTGTGTTTAAGATAACAAATGTCCACTAATTAAGTAAGTTACTGACAACTCACTTAATTAATATCTAACTCCAAGAGTAGTACCACTCAACTTCATCGTCATGTTGGACTAAGTCCACCTGCAGGGTTTAACATGACAATCCTTTTGAGCTCCTCTTGGGGACATTCTCAACCTAGTATCTCTAGGACACAGTTTCCTTCTATAATCAACAACACACACTATAAGTGATATCATTTCCCAACTTATCGGGCTTATTGATTCATCGAACTAAATCTCACCCATTGACAAATTAAAGAAATAAATATCAAATATATGTGCTTGTTATTATATTAGGATTAAGAGCACACACTTCCATAATAACTGAGGTCTTTGTTTCTTTATAAAGTCAGTATAAAAGAAACGACCTCTAATGGTCCTACTCAATACACTCTAAGTGTACTAGTGTAATTATATAGTTAAGATAAACTAATACCTAATTACACTACGACCTTCCAATGGTTTGTTCCTTTCCATCTTGTTCGTGAGCTACTGTTTATAATTTATAAGGTACTAATAACATGATCCTCTGTGTGTGACACCACACACCATGTTATCTACAATATAAATTAATTGAACAACTACATTTATCACAAATGTAGACATTTGACCAATGTGATTCTTATTTCTAGATAAATGTTTATACCAAAAGCTAGGCTTTTAGTATACACTCTAACAATCTCCCACTTATACTAAAAGACTAAGTTGCCATATCTGCTGCCATACATCTGATTCCCATCCCTTCAACATGCCCATCAAAAGCTCTTGCCTTAAGGACCTTAGTGAAAGGATCTATAGGTCATCACCTGATGCAATCTAGGCGGCAACAACTTCTCCCCGTTTATACGATTCCTCGTATTGGGTGGTACTTGTGCTCTATTGTGTTTACTTGCCTTATAGACTTATGGTTTCTTCGAGTTTGCTACTGCACCAACATTATTACAATAAATTGTAATAATTTTTGGACAAACCAGAAATCATATCTAAGTCTATCTTGAGGTTATTGAGTCATTCAGCTTTTATGGCTACCTCAGAGGCTTGCCATATACTAAGCTTCTATGGTGGAGTTCAGAAAAACACCTATGCTTATCACTCTTCCATAGTTATGACTTTACATCCTAAAGTAAACACAAAACCCCGAGGTTGACTTATTATTATCCCTATCCGATTGGAAGCCAAAATCCATGCAACCCACTAGGACCAAATTAACTGCCTTGTAAGCTAGCATATAATCTCTAGTGCCTCTAAGGTACTTCAATATATGCTTTACTACAATCCACTGTCCTTGTCTAGGGTTACTTTGATATCTGCTAACTATGCCCTTGGCAAAACAGATTTCTGATCTCGTGCATAGCATATATTAGGCTTCCGATAGCCGAAGCATAAAGAACTGTCTTTATTTCATTTATCTCCTTTGATGTCTACAGAGACATATCTTTAGATAAAGTTACTCCATCCTGAAAAGGTAAGAAACCTTTCTTGGAGTTTTGTATGCTTAAAACGAGCAAGGATTTTTCCGATGTATGAAGCTTGGGATAAGTAAAATATTCTTTTCTTGCGATCCCTTATTACTTTGATCTCAAGAATATATACATTCTCCCAAGTCCTTTATATCGAATTGTTTGGACAACTATTGTCACGCCCCAAAGGAGTCCCTGCCAGACAAAAATCCGGCAGAGTCTCCCCTGTACCGGTGACAATATGAAGCATCACTACAAACAAAATATACATCAGCCACATGCGGCTGGAATATTTATATACACAACCACGCAGTTATAATAACAGCCCACACGGCTGGAATGAAACAATCACAACCACGCAGTTATATATAAAACAGCCCGCACGGCTGTACCAAAAACCAACACAGCGGAAAAACGAAAACGGAAAGCCCAATACAACACAATCAACACACTGCTAGCCGGCTAGGCTTTATACAACAACCACACAACACAAATACAACAACCCACCAAATACAACAAATACAAATAAAACATATACAAAACCAAAAACGACCTTCGGATGTGACGTAGGACCCGGCAGACAGGATACTCCGAGCGACACTCCAACCATCTACCTGAAAACATAAAGATATACATGCGGTGGTGAGTATAGGTAACTCAGCGGGTAATAGAAAAGATAGTGCATGGGCTATACATAAACATGGAGATCACAAGTATACAGTCTCAATAGGGAATAAAGAACATGATCATACTATCATAATCAATGCAGCTAAACATACCTAACATAATAACCTGACATAAACTGTACAAACCACAACTAACATAATGATAGATACATACCCAATCTGGAATCGACACATGGTACAATGATCAGTAACTCACTGGATCTGCAACAGATATACCCGTGACACCTGTGCAATATAAGTACGACTGCATATACATGTAAAATAAATGACATGTATGCAGCATGACAACCATATGCAACAATCATATCGCAAACAAATGCAACATACCACAAACACATGCAACTAGTATCTACTAGGCATGTATGCAAATATAACCCCCAGATGCACCGTGCATCATATGCAGAAGTGCATGCATGCTCCATGGTCACCCCCGCCACCTCTCCGAACACCACGACCCCTGTATGGCCGAGAGGCTTGGGTCTGTGACGACTGTACTACCCTCCAGCCCACTATATAGTGGTCGAGGCGGACAGTCCGCTAGTAGCTATCAACTACATAGCATCAGGGTCCCTGACTGCTCACAACGCCGGATCTCACTAAACCTCGTGGCCGGGTGGCACGACAGGACGAGCGGCAACTACTCTAGCTACCACTACCCATGAGTGGCCGAGTGTGCGCTACTAACTGATGACTCTCTCACCACAAGGGAGACAATGGTCATCAGATGCAATGAATGATGAACATGATATATATATATAATCATCATCCATGCAACAACCCCAAACCTCATAAATGCCTCCAACAAGAGTATAATCGTCATGATACCTCCACGTATCCCACCAAACATATGTACCCACTACACATGTATAATCAACCAAAACTCCAATAATCCCACCAGACACACGTACACAAAAATATAAGTACAGTCAACCTGTATCCTCCAATAAAAACACAACGAACATGTGTATATACTCCGAACATACAATCAACCCAACTCCTCCAAAAGTACATGACAAATACGTATGTACACACCACATGTAAATGCACGGTCAACAGGATGACTCCTATAACACATACCCACCTATGTACAGTCCACATCATATACCCAATCAGCATGGTAATACTAACAACCCTACAAACCCTACAAGACATACTCTACACGTGTAATCACAACAGAGTAGATATCAAGAGTGGAGACTGTATATGAATTAAATAGATCATCACAAGGGTCAAGCATAAGTATCATGCAGGAAAAACAACAACCGATCATGATATAAGATAAAGCAGCCTAAACCATCACACAATAGCCATGCACTAAGATCAAGAAAAACTATATAGAGGCCAAGGAAGAAATACCCGCCTTTAATCCGTCGATCGTGATAAGATAAATCCCACGTCGAGACGCTCGCCTCGAAACCAAGTCCTGCGATCACATGATATATATTTAGCTAATTACTTAGGTAGCAAATAGCTAAATAAATTCCCCAATCCAATTAGGGGAAAACCCTAATCAAACATGATTATGGATTAATCCCCGGACATCAACATCTAGATTAAATGCTTAATCTAATCCAATACATAATGTAATAAATCCATAGCACAACTTACCTACTTCCATTGCACTCCACTATTAGCTTGGGGTCGAAGCAACCCACTATTAGAGATGGTGGCCGAAACCAAGTTAAGTCGCTGCCCTTTACATTCATCATCCCAACAACAAACATCCTACTATCAACCATGTTACCAATTAAAGAAATCAATCACTAAATAACCATCATGAGTCAACCACATACCCTATAGCCAAGCCTCTCCAACCAGCCCCCACCTTTCCAACAGCCACCCAAAACCTAGCAATTAATCAACCAAATCAACAAGTTAATTCAACTGTCATCCCACTTATTGAAGCAATTAGGTTTTTCATAAATCCTGGAACTCGGAGACAAAGCTTACCTCAATTTCATATTGACAATAGCTGCCTCCTCGCAAAGCAAACCAATTGCAACCGTGAGGGACAAAAGCTGCTGACCTCTACCGAAATTTGGTGGCTCTATCCTACTGTGAATTCGTGGAGTGGTCCTCCACACCACAGGGATCCCCACAGCCAAAGATCTGCAACCTAATACACCCTAATTCAAATTTAACACTTCCACAACAAAGCACAAGATCAAGAGAGGAACTCAACATCGGTTTGAAGCAGAAGACCTGGTGGCTGTAGTTTTTAGGGGGCTCTGCCCGGGAGCTTCACTACAGTACAGAAGGGAAGATCCTACACTAACCCTAGAGATAGAGGGTTAGCCGGAGTAGAGGATCCTATGGCTACAGCTAGCCATCGGCAACCAAGGATCGGAACCGAGCGCCCATCAAAGGAGAAGGTCTGGTCCCTGACAATAATCTGCTATGGAGGAAGAGATCTGCTGGTCGGAGCCACGGCACACAAGGGACGACAGTGGATCGCCGCCTAGGGTTCGGGTCTCCCCTCCCTCCACCGAGGGATTGCCCACGCAGAAGCGACGATTCAGGTGGAAGAACGACCGCCGGAGGAACTCCATCGATGGAGGAGAAGGACGCTCAGCCGTCGGCGATCAACTCCCTATAGCGTCGGCATCGTGGAAGAGCCCACCCTTTGTTGGCGTCGACGATCGACCGAGAGAGAAATCACAAGAGGGAGAGCATCAACCGCTTACACGCAGACTAATGGAGTCGCTGCCCTAGCCTCTCGTGAAGGAAGATGGCCGGCAGTCGCGAGCTTAGCGTCGTTGCGGCGAGAAATCGCCGGAGAAGGGTTTCGGGCAGAGAGAATCGGGGGGGAAGAATAAGGATCGGGAAAAGTTTAATGAAATCCGAAATTTAAACCTAGGTTTGATTAATTAAAACCTAAGTCCATTCCCAAAACAACTCCCACTTAAATGGGTATCCAAACAGGCCTTATTCATGCCCATCGATCGATCCCCTCAAAACCCTCCATACGAGCTCCGAAAAATTCCCGGAAAATTTCTAAAAATCTCCGAAAAATCCAATAAGATTTTTCGTCCAATAACATTTATTATTTTAATTTTGCGATATCTTACATTCTCCCCCACTAATAAAAATTTGGTCCCCAAATTTACTGATCAACTCAGGGATCCACACTCAAGGGTAACCACCAAGCAATATACTCATATACCACTCCATTCAAGTATCATAAACAAATCTCCAACCCTAGTATTATAAACATATCTCCAAACATGATAATCCTCCTCCAAGTGACTAGCAACAACTCTGTGAGCTATGAGCTCACCCTACTCCCACTCTGCATCTACCCAACTATAGATAAATCAAACACCTCAAAATCCAAGATTCCACTATCAATAGATCCTCCAACACCTATATAGATCGCTCAAACTATCCGTCAGTCTGAGACGAAAATCTATAATAAAGTGAAACTCCTAATCCAAAGTCTGCTGTAACCATAATCAAAACCATGACATGAAATCACTGATCTCCATCCAAAACAATACTCAGAGATACATCATCCAGTCCAAAAATCCCTCTAGAGTATAATCCTGCTACTCCATCCAAAAGAATCCGTCGTACATACTGATAGCTAGGGAGCAAAGTCATCAACTAATCCATGATTACCCAAACCATCATATCCCCTCCGAGTCTTGGGTAATCCCACAACAAGATCCATCATAACATACTCCCACTCTACTCCAGTATCCAAATCAACGGAGGCACTCCTACTAATCTCTGATGTTCCGCCTCCATTTACTGACATAATAGACATCAAGCTACAAAATCCGCGATGTCTTTCTTCCTGTCATTCCGCCAATCAGAATGCTCCAATCTCTATACATCGGGTGCCACCCCGATGTATCACAAATCTAGATCAAGGTGTTTCCTGCAGTAACTCCTCCCGGATAAGAAGTGACTCGAAAACACACACAATCTCCCATAGAGATCTATGAATCTCATTCCCATCACACGATAATTCGATATACTGGCATGAGACTGCTCCGCTCATACTATATCGGAACTACACCAACTCCCAGATACGATACATATGTGTAGAGTGCAAATCTGTCTACACTAGAAAGCATAACTAAGACGGTGCAGTTATCTAAACTGATCTCACAAACATCTATCCAGGAAAATTCCATACTCTTCCTAGACACTCCGGTCAACTGCGTAAATGCTGGAGAAAACCCTCAATCAAATCTCCAGTAATATCCAGCTAGACCAAAGAAGCTGCGAGTCTCCAATATAGACTACAACTACTCCCAACTGGTAACAACCTCTAACTCCCATGGATCCACCGATATCCTCAACTAAACACAACGTGTCCCAGAAATCTCGCAGAAGACAATCACAATACGTACTACTAACTGCACATATAGATGTTCCCGTCGAAACAGATTTCTGATCTCGTGCATAGCATATATTAGGCTTCCGATAGCCGAAGCATAAAGAACTGCCTTTATTTCATTTATCTCCTTTGATGTCTACAGAGACATATCTTTAGATAAAGTTACTCCATCCTGAAAAGGTAAGAAACCTTTCTTGGAGTTTTGTATGCTTAAAACGAGCAAGGATTTTTCCGATGTATGAAGCTTGGGATAAGTAAAATATTCTTTTCTTGCGATCCCTTATTACTTTGATCTCAAGAATATATACATTCTCCCAAGTCCTTTATATCGAATTGTTTGGACAACTATACCCTTACTTCTGACAACATTTTGATATTGTTTCCAACTACCAAAAATGTTATCTACGTATAGTACAAGAAATACCACCACGTTTCTATCATGCCTTTTGTATACACAAGACTTATCCGGTTACTAAATAAATCCATAGACTTTAATAAACCGGATGTTCTAAGACCTTGAAGCTTTGCCTCAGTCCATAGACTGATTGAGCTTGCACACAAGATGCTCTTAGCCCTTTGCAATGAACCCTTCTGGTTGCTTTATATGGATGCTTTCTTCAAGACTTCCATTAAGGAATGTTGTCTTGACATCCACTTGCCAAATAGATAAAAGAATCCGGATAGACTTAAGCATGGCTACCAGTGAAAAAGTTTCCTTTTTCATTAAGCCTTGCCTTGAAAGTTTCTACCTTCCTGTCTATCCTTCTTTTCCTATTATAGACCTTTTACACCCAAAGGCTTTTACACCACTTGGTGGTTTTACAAGCTTCCAGATTTTATTAGAATACATATATTCTAATTCTATTATTCATTACTCTTTGCCAAGATGCTGCATATTTATCTTGGAGTGCTTCGTCACATGTCCGGAGATCAGGTTTATGTCCTTCAGGGATCGAGTCCAAAAACTCTCCCAAAACATGAATCTTTTAAGGTTGCTTAACAACCCTCCCACTACGACAAGGCATTTTTTTAATTGTGTATCATTTGTGATACGTGTTGCAGTTTTCCTTGTGGTATCTCATCTTGTACAGTTGGTACTAGATTAGACATGTCTTTTATTATTTCCTTAAGAACAAATTTACTTATGAGCACGTGGTTCATTATATAGTCCTTTTCTAAAAAACAGTCATTGATGCTAACAATGACCTTCTGATTTTTAAGACTATAAACCTACTTTTGTTTATCTAGGATAACTTACAAACAAGTGAACTCCTATCCAACTTATCATTATCTCTCATATGTGCTGGATTACCCGAATCCGAATATGCTTCAAAATAGGCTTACGCCTATTCAACAACTCTATATGAGTAGAGAGTTATGACTTTGGAAGGTACTACGTTCACTTCCGTTTCCAGAGCATATCCTTAAAACAAATTTGGTAATTTTCTGAATAACTCATCACCTATCTAATTATTCCATAAGAGTCCTATACCTTCTTTCTACTACATCATTCTGTTGGGGTGTACCAGATGCAGTTAGTTGGGATTGAATCCCAACTTCTGATAAGTGACTCCTAAATTCTCCCAAGAGGTACTTGCCACTACGATCTTACCATAGTGACTTTTACTTTAACATTTCTCCGCATCAGCCTTGTACTCTTTGAACTAATCAAAGTACTTAGTCTTGCGGCACATTAAGTAAATTTATTTGTATCTTGAATAGTTGTCTATAAAATAGACAAAATATTCAATACTACCTCTTGTCTGGATAGTCATAGGATCACACAAATCAGAATGAACCAATTTCAACATATATTTGACTCCATTCCCCTTAAAAGCTTCTTGGTTATTTTCTTTCTATGTAAGACTCGCAGGTTGGAAAGATTTCCACTACCAATGAACCCAAAAGTTCATCAGCTACCAATGAATCCTACTCAAGTATAACCTAGCTTTTAGATGCCAAAGATATAATTGGTTCTTTTCTGAAGGTTGCTTTCTCTTAAAATTAGAAGATGTGTTACTAATTTCCATTTGTTGCATCGTGGGAGTTATTGGATTATAAATTGTCAACCATCATACCAGAATAGATAACTTCCCTATTTTTCTTGATAACAACTTTGTTATCAAAATAGACACAATATCTATAATAGTTTAGAAACTGAAATCAGGTTCTTTCTAAACTTGGTACGTAAAGACAATTACTTAAAATCCATATTTTATTCTTATCAAAGGATAAACATCTCCCACTGCAACAACTACCACTTTTACAGTAGTGCTCATCTGGACGGTGATTTACCTTTCATTTAGTTGTCGGATTTCCTGGAACCCTGAATTGCAGACATGATTAATGGCATCTTGTATCTACACTCCAGGTTCTGGTAGATAACACCACTAGACATGTTTCAACTAATGAATTAAATACACCTAAATTGTTCTTAATTCTAAGAAGACAGTCTACCTTAATGTCCAAGTCCTATTTCCAATCATTACAATTGGGACTACTAAGTCTTTTTCTATAGTATGACTACTAGGGATTGACAAACATCCTAAGAATCACAAAAATATTTGGTCAAGATCAACTCCTTAAAATCTCCATGAATTTTGTATATACAAAATCAAAGAGGAGATTTTATTCATTAATTTTATTATCTCGTCAACTTTACTTTATGATGAATAAAATTAATAGTTGATCTGTCTTTGATCAAATATTTGGTCAAAAACTTTTTGAATTTAAAATAACATTGATTCCTCAAACAATATTATTTAAATTCACCAACACCTCAAACACCGTAAATTTTGCATGCCACGTTAGTGTGGACGTATACAAAATTTAAACATTTGTAAGAGGAGGGTTTTACCCATTAATTATCTTGTCGATAAATTTTTATGACAAATAAAATTACCTCAAACACCGTGAATTTTGTATGCCACGTTAGTGTAGACGTATACAAAATCAAACATTTGTAAGAGGGGTTTTTAATTTTATTATCTTGTCAACCTTTTTATTTGACAAATTAATAGTTGGTTTTCTTCGGTCACACAAATAATAGCAGTGACTCCGATGGGGAGGATACTATTAGACATGCCTAAGTGTATACCATTACTTGACACTAAGTCCATTAATAAGATTATGCCCCTTCCGTTGGGGAAGATCACACGCTCTTAATTAACTTCCTATAGTCATCCAAAATTGGAAGTATGTTCTAGTGATCCACAAACAAGCTCATCCGTTATGGAGGAAGGCACTCAGAGCCAACGCGCAAGCTTGTTTGCATCACTTGCAAACCAATAATGGAGACCATGGGATTTATTTAAAATCCCTCTCCTAGTTATTTATAAGCGAGGAATTTTTAACTATACTAGTCTATGTATACTAACATGCACACAGTACAATATAAAAGCAATAAATAGAAAATCTAATTTTCAACTATTATGGCTTTTATCTATTGTTGTCCTTCGTGTGTCACCAACCCTAGCTTCTGCCATCTTTGGCCACTGCCACCGGGTCTAGTTATCGCATCCATCTTGCTCCTTGTTCCACTGCGCCTCGGTCCTCAAAAGTTCCACGCCTTGCAAGATTCGATTCGCGACATATATAGAATTTTACATTTTCGATCCTATATTCCTCGAAGGAATGTACATGTATCTAGATCAAAAATAAAATCCTAATAAAACTAAATACGACTCCTGCTGTATTTTATAATACAATCATGCACACACAATAAAATGCCCTTGACATGTCCAGGTCCAATCACACACATAATAACTATAAGCCATAATAGTTGGATCCAGATCCCCGTAGCACACCGCACTCCCCTATTATTGACGCGATAACTATAGCCAATTGACGCCAAAACTGTAGCTTCTCATTGTTGGTTGCTACTCGGAAAATCTAGAGGTTCCACTGTACAAAAATTTTGTACAAAGGTCTGAACCTTTTCCTAGCTACCATGTGTTCTTTTAAATTAAATTTTGGATCGCCTGCGGAACTTAACACGTTTGATCCAAAACTTAATCTATTCGTTCTTTTAGGTTTTGACTTGGGTCTCCTGCGGAACTTAACACGTTCGACCCAAATCACCTTAAGTTATTAATTCCATTAAATATTAATTTCCATAATTGGTTCCCAGTACTGACGTGGCGAGGCACATGGCCTTCTTGGATATGGGAGCAACCACCACCGACTAGACAAAACATTTTATGGAAAGCTAATATTTAATTTCCTAAAATAACTTTAGGTTAACCGAAAAGAACAATCAAATCACAAGGAAAAGAAAAACAAAAGAACACTATATCGAAAACAAATTCGAAACTCTAGAATCGTATGCCTCTTGTATTTAGTATTATTTCCAAAAATAACTAGTATGATGCGGAAAGAAAAATTACTAGTTATACCTTTTAGAAAAACCTCTTGATCTTCTATCGTATTCCTCTTCTAACCTCGGACGTTGTGTGGGCAACGATCTTCCGAGATGAGAACCACCAAGCACCTTCTTCTTCCTTGCAAGTTTCGGCCACCACAATTCTCCAAGAGAAGTAGAGGTTCGGCCACCACCACCAAGCTCCAAGGGATGCAAGAAACAAAACCACCTTTCTCTCCTTCTTCTCCTAGCTAGAACCGGCCACCATCAAGAGCTCCAAGAAAGGTTGCCGCCGGCCATAAGAAGAAGAGAAGAGGAAGAAGCTAGGGCCGACCACCAAGGAGGAAAAGAGAGGAAGAATAGAATAGAGTTGTTCACCATGAAGCCTTCTCTACCCCCTCTTTTATAATCCTTGGTCTTGGCAAATAAGGAAATTTAATTAAAAACTTCCTTAATTATTTTGCCATGAAAAAGAAAATTTTATTTAATTAAAAATAATTTCCTTTTTACAAATACAATGGCCGGCCACACCATTCCACAAATCAAGGAAATTTTAATTCATACAAGAATTAAAACTTCCTAATTTGCTTTCGGAAATTTATAAAAATTTCTCAAATAATTTTTCCCTTCATGGTGGTTAATAAAAAGGAAATTTTATAAATTAAAATATTTCTTTTAAACATGTGGATAAAAAGAAAGTTATCTCTAAAAATTAAAATCTCTTTTAATCTACAAATAAGGAAAGATATCAAATCTTTTCTTAATCTTTTGTAGAAACTTATAAAAGAGAATATTTAATTTTAAACTCTCTTTTAAATCATGAACATGATTAAAATTAAAATTTTTCTTAAAATTTAAAATCCTCCTTCAATCAACAAATAAGGAAAGATTTCAAATTTTAAACTCTCTTTTAAACATGTAGATGATTTACAAATAAGGAAAATTTTTACCAAAAATTAAAACCATCCTTTTAATCTACAAATAAGGAAAGAGATTAAATCTTCTCTTAATCTTTTGTAGAAAGTTATAAAAGGAAATTTTAAATTTTAAACTCTCTTTTAAAATCATGATATCCACATAAGAAATAATTTTAATAAAATCCTTTTAATATTAGTGGCCGGCCACACCAAGCTTGGGACCCAAGCTTTGGCCGACCACCTCACACCTTGGTTTAGCCGGCCCTAGCTTGGGCTCCAAGCTAGGCTTGGCTGGCCACCTTAAGGTGGGTAAGAAGGTGGGTATGGGTGGGTATAAATCTCTATATACAAGAGGCTACAATAGGGACTGAGAGGATGAATTGGTTTTGGTCTCTCGATGAAATTATGCTTCCCGTGTTCGCCCCGAACACTCAACTTAATTTCATCAATAATAATTCATACCACTAAAGAATTATTATTAAACTACCGTACAAATCCCAAATTACATTTTGGGATCCTTCTTATTATGAGTGTGTTAGTCTCCCTGTGTTTAAGATGTCAAATGTCCACTAATTAAGTAAGTTACTGACAACTCACTTAATTAATATCTAGCTCCAAGAGTAGTACCACTCAACTTCATCGTCATGTCGGACTAAGTCCACCTGCAGGGTTTAACATGACAATCCTTTTGAGCTCCTCTTGGGGACATTCTCAACCTAGTATCTCTAGGACACAGTTTCCTTCTATAATCAACAACACACACTATAAGTGATATCATTTCCCAACTTATCGGGCTTATTGATTCATCGAACTAAATCTCACCCATTGACAAATTAAAGAAATAAATATCAAATATATGTGCTTGTTATTATATTAGGATTAAGAGCACACACTTCCATAATAACTGAGGTCTTTGTTTCTTTATAAAGTCAGTATAAAAGAAACGACCTCTAATGGTCCTACTCAATACACTCTAAGTGTACTAGTGTAATTATATAGTTAAGATAAACTAATACCTAATTACACTACGACCTTCAAATGGTTTGTTCCTTTCCATCTTGGTCGTGAGCTACTGTTTATAATTTATAAGGTACTGATAACATGATCCTCTGTGTGTGACACCACACACCATGTTATCTACAATATAAATTAATTGAACAACTACATTTATCACAAATGTAGACATTTGACCAATGTGATTCTTATTTCTAGATAAATATTTATACCAAAAGCTAGGCTTTTAGTATACACTCTAACAATTCTAACAGAGAAAATGATCGAAAGGGGGGGGGGCTCAGCACGAACTTACCTAAGGAATGCGGTGTTTCAGGTGAAGGGGGGCTCAGCCTGAAATAAGAAAGTAGGTCGCCGGACAACAGTCTTGTCAGATTCAAGCGCCAATCCTCCATGCGGGTCGCAGCCATAGTAAAGGGGAGGTCCATATGGAATTCTTCCAGTGCCGGAGCTAGAGGCAACTCAGATTGCCAATGCATAGGCCAGCTTGTTTCCTCTGGAAACCAGAGAAAAAAGAACTTTTTCCTCCAGTTAGCGCTGGGAGGAGGAAGAGGAGAGAAGAAAGCAGTGTGACTGCGAGCTTGGAAATAAAAAAGACCGTCAGTGTGCCGAGCAAGAGCGAAGAAGCAGTGAAAAAGGGGAGCTGACCAGGAAACCTCACAAACTTCGCAGAGTATTACGAAGCCACACAAAATGTTTATGGAATTGGGAGTCAATTGACCTAGGGGGATCTTAAAGTAGAGGCACACTCCAGATAAAAAAGGATGTGGGGGTAAATGAAGGCCAGATACAAATTGTTCAGTGAAGAAAGTACAAGAACCAGGCGGAGGATCGAAGTATAGGTTCACACCAGTAGGGATGATGGGGCGAAAGCTAGTAGGGATTTCATAAGTATACCGTAGGTCATCCCAATCCAACTCAGCAAAGGTCGAAGCGCCTGGAGCTAACAGGGAGATCCAAGAAGGAGAGGTCATTACAAAAGAGATTACCTCAGGAAGGGGAAAGAACAAACGAAAAGAAGAGGCCTGGAGAAGAGGAAAGATCTCGGCAAAATCTCAGGGGAAGTCAATCCGCGGCGGCGACGTCTAAGTGCTCCGTGGTGATGGCGAATCATAACAGAGGAAAGAGAGCAAGGAGATACTTATAAGTATTGCGAAGGAAGGACATTTTCGTAAATTGACGACGGACGGTTGATATAGGGGCAGAGATAGACAGGGAACGCCTTGTGATGATCCTCAGGAGTATAACCAGGGGGCATTATAGGAAAGGCAGGGACTCGAGATACGAGGCACCTCATAAAGTGATCACCTCATAAGGACAAAGGGGTACAGAAGGGCCATCAGGAAGATAGGTAGATCAGATCAGCGGGCTTCATGGACATGCATCAGAGACAAAAGGTAAAATCTGGCTCTCGTCGTGCTCAGTATAAAAGCAATTATTGGGAGAAGAGCAGCGTAGCAAAGCACAACAAGCAAAGGCGAGTTGATTACTAGAAATCAGCGGATTAACAAAAGCCATGGACGACCTGTTAAGAAAATAGGCAAGCTAAGGATGCATGGAAGGAAAGCAGTATGACCATCCAGACATAAGGGCGGATGAGTATAGTCATCGAAAGTTCAGCACGACCACACAGATAAGTACAATCATGAAAGATTCAGCATCAGCGCATAAGTGTTAACATTACAACATGTTTCCGACTACGCGACATCCGGGGAAGAGGGTGCAGGGTCCTTGGATACCAACGGAAGGGGCACGGGTTTGTCCAGCACTGTGGAGGAAGACGCAAGATCAGCAGACGCTTCAGGAACAGTAGCAGGAAGAGCCTGGGCAGAAATATCAATGGAAGTCTGGTCGGCCGCAAGGGGAGGAGCCTCCAGGAGAAAAAGTTCGTCATCCGCTTCAAAGAAAGGAAAAGTATCCTGCGGCATTTCCCTAGCTAAGCGAGCTGTGTCCAGAAAAGTGGCAGGAGGTGCCGAGCATAGAAAACCTTGCTCAAATGCCTGTCTGACCCCACCAGCGGCCCCGTGACATAGCAACAAGATCATCCAGCTCCCCAGCTTTCGGAGGAAGAAGGAAGAGCGGATATAGGCCAGTCTGTAGGCTTTCAGCCGCCCTGGTTCACCAGCCTGGTACACTTCCAAGCTGTTTCTATTCTCGGTAGCCTCAGCGCGGGCCACGGATAAATCGCTCTGGCCCTGAGATACTACTTCCTGAGCCTTCAAGAGATCTGCTTGCAAAGACTGAAGAGTAGCTTGGCAAGTTTCCCATTGAGTTTGCATGATTGCCTCCCGGGCAGCGGAAGCAAGAGCCAGAGCCTGGGCATCAGCCAGTCCCATTTGCAGGAGCTCCTGACTTTGCCGTAACAGTGTTAATTCAGCTGATCGGGAAAGCAGCTCTGCCTCTTTATTTTTCAGTTCAGAAACTGCCTCTCGACGACGCTCCGCTTTAGAAGCCAATGAGGATTCACTCGTCTTTAAGGCAGCCTCCAACTTTCGCAGCTTATCGAAGGCGGCATGGGAGATGGCTCGGGCAAAGGTCGCAGATTCCCCAGCGGCACGCAGATAGGCGTCCAAATTTCCAAGGGAAGGCTCAGGAGCAGCTGAGGGAGCCACAGGAGGTTCTAGTTCCCGAAGACGGGCCTTGAGCATCGCATTCTCTCGCTGAAGCTCGGCCGCTTGTTGAACGGCACTCAAACTCGCGGAACAGGTTTGCAAATGGCCATAGGAAGGGAAAGGGGGTTACAGAAATGTATGAATACCCAGGAGAAGAAAAGGAGCTTACCGCTACCAAGGAACGGACAATTTGATCAAACCCCTCCAAAGGGGAACTGCTCTCCCAGAAGTGACGATTGGCTGATTGCCAGGAGGTAGCCAAATCCCCATAGAAATCAACCCTACCAAGGATAGAAGATAGGGTGGCAGCGTGTGCATAATCCGGATCGGTCTCTGAGGGAAGTCTCCAGGAAGCCTCGAAGGCTAGCTCCGTGGAAGGTAGTTCATGGGTCGGTGTGGCTGAGCTTGTAGACATGAGAAGAGGAGAGGCTGAGGGAGTCATCGAGCCCTGGGGCTGATCACCAGAAGACGAAGGCGGGGCAGGTAATAAGCTCCGGATCGATACCGGAGCTATCATGTCCAATGACAAGTCTGTAATTCCCAGATCAGAGGCCTCCTGGTCCAAGCTTGTATCCGAAGACCTAGAAGGAGAAGAGATACCAACTACACGTTGACGGCGAGGGGGTGGAGGAGAAGTCGCGGTGACCGACGCCACTCTTTTGCCCTTGCGCGCAAGACGCAGCTTCATAGTAGGAGGGGGAGAGGGCACTTGTTCTACTGGCGATGGCTCAGTTGCAGGGCGATCAAAGACTCAGAGTAGGGCTGAGTCTGTAGGGCTGGGGGTAGGTGGTGCAATAAGTGTCGAGGTGGCTACCGCATCAAAAGTTTGGGGTTTCGAAGGCTGCAGACCGACGGGGGCAGCGGGATCAGAAAATAGGCCTTGTGTTAACTCTTCATTCAGAGCTTGCAGAACGACCACAGATGGTTTTTCCTGGCTGGCAAAAGAATGGAGAATGACAGCCACTACAAAAATAAGAGGAAAAAGCACCTCAGTTAGCGAAGAACGGCATATAAAAAATAGCAACTTACCAAAAGGAGCTCCAATTTCTGTTGAAACAGGGCTAAGACCAAAAGCGCACAGAATGCCTTCTAGCATCAGCACGGACAAGCGAACAACAACACCGGTCAGCTTGTCCGAGGCTGTGGAGCAGGCAGGTTCATGAACATGTGTAGGGAAGTCCGAAGGAAGAATGGAACGCCATTGGGAAAGCCCAGCTAAGGGGACGGGGGACTTAAGAAAGAAAAAGCGAGATCTCCAGCCTTTATTGGAAGAAGGTAAGTCATCAAAAAATTTATAGCCCGGCTTGGCCTGTACGTTGAACACCCCCGGCTCGGCCCGCCTGAAGGAATAGAAATGATGAAATAGTTGAGCGGTCAAGGGAATTTGATAAATGCGGCACAAGATGATGACTCCGCAGACGGCTCGGAATACATTGGGGGCAAACTGAGAAATGCCGATGCCGCAATACTGACACAACTTGGAGAAGAAAGGATGTAAAGGAAAGCGAAGGTCGCCTAAGATTTGATCCCTAAAGACTGTGACAAAACCTTCAGGAGGAGAAGAAGGATGTCCATTTGGCAAAGGGAGACGAAGCTCATACGAGGAATCTAGTTTCAAGTGGGATTGCAGTAAAGACAGGTCATGATGGTCTAAATCAGAGATGTAGCATGAATACCAGAAGATTTCCTTACCATCCATGATTGTGAGGAGTAAACAAGTGAGGGGGTCGGAGACGAGAGGGGTCGCAAGTCAAGCTCAAGCAGGAAGACGAAAAGTTGCACTACCAGAAACGGCCATGAACTAGAGGAAGAGGATAGCGAAGCGTCAAAGTGAAGACGGCGGACTGCCTTTAGGGTTTATAAAGCCCATTCATTCCTAGGAAACATCGAGAGTCAAGCCAAGTATCTTTTTGGGTAATGCGCCCCAGCGCCGTCTGATAGGAAGTAAGCGCCGAAGGGTGCGAAAAAGGGTCAGAAGCTGGCGTCAGGAGGCGTGAGCAATAAAGGCTTCGAACAGGTGTCGCCGCGAGAAGAAGTGCATTAAGGATTGACATGGCAAGGCAATCATGAAGGGGTGTGGCCTAGAGAAGATGCATTCTTCATGAAAGGCCCGAGACTAAGCGGGAAGTTTCATAAAGCTGCAGAATCCAGGCAATTCAAAAGAGCCGAGAATGAGACAGGGCAAGTTAGCAGGAGTGAGTATCAGATCAGAGAAGTAGCGAGCAGGCCTGTGGGGGTGTTGCTGGCTCGAATCATCCGAGTAAGTAGTTCTGCATAGGTATCTCCTGATCAAATCATCTAACCAAGTGCATCGCGAGAGCTGCGGGGTCATTGCAAACTACGAGGGCACTATGGCCCAAGGGTCGAGTAAGGTTTATGTGCTCCCTTCTTTATTCATAATCCTATACCATACATAATGCGATTGCAGGGAGAAAAGAGGTGCGGATGAGTAAGCCCAAGGCTAGCAATAACGACCAGATCGACAAAAGCAATTAGGTCGGCATAGGCAAGACGGATGAAAGCGGAAAAGAGCAATTCATCTAAACCTTTGCCGTTTGGGGTCCAACTGGTTTCAGACCAGCGCTATCGCCACCGGTCTCGGACCGGAGCATCATTACTGGTCTCAGACCAGCGCCATCGCCACCGGTCTCAGACCGGAGTATTCCAGACTCTCGCCTCAGTGCGAGTTATAAGTGAGCTCTGTTCTCACGCCCAACGACCTTTCAGGTCGGCTCCCATGCGAGAATTAAAAGTGAGCCCCGTGCTCACGCCCAACGGCCTTTTAGGTCGGTAGCCCCAGACTCTCGCCTCAGTGCGAGTTATAAGTGAGCTCTGTTCTCACGCCCAACGACCTTTCAGGTTGGCTCCCATGCGAGAATTAAAAGTGAGCCCCGTGCTCACGCCCAACGGCCTTTTAGGTCGGTAGCCCCAGACTCTCGCCTCAGTGCGAGTAATAAGTGAGCTCTGTTCTCACGCCTAACGACCTTTCAGGTCGGCTCCCATGAATTTCTCAGTCAGCACTCCTTGTATTTACCGGCCCAACTGCAGCAAGCCAAGTTATCGCGCCAGACTGCTCAGTAAGCCAATTTCAGGGTTCTTGCCAAATTAAAGTGAGCCCGTGCTCAAGCATCTCATTCGCGTCGACCAAAGGCTCATAGTTATGAGGTAAGAGGAAGCTGAGGTCCGCAAGACCTTTATGGCTCCCATCGAGAATTAAAAGTGAGCCCGTGCTCACGCCAACGACCTTTAGGTCGGTAGCCCCAGACTCTCGCCTCAGTGCGGGTTATAAGTGAGCTCTGTTCTCACGCCCAACGACCTTTGGTCGGCTCCCATCGAGAATTAAAAGTGAGCCCGTGCTCACGCCCATGACCTTTCAGGTCGGTGGCCCCGGACTTCGCCTCGGTCAGTTATAAGTGAGCTTTGTTCTCACGCCCAAGCGACCTTTCGGTCGGCTCCCATCTGAATTAAAAGTGAGCCCGTGCTCCAACCTTTAGGTGGTGGCCCCAAACTCTCGCCTCAGTGCGAGTTATAAGTGAGCTCTGTTCTCATGCCCAACGACCTTTCAGGTCGGCTCCCATGCGAGAATTAAAAGTGAGCCCTATGCTCACGCCCAACGGCCTTTTAGGTCAGTAGCCCCAAACTCTCGCCTTAGTGCGAGTTATAAGTGAGCTCTGTTCTCACGCCCAACGACCTTTCAGGTCGGCTCCCATGCGAGAATCAAAAGTGAGCTCTGCTCTCACGCCCAACGACCTTTCAGGTCGGCTCCCACGCGGGAATCAAAAATCAGCTCCCCTACGAGAATCAAAAGTGAGCCCGACGCCCACGCCTAACGACCTTTCAGACTGATATGCCTCACGCTGAGCAGAGCGTCTTTAAATAATCAGGTCAACTACATCTGCTCTTGTTTTAGCTCCTTTATGCAAATTGCAAATATGCAGCAAATATGCAAGGTACTGAATACGGGAGGTCTTCCACCATACCCATAAAGCATCAATATTAATCGCGAAATCAGGTTTTGCCCATTCATTACAGTTTTAATGTTCAAGTATTATACAGGTTTGATTATCCAAAATTCATAAAAATCAGTCATAATGCAACTCTTGTCTCTTACATGCGGGCCAGTTTCTAAGAATGCTTGCTAGATGAAGATTGATCAGGAAAGACTATGCAGGAAAAGGACAAATATACAAGTATAGCAGCACAGCTCGATAAGTGGGCGATACAGCTGAGGCTACAAGAAGGAACGTCCCGTGAGTCAGAAGCCACTGAGACAACTAAAACCCGGACTAGCTTTAACTCGGGGAAAGGATTGGTTACGGAGTATGGGCACTGTCGTGTGAAGAAATTCCTGGGGACTCAGGAGCCTCTGGGGCGTTCAAGGCTCGAGCCAGCTCCGTGTGTAAGGAGTTGATGATTGTTTGTTGCTGAGCGATCGTGTATTGCTTATCGTCGAGACACGTACGGAGCAAAGATAGCTCCGTTTCATGCCCTTGCTGCAAACGTTCCTGAAGGCCAAGTTGGCGCTGCAGGCTAGCCTGGCATTCCTCTTTCCTCGCCTTCTCAGCATGCACGCAAAGCTTTGCGATACGATACTGGGTTTCCATGGAATGCAGGGCAGCCAGCTGACGAGCCCGATCCCTGGACATGCGCTCCAGTTCGCGTTCTTTCTCGGCAAGTTGCGAGGCGAGTTGATCTATCCGCATTTGGGAGGATGGTTGATCAACCTCATCAGAAGAAGGAGAATGCATCGTGTGGGGAAGAAACTGGTGGAACGTGGGTTGTCAAAAGAAAGTGGGAAAGCGTGAAAGAAGAAGGATAGAATAAAGAAGTGACTGTAAGGCTCTTTAAAAAGGGGGTGGGTACCCAAGTCAAAGTAACTACATGGGCACAGTACCCCAAGCGACTGGTAAAGCAATTAGGGAGGCACAGTACCCCAAGCAACTGGTAAAGCAATTAAGGAGGCATGATATCCCAGGCGACGGGACATAAAGGTTGGTACGTGAGGCAGGAAGCAGAGGGCGCAGAAGGTATGGTAAGACACAGAGATATGCTGAGGTCACAAAGATATGCTGAGATCTTAGAGATGTGCTGAGGTCTAGTTAGTCAGACTGTAGTCCTCCTTTGACTAGACTTGTGGGGGAGGCTTGTGATACGGCTGGCAATGGAGGGGCCCAAAAGGAAAGGGTGAGAAGGGTCAAGGCCATATGACGGTCAAAAGTCAAGATGATGTGGCAGTCAATAGTCAAGGTGACTTGGCAGTCAATAGTCAAGCTGACTAGGCAGTCAAAGTCAAGCATATGGGGTAGTCAGAGGTCAGGCAGACTTGTCGATCAAGGGGGCAAAGTAGTTGAAAGACAAAGGGAGACGACAGGCAGAACACAAGGTACAGGTCGGGATCGGCAGAGCTGTGTAGAGACAGCTCGATCTACATGTTGGTTGCTACTCGGAAAACCTATAGGTTCCACTGTACAAAAATTTTATACAAAGGTCTGAACCTTTTCCTAGCTACCATGTGTTCTTTTAAATTAAATTTTGGATCGCCTGCGGAACTTAACACTTTTGATCCAAAACTTAATCTATTTGTTCTTTTAGGTTTTGACTTGGATCTCCTGCGGAACTTAACACGTTCGACCCAAGTCTCATTAAGTTATTAATTCCATTAAATATTAATTTCCATAAAAGGTTCCCAGTACTGACGTGGCGAGGCACATGACCTTCTTGGATATGGGAACAACCACCACCGACTAGACAAAACCTTTAATAGAAAGCTAATATTTAATTTCCTAAAATAACTTTAGGTTAACCAAAGAGAACAATCAAATCACAAGGAAAAGAAAGAAACAAAAGAACACAACTTCGAAAAAACATATTCGAAATACTAGAACGTAAGCCTCTTGTATTTGGTATTATTTCCATAAATAACTAGCATGGTGCGGAAATAGAAATTACTAGTTATACCTTGTAGAAAAAACCTCTTGATCTTCTACCGTATTCCTCTTCTAACCTCGGACGTTGTGTGGGCAACGATCTTCCAAGATGAGAAACCACCAACCACCTTCTTCTCCTCCAAGCAAGGTTCGGCCACAAAAGAAAAGCTTTACCAAGGAGAAAAACCAAAATACTAACCAAGCTCCAAGAGATGCTAGCTTTCTCTCCTTCTTCTTCTTCCTCTCCGAGTAGTATCCGGCCACCACAAGAACTACAAGGGAGAGGGAGAGGTTCGGCCACCACAAGAGGAAGAGAAGGAGATGATGGCCGGCCACACCAAAGAACAAAAGAGGGAGAGGAATAATAGATGTTGTATCTTGTGAAGGCACCCTCACCCCTTCTTTTATATTCCTTGGCCTAGGTAAATTAGGAAATTTAATTACAATAAATTTTCTTAATTTCCTTGACATGATTTAATTGAGAAAAATAAAATAATATTTCCCCAATTAAACAATGATGGCCGGCCAAATCAATAGGAAGCAAATTGGACAAGTTTCAATCAACAATTAAAACTTTCCTTATTTGTTTCCGGAAATTTTAAAAAAATAAAATTTCTCTTTAAAATCTCTTCATGGTTAATAAAAGGAAATATCTATAATTTTAATTTTATTAACATGTGAATAATTTTAAAGAGAAAATAAAACATCTCTCCAATCTACAAATAAGGAAAGAGATCTAATCTCTTTCTTTAATCTTTTGTAAATCTTTTACAAGAGAGATATTTTAATTTTAATTCTCTTTTAAATTAAATCTTCCACATAATAATAAACATTAAAATTAAATTTTCTTTTTAATTAATTATGGCCGGCCCTACTAGCTTGGGTTCAAGCTAGGGCCAGCCAAGCTTAGGCCGGCCCTAGCTTGGTTCCCAAGCTAGCTTGGCCGGCCCCCTTTAGGTGGGTATAGAAGGTGGGTATATGTGGGTATAGTACTCTATAAATAAGAGGCTACGATAGGGACCGAGAGGAGGAATTGGTTTTGGTCTCCCGATAAAATTAAGCATCCCGTGTTCGCCCCGAACACACAACTTAATTTTATCAATGATAATTCATTCCACTAGAGAACTATCATTGAACTACCGCACCAATCCCAAATTACATTTTTGGGCTCCTTCTTATTATGAGTGTGTTAGTCTCCCTGTGTTTAAGATATCGAATGTCCACTAATTAAGTGAGTTACTGACAACTCATTTAATTAATTTCTTAGTCCAAGAGTAGTACCACTCAACCTTATCATCATGTCGGACTAGGTCCACCTGCAGGGTTTAACATGACAATCCTTATGAGCTCCTCTTGAGGACATTATCAACCTAGTATCTCTAGGACACAGTTTCCTTCTATAATCAACAACACACACTATAAGTGATACAATTTCCCAACTTATCGGGCTTTTTGATTCATCGAACTAAATCTCACCCATTGATAAATTAAAGAAATAAATATCAAATATATGTGCTTGTTATTATATTAGGATTAAGAGCACACACTTCCATAATAACCGAGGTCTTTGTTTCTTTATAAAATCAGTATAAAAGAAACGACCTCAAATGGTCCTACTCAATACACTCTAAGTGTACTAGTGTAATTATACAGTCAAGATAAACTGATACCTAATTACACTACGACCTTCTAATGGTTTGTTCCTTTCCATTTTGGTCGTGAGCTACTGTTTATAATTTATAAGGTACTGATAACATGATCCTCTGTGTGTGACACCACACACCATGTTATCTACAATATAAGTTAATTGAACAACTACATTTATCATAAATGTAGACATTTGACCAATGTGATTCTTATTACTAGATAAATGTTTATACCAAAAGCTAGGCTTTTAGTATACACCCTAACACTACAGGCCTGCGATTCGAAGGCCCGGAAGTACAAGTCACAAATCACAGGTCGGGATCGGCAGAGCTGTGTAGAGACAGCTCGATCTACAGGCCTGCGATTCGAAGGCCCGGAAATACAAGTCACAAATCACAGGTCGGGATCGGTAGAGCTGCGTAGAGACAGCTCGATCTACAGGCCTACAGTTGAGGGCCAGGAAATACAAAGTGCGAGGTATAGATCGGGATCGGCAGAGCTGTTTGAAGGCAGCTCGATCTACAGGCCTACGGTCGAGGGCCAGGAAATACAAAGTGCGAGGTACAGATCAGGATCGGCAGAGCTGTTTGAAGGCAGCTCGATCTACAGGCCTACGGTCGAGGGCCAGGAAATACAAAGTGCAGGGTATGGGTCGAGATCGGCAAAGATGTTTAAAGGCAGCTCGATCTACAGGCCTACAGTCGAGGGCCAGGGTATACAAGATACAGGGTACAGACCGAGATCGACAGAGCTGTTCAGAGTCAGCCCGACTGGTAGGTGACGCTTAAAGGCTGGATCTGATTGGAGGATGCGAGGCAGATGCGGGCCACAATAGATTGGACGAATTAAGCCGTGCGGAAGTCGGAGAATCACAATTGCCCGTCAAGGGGTAATCATTACATACCAGCGATATGTGCGAGGGCGAAGGTTTCTAAATGAAAAGATGTCCTCATAACCAATGGCAGCCTGACAGATGTCCTTCATTACAAGACAAAACCCATGTGTAAAGGCGGAGGTTCCTAAACAAGAAGATGCTTTCACAACCAATAGCAGCACGACAGGTGTCCAGGACTACACGACAAAGCCCCGCGTCTAACGTTTTCTGACATAGTTGCAGGTTCTAGAAAGAGGCGGGTGCATAAAAAGGGGAGGATTCTTCGTACGCGAGACGCTCTCTGGTCACTGTTTTCCACAATTTCTTACTTTCGATCATCCTTTCTCTTTGTTTTTCTTTTTCTGGGGGAAAAGTACCTGATTTGAGCGTCAGAGGGCCTGACCCGGGGACTTTTTCCCTGGGCTCTGGTCTCTAACGTGAGGGGGGAGATCGTCTGAGTGTGTGCAGGGGCCTGCAGTATCGTCAGCCGCCCGTGGGAGCTGGATCACCCATGACTTTCCGTCAACAGCCAGGCCGTCGCGACCAGCCTTCGTCCGACTCAGCTTTCGGACAGGATCAGTATCCATGGTGCAAATTACTATAACCAAGGAAAACACATTGTTAAGAATGAGAATTTACTTTATGTTTAGAGTAGGGTTATAGCCATGGATAACATGCACAACTGAAGATATGTAGGAAGGTGTAGTTGGGAGGCTGATTGTGGAATTTTTCCATAGAACATTTATATTGAAGTAATAGAGTAGGTAGACGATTAAAAAGATAAACTATAGTTTAAACTCAGAAAGGACCTGACTCAGAGGAAGAGCCCTCTCCCCCCACTGCCTAATCAGATCCAGAATAGGGATGGAGAGGAGGTCACCAAGAAAGTTGAAGGGACTCTTTAAATTCCCCCACAAAGTCAAACGATTCCTTTCCCTCAGAAACTGATAACATCCCAGAAGGATGAAGAGTTTAACCGATTCCTGAAGAAGATTAAGGAAATTTGCGTAGAAGTATCATTGATAGACGCACTGCACCAAATGCCGAAGTTCGTAAAGTTCTTAAAGGGAATTTTATCCAACAGGAGGCAAAAGGGCGACTTCGAGACCATAACATTAACAGAGAATTGCAGCGCTTTACTTATGACAAATATTCCACCAAAACTTCAGGATCCAGGGAGTTTTTCCATACCTTACAAAATTAGTTCTGAACTCATACAGAGAGCTTTCTGCGACTTGGGAGCCAGTGTTAGCCTACTTCCGTACTCTTTATGTAAGAAGCTGAGACTCTAGAACATTAAATTGACTACTATAGCACTGCAATTAGCTGACCATTTATGTAGATACCCAATGGGAATAGTGGAAGATGTGCCAGTAGAAGTGGGTGGATGTATCATTCCCACGGATTTCATTATCCTGGATATGGAGGAGGATCCCAAGATACCGATTATCCTTGGAAGACCATTCCTTGCCACAGCTGGAGCCCTCATTGATGTGAAAAGTCACAAGTTATCCTTGGAGATCGGCAAAGAAAGGATTGAATTTGATTTATCAGATTCCTCTATCTACGACCCCTCTTCTCAGGAAAATTCGAGCAAGATAAATATACACAAAGTCGAGGAGTGCAGTTTTCAAGAGAGATCCCCTCCAGCAAGCAATAAGAAGTACATTTGTAAAATATCGAAAAAATGGTGAATAATAATAAGGGATTTTTCTGGAATTTTTAGAAATTTTTCTGAAATTTTTCGGAGACCGTATGAACAAGTTTACGGGGATAAAAACAGGGCCCGGGAAAACCTGTTTGGGCTACCCCATTTTAACGAGGAAATGTTTATTTTTATAAATTCATTTTTGCTTTATACTTTTTATTTTATTTTCTTCTTCCCACCTGATTCACCGCGCCTTCTCCTCTCTGCCCTAACCGCACGCGCACGCGGCAGTTCCTCCTCTTCTTTTATTCCTTCTCCTCCCACGCATACAAGTCGAAGCCCTAGTGTCGATTCCTTTTCTTCCTCCCTCGCGGTGCCCTATTCCCACTGTCGCCGGCGACGCAGACGCTTTCTCTGTTTATCTCCGCCGTTGAGATGGGGAACACACCGATGTCGGTCGCCTCTGCCCTAGCGCCGGAGCCACCGCTTCTTCCTCTTATTCTATAATCAGCAGTGTCGTCGATTTCCCCGTGCCCTAATCACTGCTGCTACCCCCACTGCGCCTGCGACTTATGATCTGCATCCTTGTCGAGCACTGGCGTAAGGATTTCTCACCGGCACTGACTGCCCAGGTCTGATTCGGCCGTCGTCCGTTCATTCTTGGCTGTGATCACTTGCTAGAAGCCAGGCACACGAATTTCCTAGTTTTGGTTGTGCCCTAGCTTCCAGCCGATTTCCCCACTCACTGGAGTAGGCCACGGTTCCCAATCAGGTGCTACACTGATCCTACTTTTCCCCTGATTTCCTTTGAGTTGGTTACCCTAGTGTTGTTGATCTTATCTGCCATGGCACACTACCACAGTGACACTCTTCATCCGAGAGTAACCTGCCAATTTAGTTTAGGGGTATTCGAGTGGAGATTTTGACCCCACCTTGCTGCAATCACTGGATTCGGCAGCAACCTCCGCTAACAATGGGTAAGAACAGGTTGAGGATTATGGTTTAGGGTTTTACCCTAATTTAACCTTAAGGATTTTTATTTTAGCTATTCGTATTGTAGCTAAATAAAAATATGTTTCTATTTGTGACACAGGACTTTGACGCGAGACAAGTATCTCGACGTCGTATTTGGACCAGATTGGACTTTTCGATTGGAGGCGGGTACTTTGACTTTATGTCATTCGATATGCATAATAATATTTTTAACATATAGCAATGATTGTGTTTCTCATTTGCTTCGGTTGATCACTACCCGATCCTGTTACATGCTTGTTTGTTTATTTGTTATGCACATCATGTTAGTACCTATCTGATCATACATGCTTATAAGGGTAGTGACACAATCATGTTATTTATTATGTTCAGGACCTAGGGTTTTTGATACCTTATCTGATCGGTGTACCTTTGATTTGGTTCATTGTCCTATGATACACATTTTATATTCATGTATGGATATTGCTATGCTATTCAGGATATTGTCATGTTTAGTGTCATGCATCATCTCGCATGATTGCATGTTGTACGATAGTTTTCTCCATTATTGTCGAGCACATCGCCAGTTACATATATCTGTACACACCACCACTCATGGGTTAGTGGTATATCAGACAGGTGTGTGACAGTTCTGCTGTTTGGCTCCGTTAGTCTGGTGACTCAGCGTGGTAGCCGGCAGATAGTTCTGCTCTGTTTGGCTCCGCTAGTTTAGTGTAGCAGCGTGGTAGCCAGCAGGCGGTTGGACTCTGTTTGGCTCCGTTGGTCCGCTCATGGGTAGTGTGACGCAGCGTGGTAGTCGACAGAGATTCCTCCCCGTCATCGTGTACCGGGAGATGAGAGCATTGAGCTCCCCCATTTATGATTTGGGGTAGGAGGATAGGTGTACTCCGACAGCATCCCGTCCACTCGGTCACTCATCAGGAGCAGTGATGTCAGAGTGCACAGTTGTCACAACCCTACCCACTCGGTCTCACCATTGTATGTGAGATGGATGACTGGAGTCAGGGGTGACCATGACATTTGCATTATATTCATGATGCATTTATTGCTTGTGTTTGCTGCATTTACTTGCTGCATTTATATGGATGCATATGATTGATATGCATACAAGATTTATGATACTGTCGGTCTGACGACCCTGTTGTACTTATACCCTGGTCCCGGTTAGTATAGTTTTCTCCTGCTTATTTCAGTTGCATTTACCCTTTTTGTATCAAGAAACTGTACACATGATTAGTGCTGGTTGTTATTTTCTTTATTATGCATATCAGTTGTTACCCGCTGAGTTGTTGAACTCACCCCCGTGGACATTATCTTTTCAGGTACCAGGTTGTTTATGGAGTTGCTTGGAGTATCCTACCTGCCAGTCCCCACGTCACATCAAACGATCTGTCTCCGTTTTTATTTATTTATATTTTTGGTATATGAAATTTCTATATTTCGCTTTGTGTTCCAGTTATGTTTCTGGAGTGTTGTTTTGTTGTGTGGTGTAAGTCTAGCCGGCTAACAGTCTCTGTTTATAGTTGTATGTATTGTCTATTGGATTTCTGCTGTGTTTGGTTTTGATACAGCCGAGTGGGCTGTTAGATTTATATATAACTGCGTGGTTGTATTTTTGTGGTATCAGCCGAGTAGGCTGCATATATAACTGCGTGGTTGTGTATATATTCCAGCCGCCTGTGGCTGATGTATATTGTGTCTGTAGAAATGTTTCAGATTATCACCCGTACAGGGGAGGTGCTGCCGAAATTTCTTCGGACAGGGACTTCCCCGGGGCGTGACAACATTTGTCTTGCACGAGCGAAACTAAAGGCGCAGACTGAAGCATTAACCCTAGGAGGAGAGTCGTGCTTCCACGGGTTTAGTCCACACTAGCTGAAATGAGGTCGAGCTAAAGACCTAAAATAAGCGCTTCTTGGGAGGCAACCCAAGGGTTTTCCATTCTAGTTTATTGTTCTAGTTCTAGCAAGTTTAGTTAAGTACTTCTATTATTTCTTTATTTTTTGGGTATTCAATTTTCAGGATGTGCAGAGCCTCCACGAGCTGGCCGTGAGTGTTTCATGGGCGCGGAGGCGTCAGAGGAACCAAATTAGCGAAAGGCGAGTCACCGTGAGCTTAAAGGAGTCAGCCGTGTGATTTCGCACGGCCGTGCGAAGCCGACAGAGGAACAAAGGCCACGGGTTGTGCATCCTTGCACGACCGTGTGGCCTATGCAGAGAAGAGAAGAACACGAGTCGTGCCAATCAGCACGGTCGTGCGAGACCGCTAGAGAGGGAGAAGACTCAGGCTGTGCCAATTGGCATGACCGTGCAACATATGCAGAGAAGAAGGAGAAACTGTCGTGTGAATTGTCACGTCCGTGTGACTTTGGTCGAGGGGAGAAAAGAGGAGGTCATGCCAATCGGCATGGCCATGCAGAACCCCACTTAACCCGGCTGTATCTATAAGACATGGTCATGCCCCTACCCGTGTGTGCCGCCTACTCCTCCAAAATCTTTAATTTCCATCTTCTTCTCTCCCAAAAAGCCTTCTCCTCCCCACTACACCTCATCAAACCCTAATTCCCACCTCGAGAGTTCATTTTTGCTTAGATCTACACCTAGATCTAACACTTTTTCAAGTCACAAATCCGGAAAGAGAGAAGCAACTTCCCTATTTTTCCTTCCTTCTCCTCCTCTTCCATCCTGAAGACCCATCTCCACAAGAAATTCCTTAAAACCTTGCACCATGTCACAGATCTTGAAGAGACTTCGTTGAGGAAGCAATGGATCTGGTGAAAGAGATGCACCGGGAGGCGACAAAGGCAAAGGGAAGGCGTCTTTTTCAAAAGGCAGAGGAAAAAGGTTGGCACGCGACGAAGGTAACGAAAACGAGTTTAATATTGTTTTTAGAAAACATGAACATAAAGCTAGATATGATATCCTTGTCGATAGAAAAATTATATGCACTAAATATATGGATCCCATTACTATGGATATGCTAGGAATTAGGGATGATGTAGATTGGATGATTAGTTCTTTAGATTGAAATGATATTATGTACGCTCATGCATCGACTTATCCCTGCCTAGTCCTTGAATTTTTGAGCTCGATTGATGTTAAATTTTCTTCTGAGGATGACTACATAGGGGTCATAACTTTTAGGATGATGAATAAAGAGATTCGGTGGACTTTTAGTTATTTTAATAATTGTTTGGTTTACCCATTAGTTGTGTCTGTGGATTTGATGATGAAATTAGATAGAATGAATTTTGGGCGTCAATAATCAGATAAAAAGACCCTTATGAACTCTCTAGAGTCAAGGCATCCCACATGCAAAACCCAACCATTAGATATCTTCATCGAGTGATGAGCAAAACGATCTTTGGTCGAGGAGAGAGTGATGGGGTGGTTAGAAAGGTAGAACTCTATTCTATTTAGGCGATGTTGAATAAAGTAGATTTTGATTCCGGATTTCATTTTTTTGCAAACTTTGTTGAGGGTAGCTAAGGCATCTTCGGGGATGATAGTGTTTGGTGGATTGATCACCCAAATAGCATTCAATCTGGGTTGTGAGCTTGATAGATTAGAGGTGATTCGTGGTAATGACAAGATCGATATGGATTCTTATCTTGCTATTAACATGATTTGTCGTGATGAAAATGAGTTTGCCTTCCCTAGGAACAATGATTTTCCATTACCCCTTCCTTGCCCCGAGCACACTTCAGTTCGCAACCCCACAAACTGGGTGATTACTGATTTACACCCCGAGACTGTCCCCTCCATTATAGAAGAAATCGAGTACCACCAAGAGCCCTCGTCATCAGGATTCCCGCACCCTTCCGGACATCCGGAACCTCCTAGGCACTCTTTTGCCTATGGTACGAGACCCTCTAGATTTGATTTTTCTGACTTCCGTGCCTCTTTAGACTCCCTTCATGAGAAGCAAAATACCCAACAACGATTGTTGGAGGGTCTCTTCAAGTTATCTGACTACCAGTTTAGGGAGGTACATGATCATTTTCAGTTTACTAGGGACTTCCATAGTCAGGTGATAGGGTTCGTTCAGGACTATAAGGTTGATCAGGAAAGAATGAGAAATTTTATGGATGATATGGATATCACTAAACAACAAGTATATGTCCTTTATCAATATCATCAACACCTTGGTCATCTTCCTGATATGCCTAGATTTCCCTCTGGCACACATCGGGGACCCCCTTATCCCCCACCCCGCCACCGTATTGATTTCATCGGGATGATGAAAAGTTTAAGTCTGGGGGGGTGTTGTGTTTGTCTGCACAACCTGAGTCGAGTTGAGTTTTCTTTTCTTTCTGCATTTTATTTTGTTTTGCATATTTTATTAGTCTATTTTGTTTATTCGCATTTTACTAGTTTCATATTTCTATTTGCATTTTATTTGCACTTTGCTTTGTTTATTCACATTTTATGAGTTTCATATTTCTAGTTTTGAGGCATATTTGAGAGCATCAAACCTTCTACTTTTTTTGCTACTTGTTCAACAGCAAAATGACTAGCATCTTCTTAATTCATGTGTTGTCAAGATAGTGTTAGTATGTTTGGTGTGTCTCCTTTCTTTATCTTTAGTAGCATGAAATAAGCTAAGTATTGTATGGAGTTTGGTATAAGTTTTGGCTTAACCTTAAGGATCTTATTTTCATTACACTTAAGTACTTAAGCTTAAATAGTAGAAATATTTTTGGAATAGTTATGATTCATCCAAATTGTTTAGTACTTTTGTTCCCATGGTGATTTCTTATTTACATTTTGGTTACTGGATGACCTCGGATCATGGAAGCTCATTTGGAAAAATTTAAATCCCAAATTAGTGCTACCTCTATATCACCAATATATATAACACCAAAATAATAATAATAATAATAATAATAAAATTCTTGAATAAAGGATAAAAAATAGTTGTCGTAAGTGGAAACTAACAATTCACCCATTTGAGACCGAGTTAGGTTATTGGGGAAATGAATGTTATGTTTCTCTTAATTCCGAGTAGTATCCTTTGAGATCTTGTGTAAATTAAGGAAAATGAACCAAGTGTGTGGCAGGTAAGTGCCTATCACTGGGAACATTAGGAACTCAATTGTATGACGACTTAACTAGGACAAAGAATTGAAACTTGAAGAGTTTGAGCTACTTATTACACCGAGCACAAATAACTTATGTTTAGGCCATACTTAGATAACTCCACAATCATACTTATTAATGAAACTAGTTGATAGAGTTAGGCGAATGCACTAGGGATTATGAAACACTGCCAAGCGCTCATGAACATAGTTTGTAGCGTTTTGTTTGAGGACAAGCAAATGTTCAAGTCTGGGGGTATGATGTGCGTAAATATTATGATAGTTTATGCATATTTTTAACGCATATTCACTTACTTTATACGTACATATTCTCTGTATGATCGCCTATTTTATCATGTACTCATCATATATACTCTTTTGTCCGGATATCTGCTCTTTGTTCGATTTTGTGTTGACAGGGACAATTTTCGGAGCAAAAATAGTGATTGTTAACGCACCGGAACAAGCCAGAGAACACGACCATGTAACCTCGCATGATCGTGTGGCCAAACAGGAGAAGGAAAGTGCACGGTCGTGTAACTTTGCACGGCCATGTGACTAACCCAAAGGCAGATCAGTACATGGCCGTGCATACTTGCACGGTTGTGCCCCCTATGACTGAAGCCAAGTAGTACACGGTTGTGCAATCCTGCACGGTCTTGCCCCCAAAGCTGAGCCCCAGGTTCACACAGTCGTGGCAATTGGCACGACCGTGCAACGCAGCCAGAGACGAGAAAGTGCACGGTCGTGCCATCCTTACACGGTCGTGCCGTCGTAGCCGCGCCCTAGCCTATAAAAGGGGTTTAACCCTTTTCCTCATGGGGGGAGAGCCGGGAAGTGAGCCGTCGGGGAGAGAATAGACTTGGTGTCATTCTACGCCGTCCAGGACATCCGTCCAGCGATCCTTCATCACCACATCAACTCTAGAAGCAAAGGATTGGATATGAAGATCACACGTCGTCGTTGAATAAGCATCTTTTCTCTTTCTCTCTTCTTGATTGAGAATTGTATGCTTAACATTATGTCTTCGGGTTTTTCTCCGACGTCTATGGAGTAGAATCTTTGTTCTAGGATGAGGGAGTAGTTGTGGATTGGTTTGATGTAAGACTCATACTTTTGCCTCTATTTCATTGGATAATTTCGCGTGCTTTGTTTCGACTACTTGATCTCTATATCGTGTTAATTGATTGTGTAGGAATTGCCTATCTCGTAGTGGGAATATCCTAGATCGTACACCCGAGGGGCCCTAGTGACAGGGGTAATCCGTTCACGGATATCTAGGATACTTCCTTGAAAGGAGAGACAACTCCTCCACAAGGAAGTAAGAGACCAAACTAAGCTCCTTATCTCTATCCTTAGTGACATCAATTAGAGTAGTGTCCTTGTGATCTACCGAGGCACCCTAGTGACAGGGGTTAACCGTAACAGGATTTCATAGGAAACTTCTTTATTTGGTACCTAAGAATAGATACTTCAGCTTCTGACAAATGCATGTTGATAGGCAATGAGTAAAGGAAAGAATGTGATACATCAATACCACCACAATGAAACCGAACTCCTAGAACTCGTCATAACCAAGTAAATTACTCTTTCTTCATTAGTTCTCGTTTTCGCTTCTCATTCCCTTTTCTTTAGATAGCTCGCAACCATCGATAGTTTAGCTAATCTTAGGTGAATCATTGCTAGTGCTTATAACTAGTCCTCGTGGGATCGATAATCTTATTACTGACGATGAATCCGTGCACTTACGATTCATAACAACCACATTACTTTCAATGCCTTCCTTCTTTGTTGCTTCTGGTTCGGACACTCCGGCTTGTAGTGTCCCTTCTGGTTGCAGTCGTAGAATGTAACATCAAACTTCACTTTTGGATTTGATTGAACCTTCTTGGACTGAATAACCTTTTTGATGTCCTTCTTGGTGAATCCTTTCTTCTTTTTATAGAGTTTGCATACTAGGTTGACGATCTCGGTTGTGATCTCGTCGTCATCATCTTCTAAGTTCGATTCGTCTTCGGACTCGGGTTCGGTTCTGCACTTTGATTTTGGTTCCTGAGTTCTGCTCATACCTGCAATCAAAGCAATGTCTTTCTCGACCGAATGTGCATTAATCTGTTCATGCAATTCAAATTCAGAAAATAATTCATCTAACTTAATTAATAAAATATCCTTAGATACTTTGTAAGCATCTACCATGGATGCCCACAAAGTATTCCTCGGAAAGGCGTTGAGTGTATACCTGATTATGTCGCAGTTTTCTACCTTTTGATCGATTCTATGGAGATCGTTCAGTAGATCCTGAATCCGTGCATGGAGTTGGTTAACTGTCTCACCTTCTTGCATTTTTATGTTATATAATTTATTTAAAATCAAATCACGCTTGCTTACCTTAGTATCAGAAGTGCCCTCGTGCAACTCGATCAGTTTTTCCCACAGCTCTTTCGCACTTGAGAATGGACCGACTCGGTTAAGCTCTACTTTGGTTAGGTCGTATGGAAGGGTACAGGTTGCTTTGACATCATCTTTAACTTTCTTCATTAAACTAGTGTCCCAGTTCACGCATGATACTGGTTTTCCAGCGTCATCTCACGGAAGCTTGAGACTAGTTTGGATAATTATCCACATCTCGACTTGCGTCTTGAGGTGGTATTCCATTCGGCTCTTCTAGTAGCCAAAATCCTTGCCTGAGAAAAGAGGCGGGCGGGTTGTGTTGTAGCCTTCTTGATGGACCATTAATGATCTAGCACGAGAAAAAAAAAAAGGAAACTTGTTCCAAGACTTGGTTTTAGTTTAGTAGTGTAGGATTAAGAAAAAAATATGTGAACTCGAGTGATGTTGCACCAACTTTGAGAGAAAATTTTGATTGTGATAAAACAGATCGGAAGACAACAATTTTACTGATTTCTATCGACTCTGAAAATAAAAAATTACCACGAAAAAGAAATGCTTGAATGGTGGTTTCACTGATTCGAAGTGAATTTGGCTCTGATACCAATTGTAGGATCGAAAGCGCTAGAGGGGGTGAATAGCGCTAGTGGCTATTTCGTTCGTTTAGAGTAAAACACTCAGCAGAAAAATAAAAACAATACACGAACACCAAGGATTTACTTGGTTCGGGGTCTGTGGCAACTCCTACTCCAAGGCCCTCACGTAAGAGTGCTTGAATGGTGGTTTCACTGATTCAAAGCGAATTTGGCTCTGATACCAATTGTAGGATAGAAAGCGCTAGAGGGGGGGGGTGAATAACGCTAGTGGCTATTTCGTTCGTTTAGAGTAAAACACACAGCAGAAAAATAAAAACAATACACGAACACCAAGGATTTACTTGGTTCGGGGTCTGTGGTAACTCCTACTCCAAGACCCTCACGTAAGAGTGCTTTCGATGGGCAATCACTATAGCCTCGAAAAATATTACAACTTTGAAGTACAAAATCAATGCAAAGATTATACCGACACGTAATGAAATGAGAATTGAATGCTTTTGGTTGTTAGAGTTGAGTTACGACATTGTCGGATCGTTCTTTGAGCAGCACACGGAAGAAGGATCGTGATTTCAAGTTGTGTCTAAGATGCTGCTCGAACCAGGCTTAAGTAGCCTATTGAGGGCGCCTCTAACTGCATGGAGGGCGCCTCCAATCCCACTGAGATTGCAGTGTCGATAAGCTCTTGCATCTTTGCTGCTTATCCGCCTTTGGGTGCCTCCAACCTCCATGGAGGGCACCCTCCATCCAGCATCCAGGGCGCCTCCAAGCTCCATGGAGGGCGCCCGAGGTGGTCAACCAAGTCACCCGAGACGTCTCCAAGCTCCATAGAGGGCACCTCGAGACTGTTCATCCGAGACTTTTCTTGTACAATTTTCGTCCTACAAGGTATGTTAGTCTACAAACAAGGACACAAGGTATACCCAGCAAAACAAAGTTAGTACAACAAAATAAGATAAATAGAAACTTATTTTGATAGTCTCCGGACTGTCCGGTTCTGACTTCGAATTTCATCTCTGGAAATCCTTGGTCGAATCGACGCCTACTGTTCCCTCATCGGGGAACGCATCCTCACCTACTCCATTCAGGAGAGTTTACCTATTTGTCAGATTGATCCTCTAAACCAACTGGACTTTTGCAAAGCGTCCAAATCTCCAAGACTTTTTGTTGGGTGTTTGCTCCACGACCTATCTAGTCTTCCACCCGATTCGCGACACCAGGATTTCAACCTAAAGTCCCTGACTCAAGGGTTTTTGCCCGAAGCCTTCGACCCGCCAAGACTTTCCGCCTAGGGTTACCACCCCTAGGACCTAGGATTATCACCCCCTAGAGTTTTCCACCTGTCTAACCATAGCTAGGATTTTTGCCTAAGACAACTTAGGACTTTCCTGCAAACTCAATAAATCTTGTTAGATAACAAGACAACTTAACTTTGAACCCTTTGACATAATCAAAACATAGGTTCGATCATCGTATGCTTCCCGCACCACCAGTAATTAGATCTTGTCTCCTAGAGATCAGGATCTAGTCAAGGTCTCAACTTAGGTTTCCAAAATGGACGTACGTTGGATCGACCCCTATAGCTCCCTCAATCGGGAACACATCCTCACTGAATCTCTCCTCCAGTTGCTTACCTCTTACTCACCAAATGCAATCGCTTGACTTGACTTGCCTTTAACCCACCAGGTCTTCCTGCCAGTTGTTAAGTCGGCAAACCCAATTAGACTTCGGTCAGTTGTTAGGTTCTGCAGACCCAACTAGACTTCCCGCTAGATATCGAGTCCCGTGGACCTATCTTGACTTCGTACCAACTATCGGGTCCAACTGACCTACCTAGATTTCAGCCTGGTGTCAAGTTTTCTAGATTCGTCAACTCCTGCACACTTGGTTAAGTAATTAGATCACAAATACTCTAACTTTAATCCATTTTTCATTCATCAAAATATGAGTTAGATCATTAGTGTAAATTACACCAACACCACATTGAAAATATATGGAAAAAATCGTAGATTTATAAGGGAGAGATATCTCCATTGGTATTGATATGAGACTTTTTAGGTAGAGCCCAAAAATAAAATCATGAGGGCTTAGGCCCAAAATGGATAATGTCATGCTATTATGAAGATATTTAAATTTATTTTGGTCATAACAATTGGTATTGGAGCTCAGACTGCTAGAAGGTCTAACCGCTGATTGTGTACAAGAGTTATGGTCTAATTGAGCCATGTAAGTAGAATATTGACCTCGAACAAAGGAAGTGGGGGCTCTCATATCCGAATCAAGAGGACCAAACACTAAGTAGAAAGTCCTAATTGCGAGCAAGGAAGTCCTAATAGGTCGGGTGGACCAAGGGGCAAGAAGACCTGGTGAGTCGAGGATTTGATGTAAGAAGCCCGTGGTCCTTCGTTTGAGGTGGGGGGGGGGGATTGTTGGGTTGCAAGGTTGCAAACAAAGTCCTACATTGAAAATACATGGGAAAGATCATAGATTTATAACTATTGGTATGGGGCTTTTTGGGTAGAGTCCAAAAAAAAATCACGAGGGCTTAGGATCAAAATAGGCAATATCATATCATTATGGAGATATCTAAATTCCTTTTGGTCTTAACACTTTCCCCTTTTGATTATTCTAAGCAGGTGCATCTCCAGAAAATGATCCTTGGGGTCTCTCCGTTCAGCCCATATCATTGAAGGGCATGCAGAATAGTGCTCAGTGATATGCAAGTGGGGATGGGGGCATGAGTGGAAGGTTGATCGATCATGCAGGAGCCTACATGAAGCCTACTAGAGGAGGAGGAATTGGTGGGAACCCAGTCGGTCCTTCACTCGAGTCCCTCACTCGATGTGTGGACCTATCATTGACACAGCTGGTAGGCCCTTGCACCAACTTTTGCACTCTAGTGACTATGAGTAACTCCAGGTTCCCTTGCAAAAAAGTAATTGTTGTGAATCGTCTAACTTCTTCCATCTTCACGTGTCAGATTCAGGTCAAGTTTCTATAGATGGTGCTAAATTTGATCCTGTCTGAAATCAAGAAAGATCGATAGCAGGCTAGGTGGCTTCGACGTTGATCGTGAAAATACTTGGGGCTGGAGGAGGATGGCGTTGAGCGGTCTTGCATATCAAAAAAGAATGTAGAGGGAAGAAAATGTCAGTAACCGAGTTAGAGAAGGATCCCTAGCGTAGGCACTCCGCTCAAGTCTAGTAAGTGGTCAAGAGAAAAATAGAATGTGACAAATAGTAAAAATAAGCAGTGAGATCTGAGTGCCTAATCTTGCGTACCTGCGCCTTTAGGAGGAGACCCCTTATATAGTACTAGTTTCTCTTTGTGCTAAAATATCAATGCATTTCCCAAAAAAGGAATGACTATTTTGACATTCTAATAACTTTCCTAAAGTAGACCCACTATTTCTGTGAAGCTTCCTTTGTACAGATTGCACAGGAAATATTTCCTTGATTCTCTTATAACAGTTATACAAAATGTCAAAAAGGAATATTGAGTTGTTAGGTTGGTGAACCTTGAATACGCTTTGATAGTAGGCCGACCGAGCCCCTTCTAGCGTTCGGTTGGACCTCGTTTTGATAGAGTCGGGTTAGCTAAGGGATATTGGTCATCTTATAGGCTCAACCTCTTTGAGGACTCGGCCTCCTTGAAGACTCGACCTTTGCTCTGCTAAAGAGTCTAGTCAGACCTCGTTCTCGGTCAGGTCGGCTAAGGAATGTTGACCACCTTGAGGGCTCGGCCTCTTTGAGGGCTCAACTTTCACTCGGCTAAGGAGTCCGTCGAACCTCGTTCTCGGTCAGGTCGACTAAGGAATGTTGACCATCTTGAGAACTCGGTCTTCGCTCGACCAAGGAATTCAGTCGGGCTATACGTCTATAATATTCAATCAAACTGAGAGAACTTAGCTCTGAATCGTACTAATATGGCTTAAGGTTCCATTAAGTTAGGCATGCCATAATCAGATAGGTTAGACCACTCAGTTAAATTATATAATTATAATAACCTTGAATATTGATACCTTCTTAACTTTAATCACTATATCAACCAGTTTTCTTGACTTCAATTTCTATTTCAGGGACCTTATTCTAGTCTATGTTAGAGTGTATATTAAAAGTCTAACTTTTGTATAAATATTTATTTATAAATAAAGAATCACAATGGTCAAATACCTACATTTATTTGTTAAGTGTAGTTGTTCAATTAATTTATATTGTAGATAACATGGTGTGTGGTGTCATACACAGAAGATTATGTTATTAGTTCTTTATAAATTATAAACAGTTGCTCACGACTAAGATGGAAAGGAACAAATCATTGGAATAGTCGTAGTATAATTAGGTATTAGTTTATCTTGACTAATAAATTACACTAGTACACTCTAAGTGTGTTGAGTAGGACCATTTTAGGTAAGTTGTTTTTATACTGACTTGATAAAAGAACTAGACCTTAGTTATTATGGAAGTCTGTGCTCTTAATCCTAATATAATAACAAACATATATATTTCGTATTTATTTGTTTGACTTATCAATAGGTGAGATTTATCTCAATAAATCAATAAGCCCGATAAGTTAGGAAATGATATTACTTATAGTGTGTGTTGTTGATTATAGAAGGAAATTGTGTCCTAGTAATCTAGGTTAAGAATGTCCCCAAGAGGAGCTCATAAGGATTGTCATGTTAAACCCTGCAGGTGGACTTAGTCCGACATGACAATGAGGTTGAGTGGTACTACTCTTAGACTAAGATATTAATTAAGTGAGTTATCAGTAACTCTGTAAGATATTGTAAAATTTAAAATAATAAATATTATTGGACGAAAAATCTTATTAGATTTTTCGAGAATTTTTAGAAATTTTTCTGGATTTAAACGGGGTCTGTATGACCTATTTTGAGGGGATGAATTGGTGGGGCTAAGTGGAGACCTGTTTGGATACCCAATTAAGTTGGGAGTTGATTGAGAAATAAACTTAGGGCTTAATTAAATATACCCTAAGTTTTTAATTAAAAACCTAATCTCTAAACTTCGGATTTCCTCTCCCGATCCCCCATCCTCGCGTGACCTCCTCTTCCCCGACACTTCTCTCCCTCCTCCCTCTCCCTCTCGTGGTGATACCACCATCGCACCTTCATCGCTGATCAGCGGAGCATCCGTCGGCGTAGATCCGATCGCTAATGACCCTTTTTCGGCCTCCGGCAAGAGCGCTCAACTTTCCTTTGTGCGCCACCACCCGACGAGTAGATCGACGCCAACCCTAGTCGCGGACATCTGGTGCTCGCCGGAAGTTGTGCACACGAGCCGGTGACAGGGGTAGGTTTCTTGAGCCTCTTCTTCGATCTACCTCTTTACTTGCGCTGGTGCTGACCATTGAGCCCTAATGTCGGCAGTTGCTAGCTTCGATCGTCGTGGCCAGCCATCGCCCTCTTCCTTATGCACTTGTGCCTTAGATCGGACACCTCCACTCCGACCACTTGGTGTCGGTGACTGTGGCCTCACTCCAGTGTTCTTCCCTTGCCAAGAAGTTGACTACGGATGGATTTTGGCTACTTGTGGCTTGTTGTAATCACTAGACCGCTACGTTGAGCATCATCTTGCCCAAGATTTAGTGTTAGTTGTCATTTTCTGGTTCTGATATGAAGTTGCTGGGCATCTTCCCAAACATCATCGATTTGGCTAGAAATCAAGATTCAACAAAGGGTAAGTTGGTTGGATTTCGTTGATGAATTGAGATTTGAATCTAATGCTCATATGTTGAGATGTTGATTGTGTTTTAGGATATTCGTTTAGGAGTTTAGCAACCCCGCCTTACCCTAGCTACCAATATCCAGCAGCCAATATCCTCGAATTTGGATTATCCACGGTGCATCTGAATTTGGGTAAGTTTTGGAATTGATTTGTAATGGTTATTTGGTGAATAATTTATGTAGATGGATACATGATCATTATGGGTATGTTTTGGATTGTTTCTTGGAAGCATAGGTGTTTGTGCGCTTTTGTAGCTTCTGGACAGTGGGTGTAGGGTTGTGAGATACTGGATTTGGCTGCTCTATCTCAAGGTGAGTGTATTTCAGTGATGCACTTTTGATTCTTAGTAGTATGTTGCTATATTAGGTTTCTAAAGGATGGTAGGGTTTGTGCTTGCTTTGATTTATGAGTGGTGTGATGTGGATTAAGAATTAAGGTGATTTTATTTCTACATTGGTTTGGATTAGTAGTGATGGATTGTAGGAATTTAAATTAAGTTGTATTGGATTGATTAGTATATTTAGAAGGATTTATGATGAGTTTGGGTTAGTGTTTGATTGATGATGAATTAT